>NC_059405.1:4863370-5486045 GCF_905220565.1 Melitaea cinxia | reverse complement strand
GATCCACTTCCCTTAATTTTTAAATAAATATAAATAGTTTGAACAAATAAAATATTGATATTTGTAAAAAAAAAAATACTAATCGATACATTTTCAATAGCTCAATTCGACTACGTTGTCCTTTTAAATTGCTCACCTCAAATTATTTAATTACAAATCAAAAAAGTCGTTGAAAAATATTCTTTTATCAATATTTTCAAACTCCTATATCTTTTGATGTATACAATATTTTAAATTGCTCAACGTGTTAAAACCCTGCTGAAGTTGCATTTATAATTGCTCAAATGCAGTTTTGAACAGCTCCGCTTTCCTTAATTTTTAAATAAATATATAAAGTTGGAACAAATTTAACGTTTATATCGATAAAGTGAGCGCTGCAGATGCGCATAGACAATGATGGGAAGCCAAAAAAATTGCGGATATTCGTAATAAAAAGATGCTAATCGTTCGATTTTCAATAGCTCAATTCAACTACGTTGGCCTTTTAAATTGCTCACTTCAAATTATTTAATTAAAAATCAAAAAAGTCGTTGAAAAAATTCATTTATCAATATTTTCAAACTCCTATATCTTTTGATGTATACAATATTTTAAATTGCTCAACGTGTTAAAGAACTTCTCAAGTTGCATTTATATCAAGTTGCATTTTTTTTTTACAAATATCATTATTTTATTTGTCAAATATCATTGTTTTGGTTGTATTATTGGATATTGATAAAAGAATATTTTTCAACGACTTTTTTGATTTGTAATTAAATAATTTGAGGTGAGCAATTTAAAAGGACAACGTAGTTGAATTGAGCTATTGAAAATCTATCGATTAGTATCTTTTTTATTACCAATATCCGCAATTTTTTGGCTTCGCATCATTGTCTATGCGCACGCGCAGCGTACACCTGTCTTATGATATAAACGATAAATTTGTTCTAACTTTATATATTTATTTAAAAATTAAGGAAAGTGGAGCTGTTCAAATCTGTACTTGAGCAATTATAAATGCAACTTCAGCAGGGTTTTAACACGTTGAGCAATTTAAAATATTGTATACATCAAATGATATAGGAGTTTGAAAATATTGATAAATGAATTTTTTCAACGACTTTTTTGATTTATAATTAAATAATTTGAGGTGAGCAATTTAAAAGGATAACGTAGTTGAATTGAGCTATTGAAAATGTATCGATTAGTATTTTTTTTTTTACAAATATCATTATTTTATTTGTTCAAACAATTTATATATATTTAAAAATTAAGGAAAGTGGAGCTGTTCAAATCTGTACTTGAGCAATTATAAATGCAACTTCAGCAGGGTTTTAACACGTTGAGCAATTTAAAATATTGTATACATCAAAAGATATAGGAGTTTAAAAATATTGATAAATGAATTTTTTTCAACGACTTTTTTGATTTTTAATTAAATAATTTGAAGTGAGCAATTTAAAAGGCCAACGTAGTTGAATTGAGCTATTGAAAATCGAACGATTAGCATCTTTTTATTACGAATATCCGCAATTTTTTTGGCTTCCAATCATTGTCTATGCGCATCTGCAGCGCTCACTTTGTCGATATAAATGTTAAATTTGTTCTAACTTTATATATTTATTTAAAAATTAAGGAAAGTGGAGCTGTTCAAATCTGTACTTGAGCAATTATAAATGCAACTTCAGCAGGGTTTTAATACGTTGAGCAATTTAAAATATTGTATACATCAAAAGATACAGGAGTTTGAAAATATTGATAAAAGAATATTTTTCAACGACTTTTTTGATTTGTAATTAAATAATTTGAGGTGAGCAATTTAAAAGGACAACGTAGTCGAATTGAGCTATTGAAAATGTATCGATTAGTATTTTTTTTTTACAAATATCAATATTTTATTTGTTCAAACTATTTATATTTATTTAAAAATTAAGGGAAGTGGATCTGTTCCAAACTATACTTGAGCAATTATAAATGCAACTTGAGCAGTTTTTTAACACTTTGAGCAATTTAAAATATTGTATACATCGAAAGATATAGGAGTTTGAAAATATTTGATTTTTTTTTTAATTTTGATTTTTAATTATATAATTTGAGGTGAGCAATTTAAAAGAACAACGTAGTTGAATTGAGCAATTCAAAATCTATCAATTAGTATTTTTTTTTATTACAAATATCATTATTTTGCAGGCTGGGGTGGGGTAGGTGCTTTTAATCTTTCTGATTTAGAAGATAGAGATTCGGATACAGATGAAATAGAACTGATAGGCGCATATTGTTTTAATACAAAAAGAATATATATCTAGATATGATTCGGGATTCAAGACCATATAAAATTCCATTGAAATTTTAACTTCCTTTGAAACATTCGATGATGCAATATTTGAAAATTCATATGGTGTCAAGAAAAAATTATAACTTTCAATTAATTTCTCATTTATTGTAACTAAACTAAAACTCTGCCTACGAGTCCTTTAATGACAAGTTTACCCTACCTACCTTCTTACCTACCACTCCGCATTGTCCTACCACCCTCAGCTTTGTGCGTCCCGTTCGGCTCCTTGACACCATTCGACTTCGCTTTTCTCTGCTCCGCTTACACTGTTTCCATGGGTTTTACTGAGGTAGGGTACAGCAGGAAATTGCGTCCTCAAAATATGGAGCAGCCCGACTGGGGTAGTACCTCGACCTTACAGAAGATCACAGCTAAATAATACTACTTTTGAGCAGTTTTGTGTTCCTGTTGGTGATTAAGGTGACCAGAGTCCCTAGGGGGAATTGGGGATAAGGTCGGCAACGCCCTTGCAATGCTTCTGGTATTGCAGACGTCCATATAAAGCAACGGTAATCGCTTTCTATCCCAGGGGAGTTGATATATGTTTATATGTATTTAAGTGTGTAGTGTATTTATATATTTTTATGTAATACGTTCTGTAATTTTTAGTATAGTTAATATTGTTTGTAGTATGTGTATATGTATGCATGTATGTGGGTATATTTGATTTTATTCTTGTTTTCTTTTATTTTAAGTCTGTACACCCTTTCCGCTTGTTTCACATTATCTCCTCCAAGCTGGTTGTCTGGAAAAGATCGCTGTTTAGCGATAAGACCGCCTGTTGTACATTTCTTTTCTCAAATTGTTTAATAAATTGTAAACTTCTTTTAATGTGTACAATAAAGAGTAAATTATTATTATTATTATTATTATTATATCTCCTAGTGGGCGCGTCCCCGCGTGGTGTATAGGGGAATGAATCGCCGATTTTATCGCCGCGGGTGGTAGGGGTCTTCGGACCCTCGCGGACTAAAACAAGAGTGCCGGGGTCGTTGGGTCACTCCCGGGGATGGTGGGGCCTTTGGCCGGGGCGGTGTACCCGTCCTTCGGCTCAGATGTCGTGTGCGGTGCGGGGTGGTATGTAGGATGCCTGGGTGCCGATGGTGAGGGTGTGGCGCTGATACGACGTAGAGACGTGGGGGTCGAGTTTTCTTTGTCCCACGCGGTGGACGGGTAGGTGGGATCGCTCACCCGCCGTAAGACGCGCTCACTATATGTATTATTTATAAGTATGTTTATCGAAAAAAAATATATGTAGCTATACCAGTCGGCTGTTACCTATAACACAAGCATTAAGTTGCTTACTTTAGGAACAGACAACCGTGTGTGTATTGTGTAGATATTTATTTATTTATTTACTGTTGCGCCGAGGCCACGGTCGGCTGGAGTGAAGGGCCGTGGCCACGCTGGGGCGCTGCGGCGGCACGAGGAGGTTTCGTCCTTGGGGCGCGGTGTTGCGGGCGGGGTCATCGGGTGGTGGGTTGGGCGATCCGTCTTCCGCGCTAATCGGCCCCGAGAGGTACTATACGTGTTCAAGTGCGCCTTCTGAGGTGCTCTGTACTACGGTGGGACCGTAAGGGTAAGCGCCGGTTGGGTTGCGGAAGCATGCTATAGCGTCCCCGTGATCCCGCCATACAGGTGCGTCGGCGGAACAGACGTGGCGCGTTTTAGTCAATAAATGTCAGACATCCCTCTGGTGCCCCCGCGCCGGAGAGTGTTCATGAGGATTTTCCCCACGTTAAAAAAAATCGCGTAATATCAGGTGAGCTTGATTGTCGACCTAGTTATATATATGTGGTGAGCCTTGGAGGAATAAATATATTTATTTGACTTTTTATATATTTTTAACCGACTTCCAAAAAAGGAGGAGGTTCTCAATTCGACTGTATTTTGTTTTTTTTTTTTATGTATGTGACATCAGAACTTTTGACTGGGTGGACTGATTTCGACAAAAAAAAATTTAATCTAAAGGTGGTGTATGTCATTTGGTCCCATTCAAATTTATTTGAGATCTAACAACTACTTTTCGAATTATATCTAATAATGCGTTTTTACTTGACGCTTTTTTCTTCGACCTGCGTTGTAACTTTTTACTGGATGTACCTGCTGGAAAGGAGATATCCTTAGTTTGGTACCATGATAAGGAAACAAGGATTTGATGATGGCATACCAGAGAAATCGAGGGAAACTCTCGAAAGTCCACATAACTTTTTACTGGGTGTACCCATTTTGATAATTTTCAATTTAATCGAAAGCTGGTGTTTATCATGTGGTCACATTTAAATTTCATTGAGATCTGATTACAACTTTTGGAGTAATCTTTGATAATGCGTATTTACTTGACTATTTTATCGTCCACCTACATTGTATTACTTGTCGATGTAATTGAAGTCGGTTTTTTTTTCGTTTGCCAGCAAACACAATTATTAATTTTATTAATCATCAGGCAAACTAATGAGAAAAATGATGCGTACAGATTAATGCAACAGAAGTACACTCGCAGGCGTAGAGAAGATTATAAGGAGCGAAGAATAAGAGAAAAACACCTACATAAGAAAAAGAAAAGATCGTACGAAGAACAAAAACTGCGGGAGATTGCATCTAGTTACACGAAAAAGGAAACTAGAAACTTCTACAACCAAGTGAATAGGGGACGGAAAGAATTCAAACCCAGAACCACAGCGTGTAGAAGTAAGACTGGACAGCTACTTAATGATAAAGATGAGATCGTTCAAAGATGGGCTGAATACTTTCGTGAACTCCTTAACAGCTCAGTGCAGACTCGTCCACTTTCTGTACCAGTACCTGAGGTTCTACTAAACAATCAACAGACTGATGAATCTTTGTACCCCACCATAGAAGATACTATACGAGCCATTCAATTCAGTAAAAATAACAAATCTCCGGGAATAGACGATATCCAAGGCGAGCTTATAAAGTATGCCGGAACTGATTTCGAGAAGGAATTTCACCACTTGGTTCTCCAGATTTGGAATGATGAAAAAATGCCTGATGATTGGAATACATCTGTTATCTGTCCCCTACATAAGAAAGGCGACATATTGGAGTGCAATAATTACCGAGGCATATCTCTCTTGAACACCGGTTATAAAGTTTTTGCCAATATGCTTTTTAATAAACTAAGCCATATGTAGAATCCAGCTTGGGGAAGTATCAGTGTGGGTTCCGTCCAAACAGTTCCACAATAGACCAAATCTTCTCGCTTAGGCAGATCCTTGAGAAAACGTTTGAATACAACGTGAACACTCACCATCTTTTCGTAGACTTTAAGGCTGCCTATGACAATGTGCATAGAAGTTTCCTGTACCAGGCTATGATGGAGATCGGCATCCCAACAAAGCTCGTGCGCCTGACGGAGATGATTCTTAGAAACTCTCAGAGCGTTGTTAGAGTTCAAACAAGTGTATCAGAACCGTTCAGAACCAATGACGGCTTAAGACAAGGGGATGCGCTCTCGTGCCTACTGTTCAACATCGCTCTCGACAAGTGTATTCGCGACTCAAAGATCGAGACCAAAGGCACTATCTACCACAAATCCGTTCAAATTCTAGGGTATGCGGATGACCTCGATGTGATAGGAAGATCTCTACCTGCAATGGAGAGTGCATACCTTGCTCTTGAAAAATCAGCTGTGGAGGCCGGTCTCCAAATTAACATGGCTAAGACTGAAAGCGTCAAAAGACCAGCAAACCCTACTACAAGGAGTTAATATTGGCAATAACACCTTCGCTAGCGTCAATCGTTTCGTATACCTGGGATCCTTAGTAACCGATAACAACGATGTGTCTTCAGAAATAAGTAGAAGAATAATGGCGGCTAACAAGTGCTACTTCGGACTACTAAGATACTTACGTTCGAAACTCCTTTCAAGAAGAATAAAACTTATCTTGTACAAAACCTTACTAAGGCCCATACTCACCTATGGTTCCGAATGTTGGGTGCTGAGCAAAAAAGACGAAAATTCCTTGTTAGTATTTGAGCGGAAAATACTAAGACGCATTTTCGGAGCTGTGATGGAAAATGAGAGATGGCGAACGCGTTATAACCACGAGCTATACCAAATGTACGATGAGCCAAATATAATTAAGACCATAAAGATTGGGCGCCTGCGTTGGGCAGGGCACGTATTGCGAATGGACAAGGCCAGAGTACCCAAGCGCCTTTTAAAAGGCCGACCGGAGGGCCGCAGAAGTCGAGGAAGGCCCAAGCTCAGATGGTTGGACGGCGTCGAACAAGACATCAAGACCTTGGGAATAACAAGTTGGAGAAGGAAAGCCTCTAACAGATCGGACTGGAGGGCTTTGCTGGACCAGGCAAAGGCCCACCCGCGGCTGTAATGCCTCAGATGATGATGATGAATCATCAGGCAAAAGAAAAATAATTATACTAAGTTATGATTTACTTAACTTTTTTTTTCTTTTAAATTCATCATCATCATCACTACAGCCTATTGCAATCCACTGCTGGACATAGGCCTCCACAAGTTTGCGCCAAAAATGGCGGGAACATATGTGTGTTGCCCATAGTAACCACGCTGGGCAAGCGGGTTGGTGACCGCGGGGCTGGCTTTGTCGCACCGAAGACACTGCTGCCCGTCTTCGGCCTGTGTATTTCAAAGCCAACAGTTGGATGGATATCCCGCCATCGATCGGCTTTATAAGTTCCAAGGTGGCAGTGGAACTGTGTTATCCCTTAGTCGCCTCTTACGACACCCAAGGGAAGAGAAGGAGTGGCTATATTCTTTAATGCCGTAGCCATATAGATTAACCTAACAATTACAAGCCTAACTTAAAAATTCTTATAACGTAAACTGAACTTCACTTTAGGGCTGCCAGATGTACGATTTTAATCGTACTCATACGATTTTTTTGCATTTTTACTCATGTACGATCGCTAGACCAAGATCGTACACAAAATGTACGATTTTTATATTCCTATTACCTTACCGCATTTCATAATTAAAAAAACGTCATCCACCGGCAAGCATGAATTTAGGAGAACTACCCCAACTACCTAACGCGTGCCTAGATCTTTTACGTGAATGAAGTCTCTTTGAATAATCATATAAGAGCTGTATTTGTTTGCCTTATAACAAAATTAATATATATAATATCGATATTTTCTCTTTCGGTAATAATTGCGACTTGAAAAAAAAAACACATTTTGAAATAAAAAACAATTTGAAAATTATAAAACACTGGCTCAATTTGCTTTGAATTTGTTTTGTTTTCCCCATTACAGTGCAGATTGTGAACGAGCATTCAGCGAAGTTTATTTAATCAAAACAAAACTTAGAAACAGTTTATCCAATAATACACGTAAGGGCAAATTATTAGTTAAGCAATTAATTAAGAAGAAACGAAAATTTTACGAAGTTTAACCCAACAAATTCTTTTATTAATAAATATGACTTCAAAATTTCCTTGGCATACGATTTTTTTTAGTTGGCGTACGATCACACTTTTTGTGCACCTGGCAGCCCTGATACGTAGTCTGTGATGAAATATGGCATTAAAATTTTCATTTTTCATCACATCCCATCACTGATCAAATTCCCAACCAAATACAAATTTAACAATTTGAGTTGTGAGTTGTGAGAAACAATTTAATAAAAAATGGATGTATCCAAGAAGTGCCTGAATATGAGCATTAAGTTGTAGGTTGTTGACAAAAAAATATTTATTGGTATGTCGTAGGATTTGGTGTAAATAACATTAAATACAATATAAATACTTTATTTCACTAAATCGGTAACTAAACATGGATAATTCAGCTATTCAAACTTTGGAAGCAGCGGCGCAAATTTTAATGGTGAGTGTTTCTGTAAATAATAATCTCCATAAGTAAATACTGTTATGTTTATTTACGTTAGAAGCTGCGCATGGTAAATATCTTTTAAATGTTATTTTTTATAGGCACCGCCTAATTTAGTGACTTCTGAGCAGCGACATCAGGCTGAGAGTGTTTTCCTC
Source organism: Melitaea cinxia (assembly GCF_905220565.1). Taxonomy (NCBI): domain Eukaryota; kingdom Metazoa; phylum Arthropoda; class Insecta; order Lepidoptera; family Nymphalidae; genus Melitaea; species Melitaea cinxia. Next base: position 5,477,738 of record NC_059405.1, on the reverse strand, counting down.
GAATTCAGAAGCACTAAAAACCCATATCAACTATGTAGAGAAATTCTAGAGAAATCTACTACAGATTGTGTACTTTTTGAGGGTGCTGGTCTCATAAAAACTGCTCTTATAAGAGAATGGAACATGTTAACAGCAGATGACATATCATCACTTAGAGAATATCTTCTGAGTTATCTTTTAAGAAGAGAAGTACCAACTTTTTTAAAAGAGAAGTTATTACAGGTACGTGATATATAATAAAATACATAAATAATTATTGAGTATTGTCAAAAATTTAATCATTTTCTAGTTAGTTTTCTGTCGTTTTGCAATATTTGTTATTAATAAAGACCTCAACTTTAGCAATATTTAATGTATTGTAGACTATAGCAGTAATAATTAAAAGAGGTAGCATAAATGATGGTGGCAGAGAACGAAGAGCGCTATTGGACGAATTAGAGAAAATTATTCTTGGTTCAACAATAAGTCAACAGAAGTTGGCATGCTCTCTTATATTGGCTATAATGCAAGAATATGCCATAACTGTGAAATCAGCTGATGTTGGATTAATATGGGAGGTACATTTCAAATTAAAGAAGTCTTTTGAGGGTCAAGATCTTAAAAGAATATTTAGATTTACTATTGGAGTATTAGAACAAATTGTTAAATCTGGTCACCAACTAGAGGGCGAGCAGGCAGCATTGACAAAGCAGCTGTTAACAATCGTTGAAATTATTTTATGCTGGAATCACGTATCACCATTTCTTTCCAAGAGATTGATTGGTGCTTTTGAAGCCATATATGAAAGTGATACTGCACCTGCATTACGTCTAAGTCTTAACTGGAGAGATACAATCATGCAACCAGAACTAATAGCACTGTTCTTTGAAATACATATGTATGTAAGAAACAACCCTGATTTACTTAATTCATCACTTACATGTCTAGTTCAATTGGCTAGTTTGAGTGGTGTTGTTGTATCCGCTAGTAACCTAAAACAACAATACTTAGAAAACTATGTAAATAGTTTTGTCAGGATTTTAGGCTTTATACAGCCTTCTGAAAGAGAAATGCTGGGTATATCACAAATATACCGGCGATTAGTTCAGTTCTTCACAGCACCTATGATAGCGTCTACACCTCCAGCCTTTCTACAATATTTGACACAATATACTTGCCATTGTATTAGAGGGTCAGTTATAGAAGAAGGTGTAAGTGTTTATCTTTTACTTCATATTTTTAAAATTTGAATGGGAACTTGAGATGAGATATGAAAAAAAAATCACCTTAAAAATAATGTCAAAATATTATAGATTTTTATTGTTATTTGGTTTTAGATCAGATTGTGAATTTGTTTTAGAAATTCCAATGAATATATATAAAAAATCATCACTTTAACAAATATTATTTTAGATAAATGATGACACAGTTTGGAGAGAGTCTTTGAATAAATTTCTACATACTTGGAGTTCTTTAGTACATGATGCTGATGGTTTCTCTAATGAAACACTAATGAATCCCTGCATAGAGATCTTCAATACATATCTGCAATGTAGATTAGCGCCACCCGATGGAACAAGGTAAATTACAGTCCTACCTATTAATTTTATATAAATTAAGCTGAACTGGCAAACTTTGTACTACCAAATTTTTTTTCGTCATATCGATTTTTTTAAATTGCCTTTTATACAAACCTCGTCCTGATAATTTAATTTAATTTGAAGGTTCACAATAATTTATCAAATATGACTAGAAAATAATATAAAGTTCATATACCCCTTTATTCATATCTTATTTTTAATGAGTTGAACGTTCATTCAAGTATTATCTAAGCACCGATGGGGCTTGGGGGCTTTGTTTTGCTTATTTTTGATGACATGGGAGCCGGGGTCTGTCTAATGTGGTTATGTCAGCGATATTTATATTATTTATGATGTCTTGTTCTTTTTTTGTAAGGCTTTAGATTAAGACCCATTGAATTATCTAAGCTCAAAATTTGACCGTTTAACTACATAACTTTGTAACAAAAAAAAATAACCCTAACATATATAACTTCAAAATTAGACCCTTTATCGACATAATTTCGTTACAAAAAAATAACCAGTAATAAATAATAAGGGTTATTTTTTTTTTTAGGTTAACCTATCCAACTGCAAAATGATGGGTCTTAATCTAAAGACTAGCCTCTTTTTTTTGCAAAATTTACTAGGTTTTAATTGGAGCAAATATAGCTACCCTACTTGTATATGCTTGACTGCGAAAATCTTTACACGATAAAGATAGACAAATGACCCATTTTGAAATTTCGCTGCCGATTATTCTGGTGTTTTTTGAAGTTATACCTTGATACTTTGTAACTTTGAATGAAGTATAAACAGAATAGAAGTTGTGAATATGTGAATAAATATGTCAATACAAAAATCTACCTATAAAGACGGCCAGGGCCATATGATCCATAAGATGTGTAAAATGTTTTAATAACAGGTAGATAGATATATTTTGTTTATATTTTAACCAATATGTTGACGTGAAATCAAATTACCTATTGGCCACTTTACAATATCTGCGAAAAATAAAACACACTAAGAAAATGTTAGCCATATTGTTCATATTGTTATGGAAGTGATGCAGCCATTTGTGAATAAAGGTAGAAATGTTACTAGGTACTGACAATCTTTTTACATCTGTTTAACTAACAAAAATATTAATCTCAAAACGAACAACTCCAGTTAAAATAATAATACTAGAGAAATTTAATTTGTGTAAAACTATTGTTCAGAGGTAAGGAAAGTAGGGATGGCTGTAATGATGACATAAGGGACGATATGGAAGAAGATGAACGTCAATTACACAGTAATGTCTTGTTGACTATCGGAGCTATCGCGAGAAAAGCACCGGCTCACTGCTGCCATGTACTACACACACTTCTGACTGATAGAAGTAAAAGGTAATGTTGTCATTAATCTTTACCAAAATCACGCTAGTATTATTACGCACTAGTAGTATTTAGAAATTGGTCTTTGAACGGGAATTAGTGGAACATTTTAAGCTATATTTTTGTCACTTGATTGAGTATGGTACCCAATTTTTACCTAATTAGTGTTTAGTAAAGGGAGCTTCAATTCTTCTTTAGGGGTCATTTATTAATCATCATAACGTGATCATAATATGTGAGAATTGATAGGGGTCGCTCCGGCAACAAATCACGAAGTATCATAGGGGGGAGGGAGTTGTTAGGAGATATCAATGTATTTATTTTTCGTTGAATCCGTGATTCAATTGCGTAATAAATAAAATATAAAAAACAACAGACAACACCTTGCAACTTTGAAATCTGTCTCTAAATGTGTAACATGATTCATGATAATGAAATTTTCAAATTGTAATTAGATTATACACATATTTGAAGATAAAATTCTAATAATTTCAATATATTTTACTCTGTCTTTGTAGGCTTGAAAATCATTTACAACTTATGCACATGGGTAAAATGCAAAATATGAATGGAGGGGATCAACTGGTTACTTTGTTTGAAGATTTGCATTGGATTTTAATGATAACTGGTAAGATTACAGAGCGCTAATAAAATTGTCATCATCAACTTTTTATTATTAAAATGAAAATCAAAATTATTATATTAGCCACCTCTATTTGCTGAATATATTGATTGAATAATTGTATTTGCTCCCAAACTAAAAACCCGACTTCGATTACATCGACAAGTAATACAACATGAATAGACGAAAAAATAGTCAGATCATCATCACATTTAAATGACAACAAGACAAGCATCCGCTTTCAATAAAAACAAGAATCAAAAAATATTAATTATAAAGAATAAACTGCTACCATAGCTAATACAGCTCACTACGTTATAGCAGATGTGGCCACGTAACATCCTTTGATCGATATTCACTGAAGTAGCTTTACCTAATTCAGATAGATGGCTTTGGGTATCTGGCGTTGCGACAAAGTACCGTCTCATAAATACGCGTCATCAAAGATTACTCAAAAAGTACTCATTATATTTAAATGGGTCCACATGACAAGTATTATCTTTGGTTTATAAAAGAAACAAAAATCGGTGCACCCAGTAAAAAGTTATGAGGTATAATACAAAAAACAGTCAAGTAAATACGCGTTAATAGATATAACATACATATAATCACGCACCTCCCGTAGGGGCAGGCAGATACCACTTCTTTCCACTTGCTACGATCCTTACATACTTCTTTCGCTTCGTCCACTTATTATTCCCTTCATACACGCTCTTCGGTTTAGGGTACTCTTGACCTGGCCTTTTTTCAAGACGTCCCTTATTTTCACTCGGAACTTCCGCCTTTTTTTTAGCGTGGGGGAAATCCTCATCATGGAAACCCTCCGACGCGGGGACCTCGGAGGGGATTCAGACTCTTACTGAATAAAAAGAGTCTGAACGTCCGCCTAGGTCTACCTCTTCCAACCCTTTCATTTACACTCGCCTTATACACTTTTTTCGTCAATCGTTCTTCACTCATTCTCTCGACATGGCCAAACCATCTAAACATACCTTTCTCAATTTTTGTCACTATATCTTCTTTCAGACCACAACGTTTCCTTATCTCAAGTTGTATCAACATTTTATATTTCTGCTTCGTTCAAACTATACTGGGATACGCTTGTAGTATATGGGCCCCTGTAAACAATGTACACACCGACAGGATTGCATCACTCCAGAATTTTTTTTATAAAATTTTTAAATTTCAAAAGTTACAGAATCTGTCCCACCTTATACAACACTACCAAATTGAATCCCTATCCCAACGTCGTAAGCAGTACGATATTATCTTATTACATGATATCATGAGTGGGAAAATAGATTGCAGTGAGCTTTTATCCCAAATTGAATTCCGAATACCATCAAGACGCTCTAGACATATTAAACAATTGTTTCGTACATCTCGAGTAAGAACTAATTACGCACGTAACTCGGTCCTCTGCCGTATTGTCAATACGTATAATACGCAATATTCAAACTTAGACCTGTTTTACCTAAGAACGAAGATGGCACTTAAAAAAGAAATCAAAATGATGCATTTTTGTAGTATCATCAAAAATGTTCAAAACCAGCACCTACAGATTTATACACAAACCCACACTAATACACCTTCGTCTTACATACACACACCTACACGAACACATATTCACCTTTTCATGTCTTACACTCACCTCTAACTGCAGTGGATGGAATGGAACATAGCCGTTTACTTTTTATTACTTTCTGTTATTTTTTAAATATAGTGTCTAGTTATGTATTTTATAATGATTATTTTTTTTTATATTAGTGTGATCCTATTTTAGCCATATTTGTACATTATATTGTAGCATAACGCTGTTGGATTGCCTGTAAAATAAATAAATAAATCTCACTATTTCTTATCCTATCACTCAGTTTAACTCCTATCATACTTCTTAACGCTCTCATCTCAACTGCATTTATTCTGCTTTCATGTTTCTTCTGCCATACCCAACATAAAAAATTAAATAAAAAATTACGAGTTCTAACTTTAATACAAAGTATAATTTGTTACATATAAACGTTTGACAATAATGCACTGATATGTGTCGTAATATAATTGAATTTTTTATATATTGATAATGAAGTAATAAATTGTTTTCAGGTCATTTCCTAGCATTAGATTGTACGGAGGGTGAAACAGTAACGATACCCACTGAATTGGTCGAGTATAGTGTTGCACAAAACGCTAATGTGGATGCATCTTTACGATACTTGGTTGGGGAAACTAATGTTACAGACAATGTGGATGATATTTTAAAGTTAGAATTTTTTTAATTAATTTTATTGACACAATATGATTTAAAACTCCTTTGACTAAAGTTCTAGTATAACAAATAGCATTTTTGCAAAATTTTGTTGTACATTTTGTATAATGAAACTGTATTTCATTTTGCATTTGTTTTCATGAAGTATGAGCAAAAGTATTTAGGGTTTTAGATATATGTTCTGCGTCATGTAAAAGATATGGTTATTTCGATATTACAAATCAAGACATCAAAAAATAAAAAATTTAAATACTCATATAACTTTTTTATTACTGCTTTTGCCAATATTCTATTCAAGTAGTCAAGGTATTCATAGATTTAACAAATAAAAATCCTATTGTATTAAAAAAGAATTTAAATTTAAATAGTTCTGAAAAGCGTTATTCAAATCCAAATGAGATGGTTAAAGATAGAGACGTGATTTCCATTTCTGTTTGTACACTTTATCAGTTTCTACTGTATTTATTCTTATTGTAATGCAAACTAAACTTATGACAAATAATTGTATGAAGTGATTGATGTACTTAAATAGTAATGTATGAACACGTTTTCTTTCAAAGATAAGGTTATTTTAGACGATAAAATGTTAAACACTCAAATACAAGCTGTATTTACATATGTCAAGGTTACTCAGGACTGAGTTTTGAAAAGTCTGTTTTGAAAAAAAAAAAACATGGTGTTATGTCATTAGGTCAACTCATGCTTTATTATTTATTAGTTTGCAAATTCATTTACGAGATAGTGATAAAATTTATAGATTATATTATGTATTGCTTACAATTTTGGTTGTATAAAAACCACCACTCTTAAGGGTCGAATTTTCCTAAATGTTAAAAGTTGCCTTTATTTGTTCCATGCTTCACACTGTTGCAAAGTTACGAAATGTGATGAACCTAGTGTGACGTCACATATTTTGCAATTTTCACATTAGCCTCGACATTTTTATTAATCAAATATAGATATGAAAATCTAAAATATTAAGAAAAAAAGATGGTTTTTCTAGCTATAGTATAGCGAGTGTTCATTCGCTAAAAAAAATAATTAAACTTTACTTAAATTATTACGTTAATCAGAATTATAGTTTGAAATGTGATGTCACACTTCGTCGACCTCCCTAAACTCTTGTTATGGCGTCTTAGGTTTCGTTGTAATTATCTAAGAACATGTTACTGTTTTGCAGGCTGGTGGGTGAAATCTTGCGCATCAGTTCGTACGAGTGCGCTGCCCTGGAGGCGGGGCTGGCGGCGGCCTACAGCCCCGAGCTCTCCGCAACGCTCTCCTGGCTGCTCAAGATCTGGGCCAACGCCTACCTCACGCTGCAGCCGCCCAACTGCTCCGAGGTATATTTACGACGAAAATATAAAAAATATCCACATAGACTGACTGACTGATGAAAACCTACCCCGAACGGATGTCCTTTAAACCAGGACCGGTCTGGCAATTTCGGAAGAATGGCCGTTCTAGTAATTACAGTTACTACTACAAAGTAGATAATATGATAATGAGTACAAAACTTACTTTATTTGTTCTGAACAAAATTATTTTCCGTTTGCGACCACTACACGATACGCAAAGCGATCCTATACCGATACCTAACCATAACTTTGTCTCGTCCGCCAGGTACTGGAAGCGGCGTTCGGTCGCGGCTCCCGCGGCGTGTCGTGGGTGGTGTCGCTGGTGGCGCGGCGCGCGGCCGCCACGCTGCGCCACCTGGCCGCGCAGCCGCCCGCCGCCGCGCACGCGCTGGCGCTGCTCGCCACGCTCGCCTACCCGCACCACCGGTACGCACACGCCCGCACGCACACGCCCGCACGCACACGCCCGCACGCACACGCCCGCACGCACACGCCCGCACGCACACGCCCGCACGCACACGGGCACGCACACACACGCACACACACACGCACGCACACACACACGCACACACACACGCACGCACGCACACGCACACACACGCACGCACGCACGCACGCACGTACACACACGCACGCACGCACGCACACACGCACGCACACACACACGCACGCACACCCACACACACACACACACACACACACACACACACACACACACACACACACAAACACAAACACAAACATTTTTTTACCCACGTTCATAGGAGAAAAAAGTTCTATTGGATATGATATACGTATTAAATCTTTAAACTTGCTTCAGTGTGGAGCAATTTGGTGTCGTAATAATGACTATTTTTTTTTCATTTCACAGCGAAAATCCTCTGGCAAGTTGTGAAGAGTTCCTAGCTTTAATTGTGTGGGAGGCAAACGGAAGCAACTTGTCCGGTGATCTTAGAAGGGAATTACATAGAGTTTTCGCTATTGCTGCTACATTTGCAGAAGGTAAGTTCTTTAGATAGTTTTCAAGTAATGTACTATTTACTAGAAATCTGTTGTATTTTATTTTCAAAAATTATATCGTATTTAATTTTGACTAACAATACTTATTTTTTAAGCTATAAAATTTGTAACATGAAGAACAACATTAATCTATGTAAGTACTCGCTAGCTCGCGCCTATAGGTATATACTTTTATCAACCGAAACGCGCACGGACGTGTTTCATTCATATAAAATAATGAATGAATGATCAGTGCCTTACTACTTTCCAAGTCGATCGAGTAAAAATGAATATTAAAATTGAAACTTTTTTTTAATCAACATTACAATTGATTTATCAATTTTTATAGGTACTATAGATGATTCCAAAGTAAAATATTTCGTTTCCAAAACGGTTATAAAATCACCGTGTATAACGTTATAGTACTTTTTTTTCTCAAATTGACGCGGGTGAACCCGCGTGGCACAGCTAACTACTACTTACTAAACGTATTATATATTCATTAATAATTATTATCTTTGTTTTTGACGTATTTTAAATAATATTCAAGATTTTACTAAAAAAAATTTCATTGTCATAATAGGTGAAGAAAGAAGTCGGCTCCTCAGTAGTACGATAGCACTTCAAGAGAAACTAATGAACATAATAAACACGGAGTTAGATACGGAACCCGTTCGCAACATGCTCGCGGACACACTTGATTGTTACATCGGCATAGCTGAAGGCGTTCTCGAAGTAAGTAAATTTACAGCGTAAATAGTGCTGTTTTAGTTAGTTAGTCACGAGATATTAGTTACCCAAAGACTCCCAGAAATACAGTCTTTGAAACCCTTGCATCACACCACTGTAAGCTTGAATACTTTATTATTTAATTTTTTTATTTATATCTATATCTTTTGTTGTTTAACTTACGTATTGTGGATTTGAAAATTTTCGTTTTATTTGTATAACACTCCCTTTGGGTACTACATTGAGATAGAAAGCTGTCTGTTAACAATTTTGATGAAGTGATCGTTATGGGTTTCTACAAAACTGTAGCAGTAAGTAAAAATTTAAAGTAAAAAAATATTGTTATGGTACATAAAATTCTCTCAAAGTTCCTAATTCTTGTTTTTTACTTAATTGTTTTTTGAAAGGTATTCATCTTTATTAAATGTATTAATGTAAATTCGGGTAATATTACCTTAATTTACATTCCCTGTCATATTGCACTCCTAGAGTGCAGTGCTTTTAGCTTTTGAAACCAAAATAATTGTGTTTGCTCGCAAACGAAATAAACCGACTTCAATTACATCGACGAGTAACACAACGTAGATTGACCAAAAAATACTCAAGTAACTGCGCGTTATCAAAGATTACTCAAAAAGTAGTTATCAGATCTCAATGAAATTTATATGTGACCACGTGACAAACATCAGCTTTCGATTAAATTAAAAATTATTAAAATCGGTACACCCAGTAAAAAGTTATTGCGGATTTTCAAGAAGTTCCCTCGATTTCTCTGGGATCCCATCATCAGATCCTGGTTTCCTTATCATGGTACTAAACTAAGGATATCTTCTTTCCAACAAAAAAAGAATTATCAAAATTGGTACACCCAGTAAAAAGTTATTGCGGATTTTCAAGAATTTCCATCAATTTCTCTGGGATCCCATCATCGGATCCTGGTTTCCTTATCATGATACCAAACTAGGGATATCTCCTTTCCAAAAAAAAAAGAATTATCAAAATCAGTACATCCAGTAGAAAGTTAGTCCGGTATAATACAACGTAGGTCGACGAAAAAAGCGTCAAGTAAAAACGCATTATTAGATATAGCTCGAAAAGTAGTTGTTAGATCTCAAATAAATTTAAATGGGACCAATTGGCACACACCACCTTTCGATTAAAAGAAAATTTGTCGAAATCGCTCCACCCAGTCAAAAGTTCTGATGTAACAAACATAAAAAAAAAACAGTCGAATTAAGAACCTCCTCCTTTTTTGGAAGTCGGTTAAAAAAATATAGTAGGATGAAACCCACTGTAAAAGCTCTGTAATTCTCTTTGCATTGCATTTTCTGAAAACATTTACCACAGTAATGTATATTTTTTTACACCATCAGAAAGTAGAGATTTCAACAAACAAAAACCCATCCGACTTTTTTTAAAAAGCTGATATTTTGACGTGAGAATTTTCGATTGAATACGAGGGTGCTTTTTTGATATTGAGGTCAAAATAAGGTGAAAAAATAAATATTTAAAATAAAAAAATTACAGTGTATTTGGAACATAAAAAGGTAAGTTTTCACCAAATTTTTTACAAAAAAGCATTTTGTGAAATATACAAAACCAAAAACATGGTTTATTGAATTTTTCACATGAATTTCGAGGTTATGTGAAAAAAGTGTGAATGCACTTTGCCATAAACTTTTTTCCATAGGAGTTGTAGTATAGCCGGAAATTGAAATAAACTGTTTTTTACCCTTAAACAACCACTTCCTTCATTCCCTTCCACTTCCCGACCTCAGGTCGTCCGTAATTTATTTTTCCTTTCATTTTCGTAGTATTCTCTTCCTTTTCCAATGGGTTTCATTCTACTATAATTTTTCTCACTTTTTACCATTTTCAAAAACACTCTGGTATATCCTCTCTTTAATGATTTTAACGATTTCTAATTTTTTTAAATTAAAGGTATAATAGTTTTTTTTTTTTTTTTTTTTTGTAGTTTTATTACAGTAAATTAACTAACTGACTTCAAATAAATGATATTGCTACATTCAATGTTATTGCAGTTACATTAACTAGTCCAGTTATGTAATGTTTATGTTGATTTTAAACCGATTTTAGTCATTATATTTTACATCTTTTACTTTTTCAGGTAGGGACAGTAGATGAGCAGTTTGTGTTGCTTATGGGTGCTATAGATAAAATACCTGGTATTATATTCAGGTATCATAACTACCCCGGTGTGGTGTTACCAGCTTTAAATTTACTTGCCAAGAGTGCTAAGAGAATGTTGCATTCGGTTCAACCACAGAATGTTACTAAGTAAGTATTTATTTATTTCAATTTTAACCAATATATTTAAATATTTAAAAATCGGATCTTAATTAATAGGTAGCATAAAAATAAAATAAAATATTTTTTGAAAATAGTTTATTCATAAATTTTTGTTTTAGGTTTCTAGAAGTTTGCAATGCTACATTTGAAGTTTATATGAGATGGAATTCTGGCAAAATATCGAGTATTCCACAAGACGCAGAAGAAGAAGCATATGAGGTACACATTTTATCCTGCTATACGTTCTATCAACAGATAATCAAATCAATGTAAAAAAAATTTAAAAGTATTACTAAGACTTTGAAACTAGTTCACGAATTGATTGTCAGTAAGTATTTACACATTATAAATTAATAATCACAGAAACATTGTCATATAATTTCCATAAAAACGCGGTGGCTTTGTTAAAGTCCAGTTTCAGTCCACAGGTTACGGTATCCGGCTACCGCCAGACAGACTGTACTATCGTTTGTCACCTTAGGGGTTGTCCATTAATCATGTCATTTCATTACAGCCCTGCCCTTTGTGATGTTCGGTAATTTTTTTCGAATCCCCTCTCCTTTCGAGCCTCACGTGGTTACTGAACGATCCCTTGTAACACGTTCCCCGGCCACCCCGCCCAATGTAACACTGGCGCTACTTGCAGGACATCTGCGCGCTGATGGAGGTGGTCAGCAGCGTGTCGCGGTGCGGCGGCGGCGGGTGCGGCGGCGCGGGCGCGAGCGGCGGGCTGTGCGCGCGCGGGCTGCGGGCGCTGCTGCCGCTGGTGACGCCGGCGCTGCTGGCGCTGCCGGCGCTCGCCCTGCGCGCCTACCGCATGCTGCGCGACCTGGACCAGGCCGACCAGGTGCGCCCCACTGCTCTCTCACATACGGAGTGGTCGGCGGCTGTGCGCGCGCGGGCTGCGGGCGCTGCTGCCGCTGGTGACGCCGGCGCTGCTGGCGCTGCCGGCGCTCGCCCTGCGCGCCTACCGCATGCTGCGCGACCTGGACCAGGCCGACCAGGTGCGCCCCGCTGCTCTCTCACATACGGAGTGGTCGGCGGCGGCGCGGGCGCGAGCGGCGGGCTGTGCGCGCGCGGGCTGCGGGCGCTGCTGCCGCTGGTGACGCCGGCGCTGCTGGCGCTGCCGGCGCTCGCCCTGCGCGCCTACCGCATGCTGCGCGACCTGGACCAGGCCGACCAGGTGCGCCCCACTGCTCTCTCACATACGGAGTGGTCGGCGGCGGCGCGGGCGCGAGCGGCGGGCTGTGCGCGCGCGGGCTGCGGGCGCTGCTGCCGCTGGTGACGCCGGCGCTGCTGGCGCTGCCGGCGCTCGCCCTGCGCGCCTACCGCATGCTGCGCGACCTGGACCAGGCCGACCAGGTGCGCCCCACTGCTCTCTCACATACGGAGTGGTCGGCGGCGGCGCGGGCGCGAGCGGCGGGCTGTGCGCGCGCGGGCTGCGGGCGCTGCTGCCGCTGGTGACGCCGGCGCTGCTGGCGCTGCCGGCGCTCGCCCTGCGCGCCTACCGCATGCTGCGCGACCTGGACCAGGCCGACCAGGTGCGCCCCACTGCTCTCTCACATACGGAGTGGTCGGCGGCGTGTCGGCAAAGCGAACGGAACACAAGACAGCACACATTTTTTCTCTCTCATAGCCAGTAAAGTTTCGTATATCTATGACACAGTGCAGGCCTATTGTGCAGAAGTTTTACTTCATTCGTGTGGCCTAAAGCATACACATTTTTTGTGTATAAGAAATACAAATCGAATTTTGATTATTCAAAAAATTAATATTTTTTAGAATGTACAGAAACTGAGCGATATAGTATTGCAAAAGTACATCCGTATCTATATTTAAAATTTCATATCCAAAACATGCTTCATGATCTACATTGTGATATGTGACGTGTAACAGATTACAATACACACATAAAACAGATAAAAAACTTACTACTTAAAAAAAACTTTACATAGAGATCTGAGAGAGAGAGAAAAGTAACATCTAGGCTATTTTTAGACAAGTAACATTGCAAAATGTAACTAATATGTTTATACGGAAATATTGATAAAATATTATTATTTTCAGCTAACGAATCTCCCCATAGAAGACTTTAACATGGTAATAACGGCGTTACGAGTCGGCCTGACAGCCGTTTCCTGTGACGTATCAACACTGTGCTGCGACACGATAGTCGGTATCGCTAATACCGTCCGTACACTAGGCGACGACAGTCCTTATGTCATATCTGTACTATCTCTGGCTGAATTACTACTAATGCTCATAATTAAGATGGAAATACCGCCTGACTCCATCCCAGCGGCCGGAGCCGCGATATACGCTCTAACTTGTGTTAAACCAGCGTTATTGGAGGGTTTGGCGAGACAGTTGATCGAAGCGTTCGCGGTCAATGACCCAGCTAACGTCCCTAGATTAGAGGAATCGTTCAGAGTACTCACGAACGGTGTAATCTTCGACGGCTTGAGAAACCATAAAATACGATTTCAGGATAATTTTGACAAGTTCCTGGCGAGCGTACACGGTTTTCTCATTGTAAAATAATCATTAATCTTATATTGTTAGGTTTTCGACAGATATTAACGTATTACATCAATTGCATCGATTGTATGTACGATTTTATCAGATTACTAGTCATAATGGCGCGGTTTTATTCTCAATTGAGAGAGACTTCGATCAATTTTTGTCAAATTGTAAATTGAATTTCTTATTGGGTACATGAATGCTAGCAAGACGAGTGATCGATATGTCCTTCCAAAGGGCTGTGTTATAGTATTATATAATATTATAAATAAATGTTTTACGTCAATGCAGATTCAGTTAAATTCCGGAATGTTCTCGTGATGTTTTCTGATATTTATTTTAATGTGGCCTAATTATAACAGGGTGTTTGTGACGTCGGTATTTATTTGTTTTCATCTTATTTAACACGGAAAGTATGAAACAACGAAGTGTATTGCGAAGATTTTATGATATTGTGGTTGTGAATCTGAATCGGACTTATTTCTAGGAACTACAGGACGTGGTACACTTTTTTGTACTTAAATATAAGGAAATTGTGATTTCTCCATATAATGCCTGCTTTGTATTAAAATTTTTATACTAATTATCCAGTTTTATTCAGGTTTTATTCCGTCTTTACAATATATATAATTAAATTAAAATTATAAAGCTTATCGAGAAAACGTAGTGTATTTTAATTGTAACGATATTTTTAGTAGAAATCTTGATGATGATTCTTAACACGTTGAACGCCAGACCAAAAACCATGTTTAGTTCAGTGGGCCGCGACGGACACCATGTGACTGCCATTATATTGGGTCCAAGAGGCCGCGTCAGACACCATGTGTCCGCATGCCCTCGATCACTTCAGAAGCCTCTAGGGAGCCAACGGACAGTGTTTCGACTGTTTTTACTAAGGCAAGTGACCCGCGCGGCCTCACAGTGCAATAAGGCCACATAGCACAAAAAAAATCGAAAACACTTTGAATTTATAGGCTTTTTTAACAAGTTGTTTCCAAAAATGTTATAGCTATTCTTAATGTAAGTATTTTCAAACGTACAATTGACATTATTTTTTATAAGCAGACATTATTTTTTAGCCTAATTAAGGAACTGTAAAGTCGTTTATAAAAACTGTAGAATTATAACCATTTTCAGTCAAGTAAGAACGTCTCAAATAAATAATGGGTTCAGTAGATTATTTACGCAAGAGGATAGCGTTTCACAAAAAAAAAAATAAGGTTTACCTTCTGGTTTTGCTTATATATCCAATACAAGTGAATATAAAACGCTACATATTTAATTTGAATACCTAATACCTACGTTATTGAAAAAAATTAAGAAATGAATAAAAGTCGTAATACTTTGTCATTATATTTATTAAAGAACGAGATCAATCTTATAGTCATATTTTTTATAGAAAATAGGTAACTAGCATACATAATAAAAATAATAATGAACTTCGAAGCTAAGAGAACAGATATTGGCTATTCATTGGTGCCTTGCACAAACCAGATATCTAAATAAAAAATTAAAGAGATCAAAAAAAAAATTCTTGCCGGCCCGCGCATCGCGCACCTTTAGTTTTTTTATAATATAATCAGTCATTAAATCAGTCAATAAAACCTACATCTAATTAAAAACTATAAACTTTAACAAAAAGTAACTAACATAAAATCAAAAAATCTAATAGAATAACACAACCTATCATTAGAAATATGAAAATCTATAAACATTATACAAAAAAAAAATACTAAGAATGTACTTTAAAAAAGCAGTTATGGCACAAAATTGGCTTTTCAGGACAAACGCCACAGAAAGTGTTAACTTTTTTGGTCTTGTTGCGTGCTTGTAGGCGACCCATGTTTTTGACATTTGTCTTGTAGCATTCCCCACAGTTTCGTCTAGTTTTTCTGGACGGACCTTCGAATTTCTCTAAAATATGTTTCTTTCTTTTCGGCCTTGTTAGCGCTGGTTCATCTGCTTGTTGGTTAGCACAGAAAGATTTCAAAACAGTAATCCTAAAATCAGTAACTTTAATTTTTTTTTTGTTTACAGACTGGTACAAAACATGAGCATTGATAAGAGCTATATTCAGAAGCATATCGAATGCAATCTTTTTATACCATCGGATTGATTTACGCAATGGGGTTGAATAAGAAGCCATCTGGTCTGCTAAGTCCACACCACCTTTAGCTTTGTTGTATTCCAAGACGATTTTCGGCTTCCTCACAAGTTTTCCGCGTTTTGTGATCTCGACAAAGCGAACAGAGTGTTTTGTGGATAACATAAGAACGTCGCGCTTGTCTTTCCATTTTAACACCGTTATTCCATCTTGACTCTCTTCAGCATAATAATGGCCCCTCTTAAGTTTGGTGCTGATGACTTTTTTAGGAAGCCCTCGCCTGTTTTTCCTGACCGTCCCGACAAGGTGAGTTTGTTTGTCTAAAAGTCTTCGCGCTAAATTAATACTAGTATACCAGTTATCGGTATGCAACGTATGTCCCCTGTCAACATACTCTTTACACAAATCCATGACAACATTAGTGGGCGTTGCCTTTGTACTATCGTTTTTCCCTGCGTAGACATTGATTTTGTGTGTAAATCCAGGACCAGAGCACAATTTAAATAGTTTGACACCATACTTATGGCGCTTATTTTTGTTGTATTGCCTGAATAATATTCTACCACGAAATGGCACCATACTCTCGTCGATGCAAATATCTTCATTCGCAGTAAAATGTTGCCGAAAAGACATATTTAAATCATTCATCAATTTCCTTATACGATGAAGACGGTCGGACTTATTTTCGTCATCATCTTCAGAAAAATGCAACATGCGAAGTAAAATTTCGAAACGGTTTCGTGACATAACAGTTCTAGGAAAAGGATGCCCTATTACTTCGTCCTTCGACCAATAGTCGGATAATTTTGGAAGCTTAACCACACCCATGAAGAGAAGCAAGCCAAACAATTTCTTTATCTCTACAAGGTTTGTTGGAACCCACTGGTTGATCCGTGCACCAGCAGAAGCAACCGGTTTTTGCGTTATTTGATGAATAGCGTATTTGTTAGTTGCAGAAACTATAAAATTCAACATATCATCAGAGACATAAAGCGAATAGAAATCAGCTGGAGCCTTATTTACCATTATGAAACGAATAGCATGCGACGGCCCCGGAATGTCAGAAAATGCAATCAAACGACGTTGTTTACCTTTTGGCGGTCCCCATCCACCGTCATTAGTTAGAGTGTGTTCTGGCAAATTAGGTGCAGTAATTTCTGATCCGCTGGCCTCACTTTCCGAGTGGATGATACGGCGACGATTACGTTTATTCGGCTGCGAAATTTGGTTTTCGTCTTCAGAAGACACATTAAAACTTGAATTTAACAAGTTTATTTCAATATTCTGAATTTGTTCTAAATCTTCTTGAGTCACTTCAAAATTATCAAATTCTTCCATGGTGCGCTATGAGTTAACTCAACAGAACCCTTTTTTTTAAAATATAACACGTTATTCACCTGCGCGGGCGCAAAGGCAAATGAACGAGTGAAGCGTCTCGGTGTGGCTCGCGGGTGCGGGCAGTGTAGCGCGGGGGGAGCCGACAGCGTGACCCGCGCGGCGTCCGCGTAAGAAATGACGGTTGGACGTTCGCGCAGGCCGCGACGGACACTGGTGTCTGCCACTTGAGATCTTGGAAAATAATGGGTAAATCACTGTTTCCGTCAGTCGCCCATTATTTTTGAGGTTTTCGCTGACAATATTTGCGGAAAAACACCCTAACAATTTTTTGACGATTCTCGATTTATTGGTGTGGCCCCAGGCGAAAGTATGCTGTCGGACATATGGTGTCCGTCATGGCGTTCAACGTGTTAAAAGAGGCAGGGAATCCATCCTAACACCGATTCACTTAAAATTCCTATAGCTTTGTCATAAATTATTTGATTAATTAAACAGCTCGACAAGTATCGCGTGATGAGTAGTTAAAAATTTTGATACGAAAATAATATGTTAAGATTAATAAAAAAAAACACTGCTGCCTGTATTTCCTCTACGGTTGGTCATCAATAATATTACATACAGTAAACTAACATAAATCATTCCTGTAGAGAAAATTCCTCTTGTCTTGATAGTATATCATTATTTTCTATTGATTAGTATATCATTAAAAATATATTAAAAAAACTTCAACTTTATTTACTTCTCCAAGCCAAACTTTGTTTAATTCTCTTACAATGTTCACCACAATATTCATAATCATAAATATGAAATATATGTGCCAATGTGGACAAAAGTTTAATAAACTTTTCTGAACTAAATTTAGAAGGAAAAGTTTAGCCTTATTTTATAGTGTTTTGTGTTTTTTTTTTTTTTTTTTAGCAGTTCCACTCCTTAATTTAAGACACACTTTTTTTTAATATTGGCATATTTAAAGAAATTATGATTACGAATTAGGGGAATCAAAATTAAGTTTTAAAATCTTTAGGACAATGAGAGATCTGGAATGGATATATAATAATAATATATATACTACACTAAGTACGATCTAAGCGAGTTTACCCTACAGAATATTGTTAAGCGGACCGCAACTGATAAAAACCTGAATAAATTATTGCTTGTCAAAATAACTACTCGTGTGAGTAATTAAATATATAAACATTTTGGGCAGTCGTGTAAATGTCTTTTTGCATATGAAACCTTCGAATATCTAATTCAAATACATTTAAGTCGGGGCGAGGTGGCGAATGCTAGCGCGACCCCATATCGCCCCACCCAGGTGGACGACTGCTCACACGTGGTAGTTTTTTAGTCAATAGGAGTCGGAGAGTATCCATGATGGATTTCTCCACTTTAAAAAAAAAAATTAAGTACTATGTTCTTATTTATAAATTATTCGTATCCCATTTTTTTTATCCTGGAAAATATGATTGTAATGTTTTTATATGTATTTGATTAAACTCAAGCAGGCTTCGTTTAAAGTATACTTGATTGCTGTTACTTAGCTTAGTCACGTCTCAACTTAGAACGCCATGTTCCAATTGATCAGTCGAAGTAAGTAAAGTGGGCGTTCTAATTTACTACGATTTCATTGGTCAAAGGGCGTCGCTAAGCTAAGTGATAGCGATGAATCTTTTTTTTTAACACAGTAAACTATATCGTTATTTTTACTACTGTAAATAGTATGAATATTTTTAACGTTATAGTTTAAATTTATCTTTAAATAAATGACTTGTGATTGTATTAAATTATTGTGCTTTCCAAAACTTGGAGCTATTTCTAATTCCTTTTTGGTATGTTAAATATTTACGTACAATCAAAGGCTAAAAATATGTATATTCCTCCTTAACTATGTATTCTAAAGTCTGTACACGGTACACAATAACATGAGACATTGATTAACAAAGTTTAAATTATCTTGGCGTACAGTGTACTTGTAAGTACGCATGTACTTTATAGTTCTTAAAATACGTGCGTACAAAAAATATAAATTTCCATTGACATTTTGTCAAGTATTCGAGTTTTTTTTAATTTTACAATAAAATGTGATTATTATGGTCTAAGATCCGAACCTAAGTCGATCTTCACCAAGCTGATAATAGAATGAAACGTACTTTATAATAAATTTAGTATATCAGATAATATTTTAAAAATGGGAAATGGAGGGATAAAAAATCCGGGACTAATTTTAATTTTTTTAATTTTTTTTTTGATTAAAAATTGCAACATTAAGATAATAAGAAAATTTAAATTTGACTACATAGTATGAAACGTATAAGATGTAGAAGATAACTGGCATCGAAATACCTGGTAACCCAGTAATTCGTCCAGGTAAATAATAGGTAACGCATCGAGATACCTATTTATACCTGGTAACCCAGTAATTCGTCCAGGTAAATAATAGGCAACCCAACGGTTGCACATTCTATATTTTTCATACTATTAAAGTCCGATTAAATTTTCATATTATCTTGATGTTGCAATTTACAATTACTTTTTTTTAATAATTAAAAATAGTCCAGGATTTTTTAGGCAACCTATTTTTAATTATTTACCTATTTTAATTATTACCTATTTTTAATTATCAACCTATTTATATGTATTATCTAATATACTAAATTTATTATAAAATACGTTTCACTCTATTATCAGCTCGGTGAAGATCAACTTTGATTTATTTAGATCTTCTACTATTAATCACATCTACGAAGCTAACGCACATAACAAGGTGGGTTAAAACTTCCAATACTTATGCGCATATTATGAAGAATTTGTATACAATATTATATTTTAAAAAAATAAAAAAAAAAAACCATATATCTTTTTAGATAATACCGTTTATGGTGAAAAAAACTACGTCCATAATTATATAATAGCCATTAAAAAACATCGCAAATTTGTTTTCACATAGCAGTTTCATAATTATATTTCGTGCGCACATTTTATTAGCAAGTTTAACAATAAATGTTGTAGTTAAAATGATATTTTTAAATGATGAAGTAATTGAGGTATAGGCTTGCAAGTGCTTTATAAAAAAATTGAACAGATTTTATTACATAGCATTAATTTTCATAGAAAGGAACATGAATATTCGTCATCATTCAACTTATTCAACAGTTCTTTTAAATGTCTCAATGTATATTAATAGCTTATCTTCAACTTTTGTATACATTAAACAAGATTTTTTTAAAACTATAGTAAGTAAAAGAAGAAAAAAATTAAGGAGAAGTCAATAAGAAAACAATGTGATATAAGCATCAACTATCAATATGCATCTTTAGAATAAATATGATTTAGTTTAAACTACAAGATACTGCTTATATATTATTTCGTTTAAAAAGGTACCTACTTCATTTTCGAATGTACATATTGTTTTACTAAAATAATGTTACGTAATGTTAACGTTAATGTACGTAAACATTCACGGAATTGATTTATCTCAATGTACGTGATATATTTAGTGTTAAAATTGATAAGTTTTTGGCCTTTAATATTTTTTTTGGCTATTAAAATAATTTGTGTATTTTTCATTGTTTAGATTAGATTGAATTGAATTTATCAAATTCTTGAAATAATTTTCTTTATGTATTTTTTCAATTTATAAGTTAATTAATTATATATATTTTAAATAGTAAAATGTACAAAATTTTAAGTCTGTTAATTTAAATAAATAATAATAACATATTTAAATCCTCTAGACTTCTTAAAATTTAGTTAGAAAAAATTTATATGTATATGATTCTGACTACTCTTTCCCAATAAGTCTTACTCGAATTAAGACGGTGACTTATGAAAAAAAATGTGTGGTAAATCATAAAAAGTTAAATATTTTTGTCGCTAGAATCAAAGCATATTAAAACGATCTTAAATAAAGATTTTATTACTATGTATTATGTGTGTGTGTATGTATTCCTAATATAAATCCTACCAACTTAATTTTCTAAATGCTACACTAATTCTTTTACTAAATTTTGATTTACCCATTTAGTTAAAGTACCACTTTTTTTAAAATAATGATAGATGCCTAACTAGTTTGTAAATATGCTACAACTGGCAATCGTTAATAAAATCTTACAACAATAGGCAATATCAATGTCGATCTAGGCGTTTATTAAACATTATACATATTTACGATTCACAATAATAATTCATATTAATTGAAAGGTATGGTCATAAATTGTTTCAACTTTGCCACAAAAATTAGAAAGTAATGAAAACTCCATCCAAGTGAAGCCGTTTTTTAACCGACTTCAAAAAATAAGGGGAGGGTTACTCAATTTGACCGTATATATATGTATGTTCGGGGCAGTGGCGTAGCGTGCTTTTGTGGGCCCTGTATCAAATTTAGTTAGGGACCCAAAAGTAGGGTAAAAATTTCTCAAAAGAAACAAAAATGCTTGCAATAAATTAAAATAAATATTTATTGACCATAAGTTATCACTTCCTCCTAGAAATTGGGAATCCAATTAATATAAAGTAAGTTTTGGAAATCCCGGCAAGCACGAAATTAAGTAACATCGTGGATAACACTTTACTAACTTTTTTGCTTAAACACGCTAGGGGCCTCTGTAGCCCGGGGGCCCCGTATCATTGATAATGATACCGATTTTTATAATTCTTTTTTTGTTGGAAAGGCAAAGGAGATATATCCCAAGTGTGGTACCATGATATGGAAACCAGGATCTGATGATGCAATCCTCGAGAAACTCTCGAAAGGGTCCTTTAGTGGAACACACTCTTAGTTGCCAATCCAATACAGATTATTGATTATTTTTTAAAAACAAAATAGAATTAAATAGAGATAATTACAATGATATAATAATTCCTCACCTCAGTGGATAATTATGTACATATTAAAGGAGGCGGTCAATTATTGAAATAAGAACCCAACATTCATAAATGTTAACACAATGACATGTAGGTAGTGAGAGGATTGAGAGATTACATCTAATACTTACTGATCGTGAACTTAATTTTAATAATTTAATAAATAAATAAATATTCACAACATATACACATGGTCATCTGTTCCTAAAGTAAGCAACTTAATGCTTGTGTTATAGGTAACTGCCTACTGGTATAGCTACATTTTTTTTAAAACATACATATAAATAATATGTATATAATACCCAGACACGGGGTGGGAATAGAACCCACAACCCCCGGAGCAGAAAGCAGAGTCACTACAACTTGCGCCAACAGGCTAGTCAAATTAAGTGAATCATTACGAACGATAGGTACCTTTTTTACAAAATGGTTCTTCTAAATATTCTTTTTTATTCAAGAAAGATGCTTAAGTAACCACAGTCAACTAAAATCTGGTAAAAAATTCGTTACACCTATCACGTACTAAACTACAAAAGTACAAACTATACAGCGCATGGAATTATTATGTACTAGTTGTACGTAGTATATAATAATTCCATGATACAGCGCCTAATTTATTTTATTAAAAGGCAACTGTAAATTCTTTTGTCAAAAATTGGACTTCAATTTTGAAAATCAAAAATTAATTTAAAATGACTAAAAACGAAACGCCAACGCAATTACTATTTATAATATAATTACATTTACAACAAGAATGAATTTAACATAATACATACGACGAAAAGTTTAAAATTGGATTGGAAATGATGAATATTTAACTGTAGAATAGTATTAATTCCTGCAAATTTAGAGCTACTTTATTTTGATATCGACCAAGAATCATATAATAGAAGTGATATACAATATGAACTTATCCAACTATAATGAAATCGATTTTCCAAGCTCCACGTGTACTTTTACGAAAGAAACAAGTAATTTGCAAAACTCGGAAGAACCGTATTGCCATGTTCACATTGTATGCCTTTGTTACTAACGAATAATAAAATTTATTTTACCTTCTTTACTTTTAGTACGTTACGATGAAATTTAATACGCATGTATTTTTCATTTTAGAATTCAATTTTAAAATTAAAAGATAGTACAAAACAGCTATTAAATTTGTTGGAAGAGATTCAAACAAAAGTTCATTCAAAAAATTATGCCCAAGATCATAATTTGCAATTAAATGTAAAAAACGATTTGAGATACAATGTGACTAACGTATGAATTTTTTTTATTTTTTTTAACTGATTATCTAGGTAAATAGCGCTGAATACTGAACCTTGTTAAAAATTAAAATAGTCCAATTATTTTGGTAAAATTGTTGTTTTATCGGTTAGGACGAGAATTTGAGTAGCGAAGAATTTGTAAATGAAGCATTGAGTGAATTAAAAAATCACGCTCAGAAGTTAGACGGCATTTACATTAAGGTGATCTTTCTTTTATGTTAAAATATACTTTTCTATATTAAAATATAGTAAGCAAAATTATCGTGTCACTTTAGAAGTTAACTTAACAATTAGGAACTTGCATTAGATTTTATTTATCCGAGTGACCTAGTGGATACGGATAGAAGGTACCTAATGGTCGCCAGTTCAAATGCGGGACTGTTAAATTTTTAAGAGATAAGGTCGGGTTAAAAATTTAAGTCATATTTGGCGGTGAAGAAAAATATCGAAAGAAAACCTGCGTTGTTCTGTACAATTTTTGATACCTGTACGACTGTACGTTTAGGTAGGTACTAACCATCACTGAAGCATCGTGTTTTTTACTTTTATTCGGTATATAAAAAAACCTAGCAGCTCTCTTGGGGTGTTTAAAAACTGATACTGATATAGTATAGCTAGGTATAATTTGCCGATAACATTTAGGTCCGATTCACATTACAGGATCTCGTTCGTTCTCGGTCCAATCTCAATCCGGTATACTAGAAACAATAGACGGATTTGCTAGAGTGGGATAATATGAAACTATGGATACACTCATTGTTTTTTGTTTAACAAAATTTTGCCGGATCGAGATCAGACCGAAAACGAAATAAGTTATGCACTGTCATTTGGATCGGGCCTATTTCTTCTAGCCGTTGTGATAGTATTATAAAGAAACTAATTTTGATTATTCTCAATTATTAATTTGTTAATTAATCAAAATTGCCCTTTTCAGGAGGATGACGATTGCTCCGTATACAAAAGACTAACTAGAAAATGCCATTGCCTAAATAATTCTGACTACAATGATTTTATAATACATTTCAATGAAGATTCAAAGTTTAACACTAATAATTTCGGTGAAATTATTAAAAATATGCGCATATTAAAGAAGTTTCTTTACATGGGTGGTATTAATACTAAAAATGCCTTAATGTTTTTAAATGAAGTGAGTTGATGCAAACACTGAACTTTAACTGAGGTAGGGCACAGCAGGAATTTCCTGCTCAAAATATGGAGCAGCCCGACTGGGATAGTACCTCGACCTTACAGAAGATCACAGCAAAATAATACTGTTTTCAAGCAGTATTGTGTTCCTGTTGGTGAGTAAGGTGACCAGAGTTCCTGGGGGGATTGGGGATTGGGTCGGCAACGCGCTTGCGATGCTTCTGGTGTTGCAGGCGTCTATAAGCTACGGTAATCGCTTACCATCAGGTGAGCCCTACGCTTGTTTGCCGACCTAGTGACATAAAAAAAACAAGTTTATGTTTACAAGTCCCACAGGATCCCTGTTTGAAACACAATAGTTTACAATAACTTCCCATACAATCGTTTTTTATTTGGAATTTTCAGCAGGGGTAATTTTTTTTTGTTGCACATCTTTCAGAGCGTGCAAATATATTACATCTTACAAAGTTACTTGTAGGTATAGTAAAATTACAAACTTGTCTTTAGGTACAAGTTTGTAATAATTTTACCAATTTTTAGGGTCTAACGGATTCTCAGCACTCTGAAAAAGTAGAGATTACTTTAGGTTGTACTCAAGCAGATATTTGTAACATTTTTGATGAGGATTCTATTGTAGTCACATGTATTTCGTGGCCTTGTAAATATCAATATTATGGAAACTACGTCACACAGGTGAATTTATAATTAATTTCTTACGACTGGTATTTCCTTAAATATGACTTCTCTGTGGCTATATCGTAAGATACCTATTTTTATCTTTTAGAATTTAGCAGCTAGCTTCTTACATAAGCTTGCTGAAATAGAAGAAGGAAGAAGATATTTAAATTACACATCGAAAATTACAAATGATATAAAAAAAGTTTTAAGGAAAAAATCTTCATATCTAGAAATTGACATTATCGACTCATTAAATGGTGTGCTGAATTCTCTTAAACCAACTTTCGCTAAAGACTTGGTTGTATCATGCTTCGGCAAATGTGTATACGAAGGTAATAATAAGAAGAAATATATTTCAAGAGCTCAAAATACTTTGAGTTCATGCGGAAACTATATTGAAATTCAGCGAAAGGAGTCATATCATAAAATTAAAAGAGCAAAAATTATACCAGTATACACTATATAAGCTTTATTAAAATTTGTGTCAATTGCTTTTTTTTTCATGTAGGTATGACTAGTCAATTACTACAAGTACTAAACTGGTATTCTATCACATATTTATAAAGATAAGTATTTTAGGAGTTGGAATGAGAACAATAAAAGATTTAATGAACAATCGCCAATATATGACTCTTGATGAAGTTATAACACATCTCGATATATTAAAAAAATATAGCAGTTTTGAATCCGGTAAAAAGGAAATGACACTTCAATTGCCAGCTTTATTAGTCACTTTTAAACTCATGCTAATGGAATATGATAATAGTGAAATAAATATAATAATCACTAATACTTTAAATAACATAGTGTCAAAAAACCTAATAAAAGCAGAAAAACCAGGCACATCTAAATGTTGGGCTATTGCTGATGCAGCTACAGAGGTATTCAATCGCGTTCATAAAATGTATATTAGAAATATGATTCTTAAAATTTATATTGATATTTATTTAAGCCTGTGAAAACAAAGAATGTGGTGTGTCAAATTCCTCAACGAAAGACATACAAAAAAGACACACAATCCAAAAATTGGACTAGGTGTTTCGCCAAATAAATATTGTCAATTATCAAAAAAAAAAAAAGAGGTATGTTAAATGAAAATATACATTCATGAAACTATTATATGTCCATAATTGTTCCTGAACTTTACATTTCGTTTTTAGAATGGGAATCATCGATATTGATTAACAGATAAAAAAAATATAATGGTAATTTTTCATACTTTACATTTTTGTAATTTATATTCTTTGACGTGTCAAATAGTTTTTATATTCTTATTTTAGATTTACCAAAGTCAATGATTATAGTACCTATCGAAAATAAAAAATAATCTATTAATATACGATTTATATTTCTTTTCACAAATGTATATCAGCTATACTTTGATTACATAGCAAAATCCAGTATATAAAATTTTTTATAAATGCATAATAAAACACCTATAAAGTATTTATACCAATAACAATAATAAAACAATGGTTTTATAGTTAATCTGTGTTAATTTTCTCACTTCTCACTTCACTTTCTTAAATCTCCGAGAGACTAAATCCAATTTACATAAATAACTAGATTTTTCGATAATCACAGTGGTTAAGTTTTATATTGTTATAGAATACTAAAGGAATTAGACAACTTCTTTAGAATAATAAATATGCATTTTATCTGCTTCTAGTCTAAGCTTACTAATATCAATTAAAACACCAAGTCTTACCCAAAATAATTTTATGAGAGCACACCACAACATAAAAAGATGTAAATAAAAGCTGCATTTATAATATAAACAAATTCCAATTTTATATAACATTATAATAATTTATTTACTGTATAAAAATAATAAAACATGGTATAATTGAGATCTTAGAGTTATTACAAAAAAAAAATAATACTTGCATATATTAGTCAAAATTTCTATGATCATAAGTTTCATATTTTTGTGGAGTTCTTTTATAATATCCAATGTTTCTCTTACTTAAAGGGTTTGGCGTATTAGGCTTGAATAACATGGCCAGCAATATGTAAAAACCACCAATTATTTTACTTATGAAATCTAAAAATCCTAAAAACATAGGCGTGGAATTTTTTACTAAAATAGAAATTTCCCTGACTAAAGCTAAAATAAAGTTACCTAGAAAGTTTATAAAAGCAGTGCTACCAGTGAAAATTGCAATAACAAATGCAAATAAAAATGTTATGAATTCCTTTGCATTTTTTATGGAGAACGCATCTTGAACATTTTTAGCTATTTCAGCATATGTATCACTGAGTGATGATACATTACTAATTTGTTTCGTAGTATTGTTACTTTTGGATTTTTCTATCGCTCCTGTCAATATTGGCTCTAACTCTAAAAATGCGTCAGTTATGTGTCTTACACATTTCAATATGACAATAATTTCAAATTGTCTAAATCTAATGGTTTTTATTTGAAACCAAAAAGCGCCTAATGGTTGATTATCTATTTCTGTCCAAAGACAAATACCAGAATTATGTCCCAAAACTTCGGAATCTGAGATGCCAATCCAATGAGAGCTTGGATGCACAACCTGAAGTTTGTGTTGAGCTTCTTGTAAATCCTTCTTCAACTCAACTTCTGCTTGACTAATTAATACGACGTCCCGATATCCAATACGTTCATCAACAAGTCGTCTTTCAAGATAACGACCCAAGAATATTCGCGATTTTAACAAATCTTTTACATAATTTCGCACACTGGCCGTTTGCACGTCTTCATAACTGTCCAACTGAGACGAAGTATTTGAATAATTTGATGAATTTAATGAAGTATTTACCTTTGAGACGCTCATATTTAATTTTAATTAATATAAAAAAACAAGAATGTTTAAGTAATACGTAAATAGGACTATAGGACTGACTCACTGAGATGTATTATACTCTTTGCTGAGATGTCTCAGGTTCATTGTCAATGTCAACCAAAGAGTACAATGTCAACATTATTTTGACTTGTTGTTGTTGTCATTGGCCGCGTTCCACTAGGTAACCGCAACGACCGCAAATCCCTTTCTATCGTTTCACCTAAGGTCTATTCGCAATTACATTGCGCCCGATCCGCCGACAAAGATAAGTGGGTCAGTGTTGGCTTTCATCAAAACGTGGCGGGAATTTTGAAAAAACAACTGTCAATGTCAAATTGTAAATGTTATCTCTTATTCAATTCGGCAAAAACCTAACGATACATTAGGTATCTAAATTCAAAGTATTACTATTTGAAACATTGTTCATATTATCCAAATTTGAATTATAACCACACACAGTATTGTTCTCATTATCAACATTAATTGTAACTTGGTCATTGCCATTAAAATCATTATTATTACTATTCATGTCAAACTTATTAAAACTTCTAGAATGCACATTGGAATTCAGAAACTCATTTTCAAAAAAAATTACATTTCTAGAGACTATCTATCACCTTTGAGGAATTGGGCGGATCAAGAAGCCTATAGCTTTCAGTATGGTCGCAATAGCCAACAAAGATTGCTTTTGATCTGGAATCCAACTTATCTCTTTTATGCTCCGGAAGAAGCGACCAAGCCCTGCATCCAAACACTGTTAAATGGCTCAGGTCAACACTGTTGCCTGTCCAAATTTCCTCAGAAGTTTTTCAGGCACAGCAGCTGTAGGGGACCAGTTTTTTAAGTAGATTGCAGTAGCAATCGCTTCAGCCCAATATTGCCTGACTCCCGCAACATGCAACGGGCCTTCTCGATAAGTGCCCTGTCCCTCCTGTTTAATCTTTCAGAGACACCATTCTGCTGGGGCGTATATGGTACACTAGTTTCATGAATAACTAGCTTCTGTGCGCGACTTCGTCCGCGTGGAACAGAGGCGCGCGCAATGCTTGATCATTATTTTGCTGCGATGTTATTTTAAAACTTTTTATTTTTGTTTAAGCTTTTGGCTTTGAGATGGAAGGATATGCCGTTGTGGTCCGAGCCAGTCAGGTCATCACGCACGTGCCAGCCGTCCACCAGGCTCAGGAGGTCAGGCGATACAGCAGTTATGTCAACATAACTGCTGTACCTCACGCCACCCCGGATAGTGTCGAACGTAGGGGTTTCCCCTTGGTTTAGGATGCAGAGACCGAGGTCTTCCAGGGTCCCGCGCATCTCCTCGCCACGGCGATCAGTCACTGGGCTCCCCCACCAGACGCATTTGGCATTGGAGTCACCCTCAACTACAATACTCCGAGTCCCCGTCTCGCGCTGCACCCGGCGCAGATGCTCCAGGTATGAGTCCATCGGCAGGTTAGGCTCGAAGTAGAATGATACCAGGATAATCTCCCGGCCGCAGACCCGGATCCCCACCACTGCGATGTTGTTAGTGGTGAGTTCTGGGTACTGTCTGATGTGAAGGTCCGCGTTAAAGACAATAATCGCGGCCTTCACAGTCCCGCTTCCATGGTCCGCACGCTGGAAGACCCTGATCCCACTCACACCCATCACTCACTCCTTCCCGCCGACGTATGGCTCCTGCACCAAAGCAATCTGCGCTCCGAGGCTAGAGGCTTCGATCAGGAGCTCGGAGTATACCAATTTGCTGCGCTGGTGGTTCGCCTGGAAGATTTTTTGTGCCATCACATCAGTCGGCGCGCCCTTAGCAATATGCTACGGACGAGCGGGCGAGGCCATCCCACCTTCTCCTGACGGGACAGTCGTCACTAAAGGCATTATGTTCCGTCCTTTCCGACTTAGCCTTTCGACAGTTCCGGCAGGAGGGTGGGGACCCCGACAGCCAGCCCGAGCACTCCGACCGCATGTGCGGCTCGCCGCAGTGGCTGCACAGGTCAGCCGGGTCCGTCCGTCCGTCCGTCCGTCCGTCCGTCCGTCCGTCCGTCCGTCCGTCCGTCCGTCCGTCCGTCCGTCCGTCCGTCCGTCCGTCCGTCCGTCTGTCTGTCTGTCTGTCTGTCTGTCTGTCTCCACAGCACTCACCTGGCTTATGATATAAACGGGTAATTTGTTCGAACTATATATATTTCTTTAAAAATTAAAGAAAGTTGATCTGTTCGAAGCTATACTTGAGCGATTATAAATGCAACTTGAGCAGTTTTTTAACACTTTGAGCAATTTAAAATATTGTATACATCAAAAGATATAGTAGTGTGAAATTATTGATAAATGAATATTTTTCAACGAGTTCTCTGATTTTTAATTAAATAATTTAAGGTGAGCAATTTAAAAGGACAACGTAGTTGAATTGAGCTATTAAAAATCTATCGATTAGTATCTTTTTTATTACGAATATCCACAATTTTTTTGCTTCCCATCATTGTCTATGTGCATCCGCAGCGCTCACCTGTCTTAAGATATAAACGTTTTTGTTCAAACTATATATATTTATTTAAAAATGAAGGAAAGTGGAGCTGTTCCAAACTGTACTTGAGCAATTATAAATGCAACTTGAGCAGTTTTTTCACAATTTGAGCAATTTAAAATATTGTATATATCAAAAGATATAGGAGTTTGAAAATATTGATAAATGAATTTTTTTTAACGACTTTATTGATTTTTAATTAAATAATTTAAGGTGAGCAATTTAAAGGACAACGTAGTTGAATTGAGCTATTGAAAATGTATCGATTAGTATTTTTTTTTACAAATATCATTATTTTATCTGTTCAATTTATTTATATTTATTTAAAAATTAAGGCAAGTGGTTCTGTTTCAAACTATACTTGAGCAATTATAAATGCAACTTGAGCAGTTTTTTAACACTTTGAGCAATTCAAAATATTGTATACATCAAAAGATATAGGAGTTTGAAAATATTGATAAATGAATATTTTTCAACGAGTTTTCTGATTTTTAATTAAATAATTTAAGGTGAGCAATTTAAAAGGACAACGTAGTTGAATTGAGCAATTGAAAATCTGTCGATTAGTATTTTTTTTTTATTACAAATATCATTATTTTGCAGGCTGGGGTGGGGTAGGTGGTGGTGGAGTGCAAGAATCATATACAAAACGTGGAGTGTGTATTTATTAATCAATATCAATGATTAAAGAAAAATGTTTTATCTATGCCATTAATCTAGTTTGTTTGACAACATTTGACAACATCAAAATAAAAATGTAAAATCAAAGATGTATGCAACATAAATATTTATTTTTATATTTATACGTTTTTACTTAAAAGCGTAAAACAATGAACACTTTTAAAAACAAAATTAATTATGAAAGTCCATGTGACTCGGATAATGATTGGACTTCTTCAGAAGATTCAAAATATTCTGACTCGGAAAGGTTACGCTAACCTTTTAATTGATTTTGTGTACAAAAAGTTTTTAAATATTTTTAGTTATTTTAATATCTATTTATTTTTATTTTAGTTCGGTTCCAGAATGGGATTCCGATATCGGTGAGGATGGAGAACTTGTATATATGAAAATTAAAAGTATTACTAAACTGGTTGACGATTCTAAAACACCGCTATTAGAAAATTGCGAGGCTTTTAAATTGAGAAGCGATTTTATGAGATCGTCTACTAGACGTTCCACTAAAGGTATTCTTTTATTTTAGTAGCTGTTAATGTATGTTGTGGCTTCTTGAGTTATGTTTGTGTTAAATAAAAATAAAATATAAGTGAAATATATTTTTTGTAAAAAGTTGTTCAATGTAACGAAGAATATTTATATCTACACTATACTACTGTTACTTTTAGAATACTTATTTTTTATGTAATTTTAAAGTAAAATATTAAATTTAACCACACTGATCATTCTCCTTCGTGTCTTTTCTATCCCACGTGACATTGGCGAATTCGACAGTGCCCCCTGGCACAACCAAAAGCCATTAAGTCCAAGAATAATAATATTAAATTTAAAAGTTATATTTAATTAGTTTTAAAGTCCCACGATGTTCTTAAAACAAAGATATGAGAGTCACTAATAAAACGATTTAATTTAAATTCAAATTATGTAGGAATTTAATTATAGTATATTTGCGACTTCAAACTAAGGTAGCCAAGATTATTTATAGTTTTAAATAAAAATAGTATTTAAGAATAATTCTATTCTTAAATATCCTTGATTCAATGACTGTGATGAATGTTAGATTCAATGATTGAATGAATGTTAGAGTATAACGGGACTGACAATCTCTGCCTTGCTGAAAAATGCTCCTAAATTAAAATAGAAAAGCTTATTTTAAATTTTTTCATATTTATAGGAAGAATTTTTAAAGTGTTAAAAAAACGAAAAGTGATTAATAAAGAAAATGGAAAGGAGAAAAAAAAAGAATTTGAAGACAATAACAAATTTGTCATTATACAGGTACATCTTATTATGCACTCATTAAAATATTTTATGAATACTAATAATTTTAATTACTTAAGATCAACAACCAAAGTATGCTTAAAAAAATATTTAAATACTTGGCTTTCACATTAAATGTTTAATTGTCTTTATTTACTTTTTGCATCGCATTTGGATAAAGAAAAGGTGAAAGAATGTATTTATTAAAAGTATTTGTATAGTTTATATTTCTGCACTTATGTTATGTTTAATAACCATTATATGTACTCTTTTCAGGTCAGCAAAAGTATGATATTCAGTAGTGAAAAAAATTGTCAGATTGAAAAGCTTTTCGGCATCAGTTTAGAAACACACAAAGATGGTAAAACATTGGTTGTATCTGATTTTTTGCCTGAATCAAAGGCCATATACACTCCAAAAGTTAAAACAGGATTTTACTTGCAAAAAATAAATGGAATAGAGGTCACATCTTACAATATTAACAATGTCCTTCAAAGAGTTGTTGAGGATGTTGATAATCCTAAACTGACTTTTCAAGTCGTGACGGAAGGTTACAATTTAGATATAGAAAAGTTATTGACTTCGAAGTGTGCTCCTGAAAATTCTCTCACTCAAATGTTTAAGGATGCAATGTGCTCTGTACTTTATATATGCTGCAATGATGTTGAATATCAGAGTAATGATGACAAAGGTGTACTTTATTGTTTTCCGAGACCTTTTAATCAGAACTTTTTATATAACACTAGAGGTGCTTATTTAACACTTAATCATTTGGCACCTAAATCATTAGGTACTAGTGAGCCCACTATATCATCTGTATTACACAAGAATCAACTCATAAATATTACATATGCATCTCATTACAGTGATTTGCTATTAGTTGCAATACCATGCAGTGATATTGATGTTTTTGCTGCCAAAAGAATCATTGTTAAAATCGTTCGGTTACTAGAATTTTTGTATGGCTCATTGAAAACTTGCTTTACGAAACCTAATAATGTTGATAAGTTGGATAGTCTATTTTCACGAATTTTCGTAACATTATTAAATGAAAGTATTAATAAAAATAATGATAGTCAAAGTAGAGTGTATGGGAGTTCACATTTTGAAGATTTATTGGCTGCTCATGCAATGTCATTACCATTGGAGGTCAAACTTCAAGTGGACGATGCCATTACAGAGTTGGAAGCAGCTGATTATCGAGAATGGGTGGGTAATTATATATTCTTATGACTATGCAAATGAATTTGTAAATACTATGTTATTATGAAAACATAAAAAGGAATGAAAATATTTTTAGTTAAAATTACAACAATAAACATTGATGATTTGAGGGTTTGATTCACGCTCAGGATGGATACTTGTATAAATATTTCTTTGTGGTTTGGATGTCTGATTTTGTGGGTATCCCCACAAAGCACTCTCTGAAGCTCTGAGTGCACGTTAAATTGTAGGTCACGGTTGTTATCATAGAAACTTGATAGTGATTGTTACTCATAATAGGGAACATTTCCGTCAAGCCGTTAACCCGGATTAGAGCAGCATGGTGGATTAAACTCTGATCCTTCTCCTACTTGGAGAAAGAGGCCTATGCCTAGTACTGGCATATTTCAGGCTTAATCGTATTGTATTGTCATCATGAAAAAAAAAAATAATAAACTTGTATTATTAAACTAATTCTTTAATTTTTTAATATATTTTTTCAGATTGATGATGTTGAAAATTTTCAAAGATTATACACAGTATTAGGAGCCTGTTTATATTATTCAGGACATTTATTAAGTTCACATCTGCAAGATGAGGATTTAAAAGAAGTAAATGCATATTTAAAATTAAACGGTATTCTGAAACTTAGTTCGGAGAAAGAAATAGAAAAATTAGTCATATGGAGAGAAGTTTTTATAAATGAACATAGAAATCAGAGTAAAAATGATGGAAATGAAAATAGGTAACATTTTTGTATTTTATTTTAGACTGAGGTACCTACATAAAAACATTTTAAAGGGATTTATAGAGATGATCGATTAAACGCAAATGTTTTCGATGTGGTAGACATAAAAGGTATATAAATAATAATACGATAGGTATTCAAAAAACGAATCGATTTGCTTACGATTTACAAACCACATAATTAAAAAACGAGTTTTATCCTACTTATCTATACATACTAGTTGGTTGCCTAGTGGTCGAAATTTGACCATAATCAATTTAAATTATATGTTAGATCTCTTTTAAGGTTCTGTTGTAAAAGAGTGTACTTCTATCATAGTAAACAAGTGGTAGTGTCTGTAATGTATTATTTATTGATTTTATGTTTTTTTTATGCACTATTAAAAAAAATATTAGCGTTCTTCACTCCTTTTCTATATAAACTATAAGTGTGGGAAATTTTATACTCCTCTGTCTGCGCAATTTTCGTAAAAAGGGATACAAAGTTTCTGCTTCACGTATTAATCAACAAACAGCAAACAAACGCTTCACACTAAACGGCCCCCAGTAGGATTTTCTCCTGTGTCGAGGGTCCGAAAACACACACAATACACATGCACAAACGCCCAGACCACGACAAACATCTATATGGCTAATACAAATATCTGTCGTGAGCGGGGATCGAACCCTCGACCGCCAGCGCAACAGTCAGTACTGTGACCGCTGCGCCAACGCTTCGTCAAAATTAATATATAAATAATTATTTTTTGTTATATTTAAATAAAATTGAAGTGTCTGTGTGTGATTTCAAAATAACTGTTTTTTCAAGTGCATATAGTTATTTACACGATAACTAAAACAAAAACAAACAATTTTAATATTTTTGTCTGTTTGTCTTTTAGTTGACGACGCGTTGGCGCAACGGTCAAGCCACTGGTTTGTGGCTGTTGCGCTGGCGGTTGCGGGTTTGATCCCCGCAATTGACAAACTGTTGTATTGGCCATACAGATGTTTGCCGTGGTCTGGGTTATTGGTGCAGTTCTTGTGGGTCTCCTCACCGTGTTTCCGAGAGCACGTTAAGCCGTCGGTCCCGGTTGTTATCATGTACACCTGATAGCAATCGTTATTCATAGTAGGGAAAATATCCGTCAACCCGCATTGGAGCAGCATGTTGGATTAAGCTCTGATCCTTCTCCTACATGGGGAAAGCCAGTCTATGCCCAGCAGTGGGATATTATAAGCTGAAGCGATAAGCGAAAATTAATTAAAATCATTTGAATTAAAAGCATTTGTGGGCACTTTTTGACTGGCGCCCTGTAATCAATGTATTTGCTTATTGATAAAGGTTTGTAGAAATTAGAGTATGTTTATCTACGCGATAAACGTAATGATTTTGCAACGGGATCTTAGCCTATAAAATCCCAAAGGGCTTAAATTTTCAATAAAATTAAAATACTACATTCTGAATAAGAAAAAAATACCGTCTTGTCAAGTCTGTATAGAGTTTGTTTTATTTACATGATAAAATAAAAACGTTTTTTAAATGTTTATCTACATATATGTCTGTACATCTGTCTCTGGAACGACTAAAATAAGCTAAAGGAGTTCATATGGCAATTATACTTTTTATCCTATAATGCCCACAGGAACAGAATCGTGCCATTAAAAATAGTGCGTATCCAGATGGAATCACCCACGCGAACGAAGTGGCGGGTACAGGTAGTAATGTTATAAACGCAAAATATTGTGAGGCTGAATGAATGTATGTTTGTTAATCTTTCACGGAAAAACTACCAAACTAATTATAATCCAACTTGGTACGTAGATAACTGGAGGTCCATATGAATAACACAGGCTAATGTTAATTCCGATATCCCCATGGGATCTGAGTTACGGGTAAAGCCGCGATGTGCAGCTAGTACTTTCATATAATCAAAAAGCGTTTATTCTCCTTTCTAATGCTTCGGATCACTAATAAACTTTAAGCTGTATATTAATAATAAAAAATAAAAACATTTTTAGGATTCCAGATGGACGATGGTTTATACTTGTTGTTGGAAAAGGTCACTTTATACTGGCGACTTTAATGGAAGCCGGAGGATGTACAGAAGATGTAAGATGATTTTGGTATTTCAGTAATTGTCATAATTGAAATAAGATATTATATTTTTATAGTATTTAAATAATTAAAGATAATATATTAAACATAAATAAATATTTAAGTTTATTTGGTTCAGGCAGTAGGAGTAACACCGCCATCGCCTTTCTATGTGGAAGAGTGTGAAAGTTGTTTAGAACTATTGTTCGATGTTGGATTAAACAAATATTTGCCTTCATGGCTCTTATCGAACACACAGCCGCAGATAGAGTTGAAGCCGGAGTATTTAACTAAGCATGGAAGGAAAATTAAGGAAGCTTGTAAGAATTTTTATTATTTTCATGTTGACTAGTTTATATTAATTTTTATAATAAATGAGAGTTTTGAGAGTGAATGAGTACAAGACCTACTGTATATTTTGGTACATATTTGTAAAATACTTACTTCATATGGCAATGCTGCTTGTAACAGTTTCTTTTGTACTTTCGATGGTTAAACAATTTAAAAAGATTAACTACCAGTTGTTTAGTATTTTCTTAAAACGAGTCTTTAATAACAAAATGGAAAAAGCTAAAAAGATTTTTTTTTGTGTAAAATAGAGTATAACTCTACTTTAGTAAATATATTATATCTAAATTTTAATCTAAACAAATAAATAAAATTGGAGTGTCTGTTTCTAATTTTAAAAGAACGGCTTTTTACTAAATGAATATGGATGGACACGATGCATATCCCAAAATAACAATTTTATTCTGTCTTTCTGTCTGTCTGTTTGTTCCGGCTGATCTCTGAAACGGCTGGACCGATTTTGACGGGACTTTCACTGGCAGATTGCTGATATAGTAAGGAGTAACTTAGGCTACTTTTAATGTAGAAATTTATTTATTTTATAACTCTGCGAACTGATTGACTGAACTTGAAACTTTTTTGTTAAATTCCACGCGGACGAAGTCGCGGGCACAGCAAGTAATAAATAAATCTTAACTTTTCTAGCTTCAAAATTGGATTTAAGGAGTTCATCAAAATTAGCAAAATCACAACCAGATATAAAGAAACGTCATAATTCTACGGAACAAATCAATATGGGGTCGACGAGTGACAATTCAGTTTCCAACTATCATAGTACAAGTCAACATAATTTGTATGCACAGTGGTATAATGGACCGATAAAACAATACCGACATTCCAGTATAGATGTCAGCTATTCGGAGGATTCTGGAAGTTTGAAAAGCAATAGGTATGTAATTTATTTTCTGTGGTATCATTAAGAAGAACAAGATTGTAATTATATCTAATTTAGGTATGAAAGATGATACTTTTTTAAATTGTCCTTAAAAAACAAGAAACAACTGTATTTTTTATGTGTGTTACCTTATAATGTTTTAAGTGTACCGATTTTGTTGATTCTTACAACATAAAAAAACACTTTAAAAAAGCATAAAAGTCGAAATGAGAACATCCTCCTTTTTTGAGGTTGGCTATAAATAACTTTTTTAATAATGTTTCAACATTTATTTTTTAAGTGAAGTAAGTGAAGATCGAATAGTTGGCAGGAGAGCTGATAGAGAGAAAAATAGACGTGATTCTTCAGGATCTGATTCAGATTGGGATAAACAGGTTAACTATTTGTAATATTTTAACACTTACGCTTTTTTTCCCAATCTATTCATTTCGTCTTAGGCACCCAAGTTGTGGTAATGTTATAGAAATAG
This sequence comes from Melitaea cinxia, assembly GCF_905220565.1. Classification (NCBI taxonomy): domain Eukaryota; kingdom Metazoa; phylum Arthropoda; class Insecta; order Lepidoptera; family Nymphalidae; genus Melitaea; species Melitaea cinxia. The sequence continues at coordinate 5,439,621 of NC_059405.1, read as the reverse complement.
AGCTAGTTAAAATGTCTTTTAGGTTATTACGTTTTTTTTTTTTCTTTTTTTTTAAGTAAAATATTTCAAACACTAACTGAGAAAGGCTCAAAGGTTTCTTACTCACTTATTTACTCCTGCAACTCCTTATTTTGTCCTGCAATGGAACACCAATACGCTCACAGGCACAGACAATGTACACTAACACATTATATAGTGTTGTGTGTAGTTAGTACCGTTAATAATTAAATCATTTCTAGGATGGCAGCAGATCAAGTAACGTAGATATGTCAGAAATGAGGAAAACTTTATTGGATGAACTGAACAATGTCACCGCCCATAGGTATGCCAACATTCTTATAATATTATTTTAAATATAAAAACGTGATTTTTTCTCTCTATAGGATTTCTATATCGGAGGTATTTTTTAAAACTAGTCAAGTAGACTTTTCCACGATTCTTACTTTTTAAAGTAAAATAGTTTCTAATCGGCTATTTTTTTTTTAAGTTACAAGCATCAAGTTTTTTTTTTGGATCTTACATTACCCTAAACTTGATTTGAAACGAATTAGCTTGGTTCCCATCCTTATTGAAATCATCTTGTTAATTTGTTTTTATGGCGGCTTTTCAGAATTGTCTTCTAATCTGGTTAGTTATTTGTCTCTATATGTATGTGTATTTTACAGAATTACTGCTGGAGACGAAAACGTTCTGTTTCATTTTGTACATTTGGAGTCTGAGAAAGGGATACTGTTAGCACCAGTAAAGAACATAGAATTACAAGCTAACAATGTTTTATATTCCTACATAATGAAAACATTTAGAAGTGCCGCAAAAAAGATTCATGAATTATTACAGCATAGTATAAAGTAAGTTACGATATAGAATCAACTAACTAGTTAAAATTAAAATTTCACCATATAATGATTATGAATATGTGAATATTAATGTGCCTACACTATTGTATGCTTAGATCAAAGGCAATATTAATAATCTTTTTTTTTTTAATGAGAACAGGATCAAAATATAGATAATTATAGGCTGTCAATAAACACAGTGATAATAAAATTAAACATTTGAATTAGTACTATGAAAATTGAATAAGCTTTAAATATATTTTAGTTTTTTAGAACGACTAAAATATTTTTATATTATTTTATTTTTATTTATCCAGAAAAACTTACAGCTATACATGACAAATTAGAAATACAATTAAAAACTAAAAACCATTTAGAAGTTTTTATAATTAACAACTAAGGTGTGCTATATTATTTATCAGTTTGAGTGTAAAACAAAATTAAACTAGGGAAGGTTCGAGAACTTAGCTGGATCATTAATTATGTTATAGGTTATTTCTTCATTATTTATTTTTATTTATTTTATAATAATTAAAATCTATTTTAACAGGTTTAAGAGAAGTGATACACCATCTAATCCGCTCAATAAAATTCTTGTGGCAGTCAAAGAATATGGAATGCTTTTCAAAGCACCAGCAGATATATTAAACCAATGTGGTATTAGTAAGAAGTGTGAACCATTTTACTTCTGGGTGGTAGGGTAAGAATAAAATATTATTTATGTTAGTAATAATAGATCTTAATTAAAAAGCCTTAGCACACCTGTATTATAGATTTGTCTGACTGAGAATGAATATAAATTAATTTAATAATATATAAATAATAGGATATATAAACCAAAAGAAAACGATAAACAAAAAAAAATATGCATACAATTTTATAAATGAGATATAATGTGCCTATTCATAGAAGATTGGGATTTTCGACATGTATTTTTCATTAAAAGATTTAAGTACTTATTTATGGACTCCTTAGATACTTGCTTTCAAATGTGCGTTAATACTAAGTATACAGTTATTTTATTACTACAGGTTATAAAGTTTCATATTTTTGGTTTCAGACGGGTGTTCAGTGAGCCAGAACCACGAGAGCTTTATTTATGTTATCACGAATCCATACCTCAAGATCTTATTGAAGTCTCATATTTACTATCGTATTTAGAGTAGGTTCATTATACATATAGGTACTTAGGTACATATAAAATATGATTATTATTATACAGTATTATATATTCTAAAATGAAATGAAGCGATAGGTAAATAAATACATATGCATATGTATAAATTAGACGTATGACACGGTTTAACCTGTGACTAATATTGTTAACTATATTATTAATAATAATTAAGAATACTATGATTTATATGTATAACTGATATTTACCTGCACGTAAGTGAACTTCACTTTTTACATATAAATCAGTGTTAATTATTATGAAATTTTCAAAATATGTAAAATCCAATAAATATTAAATATATTTAAAATAAAATTGTGATGTTAGGTACAAAAAAAGTATAAATACAATAAACAAATCTGAGGATTCGAAAATCGGTTAAATCAAGATGCACGTTCGTCAGAGTAACGAAAGTGAAGGTATAACTGTACGTACATATATAATTATAGAAAAGTGTAATATTTAGATAATAGTAGTGGAATAACATGTTTTTCTATTTGTAGTTGTAAGGTTTTTCTTAAAAGGAGAAGTCATACAAACTGTTACATTTTAGTAATTTTTCCTTTATTTTTTGTTAAAAATATACTACAGTATTGTTATTAAGCTCTTTATACCATATATTAGGTACAATATAAGTGTTTAAGTACTTTATATATTCACGACTGTTATGAACAAAAAAAAAATCTTTATACACCTTTCTAGAGAATATTTTTTATTTTTATAGAAGAATTATAAAATATATTTTGAATATATTTTTTTAAGTGACTATAAACCGTCCATTCAAATTATGTAATAACATTATACACGTTTTTATACAATTACTTATATTTTTTAATAACATTTTAATGTAAGTACATTTTATTTTTATAACGGATTTTTTTTTAATGACAAATGCCCGTTTTTATAGCATGGCCTATTATCTTTTATGAATAAGTTTCTTCATCATATATCATTGTACGTAGACAAAAATTCCCTTTAACAGTACGTTATTTAGACGCATGGTCTAAGACATTGGATTTTAACCAGTGATCCGTGGAAGCAACCAAAGTGGTCCCTGAATGCGAGGTGCAGAGTGATTCTCAATAGGCTCTAAGTACTTCACCTACTGCTAAATAGGAATAACCAAGTACATCATATTTGCTCCCAAAACAGTTGATAGTCTGTAGTAGAACATACATTTTGACAAGTTGTGCCTGATCATCTAAAGGTTAAGAACCACTGGTCTAAGAGTTACGGCAAGATAAACATTAACCTGGGCTATGTCCTTAAAATAAACTCAGTGGGCACGGGATAGTGGGAACGAAATTACCTTTTTGTTTTAAATTAAAATTATATTATTTTCATTATAATAATTATTTTTGTTGTCGTTGAATAAGATTTAAATAGCCCACGCGGCAGTTGAGATTACGCGCATGTGCAGCAGTATTTTTATTTATTTGAATATGAATATCTATACATATAATAAAATGGTAGGAAAGTCAAAATTGTACATTGAATATTTTTTTAAAAGAATACTTGGGGTATAATCTACAATCGATACCGAAGGAGAATGGAACCGAGGATTTTAAAAGGTATAATCGTAGGTATTTTTGGTGCTGTATAGCGTTCACGCAGACGACGTCGCGGGCAGCAGCTAGTAATATATATAAGTACGGTGAGTGTTATGATATTGAAAAACTAATTATCAACGTAAATAACACCGAACAAACTATAACTAGCTTAGTTTGATTAGTAATTGTGTTTGCTCGCAAACGAAAAGAACCGACTCAATTACATCGACGTTTTACATCATCACAAAATTAACAAACGCACTAGTCGTCACTACGATTTTCGAGGGTTTCCCTCGATTTCTCTGGAATTCCATCATCACATTCTGGTTTCCATATCATGGCTCCACACTTGTAATATTTCCTTTTTAACAAAAAAAGAATTACCAAAATCAGTTCACAAACGACGAAGTTATCCCCGAACATACATATATATATATATATATATATATATATATATATATATATATATATATATATATATATGTATGTATATATATACACATATATATATATATATATATTACTAGCTGACCCCACAAACGTTGTTTTGCCATATATATGCTGTTAACCCCCTTCACCCCCCCTCCCCTATAACTTAGGGATATGAAAAATAGATGTTGTTCGATTCTCAGACCTACCCCATATGCACACAAAATTTCATGAGAATCGGTCAAGCCGTTTCGGAGGAGAATTTTACACGCGAGAATTTTATATATTAGATACGGTCAAATTGAGTAACCTCCTCCTTTTTTGAAGTCGGTTAAAAAAAGAATAAATCTATACACTATACTAATATTAAAAAGCTGAAGAGTTTGTGTTTGTTTGCTTGAACGCGCTAATCTTAGGACCTACTGGTCCGATTTGAAAAATTATTACAGTGTTATAATTATAGCCCATTTATCGAGAAAGGCTTATGTTATAATCTCGCTAAGACCAATAGGAGCGGAGTCCATGCGGACGAAGTCACGGGCAGAAGCTAACTACTGGGCCTAGGCCTCTTTCCCCATGTAGGTGAAGGATCAGAGCTTAATCCCACCACGCTGCTCCTATGCGGGTTGGTGGATATAATCCCTACTATGAGTAACGATCGCTATTAGGTGTACATGATAACAACCGGGAGCGACGGCTTAACGTGCTCTCCGAGGCACGGTGGGGAGACCCACAAGGACTGCACAAACACCCAGACCACGGCAAACACCTGTATGGCCAATTGGCCATTACAAATGTTTGTCATGCGTGGGGTCGAACCCGCAACCGCCAGCGCAACAAGTACAATCCATGGCTGCGACCGTTGCGCTAACGCGGTGTCGGTTTAGGCAAATTTTTTTATTAAAAAAAATGAATAAAGAAAACTTTTTTCGAGCAATTGTTCGAGAAAATTGTGTAATTGCGCACAAGCGACGAATAATCAAACTAGTGAGCGTGATCTATACTCTTTGACGTGATCGTTGTGGCAAGGCTGTCAACTACTAAAAAAATAATCACCTCAAAACAATTCTACTGTATCACAAAAAACCGTTAGTGTATTCGACAAATTAGTAATAAATGATACGACGCCTTGTGAGGAGGGCGTTAATTACTGCGACACAGTTTCATACAAATATAGTTATTATCGTTACAAATTGTTTTTGTTATGTACCAAATATTTGAAATAAATAAATATTATTATTATTATTATTAAATCGTAAGACAAGAATGATTTCAGATTGTTTTTTTGTAATATTTCTCTAAAAATAGAATTTAATTAAAATCAAACTACCAACATTACCATGAATAATAGGCCAACAAGGCTTTATATAATGAAACCGGATAGGGAAACGTCAACTGAATTACGTATTTATTAAACGTACTTAAAATAATATATATTTGCAACAACATGTAAGACCTAGTTCTAACTAGATTCTAAATTGCTAATACTACTATTTAATGAATTTATACGACAGTGAATAACAATTACTTTCAGAAGTAAATTTTTAAGAACATCAACAATATTAAAATACCATAGACAAATAATAAAAATTCTCCTAATACATCCGCTCATTATTCTTTTTCAGATTGGCAATTGACTACTCGATTCGGATTTATCTTTTATTACTTTCATTGTGAATTGAAATTGAATTGTTAATAATGGGGAATTTCTAGATTTTTTTGTTTCTCAATATAAATTTGTTTTGTGTTGTGAAGCCGTAAAAGGAATCTCAATTGGAATTGAAGTAATTATGATAACAAAAATGCAACCACAAGCAAATGTTGCCGTGCCACAATCTGTCACCACTCAGCCTCAACAAATTGTCGGCGTTCCTGCTAATGCCGTGATCTTGAAAATGTCGGAGATACAACAGATATCCACAGTCGGTCCGTATCTTTATAATTATTTCAAAAATTTGTTAACAAATATAATTATTTTGACAATTCATGTAATCGATTTATTTTCGTTTCGCACTTTCTAATTGAGTAGGTCTAGTTCTGATTAAGAATATTGTTTTAATAGGATTGTTGGAGCTCGCGCACAGAGAATACCAAGCTGGAGATTATGATAGTGCGGAATTGCATTGTATGCAATTATGGCGTCAGGATGGCACCAACACAGGAGTTCTATTATTGTTATCTTCGATTCATTTTCAATGTCGACGCCTGGACAAATCTGCTCATTTCTCCACATTGGCTATTAAGCAAAATCCTTTATTGGCTGAAGCATACAGGTAAATTAACATTCATAGTTACTTTATATGCAAATGTTCATTATTACTTCCCTTTATGCAATATTCTATATTATATAGATTGAATATTAATAAGGGAAAAGTTTTACTATGCTTGATTAAAAAAAAAACCCGTTTTTCAAACTCCCGGCAGTGCATATAAAAAGATAGTATTATATTAAGCATTTTATTTTTAACACAATTATTTCTTTACTTTAAAACCAATTACAACTTAGAAGTTAAGAAAGAATAATAAAAGTTCAAAAATAAACAATTAATTTATTGCTATCAATTGTGTCTATGTTAACTAATCCCCATTATAATACTTTGCTATAAATATAGTAAACAGCTTGTCCTTGTGAAAATATTGTTAAAATAATATGATCAATGTTATGTGTTCATAGCTTTGCTGATAATAAATTATTCATCAGCAAACATAAAAAACTAAATACAGATCAGATAATTTAGATAAGATTTTTTGTTAAAATAATGTTTAAGTGAATGTAATGTAAAATAATATAAACATATAAAACAAGAAGTACAGGATTTTAATCTGTAAAGGTTATATTAGCAAAGTGTGTGTGACCATTGTTAATGTGTTTTGTCTCAAAATTGCAGAATAAATTCTGCAAATTTGAGACAAAACACTAGCAGTATAATCAAAAAATATATTTTGCTGAAAATACTTTACTAATGCTATTTGTTTGATTCAAACACTCTGTAAACTTTTACAAATATTTTGTTTTAATGTGTAAAAAGTTATATTAGATATACATTGTGTTGAATGAAAATGACACAGTAATACGTATGGTTAATAAATGACCCAGTAATACCAAATGATTCTTGGAAAGGTTTTTTACGTTATTAAGTAGTGTCTTAATTTTGCAATATTAGTTTACTCTTGGCTGGTATGTAATAATCTTGCATTTAAAACATTCACACTATCTCATGCAAACTCTTTACTGTGCTAAATCATTTGTATCTTTACGTTTTTATTAAAAAAATCCTGGAATCGGTTCTAGCTTTAACGGATTTGTTACAAATAAACAATATTAATAAATAATGTTTATTTTATCAATATTTTTTATATTGTGAGAGGTTGTCTATAAGACATCACTGTTAGTGATAAGACTGCCTTTGCAATTTTTTTTAAAGTTAGAATATTGTTATTTTTATAAATAAATTAATAAAAGAATAGAATGGAACCCTACCAGCGTCTGTGTTTCCGGAAAACTAACCTGGGGATCTTTAAGTCACGAGTGAATAGGTTACTTTTAAGTAAGTGTGCTCTATCATAGACCGCATTTTAACTTATCACCAGGTGAAATAGTGGTCAAACGCAAGCCTATCATTGTATTAAAAAAATGTGTTTTTATCAATTTAATATTCCCATTCTGTTGGACATTCTCTTCTGTATGCATTTTCAAACATGTAGCTGATAAATACTTTTGTCATTAGTAATCTGGGGAATGTATACAAGGAACGCGGTCAGCTTCAAGAGGCTCTTGAGAATTACCGTCACGCAGTGAGGCTAAAGCCTGATTTTATTGATGGCTACATCAACTTGGCGGCGGCCCTCGTCGCCGCGGGGGATATGGAGCAAGCTGTTCAAGCATACGTCACTGCATTGCAGTATAACCCTGTAAGTCTATTAATAAACAATACTAAATAAACAAACACCTTATACTAAACGTGTGGCTACGGCAGTTAAGAATATAGCCACCCCCTCTCTTCCCGTGGGTGTCGTAAGAGGCGACTAAGGGATAACAAAGTTCCATTACCAACTTGGAACTTAAAAAGCTGACCGATGGCGAGATAGCCATCCAAATGTTAGCTTTGAAATACACAAACCGAAGACGGACAGCAACGTCTTCGGTTCGAAAAAGCTAGCCCTGGGGTCACCAACCCGCCTGCCCAGTATGGTGACTATGGGCATAACACATGAGTTTGGGCCATAATGTCTGGCGCGAAGTTGTGGAGGCCTATGTCCCGCAGTGTGCTGTGATAGGCTGAAATGATGATAATGAAGTGATATTCAACGGCCACCATTATTATTTACTCTTTTATCAGGGATTACAATAAATTTTGCTATGAATTCCTATTCATTGTGTCACTTACTGCCGTATGGTATATTATAATACAAGTTACCATGTGGTTACACCAAATTATATCTCGTTTTTATTTACATTTTACAAAGTAGATTTCTGTTTAGTTCAGGTATAACCAATCACATACAAAAGTCTTGCAAAGTATTCATGTTAAGTATAAAATATTAATTAATTTTCATAAACTTTCACAAATTCTATGCAATTTTCTTAACTTTTCATTCCACAAAAACTTTCTACGTAGTAATAAAATACTTAAAAATGAGAATACAATACCATAACTTGAGAATGACTATCTTTTAGTCAAAGATTCTTAAGTTATTGGTTTTTTCAAGTATAATTTGTAGAGCTTAAATTTTTTATGTACATTGTAAATAGTTTGCTAGTTACCATCCACAGTCAAGTATATATATCTATAAAATTAAAAGTACACTCAAAATAAATTTTACATTCATAATAATATTTTATATTTATAAATGTAACAGCTGTTTGCAGTGGCGCAACCGCCCTAGGCCCACCGAATAATAGCCCCAATCAATTTGCAAGCACGATTTTTATTATTTTCATTAACAGACTTAAAAAATGGGGGTTCTCAATTCTACTGTTTGCAATAACACTACAACCTACTATAACAGGGACAATAACAGAGACAATAAATAGAATAAGCTTATATTTAATACTTATATTTGGCTATTATCTAGAAATAATAAGTTTCAGTTAAGTATATTATTCAAAAGGCACATAGTCTAATTTACATCACTTATACATAGGAACAATAATAGAACATCAGATTACTCAAATTGATTTTTTTCTATATTGTATATATATGCTGTATCAATAAAATTTGCCGCTTTATTCATTTGCCGCATATTTGAAAGATACATAATTTGAGAACAGCTTGTAGTGTGTGTCTGTCTATCTGTAGCAAGTAAGCGATATGTCGAATAATTTAAAATAAAGATAGTAAGAACTTTATAGATACATTAAATACTAGCTGTACCTGTGACTTCATCCGCATTTTGTATATTTACATGTTCAACATGATCTTTAAAATGGCATACCTTTTTTATTTATGAACCGATAAAACATACACTAATTGTTAAGTGCAGACAAAACACATCAAAATCGGATAAGCTGTTTCTGGATTTAGCGTGCAAAACCCACAGAAAAACAGACAAAATCTCTAATAATCATTGTTTTGGGCGTGTTGATAAAGGTCCCAATAATATTTTTTCTCATAATTATATCTTCCATGTACAGATAGCGATCCGTTATATTTTTATTATATGTAGTGATTTATTGATAAACATACAGGATATTTAGTTTAAAAGACTTTTTATCAGAAATTTTTTATATCATTAAAATAAAATATGACGTTTTAATTTTTGTTTTGACAAATTTAGATAGTTTTAAATTTTTTGCGATAGTCAAAATATTAGATAACATATACTTACGATTAAATTAGTCATAATTCTTTGACGGAAAACCGTTAAACTTCCTTGTAACATTATAACGCTTATCATGTAGGAAGTTTTACTACTCGCTACAACAGTGTAAACAAGTAGTCTTTCATCAACATTCTGCGACTGTTTTTAATTTGTATCGGAAATATCCATAATAACCTATACTATGGTTCGATATGACGTTTTTTTTAATAATAACTATAAAAATAAAAAAAAACTTAATTTTAGTTCCTTTAAATAAAATGAGTGACAATTAAAATAAATACTTATGTTTTTAGATCGTTATAAATTTTTTTAAATAATTAGCCTAGAACTGGAATTTCTTTTAATACTAGAATGATGTATTGTAAATTAATTGAATTATATCAAGATTTGATGGAATTGTTATCAAATATTTCTTTGTCTGTATTTTATATAAATATGTAATATTTAAATATTGATGAATGGATTTTCGTCATTAGAAAGCTAAAATAATCCAGAAGTTACATAGAATAACAAACATAAAAATAGTACTTGTGGCAGAACAATATCAATTAATGTTGATAAAAATCACACGGAAAAGAATGAAGTTTTGCAATGTTTTACTTAGCTTTTTTATGTCTTAAAAGTTATTTATTTGTTATTAGCTGTGCTCGCGACTTCTTTCGCGTGGCATAGTGACTTAACATGTTCAACGTGATTCTTTAAATTGGCATAACTTTTTTATTTATGATCTGATTGACATGAAACAAACACTAAATGTTAAGCTAAGCTTGCCGTAATATATAAGTAAAAATCACATCTAAATCGTATTAGCCGTTTCTGAGATTAGCGTGCACAAACAAAGACAAACAGACAACAATTCTGACAATAATTGTTTTGGGTGTTAATTGCTTTTATTAAGGTCCCAATAATATTTTTTCTCATATATCTTAAATGTACAGACAGCGACCCGTTACATTTTTATTATATTATAATTACTAGAAAAAATTTAAGTAATTTTTCTTAAATGAAATTAATTTATTATAACAGTTTAACAGTAGTCAAGTTTTTTTGTTTAGCAAATTGCTAACATAACAAAGGAAAATAATGATTATAGGTATATCTGGAGATATAATAAAATTTGATATATTTCATTATTTTATAGTTTTTTTTATCTATCAGGAAAGTAAACGTTTTCCACAATTGATAACTCCATAGAATATGTATAGATTGGTACGTACCTACGTCTGGTTGGGTGTTGCGTAAAGTGTACCTAGAGATAAATTGTCTCGTAACGTCGAAGGTCACACCATTAATTTCCTCATTTAACAATAACTCATTGTAGGTGGATTGCGATTTGTGTTACCATATTAATATGGTTATTTTTGTTTAAAGATTTTTTCATGTTTCATTACTATTACGTAGTATTTTTTCAAAATAATTATGTAATAAAATAGATAATTTTAAAATTTACCACTGGAAATAAAATTCTTTGTGGACCCTGGTGAAAAGACAATGTAATTTCATTTTTATCGTATTATTTTTACCATAAAAATGTTTATTGTAAAACATACTTAGGTATTGCAATTTAAAATAATAGATTTTAACTTGTGTCAAGAGTTCTTCCTCATACAAGAAATAGTTCAAAATGTTGAAAACAGTATTTTTACACATTGCCAATTGAAAATAAAAAGTCTTAATTTCAGATTCAGACTTGTCAAGAACTTAATCTTGTAATATTTTGACGTTTATTTTTACTGATCCCTTTCTATGGATAATAACCTAACTTTTATAACCTCCCTCGTGTAATCGACTTTATACTGCTTTTTTTAAATCGGAAAGTATTCATATTAGTAAATTCAAATAGTAATAAACACTTCAACATAAAGCTGTAAATAATATCTTATCAAATATTACAATCATATTTTATTTAGTAAAACATTTAATTGTTAGGTCACAGTTCTATTATTTTGTGTGTGATGTCACAAGTGTGTGAATGTTGTTGGTTATGCTCGTTAAGGCTAAAATCCCCAGACCAGGAGCAATGCTTAAGGTGGCCATTGACGGTCAGTTGAACTGATCAGTTTAACTGATCAGTTCAACGGATAAGTTTTTCGCGTCAGTTGAAATATTTGCCCATTGACTGGCGTCACTCCGGCCCTTCAGTTTTCGTCCGACCGGGCTGTTTAAAGGACGTGTAGGTACTACCTATTTTTGTTGAGAAAAAAAAAATGGATTCTGATTAAGAAGAAGAAACATTAATTCTTAAAGCGGCTATTGTTTGTTGCCATATACTGGTCTACAATGATCTATAATTTTATATGAACAGTTTTTATTATTATTTGTACCTCATCTGTAATAAGTATGTCAATGGCCAATCGATCATGCACGGTGTCGTTAATGCCATTAATTATGAATGTATTTATTTATTTCTAAGTCTTATTTATATGTACTTATAAAAAAAAGTATATCAGCCGGCAATTACCTATACCACAAGCATTACATTGATTACTGTAGGAAGAAACGACCGTGTGTATATGTTATAAATATGTATAAAAAAAATAGTAGGTGTGTAAAATAAAACTTTTTTTAAAAAATTTAGAATTTTCGTGTTTTTCACAAACATTCTGAATTTTCATATTTTTTAATAAATTCTGTCACTATGACTCGTCTAGGGGACACCGTCGCAGATATTTTAAATACAAAAACTACACTAGTAAACTCTCAATCACCGCGGACGCTGCGAACAAAATGACACGATTGGTTGGAACGACGATTACACACACACGGGCAGTTGGGCGTCGGGCTGTTGATATTTTTTAAAATATCGATATATCGATATTTTTTCGATTTGATTTAATCGCCTTTGTTTAAAAAAAAAACAAACATAAGTCGGCTCAAAAATAATTTACACAGTTTATAATTCAGTATATTTGTGAAACAAATTAAATTATAAGTGTATTAAAATGTAAGCTTCTAAGTAATTATTGTTCAATTTTAATAAAACAATAATGTGTATCAATATTCAGTAAGAGTTTTTAAAAATACTCGTTGTTTTATATGCGCAGTTGTTTGACTATTACGATTATTAGGCACTAAAAGATTGATTATAGAAGTAATTCGTTCAAATGCTATAGATGTAGCAAAAGAAATCGAATATTTAACAGCTTTATTTTTTAGTTTTTTGATAAAATAATATTCAACAGCTATTTCCGATAGCACCAGAGTAAAATGTTTACTATCAATCCAAATTTTTAGTGCATTTAATGACTTTGAAATATTTGGTTGATCTAAATACTGCTTTAATTCAGCAGGTATGTAGGTAACAAAAATTGTGACAAAAAGTCATTAGACAAATTTTTCAAGAGTAATATCATATTTTCATGTCTGTCCCATAAGGATGAAGTTGTTTCTTTTTCTCTGCGTGGAGAAGCGCCTACGAAAATTACATTTCGTTTAAGGACAATTACTTCTAATATTATAAATGTGAATGTGTTTGTTTGTTACTCTTTCACGCAAAAACTACTTAACTGATCATCATGAAACTTTGTAAATATATTCTTGGAGGATCAGAGCAACATAGAATACTTTATATAAAAAAATATATATTTTACGAAAAATAAGATCTCTCTACTTATTTAATGGCTTTAAAGCGAGCGAAACCGCAGGTAAAAGCTAGTATATAAATAACTAAACTAAAAGAAAATAATAGTATTTGCTCGCAAACGAAAAAAAAAACCGACTTCAACTACATCGAGAAGTAATACAACGTAGGTAAACAAAAAAAATAGTCAAGTAAATACGCGTGATCAAAGATAACTACAAAAGTTGTAATCAGATCTAGACGAAATTTAAATATAACCGCATGATAAACACCAGCTTTCGATTAAATTAAAAATCATCATATTTCATCGAAATTGCGGATAAACGGTCTCACATGAACAAAAAGAAAGTGGTGTTTCACCAGGACAACGCGCCTTGTCACAAGTCTGTGAGAACGATGGCCAAAATTAACGAATTGGGCTTCGAATTGCTTCCTCATCCCCCTTATTCGCCAGACTTGGCCCCCAGCGATTACTAGCTGTTTGCAGACCTCAAAAAAATGCTTCAGGGTAAGAAATTTGACTCAAATAGTGAAGTTATCGCAGCAACGGAGGCTTATTTTGAAGCCAAAGACAAATCGTTCTACACACATGGGATAGAAAAGTTAGAAAAGCGTTGGAGGGACTGTATCGCTCTTGGAGGAGACTATGTTGATGAATAAAAATTATTTTTATAAAAAAGACCTTTTTTTAGTACTTAGTCTCGGGACTTATTGAACCACGTGTTACAACGTAGGTCGACGAAAAAGTAGTCAAGTAAAAACGCATTATTAGATATAACTCCAAAAGCAGTTGTTAGATCTCAAATAAATTTTAGTGGGACCAAATGACACGCAACATCTTTCGATTAAAAAAAATTTGTCGAAATCGATCGAATGAGAACCTCCTCTTTTTTTGGAAGTCGGTTAAATAAATAATGTAGTGTAAATAAAGTTCAGTAGATTAGAAGAAGTTAGTGGATTAAACTAGAACATAATAAACTTATCATTATGTTCTAGTTTAAATAATTGACGAGAAAAAATAAAATAATAAAAATTTACTTTAAAAAAATGAAGCGTTATGAAACATAAGTCTGTCTCTCTTTCTACTTTCACTAACTAATGTGTCCCTCTCAACTTCCGTTTGCCTCGCCTGATCACACTTTTCGTAACACTCAGTACGTATTTACCAGCTTACTTCCCAAGTCAAGTGTGCGTAAAGAAGTTTTACTTCAAAATATCGAGTGTCGATATTAAAATTTCAATATCGAACTATCGATATATCGTCCAAAAAAGTATTAGTAATAAATATCGATATTTCGATATATCGATATTTTATCAACAATCCTAGTTCGGCGCGACGCGCTGGGATGGATTTACGTGGCGCGTCGTCAGTTAAAACTCTGGAGCGATGGTTCTACACTCACGATCAAATTTCGGAGAGCGCGCAAAACTGATCAGTTAAACTGATCAGTTGAACTGACCGTCAATGGCCCCCTTTAATACTCTATTCAATAAAGACAATATAGGTAGTTTTTATCATTAACAGATTAATATAATAAATATTTTTTTAGTAGTTTATAATTAAATATTAATATTGAAATTATTAAACAAAGAATTTATTCTGTTGGTTTCACTAGTACCAGAGTTAAATAATAAAAAGAAAAAAAAAGGTTTTTAATTTTTTTCAATATGGCGTACCGTTTTAAAAAAATGTCCAAGGTTATAATTTCATTGAAAACAGGAATAAAAAAAAAAATAGTTTGATAATTTTACCGTTATCGTAACACGGTTAAAAATTAAAATTAAGGTTAAAGGTCATTTATGTCTCAAAAGAACATAATTCACTTACATGAGAAATTACAAACACTAAAATGAAACAAAAATTTATATGTTGGGTACATTGTAATACAATATACGAGCCCCGATGCAAAATAGTTCGTCTTGTGTGAAATTTCCTCTGTGAGATTTTTTCTAACTTCATTATTTTTGTATATCTATTTAAAATATTAAGCTGTTCTACTATCGCATGTCGCGTTACTTATGCCACTTTTTAATTTTGAACCAATAAAATATTTTAGTTTTTTAAATTTATACATATCCTGTTTTAAATTCGAAGAAGTTATAAGCAAAATAGTTCGTATAATTGTTAATCGATGCAAAAGAATTCGTCTATCGGAGATTTTTCCTTCTTTGTACAATTATGTTGCATAATTTAAATTCGTAAAAGTAATTCTGTGTCATTTGTCAAGTGAGACAGTATAAATTATTAATATTTCAGTTTTTTTCATTAGTTTTTAAATAACAATGGGTCGTGGCAAACCCGTGCGTGAAGAGCTTCGAAAGCGAAGAAGAAGAAGAAGAAGAAATATACTTTATTGTGCATAAAAGTTATAGTACATAGGTATTTAAAAAAATAAAAACTTACAAATAAATAATATGCACAAAGGCGCTCTTTAAAAAAATAAAAACTTACAAATAAATAATATGCACAAAGGCGCTCTTATCGCTAGGTAAGCGATTTCTTCCAGACAACCTTGGGGTAGAGGAGATTTTAAAACAAAACAGAGTAGGGTCATCAAAAAGGCAAAACAAAGTGAATCCTACAATCTAATAATATAATAATATAAATAAACAAAAATAAATAAATAAATAAATAGTTTGTGGGGTCGATGCTGGCAAATCAAGTTACCAAATATCTAAAGACTTGATACTTACCTCTATCATTCAGCACTATATAAAGAATAGAACGACTTCTTGTTTGAAGAAAACTAGTCGACCACGCATCACAAGTGCAGCAGAAAACAGAATCCTGAAGAAAAAATTCTCCGTAAAAATCCATCAAGATCGAAGAGCGACTTAAAGGCTTAAACTCTTGGCTGTCTGGGAGTCAATTACGCCTGAGGAGTGTGCAGCGTTGGTTGCAACCATGCCTTCGCATTAAAGCTGTCATTGAGAGCAAAGGTGACACAACTAAGTGATAGACGAACTACGTTTACGTTAGTTACGTTTTTTAGAATATTTTTTAAATTTTTTATGTTATGTAAAGTTATGGAAGAATTTTCAGTTATGTTAAAATAAACTTTAAATTGTGGTTTGCTTTCGCTTTGCGCTACGTTCCATACTAGACGAACTATTTTGCACCGGGGCTCGTATAAACAATTTATAGTCGAGACAAGAAATTAAGAAAGTCTTTTTTTTTTCTTCTTCTTTGGCCTTAGTCCGTCTATTGCAGACGATTTGGACAGTGTCAGACAGACACTGTGTAGCCTAGGACACTCTTCTCTGCCTAAGCTCTGCGCCATTCTCTCGACCTCCGTACGTGTGGAGCTAGTTCGGCTGCAGGAGTCTTTCGCATTTTAGAGCTATGCCACGAATGCTTGACGGAGACCCCATTCCGGGTTTCAAAAAAAGTTTTCCTTCTCCAGGACCCCGATGATTTTGAGCCAGGTTTATCTCTCGGTCGCTTATTACGACCCCCACGGGAAGAAAGGGGGTGGTGCTATTCTACTCGGCCGACACCACACGGCATAACAACAATATGTAGGGTAGTATTAAAATATATATACACAAGTTAACAGAGATATGCGCATCTGGAAGGGTAATTGTTAAGGAGTTATTTTATGTTTCATTATATATAACAAAAATTAATACACGTATTCATTTTTTTTTAAGTGAAAACGTATCAATTGTTTTGCTTTATTATAAATTGTAGTAATTTTTATTATTATAATAAAAAAATATATTTTATTATTATTATCCCTTTTTCATTGCCAAATTCCATAACCCGTAATTTCGTTTTAATTTAATCACATTCATGTAGTTTAATTTTTAATTAAAATTAAGAATGTAGTTTAATCTTTTAATTAAAATTAAGAATGTAGTTTAATTTTTTAATTAAAATTAAGAAAAAACCTCGTTTTTTTGTAAGGTTACACAAACACACATCAGCCTATCGCACTTCACTGCCGGGCCTCCATCACTACTAGGCTTCCACAAGTTCGCGCCAAAAATGGCGTGAACCCATGTGTTTTTTAAGGTTCTTATGAACCATTATTGCTCATATTTTTTTTTTCTTAGAAGCTACCATCACGCCCCGAAACATATCCGGAATTTAGATTAATAGATTCACAGATGCTGAGAATAACAATTATTACTGATTGTCAGTATTTTCGATTTATTCAGAAACGGTAATAGATAAAAATCTGGAACTTGCTGCACCACCGAAGTATCTTATGAGTACCAAAATTTTCTAACATTATGAGCTCGATACCTTTCTGGGGACGATTCGGTATTCTTATCGACCTTGATCGATGGCTTTGAATTGATTTTAAATGACGTCAGTTTTCTACTTTTTCTTATTGTCTATGTACTATTATTGGCCTGCTTTAATTAGTCAAATCAAAATTTATTTAAAATTGTCTTAATTTAAATAACGTTTTTATTTATTCAAGTAGGTAGGAATTACACTATATTTATAAGATATTTCTATTTGCAAATATTATTAAAGGTTATAGTTTATTTATTGAGGAAAAACAGGTCCTAATGGCCTATTTATTCTACTATGCTAATTTAAGGTCAATTCGTAACTTATGGACAGGTTAAACCTTATCCAAAATCGGAGAAACAGGCCCTAATATGTATATAAGTTAGTACTACATAAAGTGGCAAACCTAATTTTTGTATATGTACATGCAAGAGATCAGTTCATTGAAAAGTTAAAAATCCTAAACAACAATATAACATTATGTTCATGCTTGTAATTGTGCTACAAGCTTCTATGTTCGGTAATTGTACGCCACAGTGTAATTTAATATTGTTACAGGATCTTTACTGCGTTAGAAGTGACTTGGGCAATTTGCTTAAGGCCTTGGGACGCTTGGACGAAGCTAAGGTAAATGCAATTTTGTTCTGCGCTTTCTGGTTTTCTGTGATGTTAACAGGATTCCCCCATTGTTGCCTTTGTTTCGAATTGAATTAGAGTACTCCCTGTTTCTTCAGCGTACTCTGCAATTGCGTAAATATTATGCGTAATTTTACGACATTTATAATGGTTTAGATGAAATCGTTTTAAATATTTATGTTTTTGCTTATTGTATGTGTGTATGTATTATATTCCAAGCAAATTTAACACGAAAAGCAACGTTTGTTCAAACTGTTATAATTGTCGTACGAACGAGATGGAGATCGTAATGTTTATGTAATAAATTATATGTCCAACTTGTTCCTTATACTTTTAAAATGTCGCAAAATATTAGGTTATATATAATTTACAAATTTTAAATAATATTTTGTGACTGCTGCGTTTGCGTAAAAACCTATAGTAATTTTCCACATAATGTCATAACATCTTTTTCTGAAAACTATCTGCTTTATTAATGAGCTAGTATATTTTTGGTTGTAAGACATTGTGTGGAAGGTTAAAGTGATTAAGAGGGAGTACTCTAAGCGTTACATAAACATCACGTGATTTTTCGAATAAAAATATCCTGTTTTCTTCAATAAAAATTTGATTTATATTCTTTACGCTTGTAGATATTTTAATTATACATTCAAGGAGGATCAAAGGAGTCAGTAGCAATTTACTTCTTTTGTGGTATGACGTAGTGAGTTATATTTATTTATACGATATGATTTTTTTCACCTACATCACTGGTAACGAATACGCTCAGAGACAGCGTGAAAAGACAATGATCCTCTCGAGTCATTAACTTTTAATGTTACATAGTGTAAGACGACAATCGGCTGAACTAGTTTGACTCAAAATCGACTAATTCTGTTATATTTCCACAAGGTGTTGACTGGTAAGACAGTAGGTGTGACCGGTGCTGTGTCTTGGTTAATGGTTGGTACATCACTCGCTATCCGGCCGCGATGACAACATTCGATCTTCTGCAGGTAAAGTGTAAAAGGTTTGCAAGAAATTGTTATGAACAGGTTTATCGGACAACGCGTGCTCTTTGACATAATCATTGTCGTGACCATTTTCAACCAGTTAGGAAGTGGAAGCGCTTACATTTTGTATATTGAATAGGTGATTGTCCAGTATTGTCTTTATCAAATTCAATTTTTTTGTAGTCTCAGCAGAATGGGTCGTTTACATTTCCTACTGATGTTTGTAGCAATCGGCGTAGTTTCGCAATGTAGGGCGCGTTTGGCGTAGTTAAACTTGCTATTTTTGACTGGTAGTGGATGATTTTGCTTTGTTTTATGGTCATCTATTGCCATTCAAAGCTGTGGTGTAATTACAAACTTTGGCGTAAAAAACATCTCAAAACACCATTAATAATGGAATCAGTTTTAGATCGATTTTTAACATGTACATTTTTGTGTGTGTAGGCTTGTTACTTGAAGGCCATCGAAACTAGACCAGATTTTGCAGTGGCATGGAGTAATTTAGGTTGCGTTTTCAACGCACAAAGTGAAATCTGGTTGGCCATACATCATTTTGAAAAAGCAGTAGCATTGGATCCAAATTTTTTGGATGCCTATATTAACTTGGGAAATGTACTTAAGGAAGCGAGAATTTTCGACAGGTTTGACAACTTTTTTATTTTATCATATTTATAATTTGAAATATTGTTTTAAAAATATAAACTCATTAAAATTTTCTTTTAGAGCGGTGGCAGCATATTTACGAGCCCTTAATCTATCACCGAATAATGCGGTGGTTCATGGTAACTTAGCTTGCGTCTACTATGAACAAGGACTCATTGATTTGGCTATTGACACATATAGACGGGCTATAGAACTACAACCTAACTTCCCTGACGCATATTGTAATTTGGCCAATGCCCTCAAAGAAAAGGGTCAGGTAGCCGATGCCGAAGAATGTTATAATACAGCGTTGAGACTTTGTCCCTCTCACGCTGATTCTCTAAACAATCTCGCAAATATCAAGCGAGAACAAGGATATATAGAGGAAGCCACACGATTGTATTTGAAAGCGTTGGAAGTTTTTCCTGAATTTGCGGCTGCACATAGCAACTTGGCATCAGTCTTGCAACAGCAAGGAAAACTAAATGAAGCCCTCATGCATTATAAAGAGGCTATCCGCATTCAACCAACATTTGCTGATGCGTACAGTAATATGGGAAACACTCTTAAAGAAATGCAAGATGTGGCTGGAGCATTACAATGCTACACTAGAGCTATTCAAATCAATCCTGCTTTTGCTGATGCACACAGCAATCTTGCTAGTATTCACAAAGATTCTGGAAACATCCCAGAAGCTATTCAGTCATATAGAACTGCATTGAAACTGAAACCCGACTTTCCTGACGCTTACTGCAACTTAGCACATTGTTTGCAAATAGTCTGCGATTGGACGGACTATGAAGCTCGAATGAAAAAGTTAGTCAGTATTGTTGCTGAGCAGCTAGAGAAGAATAGACTTCCTTCCGTACACCCCCATCATTCCATGTTGTATCCTTTAACACATGAATTCAGAAAAGCCATAGCGGCCCGACACGCTAATTTGTGCTTAGAGAAGGTACAAGTACTCCACAAACCGCCATATAAATTCCCTAGAGATATCCAGAGCCGCTTACGTATCGGTTATGTTAGTAGTGATTTTGGTAATCATCCAACGTCCCATTTAATGCAATCAGTTCCTGGGCTTCATGATCGCGCTAAAGTCGAAATATTTTGTTACGCTCTAAGTCCCGACGATGGTACCACTTTCCGATCTAAGATAGCTAGAGAGGCGGAACACTTCACGGACTTATCACAAATACCTTGCAATGGTAAAGCAGCCGATAAGATTTATTCAGACGGCATACATATTTTGGTGAATATGAATGGTTATACTAAAGGAGCTAGAAACGAGATATTCGCTTTGAGGCCGGCTCCAGTTCAAGTTATGTGGCTCGGATATCCAGGAACAAGTGGAGCAAGCTATATGGACTATTTAGTGACGGACGCTGTGACGTCACCGCTAGAATTAGCGAGCCAATATAGTGAAAAGTTGGCGTATATGCCGCATACTTATTTTGTCGGTGACCACAAACAAATGTTCCCACACTTGCAAGAAAGACTGATTGTAAGTGATAAAGTGAAATCGCATAATAATATGGGTAGCGTTGCTGATAATGTTGCAGTTATTAATGCAACTGACTTGTCTCCACTTGTAGAGAATACTGATATCAAAGAGATCAAGGAAATTGTAAGAGCAGCAAGACCTGTTGAAATTTCGTTGAAGGTTGCCGAATTACCCACCACAACACCTATCGAAACTATGATTGCGTCTGGACAAGTACAGGTAAAATATTATGATTCGACATATTTCTCTGCCTTTTTGTGATTTAAAGAGATGCATTTCAAACACTTGTGATTTTAAGAGATGCATAGTCAAAAAAATATAACGAATTGTTTGATCCAATTCACATTCTTCTACCTGCTATAGTTACGTAAATTTTTTTTTTTACAAAGCTGTATAACTGTTAAAAAATTCATGATTATCGATCTTTGTCAAATTGTACCCCTTTCTAGTCAAGTATTCAACACTTTTTTTTTGTGTTTTGCTATTTAAATGAAATGAAATTAAACGAAAACATTTATTTCTTAATTAGGTGATATACACACTTAACGAATGTCAAAATAATATCTTTTTAAATTTCGATTGTAATTAATTTGACTTAATTTTCAGTAAATTTTTCGTGAATACTGATGTATGTCCATATACAGTATATCTATTTGAACCTAAAACTTTTGTGAACTAGTAAAATTTAGGTAGTGAAAAAAAATAATAGTCTAATCCTTATCTTTTGTTAATGGAGCACTGCTAGGATATTTATTCTAGAGTTTATACAAAGACAAGTTATAGGTGTAAAGTAATTTAACTATATAAGTATCATTTATCACATTATTTTATCATTTAATAACTGTGAAAAAAGATACAACTTAAAAGTTTTTTTCGTAATCTACCTCAAAAATGAAAAAGTCATAAAAAAAAACTAAAATTTATATTGAAAGAGAGTGTTTTACTCTGCAAAAGACGATATTCTAGTTGAACCTAGCCCACTGAGTTCACACAAGAATTTTTTGGAATCTTGTTTTTGCTCTCGTGTAAAATGATGATTTTCGACATATATTACTTGTCACACACACACAGGAGGCACAGGTTTATTTACCGGTAGTTTTCTTGAAGCAAATATTTAAATAATATTATACATAATATTAATAAACTTTAACCAAAACAAAACTAAGTACAATTCGGTTCATTTTTCAAGTGTTTTTAAATATCAAATTTGCTTCAACATTAAGTAAATGACTAGTCATTGCTGTTTCTAAATATAAATTATAATAAGAGCCGATGAATAATACTGTATACTTATTGAAACTGTAACTTTACAGACATCTGTAAACGGGGTTATACTTCAGAACGGTTTAGCGACAACACAAACTAACAATAAGGCGGCTACAGGTGAAGAAGTTCCACAATCGATTGTGATAACTACAAGACAACAGTATGGCTTGCCAGATGAGGCTGTGGTGTACTGCAATTTCAATCAGTTATACAAGATAGACCCATTGACTCTACACATGTGGGTCTACATATTGAAGCATGTGCCCAATAGTGTGCTATGGCTGCTTCGTTTCCCAGCTGTTGGTGAACCTAATTTACAAGCAACAGCTCAACAATTAGGTAAAAAACTTTTTATATTTACTTTGTAACTGATATTTTCTATATAAAGTACCTGAGAACCTTGACTTGCTTTGTTTATAATGAATATACAACCGTAATAATCTACATGGATTTAATAACAGTCTTCCTATCTTGTGATTTATACAGAATTTTATATTAACTAAGTTAAAGTATTATGTTGATGTGTAAGATAAAATTTTCTATATGTCTTAGGATCTTAACATTATTTATTCATACTTAACCAATATTAACTACGCATAATCCGCGTTTTTAATGGTTTGTTTACAGATTTTTCTCCATATATATAGTTGTAATTTATATACTTCATTAATTAATAGTCATTAATAGTCATTTAATTTCTAAACAACAAATAAAACTACCTGAGTTTTTTTTTTGCGCTTTTTCTAATTCGATTATGAGGGGTGAACGGGGTAGCAAAAATTATATGTAAAGGATAAAATCTTACGTTTTGGATTTAGCATAAAAATTTACCCTTTTTTTAGAAAATTCATAATTTTTCATTTTATTAATATTCTTATTTGTTTTAAAATTTAGACTACAATAAGTAAAGAAATATTTTTATTTCAGGATTACCACCCGGTCGTATCATCTTTTCGAATGTGGCTGCTAAGGAGGAACATGTACGTCGCGGTCAACTAGCCGACGTGTGTCTTGACACTCCTCTGTGTAATGGACACACTACTAGCATGGACATACTGTGGACTGGCACGCCGGTTGTGACACTGCCCGGTGAAACATTGGCATCACGGTAAGAATTAAATATAATATTTCATTGATCTATCAATATGGTTCTTTAAGGAATGGCGCAGCAGAAAATATCCTGCTCAAAATTGGAAACAGATCTGGGGTACCCTAGATGGTCTGCTACTAGACTTTTACTAGCTTACAAAAGATAACAGCTAAATAATAAGTAGTATTGCATTCCTATGGTGAGTGAGTAAGGTATCCAGAGTACCTGGGAAGAGTAGGGGAAATATGACGTGCTTATTGACGAGATTTGACTCAATCAATCAAAAAAGTTAATTATCCAGTAATGAGTTCAGAAGCAATGTATAGTTATGGAATGGAGTATGTTTATTATTTTTAGTTTGGTATATTATTATATATTTAATTTCAGTGTGGCGGCCTCTCAACTGAACACTCTTGGGTGTCCTGAACTTATCGCCAGAACCAGGCAAGAATATCAAGACATAGCTGTAAGATTGGGAACAGACAGAGAATAGTAAGTAAAATTTTAAGACCTCTGTTTCTTTAGCTTAAACTGTTTTATTAAAATAAATTTTTGTTATAGTTTGAAAGCAATAAGAGCAAAGGTTTGGACAGCGCGTACAGATAGTCCACTGTTTGATTGCAAAGCATATGCAACAGGCTTAGAGATGCTTTACAAAAAGATGTGGGCGAGGTACGCCCGTAACGAGCGCCCGGACCATGTTCAGGCTATAGACAAATAGATACCGTTCTGTGACCAAAGTGACAGTGAGTGGACGTCTAAGAAACGCCGCTGGTGCTAAGTTCAGTGTTCAGTGATGGAAAATAAAGGATTAATCATTAGACTATACATCATTGGTTATATTGACAATAAGGGGAGATGGAAAAGTGGTTTTTGGTTTGACATCTATTGTGTCCCAGTTATTTCAATGGTATTAGCTTAGACTCTAGTCATACAGACTCGTGCAGTCTCGAATCTATATAAAATAATATTGATATCAAGTGAAAACAATGTACTAAATGTACTAAGCAATAATTTATTCTGATGTTCATGTGGCCTTGATTGCACAATTTTGCAATAAGTTAGCTATTATGTCTTGTATTGCAAGATTTTTTGACAGTAGATAAATGTTATCCTACATGATGTCTTGTTTATTTGATAGCAGCAATGGATATTTTATGTAAAACGATAGATTTATTCTTACCACTGCACTTTCAGTGCAATTGTGATAACAGTAGTGTCAAAATATAGTGAACTAATAATAACCTACAACAAACTTAGTAAATACTTCGTTTTACATATAAATCATAGTGTTAGTATGTTAATGCTTAAAAACTTGATTGATATTTTTATTGATAAATAGTAAAGAAGCTTTATTGCATTACAACTCTTGGTATATAGATCTTACCACAAAATACTTACAAATAATACATACCTATCTTAAAAATACTGTCCCTACTGTAAAAAATAACAAGTACTGTAATTTGTTTTCGTTTTATCTTTCATAATATGACAACATTATAGATTGATGACATCAAAGTTATGTATATTATTAAAGAACTATCAATGTAATAGTTTATCTAAAACTATGTTATTGTTAGTAAAAAATTGAACACACAAATTTTTACTTAAGTAAATAAATTAAAAGCAATAATATTTATGTAATTGCTAACTCATTAATGCAGTTATGAGTGTTATGTTGTATTTTTATCTATAGTTAATACACAAGTCTGAGTTCTGGTTGCAACAAAATAATGTAAATTTAATCTACCTAGTATTAATATAATAAGAGATGAGCCATTACAGTTATATAGAAAAGTGTAATATGATCCTAAAACTTTATCACAGTGTTTTATGCTTGGAGTGGCTAAGGTTGTCTTATCAACCTTGAATACTGCTTATTATTGGATATTGTGCCATCAATTTTTTGATTTATTAATATGACATGTAATCTGATTCATAACCCTAAATCTGATACTTACTATTTTGATAGTATGTAAAACCATTTGCTATTTCATACAAATATTGATTTATTTATCAAGTAGTTTTTTTTTAAATTTGCTTTTATACTTTGCTAAATTTGTGTAATTTAACAAGTAACACAAATTTAATTGTATGTTGCGAAAGACTGAGATATTCTATGTAGATTTTGATCAAACTATTGTCATAAGTTCCTTGATGTGTAGCATATTTACAAGAAATAAAATGTGATTGTAGGATATGTTACACTGACATTGATTGCTTTGAATTGGAAAGAAGACAACTTTCCTAAAATATTTGATGGAAAAGTTGTTTTTATTAGTGGCTAGTTTTAGTAGTAAAGTGGGGGGAGCTACACAATTTTAACACATATTTAATCCATTAGATCAAATATTTGTTAGAAGACTAATTAAAGGTAAAAACAAATTTAAAAACAAAATTAAGAGCTGAAATAGTTTGAAAAAAGGCTAGTATTGAACTATTATAGTTTTGACTTACTTATAATAGATTAAGATTAGCCTTAATATCATAACATCTAAACATCGAATTTAAAATCAAGTTATTAAGTTGTGTAGCTAATTAATTGCTGAAAAATGGAATAGTAATTTTAAAGACAATTTGAAATTACAATGTTTGTAATGTTATTGTTTGACAGTGTAGTTAATGAAGCCTCCTCTCTTAATTTATTTTTATTTTATGTAGCTTTTGATTAGTTAAAATTTATTTCATATGACAATAAATTTGACTCTTATTAGATAGTCATTTTCAATTAATCACATAATGATGAAACAGATACAGATACTTAAAATGCATATAAAATTGTGATATTACATACAAATAAAAATTATGTGGCGTCATGGGACACCAGGTAGGAACGAAGTTCCTTCGGATAGTACAGAAGCAACACAATTTGAAAAAAAAATGTTGAATTTTATATATATTTTCTAGTTTTTAATTTTTTTTTTAATTTTGTTGATTGGTTTTTATTAAGTACATAAAAGTATTTAGGAAATTTAGTATTTTAGAAAATAACAAATACCGTAAAATAAAATAAATCAAAGAAAATAATAATAATAATAATAATTCAAACTATTAAGTAAAATAAAAAAAACGTGTCTTATTTATTTTTGTCGACAGTATAAAATTACATAAATAATTTTAAAAAGTTTACTAGTATATTTTAGTTTTACAAACGTCAAATTATACAGTCGTGTGACTGATATTACGTCACTTCCGTTATATGTTTTTCTTACGGTTTTAGTGTCACATTTTTTTCAGTTCGGTCGCCCAGCCAAATGTCAAGTCTGCCGTAAGGAACTTCGTTTCAATAAATAATATTTGAACTTGTGTAACCGTTGTTAATCCTATGAAATTCATCTTAGATCGTTAAGTTCGACGATAGGATAGATTACTCTTGAATAATCTTCGCATTTTTATGTAAATATTTGTCTTAAATATTTTTAGGTTTATTTAGTGTACAATAAAAGTGTCAAATTTGAGTGGTGTTTAATTCAAACTTCAGATAATTCTTATTATTTATTGGTCTAAGATCCGAACCTAAGTCGATCTTCACCGAGCTGATAATAGAATGAAACATAGTTTATAATAAATTTAGTATATTAGATAATATATTAAAAATGGATTGCCTAAAAATCATGCACTGACTATTTTTTATTAAAAAACAAATTGACTTGATTGTATGAAACATAGAATGTGAAGCCGTTTGGTTGCCTATTAATTACCTGGACGAACAATTGGGTTGCCAGGTATGTAGACGATAACTGGCATCGACATACCAGCTTATAACTAGGCAACCGTTGGGTTGGGGTTGGGCTGCACCTTGGGTACGTTCCACTTAAGGCCTGCAACGTCAACGAACACGACCACTGAAATTGCTGTTCTACCAACGTAAAAAACGCCGCGGCTGTTGTAGGCGAATTTTATAAGTGGAACGTGATAGCTCGTGACGACTACGGGCTTTGGAACAATGAAAAGGGCGTTGCGGTCGTTGTGGTCGCTTAGTGGTACGCACCCAATCATAATATCAAGTCTGATTTAAAAGTGTTTTATACCTTTAAAAAAAACTATCGTATTCATAAAAGTATCGAAACAAAAGTATCGGTACTTCTAGGTGCAAAATTTTGATCTTTTCTACCTTTTGTCACATTTGGCGAGCCGAGCCACTCGGTGTGATGGGCGTTGAAATCACCAAGTATCACGATCTCTGCGGATGGGATCTGTTGTAGCACGGTATCTGTAGCCATTTGTATGTGCTCCATGAGTCGATCAGTTTCGTCGTTACCGATGTGGACCTATATAGGCAGGCATAGACGCGGGGATGATCGTCGCTGGCTATGCGCAACCACAGGATGGAGAGGTCCCTACCTTCAAGACTGCCAAGGCGACGAGAGCAGACATCCTCTCTGACGTACGCGCAAACTCCAGCCCGCGGTACAAAAAAGTGTTTTAATTTGTACCCCGGACAGGAGAGATAAGAGGTATCAGCTGGAGAGGATATCTGCGTCTCTGTAAAGTCGAGGACCCCAGTCGGGCTGATATATTGAGCAGGAAACTTCCTGATGTGCCTTACCTCAGTTGAAACTAACCTCGTTATTTGTATAAATCCAACAATTTAACCCGCTATTTATATTAAAGCAAATTCTGGTACCAATACAACAGTATATACCGTATTCGATAGTTTCGGATAGTTTTGGTACCGGAGATAAGGATAATGATATATCAAAGTAAAAAGAGATGGAAAAATAAAAAATGCAAGGGACACGTTAGGCCGTGCAACGTAGTCTTTTGGTTTGATTCACTAAAAGAAAAAAAAAATGTCAAAGTCTTCGTCACTATTCGATTTTTTTTGAAACTTTTACATCGGTTTATGCGGTTACGGTATTGAACCTTTCCCTAATAGATACCTACATTTCATCAACGTACTTTCGTGATTCGTGCCGAAAAAAGTACCTTCAATCAGGGATACGTATATACGTACGCATGTGGATATCGCTCTGGTATAGTCATATTGTGGTGTGGGTGATTCCGGATTCGATTCCCGCTTGGGAAGGATAGTTGTAGTTGTACAAATATTTCTTTCTGGTTTGGTTGTCCGTCCGGATGTCGTTGTGCCTCGCAGGGCACGTTAAGCAGTCGATCCCGGTTGCTATCATAGAAACCTGATAGCGATCGTTACTCATGGTAGGGAATATATCAGCCAACCCGCAGTGGAGTAGCGCGGTGGATTAAGCTCCGACCCTTCTCCCACACGGAGAAAAAGGCGAGTGAGAATTTGCAAGTTTTTGTTTCATATTTATGTTATATAAAGATATAAAATATTTTTTATTGTACCAACTATAAACATTCGATTGAGCGTAGTTGTGTATCCATAACGACTTAACACTCAACCGTTAAGGTCGTGCTGTGATTGGCGACATAAAAGAGTAGGCAATTAAGACATTAGAATTATTCATCTGCTTACTACTAAATATTCTGTGTTTTAGTGCCAATTTCTGCAAGAGCTAAGTTCTAACTTCTGACTTAGTCGAGCAATATAAGGACAAACTGTAGCCAGTTAAGAGGAAAGGATACCGGCTTTCTCCATACAAACGTAGTTGACTGTTTCCTTCCTGGATTATATTAATATTTTTGTAACAAAACCTTTAACTGCCATGACCATGACCATGCCCATATGTCTTGGTTTTTTCATATTCTTATTATCATAGGGAGAATCATAGTATAGAGGAGTAGTAGTAGTTAAATAAATATATTAAAAAAATATATATTAATACGTTAGTCCTTCGAAACTTTATGCAACGTCGTAGATAATATGCAGTCGGAGGCATGAAATTGAAGGATAAGTCAAATCATTCTCTCTTTATGCATGTGTATTTTAAATGTACAGCACAAAATGTTTGATATTGTTTCTATTTATTTCGCTGACTTTGTGTGCATATTGAATTTTTATCTTGTTCCAGCTTTTTCAGTTGATTTTCTATTAGTTGTTCTTCACGCAGGCGGGTTTTTTGTTTTTTTTTTTTAATTATCATTTTTTATTTATGTTACCCCAGAACTTTTGACTAGGTGGACCGATTTCGATTTAAATACAAGTCAAGTTGTATTTATTATATCGCATAACTTTTCCTGGATATAACGATGTTGATGAATACTATTTTAATCGAAAGCTGATGCTTGTCTTGTCGTCCTATTTAATTTAATCGAGATTTAATGGCTACTTTTTCGGTAATCTTTGATAACGCGTCTTTATTTGAACATTTTTTCGTCTGCTTATGCTGTATTAGTTTTCCATGTAATTAAAGTCCGTTTTTTTTTTTATTTGTGAGCAAACATAATAACAAAAACGAAGTTCATAGTTTAATTGCTATGTTAGAAACTGTATGCAGGGTTAGCGGTAATAACCGATCTGGTGTAGTGGTGCGAGTAGCAGCATAAAACACCGACGGTGTGTGGGTTCGATTCCCGCTCGGGATAGATATTTGTATTTGTACAAATATTTCTGTTCGGATTTGATGTCTGCTCTAGTGGGACTTTCCACCCCGCCTTAGAGAGAACATCAAGCCGTCGGTTCCCCACGTGTTATCCACAACACCTGATACCGATTGTTACTAACATAGTAGGGAACATATCCGCCAACCAGCAGTAGAGCACCGTGGTGGATTAAGCTCAAATACTTCATCGAGAAATAGGCCTATTTCCAGCAATGGGATATTACAGGCTGAATGCGGTCACGGATTGAATGTCCATATTTGATACTTGAGACTTCTCTGGTTTCAACGTTAAGTAAATATGTAGAGCAACCATAAGTGATTTTCATTTACATCTTGTAAATTCTCTTGATGAAGGTGTTTTATTAAAGACGTTGAAATTACGCCTCGGGGGGGCCTCTACGTTCCTCAATTTGAAGTTTTAAGTTTCAAATAATATGTACCTATATAAAATTAGTTGCAACTTTTTTTTCAATTTTAAATTAAACCTGACCATAATTATAGTAAGAAAGAAAGAAAGAAAGAAAGAAAGAAGAAAGAAACATGTTTATTCGGAGCATCACTCAAATCGCAGACAGTTTTTACACAAAAAAAATCACAGTAAAATAGAAATAATAATAATTAATAAATAAGTACATATAGAAAAAAGAAATTTACAAGACCAGTAATATAGACTCCAAAAAAAAAAAACTAGAACATCAAAAAAAAGTAAAAAAAAAAATGTAAATAAAAATTTCCAAAGAAGTTATGAAAAAAAAGACGAATAAACAAGAAATGTGAAAATGTGTGATTATATGACCAAATAATACCGCCTGCGGCTAAAGCATTTATTAATTTGGTTAACATTCATTTCTGACATTTATAATCTTTAAATCATCGCAAGAGTCAATAGCTAATTATTTTCGTGTAAAAATACATTAAGTATTTTATATCTGTTTTTATATTTCATCTAAATATGGCATTTAAATCTTGCAAATTGAAACAGAGTCACGTAACGGTTTTCGTTTTGTATAGCAGTCGAAAACTACGGGGGTTACTTAGTATGCGGCATTAGAAATGCGATGGTGCGGTCTGTTTCCTATAAGCTGCCGCGCATTCATGGCATTTCATTGTACGCGGCAGTCGCGGGCTGGCCGCCGCGGGGGGATCGCGTTCGCACCGGCCGTGCACCATGTTTTACACGAGCCGCTCTATTTACCACGCTCATATTCATTGTTATCGAATCGTATCCGTATACTACTCGGGATCCGAACTTTAATATGAACGCACACGCCATACGAACCACAATTTCATTCATCAAAATGAGTTGACAAGTGAAAATGAAATGGACAAAGTGCAGTATAAAATGATAATTAACTTGATATTCTTTTGTTTGGTGATGGGCGCGGCGCTTACGGAAGCGCCAGACGCTGCAGATGTTTGTTTCCGAGTGCCCGGTGAGAATAGTGTGGAGTGCAACGTACGGACACTGTCGTCGGACCGGGATGTGATCGGTTCGATGCACTCGGATGGCGCGGAGAGGCTTGCGATCCGATGCGGCTCGCATCTTCTTGAGAGCACGTTGAAGGATCATTACTTCGGAAAAATGCAAGGTTTGACGGAGATCACTCTAAACGATTGCAAAATTCTCCGGCTTCCAGGTAACGTCTTCGAGGGTCTTCGAGGTCTCAAAACTCTGAAGTTACGTTCAATGAATAACCAATGGGGTCATAATAAAGAGTTGGAACTTTCTTTGGGAGCTTTTAATGGCTTAAGAGAACTGCAAACTTTGGATTTGGGATACAATAACATAAGAAAGATCCCGTCAGACCTGTTCTGTGCACTGGAAAATATAATTTCGCTTAATTTAACACGTAACAAAATCAAGTTCGTTGATGAGTTAGGCTTCGGTCACAAGTGTGGATCTACTTTGCAGACTATTGATTTAAGCTACAATGACATCATGTCCTTGCCAGCTGACTCTGAAATATTGCACTTGCGGAGGCTAACAGAACTATTTCTACAAAACAATAAAATAAGCGAACTGCCGGAGGAAGTTTTCAGTGACTTATTATCGCTGAAAGTTGTGAATCTATCCGAGAACGCAATAAATTATTTACCAGAAGGTCTATTTCAAAATACGAGAGAAATTCGTGAAATATACTTAAGTTATAATGAGCTAGAAATTTTGCCAAAAAAGTTATTGAATAGATTGGAACAATTAGTTGTGTTAGATCTTTCAACAAACAAATTAAAAGGAGATCATATAGAAGTAGAAACATTCGGCGGTCTAATAAGATTGATTGTGCTCGATTTATCACACAATGCCTTTACTGGAGTAGCACAAAACATGTTTAAGGATTTATTTTTTCTACAAATTCTCAATTTAAGCAATAATTCTATCGGTTTTATTGAGGACAATGCTTTTTCACCGTTGTTCAATTTACACACTTTAAATTTAGCACTTAACAAACTTCGGACTATAGAGGATCATGTGTTTAATGGGCTTTTTATATTAAATAAATTAAACCTAAACAACAATATTTTATCCTATGTGGCCGAAAACGCGTTTAAAAATTGTTCCGACTTAAAGGAGTTAGACTTAAGTTCTAATAAATTGACGAAAGTTCCCGAGGCTATTTTGCAATTACCGTTTTTGAAATCGTTGGATTTAGGAGAGAATTTATTAACAGAAATTTGTAACAATTCTTTTCAAAATTTATCTCAGTTGACCGGGCTACGTTTAATTGACAATCAAATTGGTAACCTTACTGCTGGAATGTTTTGGGGCTTACCAAGCCTACAAGTTCTAAATTTAGCCAAAAATAAAATTCAGTCGATCGAGACCGAAACCTTTCAAAAGAACTTGCAATTGGAAGCCGTTCGATTGGACGGTAACTTTATTTCTGATATAAACGGGGTATTCGTGTCATTGACAAAGTTGTTATGGTTAAATTTATCTGAAAATCACCTTGTGTGGTTTGATTATGCTTTTATACCGTCGAGCTTAAAGTGGCTCGACATTCACGCAAATTTTATTGAGGTACTAGGTAATTATTACAA
This sequence comes from Melitaea cinxia, assembly GCF_905220565.1. Lineage (NCBI taxonomy): Eukaryota > Metazoa > Arthropoda > Insecta > Lepidoptera > Nymphalidae > Melitaea > Melitaea cinxia. The sequence goes on along the minus strand of NC_059405.1, from coordinate 5,406,350 downwards.
AATTCAAAATGATTTACATGTTAAGACTTTAGATGCGAGTCATAATCGTATAGTGACTTTGACCCCAATGTCTATACCTAACAGCGTGGAACTATTGTTTATTAATAATAATTTTATTTCGAGTATTGATCCAGATACATTTATTGAAAAGAGCAATTTGACTCGCGTCGATATGTATGCCAATGAAATCGAAAGTTTGGATATAAATAGCTTGCGCATCTCAAGAGTTGATGATCATGCATTACCAGAATTCTATATTAGTGGTAATCCTTTTAAATGTGATTGTACTATGAAATGGCTTTTACTTATCAATTCAATTAGTTCTCGAGAATATCCACGAGTGATGGATTTAGAAAACGTGATTTGTAAAGAATCATATGTCCGAGGTATCAAATATCTTCCAGTTAGTTCTTTACATACTAAGGATTTTCTTTGTAAATATGATAGTTACTGTCCAGAAGATTGTCACTGTTGCGACTTCACTTTCTGTAACTGTAAAACTGTTTGTCCTAATAACTGTTCATGTTACCACGATTCACCGAAAACCACAAATGTTGTTGATTGCTCTGTAAAACTTTTAAACGCCGTTCCTCGTGATTTTCCTATAGATGCGACTCATATTTATTTAGATGGTAATAATTATAATGATTTGAACGAAACTATTTTCATTTCAATGCATAAAGCAATTGTTTTATATTTAAATTCTAGTAATATAGTTGATATAAAAAATGAAACATTTCGTAGTCTAAATGACTTGCGCATATTACATTTAGATGATAACAAAATAAGATATTTGCACGGCCTTGAGTTTTTTAAACTGAGTAATTTAAAAGAATTATACCTTCAAAATAATGCTATCGAGTTTATTTCAAATGTCAGTTTTTCCTTTTTACTCGCTCTTGAAGTTTTACGCTTGGATGGAAACAGACTCGTTAACTACGGCTTGTGGCATTTGGACAATAACAAAAAGTTGCAAACGTTGTTTGTAGGCAACAACTATTGGTCTTGTAATTGTAAATATTTACAAGGATTCTTAATGTACATATCACAGAATTTGGAAAAAGTGATAGATATTCATAATTTGTATTGTTTTAATGATAAAACTAGCCCGACAAAAAAACCTCTTAATTTAAATGTTACAGTTTGTAGTGAAATAAGCGATACGTCGATTATTAGTGCGTTCTTTGTTTCAAACAATATTCCATTACTGGCCTCGGCTCTTACTGGATTCATGCTTATTTTATTAATATTAGCGTTAGTGTTTACATTTAGATATGCTTGCCGAATGTGGTTATACTCAAATTGTGGTATTAAGCTCTCTCCCTTAGCGGGGGCTTTTAACGATGCTGATAAGCTTTATGACGCTTACATTTGTTACAGTCCCAAAGATGAAGAGTTCGTTATAGAATCTTTAGCTCGGGAGCTCGAAAATGGCTACCCGTCCTATCATCTCTGTCTACATTACAGAGACGTGCCGCAATTTGAGGCTACATATGCTCAGTTCCCCGATTTAGTAGTTGAAGCGACTGAAGCGTCAAGGCGCATTATAGTTGTGTTATCGAAAAATTTTATTCTAACAGAATGGTCACATGTAGAGTTTAGACAAGCTTTACAGAGAGCTCTTCGAAAAAATCCTCATAAATTAATAATAGTTGCCCTAGGGCTTGTTGCGCGAGACCCAGAATTAAAATCGTATTTCAAAACTGGTTTGGAAATAACATGGAAAGAGAAACGCTTTTGGGAAAGATTACGATATGCGATGCCCTCTTCTAAGCGACGCGGTCACAAATTGAAAAGACTTAATTATGGGAGAAACTCTAACACATACACAATGGACGCGTCTGTTTTAAATAGTACCTGTCAGACGCTTTGTGGTAAATCTGCTAACTCGGCGGAGCGCTCGCCTTGCGATAGGCCGTTGTCGGAGCATATATACTCCACTATAGATTCGGATTACTCATCCAATGATTTCCACGGCCGCCACAATCAACCACAGTCGGTGGTTTTACAACATACAGTTCAAACGTACCTGGTGTAAAGAGCCTAGTAATTATTATCAGAACGATCTCAATTGTTACGATAGGCATCGCTAAAATGTCGCTTAGCTGTGAAGAAAAATAATTATTGTCCCATTTTGTACATAGTCTTCATAGTGTTTGTATAGTTATAACTTTTGTACAATAACGATACCAAATTTTGCATTTCTGTGGGATTTGCTTCTAAATATTTATTGCATATTGTTTCATAGGTAGTTTTATGAGTATTAATTCGAAAGACTGTAAATTATTATTGTGTAGATTATAAATAAATTTGGCTGATGTTTGTATAGTCATGTAATAAATGAATTTTATGACTGCGATAATTTGTATTTCTTTTCTTTCCTTATAGTATTACATAGTGTATACTACAGATAAGGTATACGTAGGCTCTATTTACCAAATGTATCTTAATCATACAGACATAACGTTATCATTTAAAAAAGGCATTTTAACTTAAAGCAACTTACCCAACAACAATACTGTGATAGGTAGCAACTTAAGATATTTTTCATAAACTACTTCTAAAGAGTTTACTTCCCGAGTCGCCTTTTCATGTTTTATTCTTTTATTCAGTCATTTATATCTTATTTTGTCTCTTGTAAGTAGTTTAGTTGCCATTACGAATTAAGGTTAGATTTATAAAAATATAATATTTTAACATTTTAAAAGATTTTGTTTATACTTCACACACTTTGTTTAAATATTGACGCAGGAACTGGAAGTTGTGACCTTTTAACCTAAAAACCTAAATATAAATATTAAATTATAGTAGGTACATTTTACTTCACTTACGTAGGTATTTATATCATGATTTATGCGCACATTTTATATCCTGACGGTAAAGCATTATAATATTATTAAATTAAAATAGGTAACCGAATAAAAAAAAAAACTACTTTTTTTCCTTTATCCTCAGTACCAATATTGTATTATGTAGTTATATATTGTATTATGTATATTTTACAGTTTCTTTACATCAATACCATTTTTAAAATTATTAAATAGTATTTAAAATTATTAAGTACGTGACTAAGTATTTTAAAAAAAAAATGTATTTGATGCAATAACAAAAAAAAAGTTCGCACTATGTACTTCAATGTATTACGCAACTTCCGATGTTTTTAAATGTCATCTAAATTTTTTTATTTCAAATTAACTGGAATACATATTTGGAGCACTGGGTGAGAATTCAGTATGGCATTATATTTTCTTAGAAATTAATTGTTTGTTATGATATTTAATTCTAGATTTAGTATTTATTCCTCTTAACTTTGTAACAATATATTTAAATTGTAGAAAGTAATAAGTCTCATTCGAATTCAACGTAATTGGCGCTTAAAATAAATAAAAAATACTGTTCAATTATTTTATGACGAATTTTCATTCATTATTCATATGAATCAGTATAATGTCATGAATAAAATGTACTTGAGACTATATTTTGTTCATTGTTTTGTGTTAAAAATATACACGAGAATTTTGTGAATGGTTCTTTTCACTAGTACATTGTAAGGGTTTACAAATGTTTCATCATTTCATGAAATCATGTATGGCGAATGAAGTACCTACTATATTTTAGTTGAGCGCAAAAGAGAACAATAGACTATTTTTGTTAAATGATATTTGTAAATGATATTCGCAGAAGAAACATTAATTTGCACTAGGTACATTTTAGTTTAGGTTAGGTCATTCTAATATAATATTTAATTTGATATTTTCGTCAACTATTGCGTCGTACGATATCGCACAGTCGCTCCTACTTTTGAATCCTATTGTTGAGTTAGTATCTATCATCTTGCTTTTATCAATCGTAGCCTATTTCTTTTTCTACAATATTTTTTATGTTGTGAATTTCAATTTATTTTGAATATATACTGAGAATTACGATGAATATTTGATCCCGTTACAGTTATTATAATTATAGATAATAAGGAAATTATATAAATATCTAATAGACAATTATTATTTTCCGAATTTAAATTATTCTTGTGTTTTAGCGAATATCAAGAAATAGACGTTTAACTAATTTTTTTCTTCAACTATATGTAGTAAGGTAGTAATAATACGTCATTATAGATATGCCTTCCTAATTTAACCTTTATATTTACCTAGTACATTAGAAATATGTGTTTCCACATAATTTATTAAATAATTTGACGACGTTTTGGCACAACGGTCACAGCACTGTATCATGGCTGTTGCGCTGGTGGTTGCAGGTTCGGTCCCCGCACATGACAAACATTTGTATTGGCTATACAGATGTCTGCCGTGGTCTGGGTATTTGTGCAATCTTTGTAGGTCTTCCCAGCGTGTCTCTCGGAGAGCACGTTAAGCCGTCGGTCCCGGTTGTTATCATATACATCTGATAGCGATCGTAAATCATAGTAGGGAATATATCCGCCAACCGACATTGGAGCATCATGGTGGATTAAGCTCTAATCTTTCTCCTACATGGTAAAGTGACCTATACCCAGCAGTGAGATAATACATACTGAGGTGACATAATTTAAACAACTAGGTCGGCAAACAAGCGCACGGCTCACCTGATGGTCAACGAACTAACGATACCGTAGCTTATACGTGACGTGTTTTCTTTACCTACCATTCCTACTATAATGTACTATACTAACACTACACAATACAGACGTCTGCAACACCAAAAGTACCGCAAATGTATTACCGACCCTACCCCCAATTTCACCAAGGAGCTCTGGTCATCTTAGTCACAGGAACACAACACTACTTGAAAGCAGTATTATTTAGCTGTGACTTCTGTAAGATCAAGGTATTTATTTCCTCAGTCGGGCTGCTCCAGATTTTGAGCAGATTATTGCCTGCTGTGCCCTACCTCAGTTAAATAATGAGATGATGATGAATAAAATTGTTATCTGATATATGAAGTAATTTGTATAGTTGAGATTGTTTTTTGTATACTTTTGTTTAGTTAAAATTAATTTTAATTTGAGTCACTAAAATTTTAGTAAAAAAAACACACACACACACACACACATATATATATATATAATTTTCTTGGACTTTAATTGGGTTTGGTTTCCCTCAAAACCTTCCCTCGCATGTCGTCTCTCACTCACACAGACAGGACCATACAGTTTTTTTGATTCTTCAAGAATACAGCCTTGCTGTTGAAAAGCTGTGGATTTCCATCGACTTTGGAAAATAATACAGCAAATTAAAGTAAAATACAAGCTTTTTACAAGACAACAGTCTTTCTTCGAGGATACATACAGTTTTTTTGGTCCTTCGAGAATACAGCCTTGCGTTGACAAGCTGCACACAGTCATTCTGGACCTGCAAGCTTTCTACAAGACAACAGTCTTTCTTCGAGGATACAGACAGTTTTTTGGTCCTTCGAGCAGGATTTATACATAGAATACGGTCTTGCTGTTGACAAGATTCATAGAGTGTTAGATCGACTTTCATTGGGTTTGGTTTCCCTCATAACGTAATATACATATATATATAGTAAAAAAAAAATAGCAGTGGACCATCTTTCTTATAGGTATATATCTTTTTGTACACATATTACTGTTTTGAAAAGAAAACGTCATTAAGTAAATAACCTTCGAGTTAAGCTAAGGGTAGCAAAGTCAATAATAACAGTGGAAGTTGATTGTCGATCTATATTTCTCCCCGTGCGACTAACGAAATTGTCACTGATTTAAAATTACAAGCATGAATAGCCCCCTCTGGTGGATGTCTATTAAATTTATTGCTTGTAAAACGACTAGCTAATTTATAGTTACATTTTATTGTGTTAGTTTATTTTACGACGTGAGTGGCGCCGCGGGTGGAGCAAGGCGAATTAAAAAGAGGGCGCTTGCACCAAGCCATGAATGTTTGTCAAAATGTAATCATAAATTGCTATTAAATATCACAATAAAATTTTGTTGTGGACTTAAGAAAATAAAATAGAAAGAAATTGGTCTTGCGTAAAATAAAATGAACGCGACAAGTAATTGTTGTAATCATACTTAATACTAAAAAAGTTGTTTTTGAAAAAAATAATAATAGATAACACCTGATATAGCTGAAATGAAATGAAATGAAATTTATTATTAAACAGAAACAGAAAATATTTTACAATTTCAGACATATAGTTGTAGTTATGTCATAAAATACAGACAAAACAGTATATATGTAAGGAAGCTCTATTTCTAATCTATTCATTACGTATTTCCTTAATGCTTTAATCAACTATCTGTTGATTTCAAAAATATTTAGACATATTTTATCCCAAAAAAACTTTGAAAACATTTCACTTGTAGAGATGAATCAGGTGTAATTAATATTTAGCACAGTCTACTGATGCTGGTTAGTATAGCTAAGAGTTCAATGAGTACACATTTACTGCGGTAGGAGTCTCATTATTTACTTACTTTTTCTGCAAGTTAAAATAGCAATTTCTCGAAAATAATGATACACAGATCAAAAACTTTTATAAACAATCTAAAACGTCACATTACATCCCATCAATCTATCGCAGACTAATGTTAGATAATTATTTAACTTCCTATGTTAGCGCCGAATATTCCTGTTCACCGTGATTCTTAGCCTACACTAGCGACCTTGTGCAAATCATCGATCCAGCGGGCTTGAAGACCTACTGCGTAAGCTGAGACGCAGAGGCCACTACAGGACACGTCTTCTCCAGCGGTCATCGGTTATGCGACACACGTGACTAGCCCACTCAACAACTTGCTGATTCTACAGGTTTGGTACTCTCGTGGATAATCACAATATCTTTGAGACTCCGAGCATAGCTTGCTCGTTAAACTGTCGAGAACTTACACATAATGGCTTTTAGAAGACTATTAGATAGTAATCTGAAAAAAAATTAACTTCAACAAATCATATAGAAAAAAACCATGTAATTAAAGTATTATACATACATTAATTAGCTACTGATTGATTATAGCCATAACCAATTAGGTATTTTGGTTTCACGGTTTTTAATTTATGATAACACGACTAATTTGGTTATTAAACGATAATCGTTATAGATGATGTTGCAAATTGTAATTACTTCTCATAATCTTTAAATTCGATATACAAATTTATTACTGAGATGTTTCTCAGAGTAGTTGTAAAATTGTTTTTGTGCTTTAGGTATAATTGTTAATGATATTTTATATTTAAATCTTGATGAAACTAACAATGTCGTTAAATAGTGACATCAGAGTAATCCAAAGTTGGTTTAAAGTGTTGTTAGTAGACTAACGTCGAGTTGCACGAAACAAAATTAAAATTTAAGTAGCGATTAAACTAATTTAATCAGAAGAATTTCATACAATTCTTGCGATTAAATTAGTTTAATCACTACTTAAATTTTAATTTCTTTTCGTGCAACTCGGCGTAAGCCTTTAAACTGAAATATGTTTATAATGCTTTAATACGTCGTCTTAATATTGAAATAATTCGTGCCAAAAAAAAAAACCTTATATATTGTTTTCTAATGTTTACGCGTATTTTACTCATTTAAATGTAACCATGTAAACGTGACCATGGTTGCTGTAAAGTATCCGAAACGTCGGGAATCAAAAAAAGTTAATAAACCGCGATAAAATCCGAAAAAGTTGTTTCATTTAAAAACCTTATACACAATTTACTATTTAAATTGACTAGAAGTCGAGTTCTAGGTAAAAAGTGTTAGAAAATGAATTCAGTACATAGTCGTAATAAATGATGAAAAAGTATTAATAAATCAAAATCAAAATAAAAAATTACTTTATTCAAGTAGGCTTCAAAAGTACTTTTGAATTGTCATGTTACAAATTAAAATTATATTTGTTTAAATTAATTCATTATAGTTATAAGTGAAGTTACCACGTACTCGAATTATAGATTTTGCAGAGAGGAACAGGCAAGAAACTCCGGAGTACTTTTTAAAAATCTTTAAAAACAAAAAATAAGTCTTTTATATTGAATATTCTCATGAATTTTTTACGCCCGAAGTAATCATAATTTGCTAAGTTTACTAATAAATAATATAATACTAGTAAAAATATTAGCTTCCAAATAGAGAGACTAAGTTCTATTTTTTTTTTTTTTAAATATTTGTCGGTAGGTGTGTACAGCCGGCAATTTTTAACCTTTAATCAAACTGTTCCCTTTATCAAGCGTTAGTTTTTATATTGCTTTTGATGAAGACACCACGAAATATTTGAGGTGGATATACTAAAGTATGCTTAAGTATTTAATGTTATTACAATTATACAAAAATCTACTCATAAATAAACATTTTATATACAAAAAAATCGCTTTTTGAAATAGGTTAAATATACATTTACAAAAAGGAGTGGAAGCCTATGTTACAATTGAGCGACGTAAACTTTATTAGTCGTATTTGTGTAATAAAGCAGCGGGGTGTGTTTTTATTTTTATAGCCCTCGGTCTGCGCATTATAAACATTTATCTATTTTTTTCATTTTTCAGTTTTGTTTATTTAAGTTTCATGAGGTAGCGGTATCGTATTTTCGCTATATAAAACGTTACAACACTTTTTATTGCCCTTAAATTCTTATTACCATCATTTTGGGATAGTTATTAAAATAGACGAATATCTATTAACAAGATTTGTAAATTATTTTTCGTCAATAATGTTAATATTACCTTTATTTTGTTTTTAAAGTAACTGAAGTAGATACTTATATTTTTTTTTTATTGGGAAACAAACAGCACAAAACAATACAATTAATTCACAAGACAATAAGAATGATTAAGCCAGCAAAGTTTCCACTTATATCAATTTATTAATACGATATTGCAAATATTACGACGAAAGTAAAAGCAAGGAGTGATAAATGGTATCAGTCAGTATCAGTAATATCTATATTTTCATTAATTTCAGACTAGGTTTAAGTTGTACACGAACTTCAGTTTATAATAACAATATAATTGTATATTTTGAAATTAGAATAAACGAATATAATAATTAACAGTTAATGACAAAAGTACATTTTGGTTATTTAGTACTATTTGTATCGTAGAAAAAAAATAAAACAATAAATTATAATTTCTAACATTAGTATTTCTGCACGTTTATATATATTGTTATTGCGAAGCCCGAAATTCATTTGTCAGTCATGTGAAAATCACATTTACGAAGTTTTAACGCTTCTATCAATCATAGCCTTCGAAATATTTTCGACGTACGACGTACGTATTTTAAGGACAAATTTTCAGGCATGGAATAAGGTGTTTTATATCTAAAGCTTAGGTCTAGGGAGTTAAATTTTCTAACAGCCCTCGCCCCAAAGGAAGCTTGACTGAACACAGGTAATTTTTCAAAGGGAGCCCTTTGAGACTCGAATAATCAATAAACTCAGTTTAGTCCTATAATTACATAGTCCAACTTTATAATTCACGTCAGGGGTTAGTACTTTTTTAAAATAAATTTTTAAAAAATATTTTTTTAATATATATTAAAACAATATTAAAAAAATATTATTAATATATATACTTTCGCGAAATATTTATTATTAATAAATATTCATCAACATATTGCTGTAAAATTTCTAAATAGTTGACATCTTCATATCTACTGACCATTGTCACAAAAGTTGGAGAGAATAGTGGGTTCCCGGCTCGTTCAGCACCTGGAGGAAGGCTCGGGACCCGGACTATCAGAATCTCAATTCGGGTTTCGAGCACGCCGGTCGACAATCGATGCCCTCAAACGCCTGCGGGCGGTGACGGGTGAGGCGGAACATGGGAGGGAGGTGGTGGTCGCGGTGTCGTTGGACATCGCGAACGCCTTCAACAGCCTCCCGCACGCAGTGATACGGGAGGCACTGAAATTCTTCGGAGTGCCTCCGTATCTAGGAAGGCTGTTGGAGGCGTACCTCTCCGATCGGAAAGTAGGCCTCGAGAATCGGTCGGGGTCCGTGGAGTGGCGGCGAGTCGGCTGTGGTGTCCCGCAAGGATCGGTGCTGGGCCCGATCTTGTGGGACATTGGTTACGACTGGGTCCTGCGAGGCCGTCTCCTCCCCGGGATGGGTGTCATCTGCTATGCGGATGACACCCTCGTTTACTCTCGGGGACGAGACTACAAGGAGGCGGCGCGGCTGGCCGAGGTCGGACTCGACCTCGTGATCAGCCGCATAAAGAGTTTGGGGCTTCGGGTCAGAATTGACAAGACCGAAGCCCTCCTCTTCCGCGGGACCGGACGTAAGGGACCCCCACCGGGGGCTACCCTGCAGATCGGAGAGGGGAGGGTCAGGATGAGCTCCCAAATCAAATATCTGGGGCTCATCCTTGACGGAGGGTGGACCTTCGGCCCACACTTGCTGACACGCTGTGGTGGGACCGAAGGTCGTGAAGGTGGCGAGTGCACTGGGCAGACTCCTCCCGAACCTCGGAGGACCCAGCGCCGCCTGCAGGCAGCTATATTCCGGAGTCTGCCGGAGTATGGCGACGTACGGTGCCCCGGTTTGGGCGGATCGCCTCACTGCGAGGAATAAGGCCGCGCTGCGGTCTGCGCAGAGGATCATCGCGGTGAGGGTGATCCGGGGGTACCGTACGGTATCGTGGGCTGCAGCTACTGCTCTAGCCGGCGATCCCCCGTGGGAACTCGTGGCGGAGGTCCTTGCCGAGACCTACTCATACGTCTCGGGTAGGAGGGCTCTCGGTGAGAACCCCACGTTGGAAGGGATCCTACGGGTGCGCCGGATGGGGCAAGAAGCACTAATGCGGAGGTGGGGGGAGGACCTGGCGGAGCAGCCGTATGGCACACGCGTAACGGCTGCCTTGCGCCCGGTCCTTGAGCGGTGGATGCGCCGTAAGCGCAAACCCCTTACCTTCCGTCTGACGCAGGTTCTCACCGGGCACGGCTGCTTTGGTGAATACTTGTGTCGGACGGCCCAAAGGGAGCCGACGACTGAATGTCACGATTGTGGCGCAGCGGTGGACTCTGCCCAGCACACCCTCGAGGTGTGCCCGAGATGGGCGGCGCTACGCCGCGATCTGACGACAGTCCTCGGAGGGGACTTGTCACTGCCGAGCGTTATCACCGCGATGCTCGGCGACGACGAGTCCTGGAAGGCGATGGTCTCCTTCTGCGAGACAGTAATGTCCCAGAAGGAGAACGACGAGCGGATGAGAGAGGGGGCCGCCGACGAGGCCTCCGTCCGCAGGCGACGAACGGGGGTGCGTAGGAGGCGCTACTTAATGCGTTTCCAGTAACGCCCCTGTGCCCATGTCGGGCCGGGATGGGAACCCGGTCCTGCTAGACATGGCGTCGTCGGGATTGTTCAGAGGTGAGCCGGACAGTCCCATGGAGGAGAAGTCTGGTCTTTTCGCCGAGGCCAGCCTGTCGCTGGAGGGATCCTGTTGCCTGCAGATCCGGGACCCTCCAATTAAAGCGGCTGAAGGCTCCGCAGGGGTTTTGGTCGGTAGTGCACCCCCAAGTGCTAAGCCGACATACGGTCTAGGAATGCCTACCCGGGCATCCTGGATATCACCCGTAAATGGGTTACCCTGCGATATCAAAAAAAAAAAAAAAAATTGTCACAAAAGTTATTGCAACTGTTAGGTCGGTATTAGGTATTGTAAGCATTTATATTTTGAGAATATTTAGTAAGTAATTTGACATATAGAGAAAATTGGTTTGAGGCTGAATAAAATATCTACGATTATTATACAGTACCTATTATTTTTTCCACTCAAATATCTGTAAATAAAGGAATAACAAACTGGTACGCTTCATTTTGATATGGTGCGCGATATCACGTTGGAACGGCGGAGGCGGACGGAGAAAGTTTCTGCCTACTGGTAATATTTCATTCAAATTCCCGCGCAGGCAGCATTTGGTAGATATTTTTAATAATGAAAGTTTTATAAAGTTAAAGGTTTGCAAAACTGTTGATCGATAATTTGGTTTCGATACATTTTAAGATTCTGGTACTTTATTGTAAACTACTTATTTGGACAGAGGGAGGGAACGGCAGGAAATTTACTGTTCAAAATATGGATCAGCCCGACTAGGGTAGTACATCGACCTTACAGAAGATCACAACAAAAAAAAAAAACAAGTGTGCTTTAGTCCACACGACTGAAGTAAAACTTACGAGACGTAACTCATTCTCTTTCTATCTTCACTAACATATCTCCCTCCCAACTTCCGTTCGCCTTGCCCGATCACAGTATTAGCAACGCTCTCGTCATGCACTCAAAAGCTCACTCTACAAGTCAAGCGTGCGTAAAGAAGTTTTACCAATAATACAGTTTTCAAGCAGTGTTGTGTTCCTGTTGGTGAGTAAGGTGACCAGAGCTCCTGAGGGGAATTGGGCATAGGGTCGGCAGCACGCTTGCGATGCTTACATAAGATACGGTAATCGCTTACCATCAGGTGAGGCGTACACCACATGCTGAAGTAGGTTTACTTCAGCAATATTCTTTAACAATAGGTCTGCACAACAGGCCTGCACTGTCTTAGATATACGAAATGTAACTTGCTATGAGAGGAAGAAAATGTGTGCTCGCACCTCACCCTCTCTCTTGCTCCGTTCGCCTCGCCCGATCACACTTTTCGTAACGCTCTCGTCACGTATACACCAGCTTACTCCCAAAGTCAAGCGTGCGTAAAGAAGTTTTACTTCATGAAATTAGCTGCGCTATGTATTTTTTTTCGTGAATGTATGTGTTTTATAACACAAAAAAAGGTTTATCCGATGTAGAGCAGGTTCGGAGGCTATGCGTGCACATACATTTCGACGAATTATTTTTGTTTTTAATATGAAACAGAGTTTCGTTTTAATATAAGCTGCTTATACAGAATTCAAAATTCGAAAAAATCATATAGATGAATGTAAAACTTTTCCTTTTTGAAGCTGATAAAAAAAAGAAAATCTAACACATATTGAGAATGGACCACGTATTGTTGTCGTCATCTATTATTTCGGATACCTGAATTCCTAAAGTATTGTCTAGATTGTCATTCGAGTAGCGTCCGAAGATGGTAATTTTTATTCTAGGAATCTTCAATTCGCTATAACAAAGCGATAAGCAGAATATATGACTCGATCATTGGCGCGTGGCTGAGACGTGCATTGTTTTAATACAAGCTTCGAGTATGGAGATTTTATTAGAAATGGCATCTAATGATTGAATATTTAGTAAAATAGGCTTCATGTAAGTGGATTACAGCTATTAAATCGTTTTTCCTAACAATTGTTATTCTTTTCTATAATGGTTCAATAGAGTTAAACTATTGAGTAGTCCTAGTCAAATTTGGAATTTAAGAAATGATATTATGATGCGTATGAAAAAAGTATACTTAAATATAGCTTTACAGGGAACCGATCAAAAACATTAAATTGTAATGATGTTATATGTTGTTTGTAAAAGTTTTTAAGGAAAAGTTTATTTTATTCTTTTTAGCACATTTAAATTAACAGCTTGTCTTTTAAAAAGTTTTTTACTTTATTTTAATTTGAAGTCAGTTAAAAAGATGTGAATGAAAATGTAGCGTTAAAACTTATTTGGCGTTAGAGTATGAGGTGTTTATACAGGCAGTAATTGGTAGATCTTAATCTTGAAATATTAAAAAATTATATTTTAAACAAACAAGTTCACTTTGTACATTGTATAAATATCCCGAACTGGATTACGTGCCACTGCGGTGCGTGTTTGTCCAAACTTTACTGTTAATTTTTAAATTTATTTGAATATTTAAATTATTCCATTAATTTCATTAACGTTAGCCAAATCGTGGACAAAATCTATAGTTGGAGTACCTCATTTGGACTAAAGGTTAATCCTGAAAAATGTCAAGTAATTGTAATTGGCAGTCCAAAACTAGCTTGTCGAATAGATTGGTCACTTGTTCCACCTGTCATCTTTGACAAAACTGCTATTAAGTAAAAAATCTCGGTGTGATTTTTGATAACTGTCTCTCCTGGACACCTCAGGTGAACGAGTTGAGCCGTAAGGTGTTTGCTGCAATCAATTCACTTCGTCGACTACAATATTTCCTTCCACTGCGCACCAAAATTGCGTTAGCACAGTCACTCCTTCTACCAATTCTTGACTATGCTGATACTTGCTTTCTCGAACTTAAGGAGGAGCAATTAAATAAACTTGAGCGCCTCCAAAATCTCTGTATACGGTTCATATTTGGTCTTCGCAAATATGACCATGTCTCCAATTTCCGCAATCAACTCAAGTGGCTCCCAATCCGCTTCCGCAGGAATACTTATATCCTCTTACTGCTATATCGCGTGTTGTTTCGTCCTGATTCACCTTCTTACCTCAAGGAACGCTTTGAGTTTCTTTGCGACACCCATGATCGTTCCCTTCGATCTGACACCAATTTAATCCTTAAAATTCCGTCTCATACCACTTCATATTACTCTAACTCCTTCTCCGTTAAGGCTGTCCAACTTTGGAACTCTCTTCCTCTTCCTATTAGACAAGCTCAATCTCTCTTCTCCTTCAAAAAATACCTTAAACTACATTATTTGTCACTAAGCACGTCATGATCGCCTATATCGTCTTTGTATGATATAATATATATTTACTATGTGTATATATATATATTATATGTGAATTTTATATATGTAAGTGTTATGTATGTTTATTATTATTATATATTGTCTATTAGTACTTTGTTCGAGTATTCTAATTGCACACCAATCGTTTGTTTACTTCCTAACTGCAGTTTCTATTTCGAGTCCTATATAAGGTTGTCTGGAAGAGATCGCTCTTCCAGCGATAAGACCGCCTTTGTACATCTTTCGTTTTATGTTTTTTTTTCTCTGTTGTTTCTTTTAATGGTTTACAATAAAGAGTATTATATATATATATATATATATATATTAGCCGCAACTTAAAATGAGGTCTTTTAAAAAGATTTATCCACCTATCCATCAGCCTTTAGAAGTCAACTGCTGGAGTAGGCCTCCCCTAGTGTTCGTCACTCCGTCCGGTCCTGCGCCCTCTGAATCCAGCAGCTTCCCGCTATCTTCTTTTCTTTAGGTTGTCAGTCCACCTGGTTAGAGGGCGGTCTGTGTTCCTTTTGCCGAGACGTGATCGCCATTCGAGAACTTTTCTTCCCCATCGGGTGTCACTTCTCCTAGCAATATGACCTGCCTATTACCATTGGCTTGCAGTTTTTGTGAGCTATGTCAGGAGACTTTCGTTCGTGTACGGGTTTTATTATTTCAGATTCGGTCACGTAGAGAAATACCAAGTATAGCTCTCTCTATCACTCGCTGAGCTACCTGGAGCTTATGGCAAAGGCTAACGGAATAGACCTCGTCTCAGCGCCGTAGGTCGTCACTGGAAATACGCACTGCTCAAACACTTTTGACTTTAGGCACTGAGATATACGACGAGAAAATACTTTGACTTTTACCCGAACGCTGCCCAACTGAGTTGCATTCTACAAGTGACCTAAAAAAAAGATTAAAATAAATACAAAGATTAAAGTTTATTTTTTTTTTTTAGTTTTTAAATTTCATGCCATTTTTAAATTAGCTTCTTAACTAATAATATGATCACAATGAACATTCAATTCTGAATGCTCTCGTTCTACTCGCCACAATATTTGTACTTTTTATGCAAATATAAGCATTATGACATTTGTAATAAGAGTTACGCATACGTATGTCGATGGGTGTAAACAATATGGGACAATGTTCTTATTCTTACGTCATTTCTTTATAATGCTAAAGCATTTGAATTAACTGTTAGTTTTCATTTGATAAGCTCATGCCCCTTGTAGTGTCATGTAATATACGAGTATTCTAGATTTCTCGTTGATGACAGTTCAAGTTGATATATAAATATATGAATTGTCTATTTCGTTACTAATTTTTCGTTGTCAATTTGTTCGTCAATTACAGGACTACCTTAACTTTTGGATAATCCTAGATAGGTATATGATTTCTTGACTGCAGCTTTAGCCGCTGAAACAGCAGATACATAATACTCATTAATGAGATTTTCATATAATCTAAGATCCGAACTAGACGTGATCTTCACACATCTTACACATGCTTAATGGATAAATATTAAATATTTATCTTCTATAGTATGTTAAAAATAAATTGCAATAGGGTTGGCTGAAAAATTCCTGGCCAGGCTATATTATATCGGCTAACCGCTATTCAAACCAGATTTTCAGCAAACGACCCTATGTTATAGTATTTGTAATAAAAAAACACTCATTTTGATGTAAGTTTTATTTATTAAACATGTGGGTGAAAGTAAATAGAAAAATATATATTAATATACCTGTTTATACCTGCCAACCCATTTGTTACGCCTTTTTTTTACGCTGGAAAATGCATTTACGCACTAACCCCGCCGCCGAGCTGGGCAGCGGGAGTGTGGGGGCTCCCGGTGGTAGTGCAATGCCGGACTACCCACTAAAAACCAGCGGTATCCACCTTCGTCACCCGTGCCGGGGTCGCGGGAATCCGAATTCGTCTGCAGACCCCGGCGGGACCCATTTGTTACGCCTGGAAAATAATAGATAACCCAACGTTTGCATTTTCTACAGGCTTCATATTGTCGGTATGTATTAAATATAATAAATAGGTAAAAAATATATAAATTTTTTTATTTTTAATAATAAATATAATAAATTGATATAATATAATAAATTTGAAATCAATAAAGCCTGGCTAAGAATTTTTAGTTAGCTCTTTCATGATTATTTTCCTAATAAACTAAAATAAATATAAAATAATTTTCATCTATTAAGCAGATGGGTGAAGTTCGTCTCTAGTTAGTATTTCCTACTAATACGTATAATAAGTTTCTTACATTTCTTTTTTATCTATATTATATTTTTTAAACCATATTTTTAAAGTCGAAATTAGTTCAGTAGATTCTGTAAGATGCCTTTAGAAATGAAAAGCATATATTTGAAGAGATATTTGTGCTAAAAAATCAATTGATATAAACCTTTCTTGAAAATTGTCAACTAAATAGATACAAGATTAACTTTTTAAATCTCAGGAAATAGGGTATCCTGTACGTTTCGTGTCTTCAAAGAGTTTACATTTGTTCCGAGTTTCGAGTTGAAGACTGAAGCCTTGCCAGAGAGTAGTTTGAAAGTAACTCCAGAGAAATTTTCCTACACAAATGTATAACTTGGTCTTCATACTTACACAGCCAAACTGAAAATAAAAATATTCAAGTAGAATTTTACAAGAATTTCTGAATATCGTAACAGGACTAACAGTATGAATTATAATTAAAATAAATATTTAAACGTAAAAAAAATATAGATGGATATAATGTATACGTACTGTCAGTCAATACAAACAATATATCTCAAATATTCAGCTAGAAATTTAACTCGAGTAGATGCATCGATTATGCATATTTACATGTATTATTGTAATATACATAAGATATAAAAAAAAATGTAAAATTCCTGCTCTAGAAAGTTCTAAGTAGCTGTGTCATTAGCTTTAATTATTTATATTATTTAAGGATTTTTCTGCTACTTTAGCAACCAAAAATTTTTAAATTTTCTCTGTAGTTAGGATGGCCTTTAGGAAATCACTTTTAGTAATAAGGCAGCCTTTGCACTTTTTGAGTTAGATTATTGGTATTTTCCTTATGTTATTTCAAATGTGCAATAAAGTGTTAAATAAATAAATAAAGCGTAATCTCTTAACTATCGATTAACTATACTGGTTTACGTGGACGTTTGATACCGTTTGATACATGTTCCATTACCGGCAACTTTTTCATTTTCGGTGCTACCAATGTAGGAAACTCGAATTGGACCGTGTAATACTACAATTCAGTTGGACTGATCGCTATTTCGTAACAGCGTAACGTAAGAAATATAATTATTTAGAAAAGTAACGAGTACATCTTCGTGCATTTTTTTTCTTTCTATAAAACAATAATTTTCTTACTTTTCGTTGCTTAATGGCCTATTTTATAAAAATAGTGTTGATAATATAAATTTTATATTCCGATTAAAGCCTTGTTAATATATAATCGTATTTTAGGATACACGTCAGCCATCTCTTTTGTAGCACTGATGAGTGATAATAATGTCGAATTTGTTTGTATTCGAACACTTGTGTTTATTATAGAGCAAAGTGTGTGTATGTGTATTGTTTTATAATAGCAAATTCTAACACGTTCAAACTTTTGAAGGCTCAAACCTATGTAATGAAATTCAATTTATTTTTATTATTGAATTACGATTTTGAATTGAATAGTTACCGACCGTTACTTTTATTGGATGTCAGTGGCACGTGCTGTAGCAACGAATTCTTCAAATATTTAGCTTTTTTGTAAGGTTCGAACCAACGACTAATACTGTCCACGTTCGTTTAACGAGAACGATTTCATTATGTGTTAAAGAAAGTTATTCATTGAAAAATCGATTTTAATTAATAATCAAACAAATCATGTTTCAAACTCATATCTAGATTTGTTATTATTATTACAGCCTATACAGTCCACTGCTGGACATAGGCCTCCACAAGTTTACGCCAAAAATAACGTGAACTCATGTGTTTTGCCCATAGTCACCACGCTGGGCATGCGGGCTGGTGACCGCAGTACTGGCTTTGTCGCACCGAAGACGCTGCTGCCCGTCTTCGGCCTGTGTATTTCAAACCCAGCAATTAGATGGTTATCCCGCCACCGGTCGGTTTTTTAAGTTCCAAGGTGGTAGCGGAACTGTGTTATCCCTTAGTCGCCTCTTACGACACCCACGGGAAGAGAGGGGGTGACTAAATTCTTTAGTACCGTAGCCACACAGTACAGATTTGTTATTATTATATCTATATTATATATCTAATATATTTATATATTACCCTAACAATGAAACGATATTTGATATTTATTTATTTAATAAATAATTTATAGTTTGAGATCCGAACTAAAGACGAACTTCACCCATCTGCTTAATGGATGCAAATAATTTTATATTTTAGTATATTAGAAAATAAAACGCAAAAGGGTCGACTGAAAAATTCATTTTTAACATATTTCTCAATAAAAAATTTCATGTAAAAAAATGCCAAAAAGAGTTTTTAATTTAAGTGTCAATAAAAAATGTATTGCTCAAATCTGAGCTGTACCATTTGAGTCATAAAGCTTTATGCTTTGCGTTCTGCTCGCGCCGTTAGTGTAATGAAGCTAACGGTCTATGTAATACATAGTTGAAGTACCTACTTGAATGATAATCGCTGCTGTGTGATATGAATTTAGAGGATTAGTATCCTGCTCGCTGTGTGTGGCCGATTGCGTAACATTCTCACACTTAACAACATAAAGAACAAACATAGTATACTTTATTTGGTGTTACTAGCTTTATATACTATAGCAGTCTGCGATTCAAATTATTTCTAATGAATGTTTCGGTTCTGAAAATTTCAGGTTATACATATTTATAAATAAAAAAAAAGTATAAAAAATTCGCCAAGAGAAAAAATAAATACCTGTGTGTGAATAAGTAACATAAGATTGAACAAAAGTATAATAATAATTGTGTTTGCTCGCAAACTAAAAAAACCGACTTCAATTACATCGACAAGTAATAAAATGTAAGCAGACGACCAAATTAAAAAAATCACTAGTCGTCACTACGATTTTCGTGGATTTCCCTCAATTTCTCTGGGATTCCATTGTCAGATCCTGGTTTCCTTATCATAGTACCACACTTGCGATATCTCTTTTCCAAAAAAAAAAGAATTATCAAAATCGGTTCATAAAAGACGAAGTTATCCCCGAACATACATAAAAAATATATCCATATATACGGTCGAATTGAGTAACCTCCTCCTTTTTCGAAGTCGGTTAAAAAATAGTTTTTTTTTGTGCTCGTTATTGTCAAAAAAAGTTTTGCATAGATGTAAATAAAAATCCAAGAAGTAAATAATTGTGTTTGCTCGCAAACGAAAAAAAAACCGACTTCAATTACATCGAAGAGTAATACAACGTAGATCGACGAAAAAATAGTAATACTTTGTTCGTATTCCATATAACGCGACATTATAAAATTGTAGAATTATATAATGTCCTA
This sequence comes from Melitaea cinxia, assembly GCF_905220565.1. Taxonomy (NCBI): domain Eukaryota; kingdom Metazoa; phylum Arthropoda; class Insecta; order Lepidoptera; family Nymphalidae; genus Melitaea; species Melitaea cinxia. Next base: position 5,386,289 of record NC_059405.1, on the reverse strand, counting down.
CTGTTATTTCTAACATTTTGTTAGCGATTGTAGGCAGAAATTTCATAAAAGGCCCGTCGTCGATTCGCGCGAAGCGCTGACATCGCTTATTACGGCGGGTTTTTTAGTTGAAGCGGATTTATATTGAATTACGGTTTATGTCTTTTTTATTAAAAATATGTAATGTTCATGTTTTCACACAGCTCCGATGCACGACTGGAGTTTACCCCTTCAGATCAACTGTCTAAATAGGCACAAAAAGGCTTACTAGTCTAAGAAATATATTATTACTATATCAAATTGTAAATAAATGAATGCAATAACGCCATCTATCGGAACCTAATTGCGTTATTAGAAAACGTCTGAACGCCATCTCTAACAAGGTCATTCGTTCAGTAGATTTTACTGTTCAATTTTTTCATTCCGGGGCCTTAAATGAAAATCGATTCTTAAGGAGAAAACTCCAAAAACAGTCAAGTAAATACGCCATATCAGATATAGCTCAAAAAGTTCGAGTCAAATCTCAATTATATTTAAATGGGACCACATGACAAGCACCACCTATCGATTAAAAAAAGAATCATCGATATCGGTCCACCCAGTAAAATAGTAATGAGGTTAATATAACTTTGGTCGACGTAAAATAGCCAAGTAAATACCCAGTATTAGCAATAACTCAAAAATTAAAAGCTCAAATATATTTATAACGAATAAACTGCTACTCTCTACTCTAGTGGAATATTGTAATTTGATCGATAGTGAACGAAGTAATTTCATAACATTTTGATAGATGGCGTTGTGGCAAAGTATTGAACATGACCACAGTCGTCTTAACATCGTCATGTAAATACGTGTCATCAAAGATTACTCAAAAATTGCTCATTATATCTCAATCATATTTAAAACGGACGACATGACAAGTATTAGCTTTTGATTTATACAAAAAAGATCAAAATCAGTGCACCCAGTAAAAAGATATAACGTATAATACAACGTAGGGTGACGAAAAAACCGTCAAGTAAATACGCAATATTAGATATAACTCACAAATTACGAATCAAATCTCAATTAAATTTGAATGGGACCACGTGACGAATAGTAGCTTTTAATTTATATAAGAAACGTCAAAATCGGTGCACCCAGTAAAAAGTTATGAGGTATAATACAACGTAAGGTGACGAAAATAATGTCAAGTAAATACGCGTTATCAAAGATTAATCAAAAAGTAGTTATCAGATCTCGATAAAATTTATATGTGACCACATGATAAACATCAGCTTTCGATTAAAGTAAAAATTATCAAAATCGATACACCCAGTAAAAAGTTGTTGCGGATTTTCAAGAGTTTCTCTCGATTTCTCTGGGATCCCATCATCAGATCCTGGTTTCCTTATCATGGTACCAAACTAGGGATATCCCCTTTCCAACAAAAAAAGAATTATCAAAATCGGTACATCCAGTAGAAAGTTATGTGGTATAATACAACGTAGGTCGACGAAAAAAGCGTCAAGTAAAAACGCATTATTAGATATAATTCGAAAAGTAGTTGTTAGATCTCAAATAAATTTAAATGGGACCAATCGGCACACACCACCTTTCGATTAAAACAAAATTTGTCGAAATCGGTCTACCTGGTCAAAAGTTCTGATGTAACATACATAAAAAAAAAAAAAAAAAAAAAAAAAAAAAAAAAAAAATACAGTCGAATTGAGAACCTCCTCCTTTTTTGGAAGTCGGTTAAAAAGTATAATATAATTATAATATCTATAATTAAGATAAGAAATAAAAATCAATTAATAATGATATATTCATATTGTAAACAATCTGTTCAATGATGTTGTTATGTAATGAAAAATATTTATAGTTCTATTGTATAACGCTTCTTTATACTCGACAAAAATGTTATCAACTCAAATTTCAATTTATGAATTACACAATCCTTTGATTAATAAAATATAAGGTACAGTGCAGACGAAGACAGTCGCAGTAGTTAGTAGCTTGAAACTGATTTTATTACATAATGGTATCATAAAATCTGTGTTTGTACGTATGTACTTTTACGATCTGAATTCAAGGAAAATATTTGACCATTTCCATGATCGATAAGTAGGATATATATACAGAAAAATATTCCATCAAAAGCTCTTATTTCGGGGACAGGTGTGGCGTATCCGTTATTTATGAGGGCCCTTCGATTCCATTCCGGCTCTTCGTAACGAATCACTGTTTTAGTGTCATACGATTTTACTTCCATCTTTTTATGATATATGTTTCTCCCTAGATTTATTTATAACGTTTTTAAAGGGTCGAGCGAATATCTTCTTATATTTTTTTTCTAAAATATTGCGAATACGTATTTTCATATAAATTATGAGATTTAAAAAAAAATATTTTTGTGGACGTTTTTGTTATTCGTATTTTGTTCTAGCACTTTTTTTACGTAACATTTAATCAATTAATTAAAAATGAACTTTAAAAGAACTTTAAACTTATAAAAGAACTTCTTTGAGCTTTTCGGGAATCTTCAACAATAAAAAACATAAAAAGATACCTAAAAAATATTTTATTTATAATATAGGTACAATAATACCATTTCAAAAATTTAAATAAAAAATTTAACTGAATTAAATTAAACTGGTTGGTTGGTCTATCGGCATACAGCGGTTAACTGATTGATGTGTGACGGCTATTATATAATTAATAAATGCTTTGAAATTAAAATGATGTACTTCAACATCAAGTCGAATATATTATGCACCTAATTACCTAGTGATAATGTCGACAATACTGATGTCCGGTAAGACTCGAATGAGTTTATGTGGCATCTTATTATTAGTAATTGTATTTTATATTCTTACATGTATCTTAATAAAAGAAAAAAATAAATAAAAAAAAATTACGAATATATAGGAGATGATTTTTTTTTATATCACTAGGTCGGCAAACAAGCGTACGGCTCGGCTCACCTGATGGTAAGAGATTACCGTAGCTCATAGACGCCTGCAACACCAGAAGCATCGCAAGCGCGTTGTCGACCAAATCCCCAATCCCCAGGAGCTCTGGTCACCTTACTCACCAACAGGAACACAATACTGCTTGAAAACAGTATTATTTAGCTGTGATCTTCTGTAAGGTCGAGGTACTACCCCAGTCGGGCTGCATATTTTTAGCAGGAAATTCCTGCTGTGCCCTACCTCAGTTAAAATTCTTATTTGTCACACATATTTGTTGTAGTTCATATTTGCTTTCCTTAATTTATGTTAATCTTTTAATAAAGCTGTATTGATACATATTAATAATTATTTATATTATTGAAGTAAAGTAGGTACTTTTTTTAGTTTAGTACCTAACCGTATCAGAGTAACTTGAAGCTTTATAGGTGAACGGAAGATCTAAGTGGATGCGGAAAAAGTAGGTAGTATTGGAATCACAGGGAAGTGACCTTTTTTAATTAAGGCGGAACCTCGGGCGTTGCGAGCCAATATGTACCTGAATTTACTCAACATTATATTGCCTTATAAGTTTAATTACACGTGAGAATTAGTTTTTAATTTTTTAATTAATAATTTGACCTGAACATTTGAACTACAATGCCATAGAACATATGACATATTTTCTATGACATTTGAACTCTATCATAAGTTTCTACATTATATACTCACCTTAATTAAAAATTTTAAGCAAATATAACAAGAAATCAAAAAAATAAAATAAAATAAACGTGATTCACGTTAAACTACTGATACCGAAAGCTTAATACAATTATATCACTTAAAAATGTAGAGCACCCATTTAATTAGTGAGGTCAAATTGAAACTTTAATAGAAACATATGGCTTCCTCCGCTCGAAACACTATGTGAATAGACGAGATAATGTTCAATTTAATAATAAAGGCTTAGCCAATTTGGCACGAAGCGGTCGAGGAGTACTATCGGCGAGAGAAGTGCAATTTGTACGACGTCAAACAAAAGTGAAGCGCACCAATTATAAGACATTCGTGTTTAACATTCAACCTGAGAAGAAATTAATTCAGCCTGGAGCAATTGATTCTTAATACTATTCCTACTGTGCCTGTGCTCCTATTTATTTCAATCTTTTTGAATTTATATTGAGAATTTTTTAAATAACTGGAACTAACTAACAATACCTTTTTTTTTTTAAAAATGTATAAATATTTACTATTAATATTATTTTCAAAATTATATTGTGTGATTTTGACACTTCCGTCTCATGGTATTAATAGTTTTGACAACGGACCTAACTTTCTAAGCTGGCATCGTTAGCTCTAGTTTAGCCCTCATTAGCTTAGGGTCTGACCTAGTTTGCTTTTCTCGCTTAAGTCATTATAGAGCAAATTTGAGGACAAACTAAACATTAACGTTTTACTAAGCCTCTGTATGTCGTACTACTAATACGAGTAAAACATGGCAACAATGTCCTACTTCGAACACTTTAAAGTGAGTATAAAAATACCAACCAACTATTCCATTACGAGGTCGATGTCTGTTTTATTGAGGAAAAATAATTGAGTTAAATTGCAATGCTTCCCTACAAATTAAAGTTTTTTACGATACTAAACAGCTGTATTGTTATTTGATATGTTGTTGTACATTGAACTCATTTTTATAATACAGTTTTTTTTTTGTTTAAATTACAACACAATGAGTCGCATTAAACAGTTTACAGCTTCTATATATCTTTCTCGTTAAAAGACTTTTTACTTATAATAGTAAAAACGAATAATATAAAAATAAAGTATTTACTTTTATGATCTATTTAAATTAGCTAGTGGTCGCCCAAAGGTCGAAATTCGACCATAATAAAAAATTTAAATTAAAGAAAACCAAAAAATTATGAAAATAAAGAGAAAATAATAAAATTTAGATAAAGGTTTTATTTAAATTTTTCAATTTGACTACAGACTTTGACAATCAACAAGATTATAATGTGTGTGTGTGTGTGTGTGTGTGTGTGTGTGTGTGTCAATACATGGAAGTGTGTGTAATGTTTTTCTTTATTGATTTAATATATTTTTATGCATAATTTAAAAAAAAATATTAGCATTCTGCACTCTTTGTCTATAACTGCGAAATTCCATACTTCTCCGTGTGCACATTTTTTGGAAAAAGGGGTACAAAGTTTTCGCTTCACGTAAGTATTATTATATAGATTATTACGATTTTCATTCGTTACATTTATGAATAACTTTTCATAAAATAAATGTCATTTACCAATATTTACTTAAGACAGCTACGTTGTCTAGTATTTTTATAAAGAACTGGTCTGGTTTAGTTTCTGAATATATTTTGTGTTAAGAAGCATATAATTTAACGAACTGACTAAGCGGGTTTATAATATCGATTGAAGCTTTGATTCAAGTTTTAAAGCTTTTAAATTTTAATATGTCATTCATGCATGCCGCGAAAAGTTTTCAAAAGAGTTGTGTCAAAAGTGACAATGTCGAGAAAAGGCTATATAAAAGATGATTTTGAAATTTCCTTGAGTTTTCTATTATATTTATAAGAAAATCATTGGTAAGGTAATGTTATGTGTAATAATTTATTATATAAAATGGAATGTCAAATAGAGTTCATGGAGAGTAATAGCCTCATTCGCGAAAGATCCAAGATCTGGCCGAACGACTTTCTTAACGCGTTGCCTCGTGGGCTTATTGAATCTCAAGCCTTCGACAGTAACTTACGCAGTCAAGTGCTAATTCTGTTAGCCTTCCGTGTACCATTACAGCTTCGCGATTCTGATATTATATAGTACATTAAAAGATTAATAATATAATGGTCGTTTTTAAGAATGGTCAAATTTTTCGTTCTTATTTTTATTCTTCCTTACTAAAATATATTTTTAGTAAGAATTTTAGAGTACATATACGATACGTACATACCCGATATAGTATATATTCAACCCTACACTTACAAACACCCTTAAGCGAGCTTTTAACCTATACGCATAAATGTAAAAACAATTTGCAACTTTTTAAAGACTAGCCGACCCGTGACAAAGTGGGCAACGAAGTCGTTGGGCGTTAATTATTATTTTTGTGATGCAAATATATAGTAAAGTTTTCATCTCACTCGCGTTTCTCCGACTTGATTTACATATAGTATTATTTTCACTGAATTTTTTGTTCGATAACAATAAAATATAACCTATATCACTCCTGAATAGTGTAGCTTTCTGTTAGTGAAAGAATTTTCATGATCGGACCAGTATTTACGGAGATTACCCTCTACTAACAACACAGTTAGAAACTTTAACTCTTTATAATATAAGAACAGATTTCTACAGACATTTTTTTTTTCGATAATGGACCTCAATAAACTTTGTCCATTTACTTGTTATTATTTTTAATAAGAATATTAGTAACTAATAAACCTTTAATTAATAAATATGTGAAAACGATTTCTAATCGTAAGAATAATATTTTTAATCATTTTTTTTATTAACCTTTAGGTTAGTATTACTTAGGTTACCATTTAAATGAACGTATTTCCTAAATTGCTGCAACGAATTAATTTTTCAACTCATGATCAAATTATACACCACTGGCCGGCCGCTGGGCCCGTTTGTCCCGTTAAGTTGCGTCACAATTGCGCCGTAGAGAAACTGACCAGTCATCTATTTCTAAGGAAGCAACGCTATTATAACCATATATATGGCGCATTCAACGTTTGCCTTAAGGGGATAAATCTGAAATGTTCCGAAGCAACTTCTATAAAAACGTATGATGTATGTAGAGTTCGTAGATTTCAGACAAATCTCCCTCTAAAGAGTATTAGATATGGTAATCCCGAAAAAGAAATCACTAAGTACATATTTTTACCCCACAGAAAAATATAAATTTTGAGTTTTTTATTTTTTCTAGTTAAACATAAAAATAATTCGATTATTTTTCTAAAGCTCAATGAGGAGGTTTATATATCAAAGATTTTTATCGTTCAGTCTTGATTATTGAAGATAATGTATAAATATAAACTTAATATAGATACAACAAAGTTATACAAAGATATTCTTACTACATTTCTCTATTGTACTAACTTCGTGGTTTCCCCCACTTTATTCCTGATCCCGTAGGAATGTCGAGATAAAAAGTAGCCTATGTGTTATTTTGGATTATCAGCTATCTACGTAACAAGTTTCTTTTTTTGCGTGACAAAGTAGCAAACATACGTATATCTATCTATCCAATAAACTTTCGCTTTCATAATATGAGGACTTCTTAAGACGGTAGCATCTTACGCTTTTTGAGACAAGTCTGTCAAAAATTATTACAAATAAACTTGCACCCGGTCTTGTAGTCAATTAGTCACGTCCAGTATTCATTGTCTCTGAAGTACGTCTGCGTCTGCTGGCAGGGTTATCGTTACTTCGTGTACGAGGATATTGCAATTTATCTTAATAGTACGTCTGAAAGCATTTTATACGGAACTTTTGTAATAAAAAGGTAATGTGTTTGATTAATTAATTAATTAATTGACTATCCAATGGGGCAATGGCTATTTTGACAAAAACTAACAAACATCTACTTTAGATTTAGTCAAAAACAAAAACCTTATATTTCTTAGAATATGATAGGAAATTCTTTTATACTAATAAATTTGTTCGGATAAATTATTAATATAAGAAAAACAGGCTTTTCTAGTATTTTTTACTTTAAAGATTTTCAGGATAATTTTACAAATTATTTGCTTTAATATCAAATATAAAATTTTAACTTAAATTTCTATATAAAATACGAAGAAACTTTTTCTCCAATCTAATAAGTAGTATAAATTGTCACTGAAAATCGAACTCAAAATTACAAAATTGCGTCAACGTCGATGACATTAAAAGTAATTCGATCTATGCGGTATAGTTCAAGTACTGGTATCAGTATTTCTCTATACCGCCTAGAAGGGATCGATAGAGTACTCCAGGGCTTTAGAGAATACCTCAGTTAATTCCACATTTACTCGTAAGATCCGCTCATCGGTGACAGTTTCCAATAGAGCTAACTTATCCTGATGTGAAGGAGCTCGTGTTTATGGAACGCTCGCTGGATATTACTGTCGTTCGTTAGACGGAATTGGTAAACCTAGTTGTATTATGTATGTATGAAGATGTGTAAAGTGCTTGTGGGCTTATGAAAACTGTATGAGTTTGGTGTTTTAGTATGGCTTTTAAAATTGATTATTAATTCGATTTGTTCAGTTAGGTAAGTGTATTCGAAATTTTAAAGCAACTATTAATATGAGCTAGGATTAAAATTTAAATGGCTCTTAATAATTATGTCTAGGGAAACAAAATTATTTTACCTAAGACCGAAATGACCTTAACGACATTAAAAGACTATTAGTTACTGGAAATATAATAACAACATCATTAATATATAAAAAACAATGATCGCCGCAAAAAAAAAAAATAAAACAAAAAGAACGATATAATGACATGTTATTATGTTTCCAACGGTCGCAAAGTAATAGCACGACGAGGAGTCCTTAACCGAATTTTAATGGACACTTTTGAATTATAGACATTCAGCTTTTCTTATTGCCGCTTCGCCTTCATAAGGAGGAATTTGGTCCCTCGCCAAAACCTTACACATTTCCTTTCATAGTCCTGGTGATAAGGAAAATAATGTTTCTTTAAATATAGAACTAACAGCCTCTAGAGGACGTTAAATGGAACTCATTAGAAATTGCTTAGGATTTTAAGAAATTGACTTACGTTTTACGTACAACAAAGATTAGATTAGGCTAGGCTACATATTTAAGATTAATTTGCATTTATGGATTCCTACTCAAAAATTTTTACACCAAAGTGTAGAGAGCAATTTAGATTAGCACAAATTCGTAACCAGTGTTTTAAAACTAGAAAAAATGAAATCATTTCGCGTTATGATATTTTCAAAATAGACTTTTTAAGGAATTTGTGTGAATTGATATAATGTATAGCTTATTTGATTTTTAGAAATATGATAATATGAGTAGCTAAGAATAGATTACTATAGATGTACAAAAGTATTATATTATGAATCTACGGATAACTACAGCTGAATAAATCTTTAATAAGATAGACATTAAAAATTACTTATAGAGGTACAAGATATTGCTAGTGAAATTAAGCAAATAGAATATCAGAATCTTAGTTATTACAAATCCAGTTCAATAAAAATTACGAAATACGTCTGCCGTATTTCGCAGCTAAAACAGTAGACTGGTCTTATTGTAGTACGAAGACAACTTAGGATGTGTACCCCATGATAGGACTTGTAGTAAATACCTCACAATTTAAGTACCTATTACCTAATAGCAATATCACTCAGTTCAGCCTAATACAGTCCACTGTTGGACATAGCAAGCCTCCACAAGTTCGAACAAAAATGGAGTGGACTCATGGGTTTTGTACATCGTCACAATGCTGGGCGGGCGGGTTGGTGACCGCAGGGCTAGCTTTGTCGCACCAAAGACGCTGCTGCCCGTCTTCGGCCTGTGTATTTCATAGCCAGCAGTTGGATGGTTATCCCGCCATCAGTCGGCTTTTCCAGTTACAAGGTGGTAGTGGAAATGTGTTATCCCTGAGTCGTCTCTTACGACACTCACGGGAACAGAGGGGGTGGCTAAATTCTTAATGCCGTAACTACACAGCAATCTCACTATCTATACATAATACAAAACAAAGTCATCTGACGCATGTGTCTGTCTGTCTGTCTGTTCGCAATAAACTCAAAATCTACCCAACAGATTTTCATTCAGTTTTCATTAATAGATACGAGTAGAGTAATTCTAGAGGTTGGTTCGGGTGTATAATTTGTATGGTTTTGTGTAAATTTGTTAAGATATGACAATTTTCAAAGAGATCGGAACAGATAAAGCAAAAATTTTCAAAAACGAGAATATACAGAATATTAGTGAAATCAGTCAACATTTCTTGTGTAAAGAAGAAACATTACCTCTTAAATATCAAAATAATAAAAGCTAAATGTAAACAACTTGGTGAAATTGATAACGTCAACGTGTAGCGTCGGCGTCGGGATGCCGGCACCGCGCCGTGACATTTATAATTAAATATTTTGTTAAGAGAAGTAAATTATTAAATTTATTAAGTTCTTTTGTTGGTAAATATGAGAAGGCTCTTTAAAAACTAATTTTATTTCTGTTGTTTAATTTTAATGTCATTTGCTGTCGTATTGGGCAATTACGTTTTGTTATTTTTTTTGTAACACACTAATAGATAAAAATAATCCTATACACACTGATTTTTTTTTTAATTTAATTAAGTGTATGCTCAATACGAAATACTAACTTATTGTATTTCTTTTGTTCTACTGTGTTCTGCGATAACATTATCTATCACCACTATGGGTTAACTGGTAGAAATTTCTTTTAAGGGTGTCTTCAGCCGTGCCAACTTAGACAGTAAAAAAAAAAAAAAAAAAAGATATTAACTTGAAAAATAGTGTTTTTATAAAAAAAAAACATAGATAAACGTTATAATGTTTTACATTTCGACGTTTACTTGTGTGTCTGTCGAAAATGTTCGACGTACCACAATTCTAAATACATAATTTTCCAATTTTACAGAAAACCAATGTTGTGTTACTTCGTATACCGAACACAGTCAAAATATATTTCGAGTTAATAAAAAATACGGCGGAAATCAAAAACTAAAACTTGAATACAATACACGTTTTAGAAATTCTCAACTGTTTCTAGAGTTTTGTAAATTTAAAAACTATATTTTAACTTCAATGGCGTGAACACGTCACCTATTTTGCTTGTACAGGCGCTCTTCGGAAAGTTTTGTAATAACAGAATTCTTTCTAACTATAAATTATGAGGGGAGGATAGTTTACAGGAGGTATTTTTATTAAAACTCCTTCCCGTTGTTATTTCTACACGATTCGTATGAAATATTAACAAACAAAGTTATGAGAATTAAAGACTGATTTGAAGAATGAAGATTAAAAATAACGAACAAAGCGAAATGACATCGTTTAAATGTTAAAGAGGATACTGCTGAAAGGACAATTAACAATGACACCCAATTAGAGTAACGATCAAGAATACTAATTTAGTCTCTTAACCGTCTACGACACGTAAGTGGGGACAAAATTAAGTGTCTCAAGTTCTTTTTTTTTCGTTGTATACATTGTTACTTTTCGTATTAGTACCTAAGACATTTTAAATACACGAACGTGTGATATTTACAGTCATTTTTGTCGAGATAATGCTTAGATACTACTTTGATTTAAATTGGTTAACGTTGCTTGACTAAGATGAGGTTAAAAATAACTGTTTATGATGAACGGAAGACCGGGATGTCTGGCGCGAACTTGGGGAGGCCTATGTCCAGCAGTGGACTGCGATAGGCTGAAGTGTATGTTTATGATATTTAGCTCTGTAATATAGGCTTAAACATTCAGTTTTACGTAATCAGGTGTACAGAGGCCTTTAAAATTCTTACAAGAAGTGCGAGGTTGTTATAGACAGAGTCATAATGGGACATTATAGAAAAATAGAACATGAGATGAAACAATTCGTAAATTCAATACCTTTGAAATTCTTGACACCTGTTGTAATTGATTCCTGGTATATGTTAGAAATCTGGTTGTTTCATCATTTTCTAGAGTAGGCGGTACATTATCCGATGTGTGATGGTAATTTGTTTGATGTAAAGATTTCGTAGTCTGTGTCGGGCTTTAAGAAGGCGTTAATTGCGACTTCTGTGTGTGGGTTTACTGGGTATTGTTACTTAAACCATTTAGTGCGCATTCCGACTGGTATTGAGTTTCATTGTGTTGCAATCTTCACACTTCTGAAGGTGTTTTATTGAATGTGCGTATTTTGTACTTAAGTAACTTTGAAACATACGTCTTGCCATACATTTGGAGGTTAACATTAAAAATCACTATCTATTTTTTACAGTTAACTATATTCTTGCTCGTTTTTGCTAGGTTTCTATTCCGCGATGCATGATTTTGGGTGTTCTGTTTTCTTATGTTAAAATACAGCCTATATCATTCGGTGATAATGTAGCATAATACTTGTAAAAGAATTTTTAAAATAGATTTAGGACTAAATAAGTTTATTCATTACAAGCAAAATAAAAATCAAATCATTTCTCTTTATAATATTAGTGTAGGCGACTTATTTAGATTTCAAATCGAATATTGTGAAATGATTTTTAATAAATTTAATTATTGGAATAAAAAGAATAAAAATTCTTTATTAAGATAGTAGTACAATTTGTTTCGTTTCAAAGCATAGCAAAGTTTAAGAAACTATGTAAGTGTTATCAGAAAAATCTTGTTTCGTCTCTCTCGTAAGAAGGTTAATAAAAACTTTTCTTCGCTTGTAAATGACTTTACTTAAACTATTTTTAAAGAAAGGAAATACCCCGGTTCACAGTACTTATAACAGAACGGGATGGAGAGAATGAAGGTGGTAGCCACTAAAAGTATCTTATACTATCCGGTAAAAATAAGTTAAAGTTCACATTATAATAAGAAAATTATTACTTCGCACAAACAATTAATTCGCACTATTAAAAGCTTGCGATAAATTAGTTCGAAATTTATACAAAAGCTACTTATTTATTTCTTATTCTTTTTGTTTGACAGATTTTTTATTGACGGATTTTATGGGTAAGTAATTAAAACTCATAGTTGTTAGTTACCAACGCTATGCTTATTGGCTGTGTCGTGGTTGCTTTTTATTAATTTCACGTTTTAATGCAGTATAAAATGTCACATAGAGTAGCTTACATTCAGTCGTCATGGATCGCTCGTTCCGTACCTCCGAGGCAAGATACGGAATAATAGATAACCCTACATCCACACAATAGCAACCGACGCAGTATTCTATTACTAACTTCACTAAAGACATCATATTTAGACGATACATATTATGATCATTTTTAGAATACTCTTTAAATTTCGTTATAATGCTTCTGATTGTAAAATATTTTTACGTAATTTTTTAAAAAAATAACTTATTTATTTTTATGGCAACCTAGCGCTGTGTTTTGTTTTTTGACAGTGACATTTTTTTGGATAAATCTATATATACATTATATATTATTATATATTATGTATATAAAAGCGAAAGGTCACTCATTCATCACGAAACGTCCGAAACTATAACACCTACAAAATTGAAATTTGGCAAGTAGGCTCCTTATAAGATGTAGGCATCCGCTAAGAACGGATTTTACGAAACTCGACCCTAAGGGGGTAAAACGGGGGTTGGAAGTTTGTATGAAAGTCCTATGTTTTTGAAGTAAGAGACTTGAAATTTAAAATGTAAGCTCTATAGAGGGTAAAAAGGTGTCCTAATAATGTATCTTTAGAAATCAACTCCCTTTTGGGATTAAAACGGGATATGGTAGGTTGACTCACTCATCACGAAATCTCCGAAACTACAACACCTACAAACTTGAAATTTAGCAGATAGGCTCCTTATAAGGCGTAAACTACCGCTAAGAATAGATTTTACGAAACTCGACCCCTAAGGGGGTAAACCGGGTTTGGAAGTTTGTATGAAAGTCCTATGTTTTAGAAGTAAGAGACTTGAAATTTAAAAATGTATGCTCTATAGATAGTAAGAAGGTGTTCAAATAGTGTATCTTTAGAAATCAACTCCCTTTTGGGGTTCAAACGGGGGATGGTAGGTTGACTTACTCATCACAAAATCTCCGAAATTATAACAGCTTCAAACTTGAAATTTGGCAGGTACTTTTCTTATAGGGCGTAGACATCCATTGAGAACGAATTTTACGAAACTCGACCCGTAAGGGGATAAAACGGGGGTTGGAAGTTAGTATGAAAGTCCTATGTTTTTGAAGTAAGAGACTTAAAATTTAAAATGTATGCTCTATAAATGGTGAAAAGGTGTTCAAATAATGTATCTTTAGAAATCAACTTACTTTTGGGGTTAAAACGGGGTATGGTAGGTTGACTCACTCATCACGAAATCTCCGAAACTATAACAGCTACAAAATTGAAATTTGCTAAGAGAACGGATTTTACGGAACTCGACCCTTAAGGGGATAAAACGGGGGTTTGAAGTTTGTATGAAAGTTCTATGTTATTAAGATAAGAGACTTGAAATTTAAAATGTATGCTCTATAGATGGTAAGGAAGTGTCCAAATAATACATCGTAATCTATATATATAAAAGAGAAAGGTCACTGACTCACTCATCACGAGAACTCAAAAACCGCTGGATGGTCCATCCATTCAAGATGGATGAAGATGAAATTTGGCAGGGAGGTAGATTATAGTTAGTAGACGTCCGCTAAGAACGGATTTTGAGATATTCCACCGTTAAGGAGGTTTAATTGAGGTTGGTAATTTGTATGAAACATATACAGCAGCTATAAGTTCGCCTGATAGGTTATTTATACTGCAGCCTGAAAATAAAACTAAAAATGTGGTGTATAGAGAGGTTTTATAAAAATAACTATTAAATTATACTAAATTGTGCCTTTGTAAAAGTTACTCAGAGTGATAAGCATTCAAGTGACTGAAATAAAAAAATAATTTTCGCTAAGCATCTTAATAGTAATGCATATCTTCATAACCACGCGGACGTAGTCGCGGGCAACAGTTAGTGTATTATAAAACAAAGTCCTTAAAAGCGTATGTGATCGATTCCCTCAAAATCTACTGAACGGATTTTCATGCGGTTTCGCCAATGGAGAGAGGGCTTCAAGAGAAAGGTTTACGGCTAAGTCGATTTTGATGAGAGTTTCACTGGATGCCGGGAAAACTTTGTGACAAACTGATTTCAACGCGGGCGAAGCCGCGGGCACAGCTAGTATACATATAAATCTACATATCAAAATTAGAAGTATGCAGAGAGCGGGATCACTACAAGCTGCATTAACGTGCTAGTTGCTTAGTACCTAATTTTTTATCTTTATTTAAGTACCTTATACTTGTTTGACGAAGTGAAAAGGATGTCACCACTTATTTGTTGTGACACAGGTTTATATTATAACAACGCTATAATACGTGCAAGTGTGCGGTTTCTTCGAATGCACGTGTTGGACGCTTAGAGCGTCGTGTGCTAATTAAAGAGCTACTCTTCGTTTTTGTAATACGAAGCCGCATCGCGACACTTGAGGTTTGGCGGAGCTCGTGTAAATGTTTTAGTAGCTATCATTGTTTCTCATGAGCTTTAATATAGAGGAATATTAGTTTGAGCATTTGTGGTCGGTTCTCTTTATTGTCTCGTGGAGCTCGAGTTCCCTGTCATACATTTTGAAAAGAGTTTTTGATAAAATGCCTTGTTGGCGTGTTATTTTTCTGTACATTAGTATGGTATTATATATTTTATATTTTGAATTTAAAAATTTATGTCTAAAGTTAACAAATCCACACAACTTGCGTCTTCATAACCTACCTGGGACGTGATAACTTTAAAAATATATGTACATCTAATAGTAAAACTCTTCATTTAATCACACATTTTTTCATATGCAAAGAGCATATTTTACTTTCGCAATATTTTAAATGACTCCAGTAAATCTCTTAAGTTTAATATAGATTTTGTGCCATCTGCAAAGTAATCGTCTTAGTTTCGCGAAGTCTAGTTGAAATTAGCGAGTCGAAGGCAGTGGGCCGCATCTGTCGCTGAATCGATACTTCTTCAAATGGCCCGGGCTTAAGGACTGGGAAATTGTTTCAAAGAATAACTTTAATGTTTTCACATTGAGAAACCGAATAAATCGCTTTTTTACATTTTATATTTTTGTAAATTTTGTAACCAAATCATCAAATTTATAAAAACCATCAATCTAAATGATAAACTATCTCGGTTCTAAATAAACTTTACATTGTTTTCGTGGCCAAGTAATAATGTTACAGACATCAAAGCTTTCATATAATTTTTTGGAATAAATCCATTATCCCTATAACTTAAAACTGCATAAAATGATTGCAATAATAAATGATTTTTCCGATGTTTAGCTGGACGCTGGCAGTGAGCCAGACAGTCGGTCATGGGTTGCCGTTTATCTGTTCTAATGGTTCGGAACACCCAGTTATGACAGTTCATTTACACCGATATAATCTAAACATGGTTGATGAATTTCGAATGAAAGATTTTACTTTTACATCATAGATAAGCAGACTATTTTTAACAATTATAAAAGTTTTCAGTAATTTATTTTGTGTTAAAGTTACTGGTAAATAAACATATGGTCTCTTTGAAAGTCCGGTGTATCACAAGCGTTGAATCGATCGTAGCTCCGCCGTCAACACTCAGCATTCCCAGGAGGTCTGGCTGCCATACTTACCATAGAAACATAACACTCCTTGGGAGCAATATTTTTTCGATATAGTTTACTGTAAGTTTTAAGTACTTTTCTAGTCTAAGCCAGATTTTGAACAAGAAACGTACCTAGAGTGGAAAAAATTATATTTTAAGTCTTTAGAAATACTAAATATTTATTTTGTTATTGTATTAAGTTCATAAATTTCCCTAATACTAATTGAGTAATGAATCAAAGAACTTAAGATATATAAAACGTTAAAACTGATTAACAAATAAATATATTATGAATGATTTAGTATCTAGTATGTCGTTTTGTACGCCTTTCCCCTACATGAAGGGTATTTGTTGTCGACTTTAGGTCGATATTTAAGAATAAATAGGGTAAAAGTATCACCATATTTTGATACTAAAGTGTAAAATAAGAATATGAGAGTTGTTTTCTTTATAATATTTGAACATATGTTGTGTTTTTTCCGACTTCCAGAAAAGGAGGAAATTCTCAATTCAACTGTAATCTTTTTATGTAGGTTACAACCTTAGAACTTTTGACTGAAGAAACCGATTTCAATGATTTTTTTAAATCGAAAAGCGGCGCGTGTCCTGTGGTTCCGTTTAAATTGAAATCTGATACGTACTTTTCGAGTTAATAGTGCCTATTTACTTGACTATTCTTTTATCGACCTATATTGTATTATACCGTATAACTTTTTACTGAGTGTGCCGATTTTGATGATTCTTGTTTTAATCGAAAGCTGGTTGCTGTTTTGTCGTCTCATTTAAATTTGATCGAGACCTGATGAATACTTTTTGAATTAATATTTTTTTGTCTACCTACGTTGTATTATACTTGTCGATGTAATTGAAGTCGTTTTTTTCCGTTTGTGAGCAAACACAATTATATTAGTGACATTATAGTGGGATGTTACAACTTTTGACAAAATTCTGTAAGTGGTTTAGATTTAACCAAAATTATGTTTTTAAGTGTAATTATATCACCGCAGACCCCTGTCGTCTGAGCCATGTCTTAATTAAAACCCTTATACTGTAATGCTTAATACACAAAGGCTTTATATATTAAATTGTTTTCGCTTTTACGGTCTAAAAATATTCTGAACATTTAGGTAAAGGAACATATAGGTAGTACGTATAGGTAAAGGAATTTAAGTACAAAAGCTCACAGTGATCATTTTAATTATTATTGCATTATTATATTTTTAGTATTGTTTAGTATATATATTAGGACATATATATATAATACTTCTATGAAGTGTCTACCTTTCGACAGATATGGTCTAGGCAGTAGCTCAGAAAGCTTTTTTAATTATTTTAAAACTTTAAATTTGTGTTAAATATAATAAAAATAATCTTAGATTGTAATTGCTTGTATTCTAACAAATAATAAAACCTGAACTATTACCCAAAGGGCACAAAATGCCACTTTCGAAAACTCTCTGTGTAAGTTCCGAATGAAGCTAATAAAATATTATTGACGTAGCAAAACACTGGCCCAACTTTCACGGTAATATCCTTTCTCCGTATAACTAACCGCAATGTTTATGCCACCAATATCGTTCGCATCGAAATCAATAAAACATGGTTACAGCTGTTGTCAAAATATGTCCAACACGAATATTGGGTCTCTCTATCGACTCAAATAAAAAAGAAAGGGAGGTAAATATGACTGCAGGGGCAAATTTTATTTGTTTGTCATTAGGGACAGGTAAGGTAACGCTAGGCGCCAACGATCGCGTGTCAGGATACACGTATCCATCCCGAATTCCTGCTTTCTATACACAACGAAGAATAACAGAATACGCTCGTAAATAAAGGCAAATAGAACTTAAAATACTTTGACGGTGAGCGAAAATGGTTTACCTCAGATTATTAAAGTAGGTAATGAGTCATTCTTAAAATTGTGCTTATTAACGTGAATCATGAAGCTAATTGGTAAGCTTTTTCTTTTACAAACAAACAATTACGTTTTTATTAAAGTAATATTATTATTTTTCTCAGATATTTATTGAGAGAAGTTACGATGTTTTGTTACGGTTTTTGCGCTTTTGTCGTTTAACGTTAGCGAATAAACGTCACTTGTGTATTTTTATACGATAGAAGTTTTCTCATAAAATATCTCAAGAAGACTGTATAAAAGTTATTTTTGGAAGGCACAATAGGATGATAGATCGCACTTAAGTTTAATCATATAACACTTTATAAAAAGTTTTCATGATTTAGGAAAAAAGTAAGTTCTTAGTGTAGCTTATGTCTTAAAATTTGAATCAACGTTATTATTTTAGCAATAGTCAAATTATACTGATATGCTTAAAGTTCTTGTTTTCCTTTAATACTCAAAATCTAAAACGATCCGTTTTCGTTACATTTATTATCTAAAAATATGTGTGTAAATGTTATTTTTAGTAAGTTTAGCCTTCTCATACTGTTGCGAATATAAAGCAGAGTTCCTATAAGGTAGACACGTAGTTAGAGGACTCATGGATGCTGGAGATCCAAGGTGCTGATATCATATTTTTGTATTAGAAAGTACAGTATTGCAGATGCTTTTCTATAGTAACGGGTAGGTAAAGAAGTCACTGGTTTATAATAATGCAAGGTCACCACCCAGCTAAGGAATAAAATAATCTAAATTAAATGACAGCAAAATGGAAATTCAAAATTCCCACTTAATGGCAAAGGCTTCTTTCGCTGTATAGTAAGTTGAAGCTTAATGCGCCACGCTTACATTAGCTTCATATGGTAACAATTAGGGTCGCAAGATAGGGAGACCAACATGATTAGACACTTAGACCGGAAAGAAATATTTGTACAAACATAAATACGAACAAAACCTGCGATTGCTGTCGACTGAGGCGTCAACAACAGTAAATGCTGTGTAACGATTATGGGAGTACATGCTTGTAGTATACTTGAGTATTTTATTATGAACCGAGGATATTATTATTTTATAGTACTATGCTACTATAAAAAATTGGTTTAATAACTGCGGTTTGCACACTTAAACTGTTAGGGTTATATTAACCGTGTATTTATTTTATAAATCTCGTAGTTATTCTTATTTAAATTATAATTAGGATTTTTCTAATCTTTGGTTTGTAAAACACGCAGTTTTAGCTTGCGGTTGTTAATAAAAACCTACTCGTGCAAAAGCAAGTTAAGTCAGAAAATGTAGGTATACTTGTCTCACGCAGTCCACCTTTATGAGTGGAGCTTCCGTCGGCATTATCGCATTTAAATTATCGATTCGACATGACACGTAAACTAGAATCGTTAAAAATAGGTAACAATTTCACACAAAGATATGTGTATACACAACATAAGGTAAACAAAATTGCACATAGATCCAAATAGAGAAACTTTGTATAAACAATGCTCTGGCATATTATTGACTTAAGCAACATTTTGTGTGGGCGGCGCCCGAGGTGTAATGACCCCGGAAACGCATCTTAGAGTACAATGAAAGATAACAGATAAGTGTTACCTTGCTTACGGATTTCTGGATGTCAAATATTATGAATTGGCGGTGAGATGGTATCTCAGATCATGTCGTATAAATATTATGGTACGGTATTATTTATTTAAATAACAAGTATTTCCGGATTATCATTTTAAAGTGAAGTATATTCGTGAAGTAGCTAAATAAAAATATACGACTAACTTACAGAAAAGGTTATTGTTTAAATATTTAGTAAAAAGTGCTGGTGACAATGTCTGCTTAAAATATGCCAGGAATTGTTATTAAAAAAAAAAAACAATATCCTGCTTTAAATCTGGACCAGCCCGACTGGGGTAGTACCTCGACCTTACTTCTGATCACAGCTAAATATTATTGCTTTCAAGCAGGGTTGTATTCCTGTGGTGAGTAAGGTGACCCTGGTAGGGTGGTTGCTGACCTTTGCGATACTTCTGGTATTGCAGGCGTCTTTAGGCTGCGGAAATAGCTTACCATCATGTGAGCCGCACGCTTGTTTGCCGATCTAGTTATATATAAAAAAGGTTAAAGGTATACTTTCTACCTTTAGCTATTTCAGTGAAGTATATGGTAAATACTTGGTGAAGTATATTGTGTATTAATTTAATTATTGTTTTTAACATTTTATTCGAACACCAAATTTTTGATAGCGTGACTTCATAAGTACATATATTTTCTGTATATAAACATAAATAAGCTTAAATGATTCTCAATTACGCTTAAAAAAATATGAACTAGAAAACTGACGTCGCGTTGGCGTAACGGCCACAGGACAGGTTTATGGCTGTTGCGCTATTGGTGGTGGGTTCGATCCCCGCACATTACAAACATTTGTATTGGCCATACTGATGTTTGCCGTGATCTGGGTGTTTGTGTAGTCCTTGTAGGTCTCCCCAACGTGCCTCAGAAGGCAGTCGTCAAGTAAAGTAAGTAGTCGGTCCTGGTTGTTATCGTTTACACCTCATAGCGATCTATGATGCGATGCGTTACTAATAGTCGAGAATATATCTGCCAACCCGCATTGGAGCAATATGGTGGATTAAGCTCTGATTCTTCTTTTACATGGGGAAGGAGGCCTATACCCAGCAGTGGGATATTGCAGGCTGAAGCGAACTAGAAAATATTTTAAAATTTAAAGTGGAATTGTATTTTATTGATAAGTCTTTGACATTAACTCAAAAACGATATCCTGTTTTAAAGAAGTTAAACAGCCTAGATTAGTTATGAAAATAATTCAACATTTTCACTAAACAACTAGAAAGTCTTGGAAAGAAAGTTTGATAAATGTTGAGAAATTAAATTAGAAAGTTTCCGTAAGATCGCTTTTGTTCTTCGAGATGTAGAATCGAAAAGTTCAGTGGAAGAATGTTTCAATCTATATAAGTTACTACGAGTAGTACTTTAATGAATATTTAGTTCAAATAACCACATCTAATATCTTAGTGACTCACTAAGACATAATAAATTAAAATTAATACAATAGGTAATAAAAGCATTTTAGTATTTCAGATGTATTAGAAAAAAGTTATTTTTTGGTACCTGTGACTATGGGTATATATTATATATATAAAAAATGTTTGTAGGTTAGGCCATACATTCACGGAAGTTCTGGTGAATTGGCGGATAATTCTTCACATTTTAATGAAGATAAAATCCATCAAACACGCAACATACAATATAGTATTACACATTAAGATACACCTAATGACGCAAATCGAATTGTAAGAGAACGACTTCGAATAAGCAATAATTACACGAAAAGTAACTAACAATTGACTGTTGCTTGCGAACAAAAAAGCGTTGCTCGTCCAAATGCTACTGCCTCTAATAAAATTTCCTTGAACAATGTAGCAATATCTCATAATTATTACATAAAGGCACGTCATCATCATCGTTGGCTTTGTCGCATAGAAGATCCTGCTGTCCATCTCCGGTCTGTGTAGATATAAGCCAGCCGGTGGTTATGCCGCCATCCGTCGCATCTAATGAGGTAAATCGAATCGAAAGAGAGCAATAATAAATAAACGATTTTCAGCTATAACAAACTAATATATTAATTGACTTTTTTTGCTTACTAAAGCGTCGTTCATCGAAATTCAGCTGCTTCTAATTACAGTTGCTTGAACGACGTAACAATGTGCCGTAATTGTTGCAAGATGCAAACAAAAAGATAACTACTCATGAGAGATACGTGCTTGTTTTCTAAATTTACTAAGTAATTATAATTTAAGATAATCAAATTGTTCTTAAATTTTACATCTGCTATTTTCTTTTGGATTACGTGTGCTTATTAACCAAAATGGGCTTAATTTTGCCATAATAACATATATATGCCACATTATTTAAATTTAACTAAATTCCATTTGGCGAAATTACCAAAAACAAAATGACTGGTACGGTTTCAAATACATTGATAGAGTTGTTCTCTAATTAAAATAGTACACAACGCTAATACGCCATAGGGTAAAAACAGTAAATTGTACTTTTTAACCGACTTCAAAAGAGGAGGAGATTTTCATTTCGACTATTTTTTTATGAATGTATCTAATAACTTTGCTGAGTGAACCAAACGTTTTTTTTAAAATGTGGTACTTGTCATGCGGTCCGATTCAAATTTAATCGAGATATGACAAGTACTTTTTGAGTTATACCCTCATAATACGAATTTGAATGACTGCTTTACCGAGAGTACCTACGTCGTGTTACTTTTCAATGTAATTGAACCCAGTTTTTTGAAATAAAACTTATTACGCACGCTTGACTTCGGGAGTAAGCTAGTGAATGCGTGACGAGAAAAAAAAATTGGTACTAATATTCATTACAGCCTATACAGTCCACTGCTGGACATAGGCCTCCACAAGTTTACGCCAAAAATAACATGAACTCATGTGTTTTGCCCATAGTCACCACGCTGGGCAGGCGGGTTGGTGACCGCAGTACTGGCTTTGTCGCACCGAAGACGCTGCTGCCCGTCTTCGGCCTGTGTATTTCAAAGCCAGCAGTTGGATGGTTATCCCGCCATCGGTCGGCTTCTTAAGTTCCAAGATGGTTGTGGAACCTTGTTATCCCTTAGTCGCCTCTTACGACACCCACGGGAAGAGAGGGGGTGGCTAAAGTCTTTAGTGCCGTAGCCACACAGCACAGGTACTAATATGGGTATTAACAATTTTGAAAAGCTTTGAAGAAACTTATTTCTTAATGCTGTCATAGATAATTTTTTTCTGTTTATTTTACAAACAACGTCGTCGTCGTTGTAAATAAAGGTATAGTAATATATAAAGTAAATATATATATGTTTTATCAATTTTAGTTTACCTTTTAAAAAATATACTCTTTATTTAATTATTTTTTTCCAAAATTTTTTTTAAAATAATTTGAAAGAAATATGAAGTCCATGTATTTTAATAAGTAATTCTTCAACTAAATTGTCATGTAACAGAAAAAATAATTTAAAAAAGCATTTGTATACTTCAGATTCCAAGCCCACACGTTTTCATTTTATCTTAAAAACTTAATCAATATAGTCTTTCAAAATACTTTCCTAATTTATGGTTTGATTGTAACGTAATCCGAGCGACGTCATTTCGTATACGCGTTACTCGTAACACACAACTTTATCGACTGAAAGTTGACGTTTAATGTCTTATCCGACCTATTCCGAAGCCGGTTAATGTGGGTACAATTAGAATTCTTGCACGTTGCGTTTATTACGTCGTCAAAGAGTTTGTATTTGTGTGACCGGCCTTTATTTCGTTAGCTTGTAACAGGAGACCACAACCCGTCGACTAATTAATTAGGATTACGGTTAAGGCGCGTACGCTGTGCCCGCGTCAGATAAAACTTTGTGAGGACGAAATACGCTCTTAAAACATTACGACCTAAAATTAGACATAATCTGTACCGCGACTTCCCTTACTAATTTTGTTTGATGATGTAATATTACCTTTCGATTGAAGGATTTGTAATTTGTTAACTAGAATCAAAACTGTATTATTTCGTTATTCATAATTTGTTTTGCACAACTGAAACAAAGTAAGTACGCTTCAGCCTGTAATATCCCACTACTAGCATAGGCCTCTTTCCCTATGTAGGAGAAGGATCAGAGCTTAATCCACCACGCTGCTTCAATGCTGGTTGGCGGATATATTCCCTACTATGAGTAACAATCGCTATCAGGTGTACATTATAACAACCGGGATCGACGGTTTAATGTGCTCTCCGAGGCACGGTGGGGAGACCCACAAGGACTGCACAAACAGCCAGACCACGGTAAACACCTGTATGGCCAATACAAATGTTTGTCATGTGCGGGGATCGAACCCGCAATCCAATACAATCCATGGCTGTGACCGTTGCGCCAACGCTGCGTCCAAAGTAATTAATAATATTTATATTTTTTCATTTTATTAATCTTACTTGCATAATTATACAATTTTTCTATTTTATCTATTGTACTTACAATTTTTACTATTTAGCTCTTAAATAATGTAACAAGAAGTATTTATTGCCACCGTAAAAAAAAATATTTTGTTGCGTTTCCAAAAATAAAATAAAAAAATCATAACACTGGCTGTTAAAGCTATTATCTTGCGTTTGTAAGAAAACGAGCATTTCCATTGAATAATATTATTCTTTTTATTTTTCGTATATGCAATGATGGAAAACATAATACCAGTGAAAATAAGATAGAGTAGATACTAGTATTGCAAACATTTAAGTTTAATCAATTAACTCAGCTTTAATGATGTAGAAACTATACAGTGAACTGTGTTTGTACGATGTCATTCAAAACTATTAATTAATACATCTTATATATAAAGCTAGCTGTACTTTTCGCGCGTTGCTACTCTTATTTATTTATTTTTTCTGGTCGTACCAACTCAAAAACCTTTGTGGGCTCATGCACAACACTTTGCTGAAGATCATGACATGATCAAATGCATAGTTTACGATTCTATAAAGGACATACACATAAACATTTCTTTACATATATATATATATAGATTCTCGTGTCACAATGTTAGTTACCATACACCTCCGAAACGGCTGGATTGAATTTTATGAAATTTTGTGTGCATATTGGGTAGGTCGAAGAATCAGCCAACATCTATTTTTCATACCCCTAAGTTATAAAGGGGCACGGATTAAGGGGGTTATTAACATATATGGCAAAATAACGTTTGCGGGGTCAGCTAGTAAAAATATATGCGTAAAAAGCTCGATAGATTTTTTTTTACAGAATACAATATTGTTAACTTATATTTGCTTAAATTAAAGTCACCGATACACCTTAAGAACTCTATTAGTTCATGAGATTAAGTGCATTTGAAACTTTCTGGTGTTGTACGGGTTTGTGGCATTGTTTTAGACAGATACATTTATAACGGAGAATTTAGATTAACGCTTCTGTGAGTACTCGTCAAGCTGCTGTGGTAGCGAAGTTTGTTCCTGCGAAATGTATATCGGTGGTAAACTGAACTCGAAGCGTTTGCAATGAAACTTTCGCTATTTTAATTCAATTTGATTGGGCGTGCTCGGTATTGTTAGCTTTGTTCAAAATAATGTTCCTTGATGAAAATCGCGGTCGGTTATTCCGAGGCAGCAATATTTTTAAACTTCTTTTCCTTTTTCATTTTCCCGATTCCGAGTTGTTGTTTTTAAGTTTGATTTGTTACGTGCATTGTTTTTCATTCATTTCGTTTGAATCAATGTTTAATGTATATTAAATTATTAGTAGCGTACTCAAAGCAGTTATTTTAACGACATATTATTATTGGAACTAATGATTTCGATCGATGTTTTTGATTGACATGAAAAACTCTTCGGCAAAATTGGCTCTGGATTTTTATCATTGTAAATGACTAATAGCATACCCTTTCTTAAATGAGTCAGCCTCATAAAATTTAACGTCGTACCCAACGCGAGATAGTGATGATGGCAAGAAAAGTGCTTATAAAGAGAATTGATGATGCCATTCCCTCGTCTCTCATAATGTCTCCGATGTCGATTGTGTATACCTAAAACATGTTTGATGTTTAACATGTAACGTTCGAATTCGTCGTCGAGGTTTTTAATATGTTTATGTTTATTTTCTTTATCAATTTTATTATTTGTTGGATCCAGTGTTTTATTTTAAGTTTAAAGGCATTTGGTACATGGAACTCTTTAACGACAATCGTGTATAATGAAACCTTAAGTTATTGCTTTTTTCTTTAACGATTTTAATTTTATTATTGCAATCACTCACATATCTAAAATACTAAATTATTCTGATGGTAGTGTGAGCGCTTTTATGGCTTAAATAAACTTAATTAGGCATATAATGGCTGAGCACGTAAGATAAAATTCAAAAGCCGTAACTGCCGGAAAAAAATAATGTTTCCGCTCGACGATAACAGTTGCAGAAAAGGGAAAGAATATTAAACTAAGTTAAATTTTAGTATTCTTGTCATCATTATCTACCACTCTTTGCTGTCTCATATTATTTTGCAAATAACTATTTTAACGTTTAGGTTTTTAGTGAAACCCTTTTATCGTTTTTCTTTTCTTTCAAATAATAAATACTTTGACTGAAGTATTTGTCTACAATATAATTATATCATGTTCAAATTTCGAGAAATATTTTAGAGTATAATGTTGGCAAGGAAACTGATATGCTTGTAATTTTTTTCCTAAATACAATTAGTATATTATTTTAGTACTATTTCAATAAATTATATTTGAATACATTAAAAATAAATAGTTTGCATGTTATTATTTTGGAATAATAATGTATAGCATTGTGTAGTCTAGGTACGCTATCTCATAGCATATTCAGAGGCAGTTTCGGTGGCCAATATATTTTAAGACCCGTCAAAGTGTTTTAAACGATTGTGAGTCGTGCATACAAATCAACATACCTTGCTTAATCGTTATATATTTTGTACTACAAATAATACATATTTGTTACCGTTATATTTTGAAAACATACTATTAAGATTCTTGTAAAATTCTAAGAACTTCAATTGCAATTCAAATAATATTTTAAAGATATACTTTGTGAAATGTATCTTAAAAACCAAGTGTTCGTAGAAACAGATTTTGATAGTAATAAGAACAATTTAGGAACTAAGAACAAACATATTAAGTACTGAAAATGTTATCAATAAGACTTTTTAATTATTACTAATATTCTCTACATTAGTAATGATGAGATGAAGCCATTGTTTATTAAATTAAAGGTTTTTATCAAGATGAAAGTGTTTTGACGATGCGTCACAGCACTGGCTGTTACGTTAGCTGTCGCGGGTTCGTACCCCGCTTACGACGGACATTTGTATTGGCCAAAGAGGTGTTTGTTGTAGTCTGGGCATTTGTGCTTGTGTATTGTGTGTATTTCCGGACCCTTGATATAAGCGAAAATCCTACTTGGCGATTAGTATGCAGCGTGTATTTATTAATTTATATTTTTGTAAATGTTGATAGTTCTACATTTTCGAAGTCTTTATATGTGTATTATTTGTGTATATCTAGACGTAAATTACACGTGTAAAATTCACATTATAATGAATAAAATTATGCAAATTCGAAAGTGAAGTTCGTAATCTGGATTTCCTTATTAGATTACCGTCGTCCTTATTATAAACTAGTTGGAGCGGAATGCCTGACTCAACTCTTTGTGATGGTAAAGCTTATTAAGTTTCTTCGTAATAAGGAAACTAATAAAGGAAATGTTTTCATATTTTTTGTTAGAAAGTAAAAAGATGTTAGTTTTGTAAATATTAGATTTCAAGACTGCTGTGTTTGCATTAAGTTTGATACAGTTGATTAATTAAATGAAATAAGGGTATCATTACTAGTGTAGCTAAATAGCATTTTATGATAAAAAATGCAAATTGAACACAAATTTTGTTATTATTTATTCAGAACAAGAGAAAACGTTTTTTGATAAAATAAACAATAAGAGAACTTTCCAATGATATCGATTACTTTTATTTTATATCACTTTATTTTAGGTATAATATAAAAAAAACTTAAAGAACAAAAGGAAATACCCATAGAGCTTTATCGCAAAAGTGCTATTCCTACCAGGCAATCTTAGGGGAAAAGAAATGCCATTGTAATGGTACAGTTTTTATCCAAATGCGGTATACGGCGGTAGCTTTAAATTAACTAGAATTGATTTAACCCATCACTTCAGCCTTTTTCTTTTCATTTTTTCTTGGTATCGCAGGTAACCCGTTTACGGGTGATATCCAGGACGCCCGGGTAGGTAGTCCTAGACCGTATGTCGGCTTTAGCACTTGGGGGTGCAATACCGACCAAACCCCTGCGGGAGCCTTCAGCCGCTTTAATTCGATCCCGGATCTGCAGGTAACAGGATCCCTCCAGCGACCGGCTGGCCTCGGCGAAAATGCCAGACTTCTCCTCCATGGGGACTGTCCGGCTCACCTCTGAACAATCCCGACGACGCCATGTCTAGCAGGACGGGGTTCCAAATCCCGGTTCGACATGAGCACAGGGGCGTTACTAGAGGCGCATTTAGTAGCGCCTTCTAGGCACCCCCGTTCGTCGCCTGCCCATCACTTCAGCCTATCGCAGTCCATTGTTGGACATAGGCCTCCACAAATTCACGCCAAAAATGGCGTGAACTCATGTGTTGCCCATAGTCACCATGCTGGGCAGAGGGTTTGGTGACCGAACTTTGATTTAACTAGTAGTAAAAAATGTATTGTAACATGACGATTCAAAAATGCTTTCGAAGCCCATATGAGTACAACTACATAAATATTGTAGAATAAGTTATCTTACACTTTTTTATTACTTTTGATGTTTCTATGTTCTGAACGAAGAAACTCACTGTAATAATTTAGACATTATAAAAATGTTAAGTTTACTAAACTTTTATTTTGTATCCCTTAGAGTGCTTTTAAATTTTTTTACCGATACACAAATGCTTTTCCCTAGAGTTCGAGACATCTTTGCATGTTTTAAACAGCTTAAAGGCTTGTCTGATACAATGTTGCAGATAGAGAAGCGAATACTATTGTTTAGTGTTTATATAACTATATGTTTAAGCGATCATATACATATGGCTTCTTTGTAATTTTATTAGGATATTTATCGTCTGTCAATAACGGTTTTAAGAATAACATGTACTTACTTGTTCTATGTCTAGACTAAGACATTAAACTTTGATTTAAGAAGTTTGAATAAGATTTCAAAGAAAAACATGATTCAAATTATATTAAAATAGAACATTAGAGTAAACTTCACAGACTGTAAATCGATATTAAAAATAATATAATTTAAAATCGAAACTAACAAAATAGTTTTTTATACACATCTTATTGTAAACAGTCTGCCTCGATTCCGTTCGGAGTTTTTAGTTTATTTTTAAGTTACGTCTTAAAACTTTATTGTTAAAAATAAAAACGTGGCCCTCAATATTAATTAATGCAAATAGTATATAATATTACTTTAGCTGGAAAGATAATATTATGACCCATGATAAGTGAGTAGACAGTAATTAGTAGCGGTATTTCGTCGTAAAATTTACAAGCCTATTATAATTAATGGTTTAGATATGTAAGCTATTGTATGTATTACGAAGTAATTATTTACAATTTGCAAACTAATGTCTAAGTTCAAATGTGGCCATTAGCGTTGTCATGTAAGTTAGTACTAGGGAACATAATTCCGGGCCATTATTTCAATCCTAGGATTTCGGGACTAAGAGATGCTGACCTCAGAATTACGATACAGTCCCGTATCGGAACAACTTGTTAAAACTTAGTTAAATTTAAAATTTAGTTCAAATATAAAAAGGGAACAGAATCTAAAATACAGAATTTAAAATAAAGAAAAAAAGTGCTGTGTGGCTACGGCACTAAAGAATTTAGCCACCCCCTCTCTTCCCGTGGGAGTCGTAAGAGTCGACTAAGGGATAACAAGGTTCCACAACCATCTTGGAACTTAAGAAGCCGACCGATGGCGGGATAACCATCCAACTGCTGGCTTTGAAATACACAGGCCGAAGACGGGCAGCAGCGTTTTTGGTGCCACAAAGCCAGTACTGCGGGCACCAACCCGCCTGCCCAGCGTGGTGACTATGGGCAAAACACATGAGTTCACGTTATTTTTGGCGTAAGCTTGTGGAGGCCTATGTCCAGCAGTGGACTGTATAGGCAGGCTGTAATGATGATGATGATGAAAATAAAGAAATATAATATATGTATGATAAATGGGTAACTTTCATATATTATTTTTGTAATGCTGTCGGACTTATATTAAGACCTGTCTATCCATCTGTTTATTTAAAACACATAATATTGTTAGTGTTAATTTTGTTTATTTTTTGCAAAAAACCCCATTTTCGCATTTGTATATTACTAATTTTTTGTTTTATTTTAATGTATAATTATATACATATATATGCTATATATATGTATATAATTATCTTATCACTTTTTACTTTAAATTTTAATTTATCGATTTTATCGCGGCTTACGAAGTTTTTTAGATGCCTGACGTTTTTGAATAAACCGCGATAAAATCCGAAAAAGTTGTTTCATTATAATAAGTGAAATTCGCATAAGTATTTATACATAAAATAATCAATTTGAAAATAAAATGTACGTGTTTCATTTAAAATTGAGAAGACAATTGTTTTGATAGTAATCGCAATATTTTCGATTTCATAGTTTTTTGTATATATTACTTAGCTGACTTCGCAAACGTTGTTTTGCTATATATGTTATTAACCCCCTTATCACTTAGGGGTATGCAAAATAGATTTTGGCTGATTCTCAGATCTACCCGATATGCATACGAAATTTCATAAAAATCGGTCCAGCCGTTTCGGAGGAGTATTGTAACCAACATTGTGACACGTGCATTTTATTAACCATTACCAACCAATTATATATATATATATATATATATATATATATATATATATATATATATATATAATGTATGTTCGGGGATAACTTCGTCGTTTATAAACCAATTTTGATAATTCTTTTTTTGTTGGAAAGAAGATATCCCAAGTGTGGTACCATGATAAGGAAACCAGGATCTGATGATGGAATCCCAGAGAATTCGAGGGAAACCCTCGAAAACCGTAGTGACAACTAGTGTGTTTGTTAATTTTTTTCGTCTATTTACGTTGTATTACTTGTCGATGTAATTGAAGTCTGTTTTTTCGTTTGCGAGTAAACACAATTATATTTGTGTATTATTAAAAAAAATTATAAACCTGTAAAAACATATCTGTTATCTGTAATTTTATATTTACACTTTTGAAAAATATATGTTTACTGGTATTATAGATGATGTATCTTGTTATAAATAAACTAATAAAATAGTTTTCCATCGATCCTGAAAAGGTTTGGATCAGAATTAATCGTTAATCAAGATATTTCGGCTTAAAAAAAATCTGGGATTCCAGGATTATATTCTCTGACTGTTACATGATAGTTGATAATGACCAATTATAATTGAAATTATCGATTAAGCCGCATCAATAAGATGAAAATTAAAAAAATATATATCATTAACAAGGACCTTAATTTTTTAAAACTATTCTACTTTATTGAATTCAATTTTTAACAGTTTCTAATAGATAAGTATTTAGGAGTACCAAGGAGACAATAGTAAGGCTTTCTGTTTAAATTTTTCCTAAATTATATCTTTTATTTGGTGGCTAGTAGTTAAATAAGGTAATTAGCTGTTTAGGTAATTTAAGTAAATTCACCAAAACACCAACGTTACAAGTGTAATTTTCCAAGTAGGAAGTGTCCATATATACCTGAGCTATTTCTATATACCCAAATGTATGGGAACCAGAGCTGAAACCAAACTAACCTCAGGCGCACCCACACGCCGTGTTTGATAGTTGATGCTAACACAAGGCTCCACAAACAAGTTGCTGTCCTATGCACTTGACTTGCTTTGAATTTATCATGCACTATGAGAGTCAGTATACTTATTACTTATAAATAACATGTAGAAGTAAATAAAACTATTATTAATTATCTGACTCGAACTTCGTACCGTCAAATTTTTTTATCAAATATCCCGTTTTTTTTTTAATTTTTATACATATCTCGTCCTGACAAGAAGGAACAATAAAAAAATATGTTTAATATTGGTGTGGTCGTAAGAAATACACAAAGGCGCGTATACAAATTTTATTTATTTATTTTTATTAACAACCGCTCTGGTGTAGCGGTGCGAGTAGTTGCCTAAAACAACGACGGTTTGTGAGTTCGATGCTCGCTCGGGATCGATATTTGTATTTTTACAAATATTTCTTTTCGGTTTGGATGTCAGTCCTTGTGGGTCTCTCCACCGTGCCTCGGAGAGCATGTTAAGCCGTTGGTGCCGGTTGTTATTATAAATACTTGATAGTAATCATTACTCATATTGATTACTATCAAGTATTTATAATAACAACCATCATTACTCATATTGGTCACCAACCCGCCTGCCCAGCGTGGTGACTATGGGCAAAACACATGAGTTCACGTTATTTTTGGCGTAAACTTGTGGAGGCCTATGTCCAGCAGTGGACTGTATAGGCAGGCTGTAATGATGATGATGATGAAAATAAAGAAATATAATATATGTATGATAAATGGGTAACTTTCATATATTATTTTTGTAATGCTGTCGGACTTATATTAAGACCTGTCTATCCATCTGTTTATTTAAAACACATAATATTGACGACAACCCGAAGTGGAGCAGCGTGGTGGATTAAGCTCCAATCCTTCTCCTACTTGGAGAAAGAGGTCCATACCCAACAGTGGGATGTTACAAGCTGAATGCGACGCGATATTTATCTATATAAAGATTGTTTATTGTACAATAAAATATACACATACACAATAAAAATAAACTATGTATGTGTTGACATACATCTTATCTTATGAGTATTAATATTATTATTATTATAGGTGACATTAATGGTAGGACCGGCAAAATATTTATTATTAGTCAAATTTTTTTTACATTTTTTGAAACAGTCCAGTCGAAACTATCTGAAAATAATCCATTTTTTTAGATCTAATTTATAAAAGAAAGGGACGAGACATTTCAAACGACGGTATTTATTCGAATAGAATAGTGTACGCATAATTATTATCACTGTATAAAGTGCGTTAAAATTTTGTATCAGTTTATAACTTCTGAAAAATGTAAATTATAAGTATAATGGTAATTAATAAATGAAAGTTTTGTTTTCGACATACTACTGGCTGAAAACAAGACATTATCAACTTGTTTTACCAACTTCAAAAAAGAGGTGGTTGTCATGTCAATTGTTTTCGTTACGTGATTATTTTTTAATCGAAAGCTGCTGTTTGTCGTCTGGTCCTATTTAAATTTGATTGAGGTCTGTCGAATACTTTTTGAGTTATCCGTATATATTTAATTGACAATTTTTTCGTTATAATACTTTTCGATGTAAATGGACATCAATTTTTTATCGTTATGTTTCATAAACAAACTTATTTTTAAATAAAAAAAAGTGAATATATATTTTGACAGGATAATCAATAGTCAATTGACTGCGTTTGACAAAATTCCCATTATACATATTAACCGTTCCGAGCTATGAACTAGCCGTGACACGTGTACCTATAACATTTGCATAGAAATTAGCCGTCCGGTCACCTAGCCGACTTTTCACTATACAACTCGGTCGGGGCCACCTGTAAAGGGTATTTCAGACGTAATGGAATTAGTGAATTTAGAGATTGTTATTGTTACGTCTTACAAGAGGGTCTGAACTATTTACTTTAAGCTAGATTCCGGGATTAAGTCGAGAGTGATGGAAATGGACTTGTTTAGTTTGTCCCTTAAAAGTTTATTGAGTTGACGGCGCTTTTGTATTTTGTCTATTGTATTATTTTTAGATTAAGGATGTCAGCTAAGTGTATTTCAAAAAATATTGTTAAAATTTTTTAGCGATAAGGCCGCCGTTTGTACCTAATGAATATATTGTTAATATTTTTCTTTCTTTGCTATGTATCATTTCTGTTTTTGGCGTATAATAAAGTGTATTATTATTATTATTGTTTTTTTTTGAAACAGTATTATAAAAGTGTGTTTTTCTACAAACGTTTCTATATAAAAAAAATTTTAGATGATAAAGATGTAGGTACTTAGGTTCATAGTAAGTAGATTAAGATATAGGGTATAATATGTACCGATATGAATGGCAAGTGTAATTTTTTGTTTTGTCATTTAGCGTATAATTAATTTAAATAATTATGTTTTGACTAATTTAATAGAAAATTTTCATTTTTGTTGTCATGAACGATTACGAAACGAGAACGACTAACATATCGTTCGTAAATAATTAACTTCGGTTGGATATCGGAACTGACGCACACTTTTTATTTTACAAAATGCAAGAATTCAAATACGAACATTAACTCCAGTCAAGAGTTTTCCACTCTTCAATTCTCCACTGCTCGCAAATTGACGATACAAGCTCTTCTATACTATTTTTAAGAAGTCTCTCTAGTCTAGAAGTTTCTATGAGCACTAAAATAGAAAATTAAAATGTTTGTCCTTAATTATGAAAAATAACTGCAAATAAAAATCATTAAAAAAAAACAAAAGTAAAAAAAAAACTACTTCCAAAGTATTAAGCCTATGAATATTATTTTTTAATTATGAGTAAATGACCATAATTTTGAATGTATGAAACCCCTTAAGGCAGTAAATTACATCATTACATGAATGACGGCATGCAATTATAAACACGTGTGACATGTATATATGACATGCAGCTAACATGTACCTAACATGTATCTGCACGGCCTCGCCGAACAAAAGGCCAGTACGCGGATTACGGATGTAACATCCGTCCGGTCTTGTTGTTTTAAAATAGAACATGAAAAATAATATAACAGTTTTATGAAAGTAATATTGTGACAATAAATCTTACTAAGTTTTATTTTTATTTTATACTTTACGCGCGCTACACAATAAAAGTTGCAATTTAACAATAATTTATTTT
This sequence comes from Melitaea cinxia, assembly GCF_905220565.1. Lineage (NCBI taxonomy): Eukaryota > Metazoa > Arthropoda > Insecta > Lepidoptera > Nymphalidae > Melitaea > Melitaea cinxia. The sequence continues at coordinate 5,351,535 of NC_059405.1, read as the reverse complement.
TACACGATTGCCAATAAATAACTTTTGTTTTATTGGTATGTGGATATGATTGTGTGTGGGTACATTTAATTAAATGTATTTATGTGTGCGTATTTGCATCCTGTTTACATTACTCGTATTACGTTACGCACCTTCGTGTATAAATCGTTTTATAAATATTGCATAGGGGAAAGATTTATTTTTTTGTTTTATTTTGTAATGGAAAACTTAAAAACTACTGGACCAATTTCAAAAATGTTTTTTTGTTCACTGGAATATATTACTATCATTGAGAAAAATTGGCTATATTTTAACGAAAGAAAATGGAACAATCAAATAATGTAGTCTACGCAGGTGAATCCACGGCTGGAAACCTAGTCATTTAGGTATATACTTTTATTATTGAGTACGGCGACAAAATACTGAAAATACCCATTCGACAGTGGTAATCTTTTAACATTAAGAAATTCTTAAGATATAAATGAATTATCATCAAACTTCAACAATGAACAAATTTAAATGATAAATCTAAATTAAATGTTTGTTTAATGGCAACACGGAAAATGGCAGCGTTTGAAAATGGAAAATAAAATCTTTTTAATTTAACGAAGTGTCCTCGACGATTCATTAGAGGGCTGGCTGACGAAGTGCTGACTACGCTGTTTGAAGTTTCAAGTGTACCGATGTTTTTATACAAAATGCTTAGAGCTATGGAAATGAATCTCTTAAGTGAAAATATTTAATAACGTCGGTAGGGAACTCTGCGTTTTTGTTTCGATTTTTAACGTCGTTCTTCGGTGTCATTATAAGCCTGGCAGTTCATTAAAAAAAAAATAAGTAATAAAATAAAGTAATAAAGAATATCAATTTTTAAAAGTAAATGCCATGGAAATTAATCTTTTAAGTAAAAATATTTAATATTGTCGGTAGGAACTGTGTTCTTGTTTCGGTTTTTAAGCGTCGTTCTTTGGTATCGTTATATTTCTGTCAGTATTTTTTATATTAAAAAAGAAACAATATTGGCTTAAACTGTTTTTAAATTGCAGTCGAGTTAATTTGTAGTTAGATAGAGTAATTACTCCTTTTTTAAAGTCGGTTAATAAATTGGGTTATGTTCATTGTTTTTTAAAAGTGTGTGTGTTATTGACTTTTTGTTTCATCTATTTCATTGCTAATGATAGAGATGACAACCGCGAACAAAGTCGCGGTTCATCATTACAGCCTATACAGTCCACTGCTGGACATAGGCCTCCACAAGTTCACGCCAAAAATAACGTAAACTCATGTGTTTTGCCCATAGTCACCACGCTGGGCAGGCGGGTTGGTGACAAAGTCGCGGTTGCATCTAGTCTATTATATTTCCTAAGTAAATATACAACTTAATTTCTTATTATTTTTAGTAAGAAAACGGCAAACATATAAAAAAATACTTTTAAAAAAGTGCTCCTTAATGCGAAGCTATAATAACGTAATGCATACAATTGGAATTACTTTTGGCAAATCTTATGTATAAAAGTTCTGTGCCTTTTGGGGTTCATATGACCACTTGGGACCCAATCACGGTCCTATGATGCTATTGTATGAATTTTGTATATTCATTAATGCTTTAAGAGCAATAGTGTTTGTAGGGAAAATGAGAAAAAGGTCAACAAACTTCATTCTCTATCATCTATACTTATGTATATTAATATTATGATGTAGTATTGATAAAAGAATTATATGCATCACTTGCTTTGTGTCTAGAGAAATATAAGAATAACCCAATCATGGTTGCCTGTAAGAAGTCAAATAGTCGCCATTACTCATTTAAAAAATATTGTATTTCCATAAAGTTGGGAAAAACTATTATAATAATAAACGTTCTCCACGTTTATTGATTAATGGAATGGATAATGATCAATGAAATTTTTCCTTGAGAATTTAAGTGACACAAATATTTTTAAATTACCCAGAATTCTACTAATCAGGGTATACCATAATAGTAGTCTTTGTAAAGTTTGCCTTAAATTATAATTGTACTGTCCAACTACATAGGGTCTCATTAGTGGTGGGCAAATCAACATATATTATTTGCTGTCTTTTTTTTGTAACATAGCTAGTTAAATTATTATTTTAAATACTATAGTCCAACAGCCACGATATGTTTTTTATTGATTAATCCCATGCTTAATCTTCCTTAGCAGGTTCGGTTAGACAAACTGTCCAAATTTTCCTCCTACAAAATAGTTGACAGAGGTGGCTGTTGTAGTGCGCAGCTATAAAACATGTATTATATTACATTAAAATATTCATGAAAACAAATGAGATATTTATGCACTGCTGTAATCAGAATATCGTCAAAAGATTGGAAACGCGATACGCTTTGTTATTTATTGTTACGATTCTTTTATGGCAAAGATACGAAGGTTTATTCTACGCGTGTTTGCGGAGAGTTTCTATAAACATATGCGAACGAACTTCTGTTCGAGAGGCAACAACTGCGAAGGGTTTCGGTTTAAATAAGTCCGATAATAAAACCTTACTGAGTTTATTATTCCTTGGACTTAATTTAACCTTAAATAAAGAAAACCAATTTCTATTATTGCTTTCTAAATATAACTTGACTTGTGAAACTGAAAAGATAGTGTATCTAAAAATTCTTTTATACTCTCAAGTTTCAAGTTTTATAATACGAATCTTTGCTAGAAAGTAAAAGTTAAAATTATTTTTAATTTTTATCAAAAAAGGCTATACTAAAAATGTTTGCCGTGAGTGAGGATCGAACACGCGACCACCATCGGAACAGCTAGCGCTGTGATCGCAACAACAATGCGTCTATATATTTATGTCTATGTAGTTTAAAAAAAATATTTAATTTATTTTAATTTATTTTACAGTAATTATAATTTTGATATTAATTTTGATTTTGATTTTGATTTTAATTTCGATTTTGACTTTAATTTTGATTTGATTTTGATTTTAATTTTAATTTTTCTATTTGAAATTTTTTGATAATTTGATTTGACTTTTGTTATTTCCCTATTCTTAATTACTTAATTAATGATAAGTTGTTTCTAATCGTTTTTTGATTAACTTGTCCAATTGTTTAATTTTATAAATGTATATGATAATAATATGTTTTTTATCTTTATTTTTGATTTTGATTATTTTGGTTGTGATGATGATGATGGGGTGTCACTCTTTTTTTTTGACTATTGTAAGTGTTGAACTATATTAATGTAGATATATCTAAAGTTCAAATATTTTAATTATTTGTAATTTTTTTTTGCTTTTAAAGATTGTATTCCAAAATGTTATGTACACTTGTAAGTGACATGCATATCAGATACTTTGTTATTATATATTTGTAATTTTAAAATTTTTATATGTGTGTTGTAAGTGTGCTTTTGAAAAAAAATAAATAAATAAAAAAAATGTCAATGTAATTTTTTTTTAATTACTATAGAATATAATATTTCGTTTCTTAATGATCGTAAATAAACACAATACATACATCTAACGGCCTATTAGCGCAGTTGGCTGTGCTCTGGTTTCTGCTCTAGTAACCCCTGGATATAGTAACTATAATTGTATAATATAAACAAAAAAATATATATATATGAATATGTAAAACACTCATTTACGTAATAAAAGGCATTTAATTGCCTACCTTAGGAACAGACGATGACATATGAGTTTTAAGCATATTTATTTTCTTTTTTATACTTCTGGGTGGCAAACAAGCCATGTATAATAAGCAATGTATAATAAGTAATGTGTGTTATTTTATAAGATAAAAAAATAAGCATACGTGCTACGTGATGGTAAGCAGTTACCGATGCCCATGGACGCCTTTAACACCAAAAGCATCGCAAACGCGCTGCCAACCTTAGCCTCGACTCTCCCCAAAACCTCTCACCACCTTTGCACCCAGCAGAATTTTTTGGCTGTGATCTTTTGTAAGATCGAGGTACTTTCCCATTCGGGCTGCTCCAAATTTTAAACAGAATATTTCTACTGTACCCTACCCCAAATACAAATATGTTTTTTATTTAAATACATAATATTCGCAAGTCCATCAGGTTTACGTATATAAGAAGTAGTAGTTGTATTTAAAAGGTGTACAGCTAAAATGATGTCACGAGTTAAACAATAATTATGAGACTAATGACAGTGATTATGTTTTTAAACTGCAAAACAGGTGACGGATGAAAAATAATGCCCCATTGTTAGGCCTTATTAAATGTACTTATGTAGTAGTCAAGTCAGTACGTGTGTATTTCACAGTTGTCATAATCACTTTACTATAAAATATAATCAACTTTAATCAAGCGGTTCCTGTTATCTTTTTATTTCAATAGTATTAATGATCGTCGTTTACTTTCATTCGTTGAGTTATGTTAAAAGATTGTTTTTGCCTTCTATAATATTTTTAATAGATTGATTTCTTTATTACCCACAAATTAGGAACACAATTTTAATACAATGATTTTATACAGTTGTTTCAATATAAATTAAGTACGCAATATTACATTTTATAAGAAGGAAAAAGCACACACTGCATGCAAAAGCAGTCAAATTTATACATTTCTCTACGTTTAACAATCAGCGTATGTATCTCATAATATTCTTCTTCACAATAGTTAAAATACATACTTTTAAACCCATTATTAAAAATATCTACATTCTCAAATATATGAAACACAATATAGACTTTAAATCGGTCATACACTTAGGCCCTGATGGCGCACATTAGTGTCATAGCTAGTACATAAAATATTACACCCTCTGAAGCGGATTTAGGTTGGATTGTGTTTTAAACGTAATTAGGTATGACATCCCTTTTGTTGTATTTTAAAATAATGTTTAACTTTTCATATTTTAGTATTAATTGTGATTAGAACAGCAGATTGCGAATTAAAGATGATAAGGATTTTAATCTTATCCTATATATATATAAGATATTTTAGTGGACAGTAAAATGTTGATAGTTTAGTTTAAAATCATTGTAATTCATTGTAAATTTGTTCGTATACTGGAGCTAGTAAAAACCTGTATTCTTTAAGTAATTCCAAACACCTGTGTCTAATTTTTTTATTCGGTATAGCTTCTGCGCGCGACTTCGTCCGCGTGGAACAGAGGCGCGCGCAATACTTGATATCATTATTTTGCTGCGATGTTATTTTAAAACTGTGATATCTCCTGAGATACTCATTGAAATCAAATTGTGTAAAAGGCTAGGTATTATGTTTTAAATTAAATACTTGTGATGAATAACATATTTATTTAGATAAGGATTAATATCATGTTTATAAAAACATCTTCGCAAATAATGCATTATTTTAGAACAAACTTGGTTAGCATAAAAAAGGTTATAGTGAGCCAACCTTAAAAGATATATGCTGTTGCGGACTTTTTATTAGAACTTTTAAAGAGGATTAATTCTGTCATACATGATTTTTGCGAAGCTTTAACTGTTTTCACAGCACACGCAGCGGAAGCTCTCAAAAGGAAAAAATAACCTACATTTGAAACATTCTTCATCGGTGCTCCGCTCCTTTTGGTCTTAGCGTGATGATATATAGCCTATAACCTTTCTCGATAAATGGGCTATCTAACGCAAAAAGATTTTTTTTAAATCGGACCAGTAGTTTCTGAGATTAGCGCGTTCAAACAAATAAACAAACAAACAAACTCTTCAGCTTTACGAGTATAATATTAGTATAGATTTAGAGCTTCATAAACAATAAATATTTCTATAAAATACATAATGTATACTTACGCTAAATTCAATAATTTATACATTCAAATATAATGCAAAACATGAGTATTAAAATGTACAATACGTGATTAATAATAGTATTCTATCAGGTAATGCTGTTTATTTAGAGTGTAGGGGAAAGCTTGTTAAGCTTAAAGGATTTCTCATGACGCCGCGCGAGTGAGGTAACACGATATATATCCGGTTTATCCTATTAGGTAAACCGAGTTCGATGTTTGGTTTTTGGCTTCGGGTTAAAGGTGAACTGGACGTTTATGAAAGATAAGATAATATAAGTATATAAATATTATCTATGCTATTACAATTATATGGAGTTTGTTTCATGTCTGTTTCTTTCTTTCTGATTTATAATAATTCATTATTGTCGATGATATGCGTTAAACTACATACAATGAGAAGAATTTAATAAAAAGCTTAATCAACACAATCGTCTTGTATTCTATCTAATATAAAATTAATCGCGTGTACTTAATAAATTTTGTAGTTTGATACAAATGATTAGTAAATTAATTAAAAATAGTATTTCTTAATTTTCTAATAATTCAATGATATCTATTACAATCTATTTGCATTGATTGTATTAAGACTATGATAAATTGTTCTAAATATTCAAATAAAATATTTACTAATTACCTGCTCATTATCCGTTTTTCTACGGACTTAGCAATCTTATTAAATTTAATGGGTTTTAAATTTATAATTTAAAGAATATGTAATATTCTTTTACTGTCTGACTGTCGAGGAAAGGATTACACTAATGACAAAAGATGTTACAGCTACCCCTCGGGTTACTCTGAAGAAATGTCTTTAATGAAAAATAGCGGTCTTCATATTTAAGTCATTCCAAGTATTAAAGTTTGCTCGAGTAATTTCATAGTTGCTAGATTTAACTTGTAATAGGACATAAAAAATATATTTGTCTATAGCTTTATAAGCCATTTTTATTGGATACTAGCTAACCCGGCGAACTTCGTATTGCTTTTTTTTTGTGAATAACAAACAAAAGAATTATCCAACTTGAAACAGTCGTTCGAACATACGTTTCAGCTATCCATTTTTGCTTATAAAGACAAAACAGAAAGATCAACAATTTTATTTTTGTGTAGAAGTTCAAGTGATATTGTATTCATATATCAAAAGTAACATGAAAAATTTTATCCAATACAATATTCTAGTGCAGCGAAATCGAGATGTGACTTTACACTTGAATTTGCAACTGTTTCGAAAAATAAATATTTTTCAATAATTTCGCTCGAAGAAAAATATGGTAGGGAAAATATTCCAGTAAATGTACTCTACTAAAAGAATATGCTTATGTTTCGATTAGGATATTATTATTGTATTTAAATTAAGAAACGATTCTTTACACCCACGAAAGCCAGTGTTCTCCACAAAATACACCATTAAAAATTCTTTTTAACGTCTGTTAGGGTTCGCAGTTCACAGTTACGGAGAGCAAAAACAGGAGTTCTAAACATTTTTTTTTTGAAAAGAAGAAAGAGATATGGGTTCATGTTATCATACAAGTAACACTTCAAAAATTAAGACGTTTAATGTACATGATTACAGGTAAGAGCGGGTAAAAGCTGAAACTACAAAAGTTGTGTATGCATTTTGATATACACCTGCAATATTCCATTTAGGTGTATTATCAAGAAACAAATACCGCATTATTACTTTTTTAAATATACTCGTTTTAATGGCGCCATAAGCGTTATCTAAAGGTATATTTTCGGATCATGAAACTAGGCCAGGCATCCGTTACTACTCGCACCTATCACGCTAAGTACTTATACTGTAACGAGTGGCAAATCGGTTATGTACGCTTTGCGACTTTACCTTTTATCGAACTTTTCATAATAATATTATATAATATTTATACATAGAAGATATTTTAGATTTTGTAGTTACCGTATACTTGTCTACAGATTAGTATGTTAAGGAAGATATCAACGAGGAGTTTGAATCTCCTTTAGTGCAATTCATGGTTATGTAAACAGAAATGTTTATGTATGATGATAATAATTAAATTACATCAAATATTAAATGCCACTTCTTTTATTGTGAAGAAAAATCGGAGCTCCAGAATGATACTGTACTATAGGTTGACTGATGTTTTGGTGTTTCTTTAAAACATGCAAACCTTCTTACGATGTTTCCATTTATGAAATTATTTACTTAAAAGGCTACTGTCATGAACCTGGATTAAACCCTGTGATTTTCGGTTCGAATACCGTATTTTGTTAAATATACTATCTTGTTTACAACAATTAGGCCACTGTAATATAATAGCTTTGACGTGATCCACAAAGAAGTCACAACTCTACATTATAATCCCTTTAAAAATATGAATTCACTGTGTTTTTTCTGATTATTAGAAGTATATATATCTTAGAATTAGATCTGAGACTTATTATTACTATAATGTAGCACGGAACCCTTTGTTACGAATTTAACTAGCACACTGCCATCGTTTGTTTATTACATCCTTGTATTGACAAGACCAATCAATTTGCAGTCAAAATCCGTAAACGCATCACCGGGCACGCAATGACGTGGAGCGCGTGAGAATTCTTTAGCTGCCCAAAATACCATGCGATTCGAACACGGTCGATGCACTAAGTGTGTTTCCAGTATTACCAGACCGCAACCGCGTCTTGACATTTTGGACTGCAATCTGTTGTGGTAACTGAGCATTTATTTGTTCAGGATAAGTTTTGGAAGTTGAAAAATAAATTTTCAAGTTTGGAACTCCATTTAATGCTAGTTGAAGTATCTGCTCTACATAAATAAGGTTTTACAATTTTTAAATGTTAATTACATAACACTTGATAATACTAGACAAGCACAATTTATTAATAAATTAATTATGCGTTTCAGATAAAAATAATTACAGAGATATCAATCTTAATTTATTATAACTAGATTGAACACATGTGTAATGGGAATACACCTCCGAAGAAGATATATTTATATCAGCGCAGGCGTATTCGTAATTAGCTCGGTTCATTACACGATCAATACTCTTACTAATTAATCTATTCTTAAGCATATCGATGTTTTTCAAGCTAAAATATAAAAAAAAATGAGTTTACTTGCAGAGCAGAAATTTTTCGTCATAGAACGTTGATTTTAATATCTAGCAAATTTTATATAATACCAAACCGAATTTATATAAAAAACAAAAAAGGCAAATTATTAAAAGTTCCCATTTTACTATTTTTATTGACCTCTGACACAACTGACTCAAAAAACACATGCTGGCATTTTAAAACGCTTCTATAGTCATCACAAAATAATAGGCCCGTTTTGACATTTCACAAATACCCTAGAACGATATATAGGAAGTATTCTTTTCGCATTTAATTTATATATTAGCATGCAATTTCTAATTATTACGAAACGTCTCAGAAACAGTTACGTTCTAAGTCTTTTTTTTTAAATACTAGTGTTATAACTGAATTTCACCAGCATCATTCGATTTAAACTATATACTAGCTGTGCTCGAGACTGGTATTTAACAAAAAAGTTATAGCTCATTTCGTAGAGTTTAAAAAAAAATTCTTTAATAAAAGTAGCATAAGTTACTCCTTATTACATCAGCTAGCTGCTAGTGAAAGTCCCGTCAAAATCGGTCCAGCCGTTTCAGAGATTAGCAGGAACAAACCGACAAACAAACACAAAAAAATTTGCCTGTTAAAAAATATTTTATTGTAAAAAATGTTACTTTGGTATATGTACCGTGTCGTGTATACATCCATATATATGCATTTAGTAAAAAGCGGTTATTTTAATATTACAAACAGACACTCCAATTTTATTTGTTTGAATAATATAGCATATGTGCACAAAAACTTGGTGCGGTGCGGTGCGGTGCGGTGCGGTTCGGTGCGGTGCGGTGCGGCTCGGTGCGGTTCGGTGTGGTGCGGTGGGTTGCGGTGCGTTGCGGTGCAGTGCAGTGCGGTGCGGTGCGGTCGTAGTTGTAGTCGTAGCCGTAGTCGTAGTCGTAGTCTTAGTCGTAGTCGTAGTCGTAGTCGTAGTCGTAATCGTAGTCGGAGTCGGAGGTTTACTCCTAGTAGAGAATATATCCGCCAACCCGCACTGGAGCAGCGTGGTGAATTAACTTCTTATCTATCCACACGGAGAAAGGACGCTTACTACGTCTTACGTCTGAAGCGAAGAAGATTTGACAAGAGCCATTGTATCTGTTTAGTTTCAGTTTTTCTCTTTATTCGCATGTTGCACGAGTTCATGAGTTACATAGACTGATGTGTTACTTTTGGTTTGTTATGATGTGTTACTTTGGATTTGGTATCATGAGAGTTTTAAACAGATGTAAAGTTATCTCACTCCATTGCAAAAGAGACTTCATCTTATACTATTAAACGAGCAATTCTTGTATATATATTTATATTATGTCGGTAAAATCGAAAAATATTATTAATATTTTATCAATATGTGATTCGTATTTAAATATGATTTACAAAAAACACAATTTACTAATTTATGGAACGATTATGGAACGATTACTTTTTATGGAACGAAAAAATCATTTATAACGTATGTATATAGGTCTATATAGGTATATAAAGGTATATAAAGGTATACATATATATTATTTATTGATTCTAGTGTAACGAATAAAAACAAATGTCTTTTATTTATATTTGAAATAGCGTGGGCTTTGCTAGGATAAAAATTGAACTACACTGAGTTATTCATATTTGATAGAGTATAAATATTTTTGTTCATTTGATTCGTTAGTAAAAATCTATTCTGTTCGAGCTCGTCGGAAATATTAAGCTTTGTGAGTTTCGCATCGACGAACAAATTGGCTGCACATTGAAAAATGCTTTTATCACGCAAATGCAATAAAAGGTAACAATACAATTATGACAATGTTCATTTTAACAGATAAAGGTCAATGAATTATATATTTTTCTTACTTTAAAAGTTTTTTTAGTGCTACCAATTTCATACCAATTCATTACTATGAAACTGAAGAACTGTTTACCATTTATTTGATTACAAAACTATTCCAAAATAAAATGCTATATCTTTACGAAAGTTACATCCACAATAGTTTCATATTCATTCGTAGTATTATTTTCATTCATAGTGTTTATAGTATTGTAATAATTGTTGTAGTAACTATAAACGCTTGATTACATTACTTCAGTTATTCGGATTAGTGAATAAAAAAATAAAAAATAAATAAATGGTCAATCTTAATAATATCTAAAATAATAGTTAAATGATAAAAGCATTTTTAAAAACTTAGTTACATACTAACGACTAAAGTTAACATATCCTACAATATATAAGTAATATATAAATAATATAATTATGTTATTATAAAATGTAATTTCTCCTACAGGCGGAGCACTAACAATACATATTTGTCAAACCATTTGATAAAAATCAAAAATAAACGAATGTAAAACCATCAGACGTCTAGTTTTTAAACCAATTTGAAATCGAAGAAACAGGTCATCCATTTCCTCTTGAAAAATTCACTCTGCATTTTGCTCATACTAGTTATACTCGCCGATAGTACTATCGAGTTCAATCACTGTTACTTAGCGAAATCATTTTATTTCAACTTATACATACATATTAATGGAACAAGCGTGGCCTACTTTGATTCAGTATCGTGAATAGAATATTTTTTTAAATATTTCCTATATTATGGATGGAAGTATAACTGATGAGAAATTTAAACTGTAGACAAAATACAAAACGCTTAACTATTTATTTTAGTTCGTATAGTCAAATATATTGTCATTTAATTTAAATAGTGTGAAATTAGCGCGATCATTTTTAAAATTATCATCATACTGATTATAATTCAAAGCGTCTGTTTCAATTTAATTTTTATTTATACATATATTTTTACATATAAACATATGTGCATAATAGTAAGAGTAATGTGTAATATTGAAGAAAAAACAAAAACTAGTTAATTTCAAGACATTTAAAATTAGAAGATACGTAACGTATATGGAATATACAAATATACATCAAAACTCAAAAGTAGTTTGATTCAAGTGAATCAGTTTCAATAAAATAATTTGCGTAGTGAGCACTCATGTGAGTGGTTGAGATAATCTTGTTACGGTTCCTTTCAAGTTTTGAACTGCTTGTAATTGGAAGTACTGTAAATGTATTTGTTACAATCGAGATGAAAGTACGCCCTAAATTTTGAATTCTTTCTTTTTGTTGTTTTTATTAAAATAAAAGTTAAAAGCGGACTAAATTAATAAAATATAAAATCCAAATATTTATCTATTTTGAAAACACACGCACAAATGAATATACACGCGCACGCACGCACGTACGCAAGCACACACACCACTCACGTGTCTGGTTCTAAAAAAGACAACTTAATTCTTGTGTTTTAGTTAATAAATGTATTACACCCAGACTCGTGGCGGGAATTGAAGCTACGCCTCATGGTGAAGAAAGTAGGATTAGCACGCAAGCAGGGCAGCTACTCACATAAATGGTTTATTTATAGGCTTAGAGTTAAATAATTATTTACATTAATAAATTATAAGCAAAGTGATTGACTAAAAATTTTCTTCGTAATAAACTCCACAAGAGCAGTCGAGTGTTTGTTCGTTTATCAATATATCTAAAAGGTTTCATAATAAAAATGGTAGCACGTGTTGTTTTCATATCACAAAATTCATACCTCCGCGTCAGCGATACGAACCGCAATGAAATGGATACTGCCAAACTGACCTATATCGAGTAATTCATTCATAAATATTGGAAATTCAGATATTGTACGAAATGCTGCCCTGAAATATTGGTGTTATGCGTTTCAAAAATACTTTGAAACGGTATATTAAATTTTCATTGAAGATGTAATCAAATTTTACGAAATATATTTTCATATAGTAATTATTCAGACGCCGCGTTGGAGCAACGGTTACAGCCATGGATTGTACCTGTTGCGTTGGCGGTTGCGGGTTCGATCCCCGCTCATGACAAACATTTGTATTAGCCATACAGGTGTTTGCCGTGGTCTGGGTGTTTGTGCAGTCCTTGTGGGTCTCCCACCGTGCCTCGGAGAGCACGTTAAGCCGTCGGTCCCGGTTGTTATCATGTACACCTGATAGCGATCGTTACTTATAGTAAGGAATTTATCCGCCAACCCGCATTGGAGCAGCGTGGTGGATTAAGCTCTGATCCTTCTCCTACATGGAGAAAGAGGCCTATTCCCTGTAGTGTGATATTACAGGCTGAAGCGTAGCGTAGTAATATTTTTATTAACTTTTTCATTGTTAGAGGAACAGGACGTGAAAGTTGATTTAAAAATATATGTTTCCAATTTTTGTTTATTTTTATTGTCTGTTAGTAATTTATTAATAATATACATTTACTTAATTACAAAAAGTGAAGTGAAGTAAATATAGCTTCTTTACCGTTAAGTGTTAAATATATTGTTTATTTTTGTTAAATTCATGCTTTGTTACTCGTTATTGCATATGAGTGATACTATTACACATTAATCCTTTCAGTTTTTGGTTTATTTAAATTTATATTAAATATATATGAGGTACAGTAGATTATATTAGTACGAGGTATTAGACGTGCGTCGATGTTCGGTGTGTGATTCACATGTAGTCTAATCCACGTTCTAATCGCTTTATAAACTCAACTAATCCCAGTTTAAACTAATATTTTTCCATTTAAGGGTCGAGGAACAACATTCTACATTAATAAATGACTATACAGGTATATACAAATTATATAAGTACAAAGTGTTGTTACTAACTGATCTAAATGGTCCGTAATATGGATGCTAAAAGCTTTGTTTTAGCAAATTTGAAAATGTTGTTTTTGAGCATAATACAAACCAAGCTCTGATTTGTATGAATATTAATTTGTTACCGTGTGTGGTTGGCTTCGATTTAAATAAATTATATTTGTTTATGATTTCGGAAGCTATATACGAAACAAAGGCAATTAGTACCAATAAAAATATATACGTTTAAAACACAAAAGTATATTCTATAAAATAATCAAATTCAGATATCTCGCTCGATCACAATCAGTACAGTAATCTAGCCATCACGTTTAAAAAAAACAACAGTGCAACAAGAGTAATGACAAACATTCAAAGGTCTATATTTGCAGCACAGAAGCAAATAACAAATAATTTTTCATTACCTTCTCGACCTATATTGAAAATAAACACAAAATTCGCCAGTGTTCAAAGGTCACAGAGCGTTCCCAGTGGTCCGTCGAATTGAAAGGAAAGATGAAAATAAATAGTCATTTGATGAACGTCAATTTGTGAGTTATTCAAAACAAAAGACTGACATTACTCGACGGCCTCAGAAAATGGCACATTAAAATGTCAATACAAACGTCATTCTATATAATATGTACCTATAATCTAAATTACGTGCCATTTGTTATCGTTTTATTTGATGTTTTGAGCTATAACGTCTTAAAAGGGCAGGTTTGACTGTAGACTTTTCTATTTATACAAGTGTTAAGTGCTTGTCACACACATTATTTTTGTATTATTTCATATATATTTAGCTCAAAAAACTAGACGCTGCTTATTTAATAATCAGTACACAGCTTATATACAGAAATGGTTATTTAACTTTGTATAACTGTAATGTCACTTTACATTCGGAATGGAATTCCTCACAGTTATTATATATTATTACTGCAATTTTAAACAAACATGGCATGTTGAGAAACAAGTAGTCCCGTTCGTAACACGGCTGTTAAATGCACTTGTTTAAACTCTAGTGAATTCCATCGCCAAGTCACATCTTCAAAGCATTAAAAAATACAAAAGGTAACCGACTCGTAAAATATTGATAGATTAACATTCGCTAAGGAATGCTATATACAGAAAGCGTTTTGGGCGTGGATCTGACAGAGACCGTCTTTGATCAGCTTTCACGCGAAAAATAGCTCCGATAGAGTTACCCTCGTTTCCATATTGTTTTTATATATCGAATATTGGTCAGGTGTGATTGCAAGTGTGTCCTTTGTTCATTGGTCCTAATTTTGTCAGATGGTAAGCGTTTGCATACTTATGATTATTTTCAGAACAATGTCTAGGAAAATGTCAGCTAACAAAATAAGATTTTAAAAATTCGTTAAGTAACTTGAAAAATAAAATAACTACATCATTTCCATTTTTTGGCGTAATTTTAGCATCAATAGACGAAAAACAATTATTTTTAATTACTTCGATATTTTTACTACAGACCCGTGTAATCAGCGATGTATTGTGTTTCTTATCTTTAATGAACCTTATCAATGCTTTCATCAGAGTCTAATAATACCACTAATTATGCTATTATATATTTTTAATCATCTTACTAACTTCAAACAAATATCTGTCTAATGAGTCGAATGTAATTTTATAAAAGATAAATAATTACATACATGCATATTGTCTAAATTTTGTAATGGTTTGTACCTTAAAAAAATACACTATAATGTTAAATTCTTACAAGTACCTTCCGAATTACTCTCCTCTGTGCCTCAGAGAGCACGTTCAGCTGTCATTCGCGGTTGTTATCATAGTAGGGAATATACTCGCAAACCTGCAGTGAAGCAGCGTGGTGGATTAAGCTCCGATACTTTTCCTACACGGGGAAAGAAGTCTATGCTCAGCACTAGGATGTTAAATGTTGAATCAATCAAAAAATAATAAGTGGTATTATGAAATGTAAAGGGAAAAGTTGAAATGGACTCTGGAATTATCTACGTATACGTAAATACTAATATAATATAATAACAATATATCTACATCACCTACCCAATTTAGATAATAAGTTTTCTTTTTATGTCTGGGTTGTCTGGAAGAAATGGCTAGTTAGCCATAAGTCCGGCTATTGATTGTACTTCACTATCTGTAACTATATGCTTTGTTTGCAATATTATATTTGTGGTGTACAATAAAGTATAAAATAAATAAATATTATTGTCATAATGATACATTGTCATATTTTTTTCTTTTATGATTATGTTTTATGTTTCCTATCCATTGGTCTATATCAGCTCTTTTTTAATAAAAGACATATTTCAGTGCATGGCTTACACGAGTATCCGTCTTATTTTCAGTCATTACGAATGATATATGACCTACCGTATTAATTTCAAATAACAAACAGAAGGCAAGATGTTATAGTGTACTTTGCATAACGCGTAGGTAGCAATGATATGTGTGCTTTAGTTCAAGCTCTGAAGCAATGTCGTACTAAAGTAAAACATTGGTACGTATAATAGAATAGTAAAAACATTTAATTTAGAAGTATTTCCAAGGGTTTTGGCATACTAAAGTTTATTAGAAATGTATGAAAATACCATAAATGTATTAATACTCGCGTCAAGACCTTAAAAGACCTGTCTTAAATATTTTCGAATTCTTAGAAGTTATATTTCAAAAAAATTCAAAAAAGAATATCATTCATCGCTGTGATTTTATCTGTTTTCCATTAAAAATGTTCATCCAACAAATATTTACTACGCCGTGTCTTAATAACATATTTGTCATTATCATTTAGATTACGTTTTTTGATCAGATTAACATAATTTTTAGCTTAAACTAATCATTGCGCTCTTATTGAGAAAAATGACGTTATTTAAAAAGTTTAATTTATATATTTAAATTTTTTTGTAAAAAAATTAACTCAACTCGCTTGATTACTTAATGCTTAAGATTTATAAAAGCTTAGTAGGTATATATTGCTATGACGAATTACTTCTTAAAACTTGAAGCCAAACCCAAGACTGATTTCAAATAATATTGTATCCAAAATCTCAATAGTCTTGATCAAAGAATCTATTGTAATGTAGATTTTTATTGAGATATAATCAGATATAATCTTTATGGAATCTTTATTGTCGTAAACTTTCAAGATCATTCGTCTACTTGGCTTAGGGGCTTGCCCACACTGCGCAATGCGTGGGGTCGTAATGAGATTTCTGAAGACGATAGGTTTACAGAAAATGTGGTCGCTATGTCAATGCACTTCAGTTTCGCGACGCGTAGTTTTAAATAACAAATTAATTTGTTATGAAAAAAATCACGTACGGCTTACATATTTTTAACACAACTAGCAATAAGAAAGATTACAGTTGTTACACTATTTCCGTTATTACAAATTTTAGTCAGTCGATCAGAAAGGAAAGCACTGCTTTCATATTTTTCAACATAATAATTATACTTTTCAATAGGAATTGTAAATTTTGCACCGCAGAAGATGGTATAACCTATTTATTTCAAAGTATAATGTAAGTTGCATACGTTTAGATTTTTTGAAGATTGAGTCGAGTTGAGTCTTTATACTCTTCAGCTCTTTGAGAAAGTAATTTTCAAACTTATATCTTAAAAAGTAGTGAGTGTTTCTGCAAAAAGTTTGCCTCTACTTCACTGACTTTCGTTGGGTTATTTGGTTGGTTTGGTATTTAGGAAATTTCGTCCTTACCATGTATGCATGTTATATGTTACACCGTCGATATATGAATCAAGATACGATATTTTATATTTGTGAATCAAATTAGATTGTGAAGTAGTTCTGTTTAAATAAGTAGGTGTTATATTTTATTTTGAGCAGATAATACATATAACAATTATTTGTAACATTTTCCCGAAGTCTATTTTTGGTGGTCTATAAAAGGCGAAGAAATCGCGTGGCAGAAAGTTGGCCGTTTGTCTGTAGTCACAGCACTTTGTAACCTACGTCTTCCACCTGTCTGGTTTATTGGTGTAAAAACAATAAAAAGAAAATTCAGTATTTTATTTTGTTTTCCTAGCAACTGCTCTGTGTAGTGGTTCGAGTAGTCGTTTAAAGCACCGACGGTTTGCGGGTTCGATTCTCGTTCGGGATGGATATTAGTTTTTATACAAATATTTTTCCGGTTTAGGTCTTTGTAGGTTTCCCCACCGTGCCTCAGAAAACACGTCCAGGCATCGGTCCCGGCTGTTATCATAAATTTACTCATCATAAGTTACTTATAGCAGGGATCATATCCTCCAACCCGCAGTCGAGAAGCGTGGTAGATTAAGTTTCAATCCTTCTGTTACGTGGACAAAGAGGTCTATGCCCAGCAGTGCGGTGAAACAGGCTGAATGCGAATCTTAAATAGAAGAGATAAGAGTCAAAAGTGGTTAAATGTTGCAATATTTTTATGACAAAACGTTTATTTAGTTTATAAAATTTTGTAAAAGTATTAATTAAAAAAATGTTTTTGACATATACTAGCACTAGGTTTATAATTAACATTTGCTGATTATGATAAATTGAGTAATAATAGGTTGCTAAAAATTATGTTTTATCCCTTAACCGTAATAGAGACACTGCCAATAGAATGTCTGTTCTTGAATTTTGTACTTAATAATGTTAAAGCGATGATTTATCCAAAAGTAATTTTTATTTTGGTACATATACGTCCATGGAGTGATCTCATAAAAATATTTTTTTGTTAAGAGGGACTTATCCATTGACAAAACGTGCATTAATTTAGCGCAATCATTAAATGATTTCATAAAAAGTTAAGTTGTGAATTGTAAATATGTATAATGTTTGATGAGCTATTATTATTCACAAAATATGTGAATACCCCTTCCATAAAAATATTTAAGAAATTAGATTTAGTTTCATTTATATTGATACTTTTCCTATTGATGAACATATTTAGCTCAAATATGACAAAGCGGTTGAATATTTGATAATTTGATTTAGCAAACAGCTTCATGACAATGTGATGATCAATTCAATGTACGCAAATGCCATCAGACATATTGTTTTATAAGACAATACTCAGAACATTAATATACAGATGGGAGGAAAGTGTGTCACTGACAATACAACATAAATTACATAATGTATTAGACGAAGCTGTATAATGTTACGAGGATTGTCATTTGTTGAAGCAACAATTCCCCGAATTTAGCTAAGCTAGCTTTATAGCCACTATAAACTGAAGGCGAAAAGCCGTTAATCATTTTCAACATTCGCGTCACTAATAACTCATGCTTAAAGATGTTATACGAAATAAAAAACGCTACATTTTGTTATTTTTCGTTTATTTATAAAACGTTTAGCGGCGATTTAGTCAAACGTTCCTTTGTAGTTGATTTATAGTTATTTTAAACATAATTCATGAGTATGACCGGTTGTGATTTAAACCTGTTGGTTTAGGGTTCTACAGCTACCCAAGGGAGTTGCTGGATCTCCTACTGGGCGCGTCCCCAGGTGGAGGATAGGGGAACGCTACCTGCTTGCGGGTGGTAGGGGTCTTCGGACCCCCGTGGACCAAAACCAGCAGGTGAGGGTTCGCTCCGGGTACTGCTCTGGTTCTCAGAGTAGACCTGTGAGCACAGACATGTTAGCACGGAGGTGCGGAGGTGTGTGTAGCGCTGAGACGGTGTGGAGATTTGGCGGTCGCGTTTTTCCTTCCACCACGCGGAGGACGGGGTGTGCGGGTTCGCTCGCCCGTTCTAAGGCACACAAGTGCATGTGTTGGGCGCCCTGCAGCTTCTGCGGGGCTGCTAGGTGCAGCCTTCCGATGGGGTTGAAAGGCCATCATGGGGAATCGTGGTAGCGTGGGAAAGCGATCTTATGGCGTCGCCCCTAAGGTGCAAGCGGAAAAAGATGTGGGTTTTGGTGGATAGTCTGGCATTGCACATTAAGTTGGGAGCTCCACACTCCTGTCGCCCTCGGATGGCGGGGCTAGTGCGTAAACTGCATTTCCCCATCTATAAAAATAAAGGGTTCTACAGATAGAAGGTGCAAGTAGCCTATCTTATATTTCGTTACATATGTGTAGTTACACACCACGTATATGGCTGGTGAAGCAATGCTATGGATGCACTCAAATTGTGTGTTTGTGTGTGTTACTGCGCATAACGGTTAAGAATTACTTAAGAAATACAGTGAAAAGAGTTTTTACATACAAAAAACGACTGTGTGACCAAACGTATTTAGTAAAACTTCTTTAGCAATAGGCCTGCACTGTGTCTTAGATATACGGAACGTAACTGGCTATTAGAGAAAGAGAGAAAGAAAATGTATGCTCGCACCCCTCTCTCTTGTTCCGTTCGCTTTGCCCAATCATACTTTTCGTAACGCTCTCGTTACGAATTCACTAGCTTACTATCCAAGTCAAGTGTGCATAAAGAAGTTTTATTACAAAAATTCTGTTGAACTCTGTTCACATATTTCAAACTAATAAATATTGTATTTTTATTCAAATATCATATATTAAGACACAAAAAAAAAACGTAAAAATAGCTAGTTCTTTCAACACTCGCCTCCAGAATAATTGTTAGAACATTGAATATTAATCACTTACCAACGAATAAAAATAAAATTCAAAGTCTACGCTAGCGTGATCATTTTATATATATAGCTCTTAAATGAAGCTCAAGCTCTTAAATTAGCTCAAAAAATGAAGGCTCGATTCAATATTAATTCAGTTCACAAGAGTATTTTAAATTAACGAGTTTGCACTAAACATGCAAGGTGGAGAGCCAATATTTGTCGTTTGATTCCGTATATGGAATTGCTAAATGCATTAGTTAACAAGAATACATATGTATAATAATATTAGTCCGTCTAATTCTGTTAACGTGTTTATATATAATTAATACACGCTTTAGAAATTCGTCTACCTCGTAGATACTATCTACGTAATTATGTCAATGTGAGAGATGGGCCAGTTGCCGCATTTGAGTATCAACCAAATGGTTTTGAGCATAAATCCGGATCAACATGACTGCAATTTCAACTGATAATAATGATTGATTAATTTATCTAACTACTAGAGCCTACTAGAACTATACGAGACCTATAGTACCGAGTACTATAGTACTCGGCAGAAATTTTGAGCCATATAAATTGGAGCATTACTTAATTAAATAAAATGTTATTGAATTTATCATTTGAAAAGTGGTTTTTAAAATATTTTACAAAAAATACGACACTCTAGTGGTAGAAAATGGAATTAGATACCATCTTGGAAATTTTTACTTAGATTATTTTTGGGCGTTAATTACAAATCAATACGATCAATTGTGCTATCGAACGACGGCAAAATTATTATCAATTAATTATTAAATCAGAGTCTAAGATATATTAGAAATATTACACATGTTATATTTATAGAACAAATCCTCTAGGTAAGTTCTGTCGAAAGCTAAGACAATAGCAGCATTTGTCATCTAAGACAAACATGCCGTCCTTTGATGTGGGTAGCAATTATAATAAATCGTCCGGGAGCAATAACAATTAATTAAGAAACTTATTACTGCGATTCGGATCATTTGTTATATTGGGTCGAATGAGCCATGGTACGGTTGACTCATGTAATCAGTAAGGTAGAGGAAGCTGATGACATAGTCAGGGGATTGTATATTACGTCACATTACATATAAGTAAGTTCACACATGACTGCATATTAATTGAATGAATTTTACGCCATGCAAATGTCTTTTAATTTAATTATGTTGCTTATTTACTGTCTATAGTAATTTACGATTATTTTAATAGGAGAGTGTTGAATTTGAAGGTATTGAAGAAAATTATTGATTAATCAGTATTATACGTGTGTACATATGTACTCGATGCCTTTATAGGATACGATACTTCAGTTGGGCCAAGTTTGTAGTGTTTGCTTGTTACAGGTAAGCTTGCCGTAATGTTTAGTAGGCGGACCGGCAAATTGTTGCGGCACACGTTAGTTCCCACGGCAAAGTAACCTCGTTCCATACTCTCTGTATAACCTTAGGGCTTATACGGGTTGTGTGCCAAAAATATAGTTATAATATATTATACATAGTATGCATTACAAGGAATGCATATTATCAGATTCATGTTGCCTTGAAGCTGTTTTCAATAACAGCTGCGCTAATTTAGTCTAGTAGAAGTTTCAAATTGTTGATTTTGTAATAACAAAAATATTGACGTCACAGGTTAGCTACAATAGGAAACCATATTAGGTATAATATCAGCATTACATAAAAATATTAGTTATTTATTTATTTTAAAAGTTTATTGAAAAACAATTTATTACAGTTAGAATAAATGACGGACTCCATTTCAAGTGGCATTCTCCCTCAGACAAATTTTATGGAAAAAAAAATAAACGAATTGTGAGCGGTTACAACCAAGTGATATACATTTGAAAATATGAACACATACATATATACACACAAATATTTATATTATATAATTAAAAATAGAATACGTAAATTCACAATTTATTTTCAATAACTTTAAGGTTCACTTTCAAGTGGGCTAAGATATAAATACATCTTCACGTCAATACTTCAGTACTCTCTAATATTGTATCTTTATTTCCACTACTTACATTCGATATGACGTCAACCAATCGCGAGAATATGTGTCAGATTATTTCACATCTTAGATATTCACATAGAATTAGAGTGCTTTAGAAATAGTAAACATTCTCGCATCTTAATAGTCTTTTTCAATTTGCGAGAGTGAATCACTGCATATTGATTATGAAGTAACACATTTCTTGCTATGAGTCATTATTGTCTTAACATGTTCATCTAAAAGTTGAGACTGTCAATTCATTAACATTTTTATATTGTATAGGTCTTCAGGTTTAACCATTCGAATTGACAGTGATTATAAGTTTATAAAGTTTTTTTTTCAATTGTACTTTATTTTTATACTTATTTAATTTTCAAATTACAGAAAATGCCTATGAACAATTATAGCACAAAACATGTATATTTAGAAATAATAACAGAGTAAAAAAAACTGAAACAATTCTGTTATTAGTTGTAGTCTGTAATTATTATAATTCATTTTGAAATTAAAGTACGAAAGAATAATTACTTCACATTACTCACATCAATTCCAAAGGAACATGTAGGCGATATTTTAACTTTGGTGAATTACATTTCCGATTCCATGGTCGAAAAATGAACAGTAAAGAGTGGTCCCGGGCTTTTTAGCGCTCGTTGTTACTCCTAATGGAGTCTTGTCACATACTTATCTCTTAGTAATTAGACATGGTGCTTGGCAGGCTGATATTTCGTCAAAACAAACGTATACGTCTATACGAGTACTTATAATGGTACTTATATGGAAGCCTGTTCTTCTTTCATTTTAGTTTGTCTGTCTCCCGAAATAACTGGATGGAATTTAATGAAACTTGGCACAATTTAAACCCATAATATATGCTACTGGATATTTTTATATCGTAATTAGGCACAGTTCCTTTGGGAAAAAGTGAGAAAAATTAAAATGAGCACTCAACTAGAATGCATTACCGCGTAGTGCGATTTAAATTTTTTTTTACTACGAAAGAAAATATTTTCAATATTATTCGGAAACGATTACTATATTGTAACTCTGATACTGAATAGGATTAAGTATCTACAAATACGTAATGTACCCAAAAATAATAACAGATGTCTTTGAACGCACGGCTTTTCTTAGGTTGTTTTGCGTACTTTAACTTATATGCTAATGAAAGGGATGACAATTACGAACGAAGTCACGAAATTTAAACGTTTGTGGCTTTAAGATGTTTGAATTTTGTTACTTATAAATTTATACTATTAGTGAAGAAAATTTTGTCTTTATTTAAATAATTGGCTATAACACAGTGCAACAGTGGGATTTGAAGTAACTCCCCTGGGGTACTACGCCCTGGTGCTCAGCCAATTAAGCTGTGTGCACGAGCGCTGTCGTGACGTTATTCTTGATTGATTGGTTTTTTTACTCTGTCAACTCTTGTCATTTGTACATGTAGTTTTATTTTATTGATATTTAAATGATTTGTATCTGTTTTATTTTTCTTTCAACTTAGTCAACATATAGGTATTGTGAACAGTCATATGTCTAAAGAATAATCGCTACGTTTTCTTAAACTAAATTCCTATGAAAATTAATCAATTTTCCAATACGTAAGAACCTTCTGACCACAATTCTGTTGTCTTCTTATAGCCTATTAGCTCTTATAATATATAAAATGAAAAGGTATAAATATATTTATTTATACCAATATCTGTTTAATTCGGAGAAGAGGCATTTACCTTTGTGCGGCTCTTACAGGCTTATTTATTTAAAATGAAGTTTTAGTGTCCGTTATGAAATAATCTTCATTAACATGCATCTCCGAACTCAACCAATGTGTATTTTGACCGAATGTAGTTCTATTGTTTAACTTTTAGCAAACGATTCCCTAGATACCTATCGATTTATCAAACTATCGATTTATCAATAATTGTGTTTGCTCGCAAACGAAAAAACCGACTTCAATTACATCGACGAGTAATACAACGTAGATCGACGAAAAAATAGTCAAGTAACTACGCGTTATCAAAGATTACTTAAAAAGTAGTTATCAGATCTCAGATCAAAAAGTAGTATGTATAATACAACGTCGGACAACGAAAAAATAGTCAAGTAAAAACGCATTAATAGATATAACTCGAAAAGTCGTTATTAGATCTCAAATTTAAATAGGACTAGATGACACACACCGTTTCGATTAAAAAAAAATTTAGTCGAAATCGGTCCACCCAGTCAAAAGTTCTGAAGTAACATAAATAAAAAAATACAGTCGAATTGAGAACCTCCTCCTTTTTTGTAAGTCGGTTAAAAATGTGAATGAATAAAAAAAAATTATACTGTCAGATACTATCATTCATCAAATAGCGTTATCTACAACTGGTTAAACAGGTCCTTATAGTTTCAATTTTAAGATATTTCACTTAATCGTAAGTATAAGTATAATGATAGTTTGAAAATGTGCTGACGGAGGTCTCGTTGTTATATCTGGAGGGTACTTGGGAATTGAGCGGTTGTTACCCAGTCTAGACGTGTTTGATAGATTCTAAACATATTTATGTCGCTAAGAATTTTTGTAGTACCTTATTGAGATTCTACTGTCTCTCCTGACTTCCTATTGGGAATCGTCTTTTGTTTTCACTTTTATCGTGTTGTAAATATTCACTAAGTAAATTTTATATTGTAAAAGTAATTAAATGGTTTGACACGTCGAGAGATCAGTCAAGTAAATGTCCTTTGTATATGTAAATGGTATTTTCTCGTTTGACACATTAAGCTATTTTAAAATAACTATTGAAATCTATTTTTATATCATTACTATAACAAAGCACATTCTTTTAATTATGATTAGATTTTTGAAATCTTTTAAAAGTAATTAGAAAGGTATGTTATAGAAAGGCGAAACGTATGCACAATGACTATGCATAAAAAGAAGGTTTTACACCAAGTCCGTATGTGCCAATAGATATTTGTTTTGAGCACGGACTCATTAGATTTGGCAGCCGACAATAGCAGAGAAAGCATTATCAAATGAGCAGATTTTTTTTCTTTTTGTTCTCATTTACAAACAATGCAATCATACCGACCGCCGATCTCATCACCGATTATACCTCGATGCAGAGTGCTTTTCGCTTCATTGTCTTTTTTTTTCTATTTTTGTTATACGTCGACGTTATTGTGACGTGATCGCTAGGCTATTGCAACGTTTAATTATATCAACGATTTTAATGATCGAACTTTTCAAGTGCTTAAATTTGTTCTATAATAAAGAGTTTTCCATTTAAAAATTTCACAATAAAAATTCATGACATTTAGAGACTCTTATTAGAAATGCCGCGTTGGCGCAACGGTTACAGCCACGGATTGTACCTGTTGCGCTAGCGGTTGCGGGTTCGATCCCCGCACATGACAAACATTTGTATAGGCTATACAGGTGTTTGCCGTGGTCTGGGTGTTTGTGCAGTCCTTGTGGGTCTCCCCACCGTGCCTCGGAGAGCACGTTAAGCCGTCGGTCCCGGTTGTTATTATGTACACCTGATAGCGGTCGTTATTCATAGTGGGAAATATATCCGCCAACCCGCATTGGAGCAGCGTTGTGGATTAAGCTCTGATCCTTCTCCTACATGGGGAAAGAGGCCTATGCCCAGTAGTGGGATATTACAGGCTGAAGCAACATTAGAAATAATCTCCGTTAATATACACTTTAGTTTTGATATCGTTTACATAGTTACACTACACAATGATTTAATTGAGGACGATTTGTTAGGTTTGGTTAAGAATACAGGAAATATCCTGCTTATATTTGAAATATTCTGACTAGGAAAATCCTCAACCTTAGAGTAGACCACAGAAAAAAATACTGCCCTCTAGCAGCGTTATGTTCTTGTGCCTTAGTATGGTAGCCAGAGATCCTGGGGACAGTCTGGTGTTGCCGGCGTCCATAGGCTACGGTAACTGCTTACCACCAGGTGGACCTTGTTGTTGTTGTTGTTGTTAACACGGGCTATTTTCCGCAACCCGACGTTTTCGTGCGCCTATTTTGCGTGACTGGCTGTGGGCACTATTCGTGCCAGCCCAGTTCCTTCATCATCATCATCATCATCATTACAGCCTGTACAGTCCACTGCTGGACATAGGCCTCCACAAGTTTACGCCAAAAATAACGTGAACTCATGTGTTTTGCCCATAGTCACCACGCTGGGCAGGCGGGTTGGTGACCGCAGTACTGGCTTTGTCGCACCGAAGACGCTGCTGCCCGTCTTCGGCCTGTGTATTTCAAAGCCAGCAGTTGGATGGTTATCCCGCCATCGGTCGGCTTCTTAAGTTCCAAGGTGGTTGTGGAACCTTGTTATCCCTTAGTCGCCTCTTACGACACCCACGGGAAGAGAGGGGGTGGCTAAATTCTTTAGTGCCGTAGCCACACAGCACGCCAGCCCAGTTCCTTAAGGAAGCTTAACAGACCCTTCAGGTTGCCGAAGACTTCCTGGAGCGACCTCGGTGTCCCGAGGTGTAGTGTCCTGTAGTTCGCCACACTACCACATTCCAGCAGGATATGTGAGGCCGTTTCTTCTGCCTCCATGTTGACCGCAAAGTTTGCGGGACAATCCTGGGTTGATCCTCGGAAGAGCTTCCTTGGACCAGGTAGACCTTACACTTGCTTACCATCCTTTATAAAAAAAACTTACGAGTGATAGATTTTTTTCTCTTGCCTTTATAAAATTTCCATTTATTATTACATTCATGTTTATTATTCGGAAAAACCATTATGTAATTCCAATCGAACTTAACAGCTGTATCAGCTTGCTTCTGTTTACAGTGTAGAAAGCGTTAAAAGTTAAAACTAACATCCAGTTGCAATTTCATACTAGACCCTAGTTTCTGAAATATGCAAATGTAGCATACAATAACAATGCGAATATTTTGTAAAATACACAATCGGTTCGTTAAAATAACATTTACTTATCAAGTTATTAAAATGGAAATGATGTTATTGATATAATTGTGATTTGCTGCGTCGTTGCGCGGATAAACGTGTGTTATAAATGAAATTAATATGATAATTGATTTTAATGTATGTTACATTGGACTGTTACAAGTAATTTTTTAAAAATAATAAATAATAATGAATGTTTTATATTTCTATTAAGGCTTCGGTTTTACCTAAATTGAAATATTAAAAAATACGTGATTTTTTAAATATTTATAATATTTCTTTCTCTATTTTAATTATTTAAGAATTTAATTTTAAAAAAATCTTTAGTCATTAGATACATTTAGATAATTTGCATGTTACTATTGCAATCAATAATTTAGAAATAATATATTTTTTTAATAACACGTTATTTTATAATTAAAACTGTTGAAATAACAATAAAGTATCAATCATTAGTATGAAAGTATATCGAATGAATTTCCCAGGTTAAATCCATTACCCAATACAAAGATGTGTTGGACAATAATCAATTCACTACCGGCGCTATTCAACGAGTGAAGTCATCTGTGAAGATCATGCAGCGTGACTAAAAACATAATACGTAATGGGATCCATTGTGGTTGTTCTATTAAGTAGCATATTTGAAATGTTTTGATAATGTTTGTATTATGAGTGGGTGGTTTTCTATTACGTCAATAATATCGTAAATATTCGATAATAGTCAATTTAGAAACTAGTTACCTATGACATTGTAGATTATGGATTATTTAATATACATCCATAATAACTTTTTTTTTGTTAATTAAGACACAAAGGATTATAAGTTGATATAAGTGACCAGTCATAAATGTTGGACTAGCTGGAAAAAAAATTAAGATATTGTAACAGAATAATACCGTCAGCGTCGGACCAAGTCCTAGCTTTAATATATCTTACGGTTTTAGACTCATATTTTTTTTTAGTTTGGTCGCCAGGCAAAATCTCTATCTTCTCCAAGCCTGCCGTAAGGAACTTCGTTCCAATAATAAATCGCCTATAGGATTAGCATGATTTTAATGCATAATGTATAAAATAAAAATAATGGGCATTTTAGAGCCTACGGATATAAAATTTAAATAATAAAAAAAAAACAGATTTCGTTTGAGTAATTTTGTAATATTTTTTTCATTTGAATTTGTTTTTTTTTTCTTTCTGAGTATTTTTTTTATAAATTTATCGCGATCACATTAATGTTTGTCATTGATATATTTAAGAATATTTAATCAGTCGATTCCGATTTAAAACTCTCGAGAAAATGAACTAAGTTCTAAGTAACTACTGTGTACTTTAAATATTTATTTCAATTTCGTAAATTAAATGATACTCGTCGTTAAATAACTGCACATAACATTTCTGATGAGCAACCCATTAGCAATGAAGTATGTAAATTTCTGTCAGGCCGTGCCGATGCATTCGAATGATCCGCTCAACAACATAAACTGAGTTAATGTACAATTATGTCATAGTATTACAGTGTTCAAATAAATATTCATTTAATTTCGAAATGATTTTATTTACCGGTGAAATATTTATTTCATGGGTTAAAGTTTAAGAGTTACTTATGTATAGACTTCTCATATCTATATTCATCATCAGCATCATCATTCCAGCCTATTGCAGTCTACTGCTGGACATAGGCCTCCACAAGTTCCAAAAATGCGCGAACTCATGTGTGTTGCCCATAGTCACCACCACCATACTCATGTCTATATTATGGTGTTGTAATTAAATTTATTTGTTATAATCGTAACATAAATTGAATACTTTGTCATTTATATGATGAATCTGAGTTCAAAGAAGAAGAAAATCTGAATGTCAATGATATAATTTCAATCATTGCATTCAAATAGCAAAATATATATTATTAAAGATGGAAGAGAGGACTCATGTTTAATAATTTATTTTTATGCAATAAATATCTCCGGTATACACGAGTTGTACTGCAGTACATAAGCTGTCGGAAAACGTTCTAGTGATTAAATGTTTTAGTGAACATAAAGTTGTTGTTGTAAGTAATTTATCAAGAGGGTGCCTTTGTGCTTCGCCTTTCGCTTTAAAGTGATCTTAAGATAGTATCAGCTTCGAATATTTCTCTTATTTGTGGTAGAAAAATACGTATTCATAAAGCTAGAAAGAAAGTATTTGTAAAACCAACCAATCGATCAACCGTTTTATAGGTGGTATGTGTTCCTCTTTGATTATAACTATATCACTGATTTTAGTAGTTTGTTGCAAGGTGTATAAAAATACTTTTAACCATCGTTGCCAAAAATGCTGTGTCATTTTTTTATCTAGAAGTCAACGTTCCAATGTTATAATCGATTCATTTTTATTTTTTGATCTACTTTTATTTTCACCGATTATATATGTTATTTTGCATATTATATTTTGCTTTTTTGCTTTAAAAGTTCTAAGTTGGTCGACCACTTTTGCGTTTCGATGCCACCACATTTTAATAGCTGAGTTGATTGCTTGTAGATTATAGCTTCTTGTTTATCATAACAGACGACAGTTCTCTAACAAACATAATCAAAATAACAACTAACTTATATAATATTTGTATACGCTTCGGTCTGTAATACCCCACTGTTGGACGTAGGCCTCTTCCCGTATAGGAGAAGGATCAGAGCTTAATCCACCACGCTGCTCCAATCTTTACTATTATTATCATTATCATTTTTAAATATATTATATTACTTCCAACGACGATGCGTTGGCGCAACGCTGGCGTTTGCAGGTTCGATCCCCGCACATGACAAACAATTGTACTGGTCATACAGTTGTTTGCCGCGATCTAGGTGTTGGTGGAGTCCTTATGGGTCTCTCCACTATGCCTCGGAGAGCACGTTAAGGCTTCGGTCCCGGTTGTTATCATGTATACCTGATAGTGATCGTTACTCATAGTAGGGAATGATATATCCTTAAATGGGCATTGGAACAGCGTGGTGGATTAAGCTTTGATTCTTCTCCTACACGGGGAACGAGGCCTATGCCCAGCAGTGGGATATTACAGGCTGAAGCGATTAATTCCAAAATATATCGTTAATTTTTTGTGATTTAAACTTCCCAAGGGTATTCATTAGTTTAATATGAAAATAAGTTTTTTTTGTTATTTGGTTTTATTGTTATTTTTGTTAGTTTAATTTCAAACGGATGGGTGGTCGAAATTTCCCTAAATGAGTATATTTCATTCTTGTTTTTTTTTAATAACTTTTTTTTGCTCCATCCATAATAAATAAATAAATAAAAAACGAATAAAAAAATACGAATTTATGCGTATATTAGAAAAGAGATTTGATTTTTATTACTCGCTTGTGTATGTCGTGTGCTCTGCTTTTATTAACAATATTTTTTCATGTAATCTCATAACCTAACCACCGTCACGTACGCCGTCCGTCACACGAGCCTGTAAGCATTGGATTTTTGATTTGTTACACTCCCCCCCATCTCGACGTTGTCACTGTTATTGATGTGTAGCGAAATTGGAAAGTTCAGGCGTACTTATCTTACAGATTTAGATAGCAGGGCAATTTATAAAGGGGATTCTTCCCCCAAAGTGAGCTCTTGACAGGGAAGAGGCTCGCTAATGCCCTTTGACGGAGAATCGTTGAAGTTTCACGATGATTTCTTAGCGTGTCGTGTGTAAATCGAATGTTTATATCTCCTATATTCGTTTAGTTACATACTACTGGTTCTGAATCAGATGAAGTCATACGAATATGCTTAAATTTTATCGTGGTTGTAAAAGAAATCCCATTTAAAATACACTTTAAAAAGTTGGTAACAAAGAAACACTGCAGTGACTTCAAAAAAGAAGGAGGTTATTAAACTGACTGTATTTTTTTATTTGTTTTAGAAATAAAATAATCGTCTCCGTCATATTCTAAGGGTAAACAACAAAGTACTAACTTAAATATCTAACTAGATGTTTTTCCATTACTTTGACTCTGTTTAATATTTATTTATTTACATAATAAAAATGAATTTTGCTAAACGTATAACTCGAGAATGGCTCGACCAATTCGGTATTTTTTTTGTATGTTCCTGAAGGCACACGGAAGGTTTTTATAACAGAAAAAAAATTAAAGTAAAAAAATTAACAAATTAAAGTGATCACTCGGAAAACGTTACATTTATTTTACTATTAACTACTAGCTGTGCCCGCGACTTCGTCCGCGTGGAATTTAACAAATTGTTATTATTCAGTTCGCAGAGAAAAAAAAAAACTAAAATAAAAAGAAAAACATATAAAAATGTATTTTAATACATCAGATATCTGCTAGTGAAAGTCCCGTCAAAATCGGACCAGCCGTTTTTGATATTAGCTGGAACTAACAGACAGACAGACAAAAATGTTATTTTGGAATATGTACCGTGCAGTTATTTTAATATTACAAACAGACACTCTAATTTTATTTATTTGTATAGATTGACAGTACGAAGTCTGTCCGGGTAGCTAGTATATTATATTTTTATAGTAGTTTTCATTAAAAAGTTATTGAAAAGCCATAAGCAATATGTGTGGTTTTATGTGTCTGTCTGTTTTGAAAAGTTCGGGTAGGTATATACTTCAGACTTGTGTATTCTATTTCCATTGTTTACTGAAGTTTTTTTAAAAGAATTCCCTGTCCAAATCTTACGTCGTAATGACAAGATGGCTTCGGTAATAATTAAATTTATAGGAAATACCAACGGAATGAACTTTTTAATGAACTGAAATATTCTCTTAATGTCTCTTTAGGAACGGAGAGTAAAGATGGTTATCAGCTGTATACGATAACAATTAGGACAGTT
This sequence comes from Melitaea cinxia, assembly GCF_905220565.1. Taxonomy (NCBI): domain Eukaryota; kingdom Metazoa; phylum Arthropoda; class Insecta; order Lepidoptera; family Nymphalidae; genus Melitaea; species Melitaea cinxia. The sequence continues at coordinate 5,319,713 of NC_059405.1, read as the reverse complement.
AGAAAGGACTTTAAAGCAAATCACTTGGACCAGAAAAAGGTATCTGCTCTTTACGGAAATCGAAGGCTCGACTTTTAGCGTAAATGGCCGAGTAAAATTTTTGCATAACTAAACCATAACTTTTGTAGAATCATTTTGAAATAACAAGAAAACTCAATGTTTTTTAACCGACTTTAAAAAAGGAGGAGCGAAAGGACATATCCTAAGTGTGGTACCATGATAAGGAAACCAGGATTTGAAGATAGGATCCCAGAGAAATCGAGGGAAACCCTCGAAAATCCGCATAACTTTTTACTGGATGTGCCGATTTAGATGATTTTCGATGATTAATTTAATCGAAAGCCGATGTTTATCATGTGGTTACATTTAAACTTCATCGAGATCTGAATACAACTTTTGGAATAATCTTTGATAATGCGTATTGGCTTGACTATTTTTTCACCTACCTACGTTGTATTACTTGTCGATGTACTCGTAATTGAAGTCGGGTTTTTTTTGTTTGCCAGCAAACACAATTATTTATATTTGCGGTGTCCATAACCTCAGGTGTTAGATTGTACTGGCCATTTATGTTTGTTGAGGTTTGGCCGTATAACAAACGACATTTAACCAATGTATATTTAGTGAATAGTGGTTGGGATAATTTGATAGAAATATGCTTGTAGAATATTCGAAATTCGAAAGATATCACGTTTGAATTTCATCGAGATCTGATTACAGCTTTTGGAGTAATCTTTGACAATGTGTCTTTGACAATGTTACTTGACTATTTTTTCATCTACCTACGTTGTATTGCTTGTCGATGTCACTGAAGTCGTTTTTTTTTGTTTGCCAGCAAACACAATTATAGTCTCAAAAATTAAATAGACCAACGGATTAAATTCTTGAGCGAGATTATAAATATGTATTTTAGATGTTTGATCCGAAAAGGTGCTAAACTTTTAAACAAAAGAGATTTAAAGAATCTGACTTCGGCGAAGATAAGGAAAGTATACGGTACCTGAATAACTTACAAACAATAGTCTTCGCGTTTTCTTTCACTCGAGGTCATTTAAAGTCCCCTCTTTCGTTCTGTAAATTCATAACTTTTCTTTGGCAAGCAAATATTCGACTCATTATTTTGTTTGTTTTTGTTATTCAGTTCGACAAAAGAGTTCTTTTAAATCTGTACATTGTAAGAAAAAAACGTTGTTCTATTACTTCATGTCTGAAATACGTGTACTGAAAATAAAATTAAGATATTTTGTGTACGCGTATTATAAATTGTGTATAAATTATTGTTCAGTATATACCATAAATAGCAATAACAATATAATATATTATTACATCTAATACATTATCTCGTATACATTTTGTACAACAAAATTAGTTGCTATATCCATTCCTAGTGCGCTTCTTACAATCTAATCCCAATCCAATCACGCAAGTAATCTATTCGATAGAGTTGTACTATTGTCTTCTTTTAGCATTTATATTTAGAGAGGGACAGATGCTACGATATCGATTTGATTACGATCATTCGAGAGCTGTTTGGCTGGCGATACATCGAGTAGTGGATTGTTCGGAATGCTTCCATTTCGATTCAGACGGACCGAGAGATGAATATTTATGTAGATAACTACTAAGTCTGGCAGCTATAATTACAGCCGGCATTGGCGACACTTTTGTTGTGCTTCTGAGAAAACGGCGAGATAATTAATTGTTTTTGCTCATTATCTCACTGTCTAAGATGAAATTTATTATCATTTGCAGTATATTTGAAACGAAATGATTATTTACTTTCTTTACCTTCTTTTTTCTCGCCTCTTTTCTTTTGCGATTAAAAAGTCTTAGCCTAATCTTAGTAGTGATCATGTCATGAATTATTTATATGTGTTTATTCTCGTATGAATGTTTATTTTGTTTTATGTATGGTGTTATAAAATTATGTATGTTTGTGTGTACGGATATTTTTTTTTTAATCCTTATTTATTGTTCATTATTATTTATTTTTGTATATTTTTTTTATATTGTATAAACCTACTTCAACCCCGTTTTTTGAATCTTTACGTCTTAAGGTTGACTGGTCGATAAGGCTGTATGACTGTAAGTCTGCCTTTTATGGAACGTGCTGTTATGACGTGTTGTTATGCGTTTAAGTTGCGTAATAAAGTTATAAAATTAAATAAAAAAATGTACGATAACAACTGATATATGTGTCAATCAACTATTCTTTGTAAAAATATTGTCCCTACACTTAATATAAATATATAAATATATAAATATATAATATATATGATATATGACTAACAAAACTAATCATTTACCAAATTTTATAACATAAATAGTTTTAAGAATACACAGCATTGATATTAAACGGCATTTCATTATCATGATTCAATTATTTTTAATTATTTTAACGGTAACTCAGTTGACAAGATCTCATTCTCATAGAAGTAATTGCTATCCTCATGACTAGTTAAGTTATTTATTGACGCATGAAATTAAAAATATTGTATGAAAACGTATCAATTTCAATTTTTTATCACAATCATTAATATTTTCCAAACCCATTCACACGTTTTCCAGTTTTTTAATGATTTTACTATTAAAAAAAAAAAAATAGCTAACTGTTTCCCCAAATTCTTTTCTAAACTGCTGTGTATTAAGTTACGGCCTTTCATAGTTCTAAAATAAAACCAAAGATGGCCATAGTAATCCTAAACACATCAATGAACATTCGTCTATATATATATATATATATATATATATAGACGAAGTCGAAACTCGACGAGTCGTATTTAGTCGAATTGAGTAAACTCCTCCTTTTTTTGAAGTCGGTTAAAAAAGAAAATATGGAATGACAAAAGCACGGGCATTATAAGCCCGTGGATATATTACTTATATAAAGAAAATAACTTCTGATGTTCATTGATGTATACATACATAAATATATATATATATATATATAACTCCGTCATTTATGAACAGATTTTGATAATTCCTTCTTTGTTGCAAAGGAGATATCCCTAGTTTGGTACCATGATAAGAAAACCAGGATCTGATGATGGGATCCCAGAGAAATCGAGGGAAGCTCTCGAAAATCCGCATAACTTTTTATTGGGTGTACCGATTTTAATGATTTTTAATTTAATCGAATAATGAATGATTTAATCGATGTTTATCATGTGGTCACATTTAAATTTCAATCGAGATCTGATTACAACTTTTGGAGTTGTCTTTGATAATGCATATTTACTTGACTATTTATTCGTCTACCTACGTTTTATTACTTGTCGATATAATTGAAGTCGGTTTTTCTTCTTTTGCCTGCAAACACAAGTATTGTTTAAACATGCATCGGTACTTCACTGCAACTTTAGAAAACTTAATAGCTAGCCTTAGAAACTCTAAAAATTGACGTGAGTCCACTGATCAAGACTATTCTATAAGACTTTTCTAATAGTTATTATTTTTATTATATTTACACTTATTTGCTAACTACAATATGAACACTTATTTTCTAGCTACAATATATGTACACTTATTTGCTACTTACAATGTACACTTAACCTATGTTATTGTTAGTAGGTACTTTTTTTTGTGTACTTAGAAAATCTTTTTATCCTTTTTACTTCTTTTTTTCAATTTTTATTAATATATTATATGACTTATTCTATCTTATTAAGTACATATATGTATAGAGCCTTATCATTACAATTAAATTATCCTATACTTATACTATTACATGTATTGTTTATTACTTACTTTACATACATGACAATTTGATCGTACATGGCACACGCACCACTGCATTTGCTACATTATTTCCTGATTAATAGCATTTCTCGTCCATAAACCGATTAATACGCGCGGGATCTCATTACTAAACGCTGGGAACGTCTAGCTGGCTGTCCACCCTCAACTGTCTGTCTGCTATCGTCGATAGAATACACATGTCGTTTTTGTGTCTGAGTTGTAGATTTAGTAATATTGTTGGACACCTAAATGCAAGACTTTTTTATCAAGATAATACAGTTCTCCACTCTTAAGATAGACAATTTAAAGTTTGTGTTTATGTCATAGCAGTCAAATATACGTATTAAAATGTATATTTTTGAGTAAGTAATAAGACATACCCATACTCGGGATTGGAGTCAAAACAACATTGGACCAGTAAAATAATATGAACCTTTAGTATTTTTTCAGTACGCGAAATAGTTTTCTAATATCAACAGCGACACGTTATCAACGTATTATTCCCGTAAGATTCTATAATCTTACGATAAAATTAAGAATTTTACGTGACGTGATTACATGTTCATAATGGGCATGTGCTTCATCTTCTGCAATAAATTATCTCTGACTTGCTCGTTTTTTAGTACATCATGAACTCATGACAATATAAAAGATATCTAAAGAATTTAATAAAGTAACTGATGTAAGCTTAGTTGGTAAAAATTTGTCTAAAGTTCTATAACACAAGTTTTTTAATTTATTTTTTAAATTAAAATCTAAATGATTTATAAAATTATGACATCAGCTATAAGAAAGTTCGAGTTCTCTTCGAGGTACTCTACTTTGTAAAATAGTTTTTGATTGACTTACGTTTGAGTTGACGGCTTTAGACTACCCGTCTCTTTGGAATCAGCATCGTCTTCGTAAAATGAAAAAGCACAATGAAGATATTGGTATCGTTCCAGAAAATTCAAGAAAATAAACTTTTGTCACTATTATTTAATGAAAAAAAAAATTATCTTTAGCCTTTACACCTTTTTATAACTACAGGTTTGACGGTATCAATCTAACATTGGCTCTGCAAATCCTTTGAGTATTATATTTTATAGAATTAAATTTGTTTTTAAATTTATTTTACGTACGAATAAATGTTTTTTTAACGTATGATTAAATTAAATTAGTTAAAATAAATTCCACTTGTGACTCAAAACAAAATATACAAAAACAAAACATATCGTGTACATAATTTCACAAATGTATTGTTTTATAAGAAAAACAAAAAAGAAACGTGTTATTCTCGACTACGGTAAACCCAAAAGGAGTATTTTATTTAATTTTATTTTTAGTTATTGAGAGTTATAGCAATCTATATGTATGTAAGTATGTGTGGACTGAGTGATCCTGTATTTCATACAAGATATTATTAATTTTGTACTAAAACACAGTTTACATAAAGAAGAAGAAGAAGAAGAAATATACTTTATTGTGCATATTACAAGCTAACATAACACACATCTTTAAAAATAAAACTTGCAAAACAATATTATGCATAAAGGCGGTCTTATCGCTAGGTAAGCGACTTCTTCCAGACAACCTTGGGGTAGAGGAGATTTTAAAATAAAAAGAGTAGGGTTATCAAAAGACAAAACAGAAAATTAAAAACAAAGTAGATCCTACAATCTGATAATACAATAATATATATATATATATATATAAATAGATAGTATTGTTAAGGACACACAAAGAAACTAGTGCCATCTAGCGGCAACCATTGAAACCACGCAAAGACAGAGACCGCGTGAAACTCTCTACTCAATACTAGATGGCGATAGAGGAACAACTGTGGAACTCTATAGAAGTATAGTCTCGAAAACCGGGTATATGCGCGAACTTTCCAGAATGGTCTGGGCCTCGTCTCGGCCGATATAAATAGCCGCAGCGAGGCGAGCGAGTACAGTTCAGTTTGAGCGATCTTCGAGGCGACTTCAAGAGTGAAAACTAGTGATCAAGAGTGGTACCAGCGAAACCTACGACATTGGCTACGACTGAGGACATTGTGAGTGCTTAGTGTTTGAACTTAGTGCTTAGTGTTTGAACCTAGTGCTTTGTGTTGGACCTAGTGCTAGTGAATAAAGTCTTAAAAAGAGTCAGCAGGTCTTTTTCTCCAAATCCTTCGAACCCTAACACGTAACAACTGGTGTCGGAAGTGAGATTTGGAGATGCCATTGACTCCGAGAGAAGACTCCAAGGACTTCAAGGGCGTCAGGACAAGGGCACAACGAGCTGCGGAGGCCACACCTACTGGGGACCAAGCTCCGCCCACCATGTACCAAGCCCCGCCCACTGACCCCATCTACCATGCCCCGCCCACTGACCACGCCCCCTGGCCCCGCTCACTCAGGCTCAGGTCCCGCCCACTCGGGTTCAGGCCCCGCCCACTCGGGCCCGGGCCCCGCCCACTCGGACGCAGGCCCCGCCCACTCAGGCTCAGGCCCCGCCTACTCAGACTCAGGCCCCGCCCACTTTGTCTCAAGCTCCGCCCACTGAATCCGCCCACCTTGCCACGTCCACCAGCGACACCGTAGCTTCTACAGACTCTCAAGTGGCTCTTCAGTTAGGAAGTTTAATTAAATTAATAGAGCAACAAAAGGCTGAAATTCGTGGTGCTTTGCAAGAATCACAAGAGCAACAAAAGGCTGAAATTCGTAGTGCTTTGCAAGAATCACAAGAGCAACAAAAGGCTGAAATTCGTGCTTTGCAAGAATCACAAGAGCAACAAAAGGCTGAAATTCGTGGTGCTTTGCAAGAATTACAAGAGCAACAAAAAGAGCTCCAAGAAAGAACGCTTTGGGCTATAAAAGATGTTAGTGACGCGGTGACTAAGCTTCGAAAAGATATCGTAGTGGAAGAACGAGTTACCGGGTTAGGATTGGATGTTGAAAATGTGAAAACCGGCCTCACTGAACTACAGAAGAGAGTAGTACGCCTTGAAACCATGGGGATTGCGATGTCTAATGGAACTACCGGAGTGGGGCAAGGAGCAAAAGTGAAAGTGCCTCCATACGACGGCACTACTTCGTGGAACGCTTATCGTCGACAATTCCAGACTGTTGCTACTGCCAACGGATGGACGGAAGAACAATGCCTGACCGCTCTCACTGTTGCGCTCAGGGGGCAAGCTTTGTCGGTTCTGGAAGCACTGCCACATACGGAGAATGGGTTCCAAGACTTGATGGAGGCACTTGAATGCCGATACGGGGATCGACATCTGGAGCACGTGTTCCGTGCCCAACTGCGTGACAGAGTTCAACGCCCAGGAGAAGGACTACAACAATGGGCGTTGGAAATCGAAAAACTCGTTAGGAAGTCACACCCAGGAGCAGACACCAAGATGGTGGACACGAATATTGTTCAAGCATTTGTCGACGGAATCAAAGACCTGGAGGTCAGAGCTGCAGTGAGGCTTCGTCACCATACATCGTTAAAGGAAGCATTGGCGCATGCTTTGGAAGTCGAGGCTGTTCGCCATGACATACGGCATAAGATCCGCGAGGTTTCTGAGGAAGTCAAGGTAGTTATGGCTCCTACGAAGAAAAGTTCTGGAGTCATGTGCTACAAGTGTGGCGAGAGGGGCCATCTTCAGCTCAACTGTCCGCAGAAGAAGACCCAGATAGCACGGATGAAAAGGATAGAGGAACAAATAGAGGAGCTGAAGAAGCAAAGGGCTTCGCCTCCTGCCCGGGATCAGGAGTATGACTTCAAGACGAAACACCGCAGCAGAAAGTTGTATGGGAATGCCGACGCACTCTCACGAAGGCAGTGTTCGGAAGTCTGCAAACATTGTGTTAAGCAGGATTCTAATGAAGTAACATTAAAGCTAACAAGAACAAGTCCTTTGGGTATCTGGGAGAGTGATGCTATGAGGGAAGCTCAAGAAAGAGATGACGACCTTCGGCACATCATCACATGGAAGAAACGGGGTGACGTAAAACCAATCTGGAGTGAGGTTGCACCCACTGGCGCTGTCACTAAGGCGTACTGGGCTCAATGGGACAGTCTGATACTTCAAAACGGAATACTCTACCGGAAATGGGAGAAGACTAACGGCAGAGAGTTCCACCTTCAGATAATTGTCCCAAGAACGAGAGTACCAGATGTTCTCCGTGAAATACATGATGGCGTATCAGGAGGTCATCTAGGTGTCAAGAGGACGTTAACAAAAGTGCGAGAACGATTCTACTGGTTGCATTGTCGAGATGATGTACAGGATTGGTGCCGCAAATGTACTACTTGCGCTGCTGTAAAAGGACCACAGACCAGGAGCCGTGGGAATCTGCGGTTGTATAACGTCGGTGCACCGTGGGAACGAATTGCAGTTGACGTAGCGGGGCCATTTCCTGTAACGGAATCGGGAAACAAGTATTTTATGGTCGTCATGGACTACTTCACCAAATGGCCCGAAGTGTTCGCCATACCAAACCAAGAAGCTACAACAGTCGCTTCTAAGTTAGTCGAAGAAGTGATATGTCGCTTTGGCGTGCCTCTAGAAATCCATTCCGATCAGGGCAGGAACTTCGAATCGCAAGTATTCCAGGAAGTGTGCAGAATTTTGGGCATGCATAAGACGAGGACCACCGCGTACCATCCACAGTCTGATGGAATGGTTGAGAGATTTAACCAGACCCTTGAGAGGCATTTGGCGAAATTGGTAGACGACAAACAAAAATATTGGGACCAGTATATACCACTCTTCCTTCTGTCGTACCGAACCGCCGAGCATGAGAGCATAAAAGCTACCCCGGCGTATGTCAATTACGGTAGAGAATTACGAATACCAGTAGACCTATTGACTGGAGGGGCGCCGGAGGGACCAAATACCGTACAAGACTATGTCAGCGATTTAAGGGAAAAAATGCGCTATATACACGCCTTGGTTCGGGAAAATGGGTTACATTCAAGCGAGAACATGAAAACCAGATACGACCGGAAATCGAACACGAGCGGCTTCAAGGAAGGGTCACTGGTGTGGCTGCATAACCCAACCCGCCGGAAAGGGAAATCGCCAAAGTTGCAGACCAAGTGGGACAGTCCATACAAGGTGGTTTTTTTTTTTTTTTTTTTTTTTTTATTTATAAATTTTGATCCACGGGCTCAAAATGCCCGTGCCTTTGTTTATCATGCATGCATTATAATACTACAGGCGATTTTTCTACTTATTATACTACAGATCGACAGTCCTGTGACTGCCTAGTAAAACTAGGACGTGGTCCGACGCCGACGGTTTTTTTTTTTTTTTTTTTTTTTTTTTTTTGTTCCTTACTATATACTGTTCATGCAGAAGTATACACATAATTGCTTTCTAATTTCTAACATTATTATTTTTCTTATCTATGTCTATATTTACACTTATTTGCCTAGTTATCATATATGTACACTTATTTCCTAGTTACCATATATGTACACTTATGTTCTACTTACAATGTACACTTAACCTATGTTACTGTTAGTAAGGATTTTTTTTTTTCTTTCTTATATATATATTATTTTTTATATAGTTATTATTTGTTTATCTATGTATAAGTTATCTATTTCTGTTATTTACTTAAATTTCACTACATAACTATTTATTTATCTATTTTTTTATTTTATTTATAGGTACATCCACAAAATACATATGGAACATTATATATAATTCACTATTACATTATTATCTAATATGTATCCCATCACGGGGTACACAACATTCCACATTATATTAATGCCGTGTAGCAAGTATAATTAAAATTACTTCGCATAAAAAATTAACAGTAAAGATACTACATGTTAATAATAAAATTCATTTAAAAAGGTCATCAATCAAATTTATATAAAGTGTAAAGTTGAGATAATATTTATAATCAAACTTAGCTTAACTAAAATTTAAATAAATATATCAACATGCAAAATAACTGCTATTTGTAACTATTTGATAAACCAAAAGGATATAAGAATTTATATATTTATATATCTACTTTCTTATTACTATATCATGAGCCACGCCTGATCCCAGCATCTTGAGCAGAGCCCTTGCCAACGACATATCACGCTTGTGGATGGTTCTTTTCAGGTTGTGCTCCAAGATTGTTTTTGTCGAGGCACCCAGCGCTCGGCTAACGAACCTGCCGATTGCGTCATCACCGTCGTCAGTGTAGTAGACACAGGTGTTAGTGTGTCTTGTTAACGCTACTACCGCATGAGGCACACTATCGTGGATTTGTAGCCTCTCGGTCTTTGTCTGGACGATGATGACCTCGCTGTAGGTTTGCCCTTGTGCTTCATGAATGGTCATGACGCGCGATCCCTCTCCAGCACCGTATCCCTGGTCCATCAGGAATTTTTTCTCTTCCTGCGTATAGACCAAGTATAGGGTGGCCTTTTGAAGTTTTGGTATTGGCGCGCCAGTGTATCCATTCATTCTGAGGGAGTGGATGGTGGGATTTGCCGAGTACATGTTTATATATACCTCGCAGATGGCATATACAACGTCCATGGGACTCCGGTATGTGCAGGACAACTCACGTGAGATGTTGATTGTCAGGTAAGGTCTACAGTACCTTATTTCGAACAGATTTTCTCTGTCTATATAAGGCAACTGGTTGACATCTCCGATGAGAACAACTTCGCTTGCCCCCGAAAGCCGAGCCGCCATTACTATAGCTCCAAAATGGTTCATAAGGGCTTCGTCCACCGTTAAACGGTTACATTTCGTACCCCTTTTGAATCCATTTGTTAAAATGGAGGCCATAGTACGTACCCTAGACCTGATTTTGTCGCCAAAGCGGCGGGCTAGTTTCTCTTTAAGATCTTTGGCAGCTTCGACCGTCGTGGTAACTACTATTTCCACATTCTCATCGAAGTTCCTAACTATGTGTGTCGTTTTTCCGCACCCAGGTACCCCGTTTATCCACTCCAGCTTCGGCAATTGCCAGCCCACGAGGCCCGCGTCGACATCAAGATCAACTGAAATGGATTTTGCCATCTCAAGCATCCTGTCATCCAGCATTACTCTCGTGCACTTGGCAACCACCAAAACCGGGTCCCTCGGAGGTGTTAAAAATTTTGGTGACGTGTTTTCCCGCCCCGCAGCCTCGGCCGTGCCCACAAAACCACCCGTGCCGCTATAGGCTGCCATATATTTTCCTGACATGTGTCCTTTGATAACCTGGGACGTGTCGTTATTATATATGGCTGCCTCTGCCTCATCGAGCAGCACCATTAGCAGACCTTCGCTGCCTCGCTGATGGGCCTCCAAGATCTTTTTGCATGTGGCCAAGTTGACTTCTCGATTGGCTTTTACTATGGCTAGGAATTCAACCATTGCGTTAACAGCATGGTCTAGCGGGTTCGATGCCGGTCTTAGCCTGGGCGGGGTTACTTGTCCCTTATCGGCCCTAGTTCGGTGAGTTTTCGGCTTAACCGGTTTTCCTAGATGGTCAGCCCTCAGAAACTCCCTTAGAGCCATAGCCTGTCGGTCCGTCGATGTTGAAGGTCGAGGCGCGCGGCGAGACGAATTAAACGTCGTCTTTATTGGAGAGACCAATCTGTGGATGGAATTCTGCAGTGCCACCAAGCGGGTATCGGAAGTCCGCTCACTGTTATTGGTCATGGAAGTGGTGTGTGATCTCTGTGCTGCTATTTTCAGTTGTAGGCGTTCGGATTCACTCAGTGGTGGCTCACTGAGAACCGGCCCCTCAACTGGGGACGATGGCTTAATTTCTGCTTTCAGGAAATTCAGATCTTCCCCCCTGTCTTCATATACTATGATTTCGTGCCTTTCTGATGCTATTAGGCATCCATAGTAATTTGTTATGTCCCCTTTAAAGAAGCCGGTCCTCATGGCATCCACACTAATTTTTCGCGGGCCACTGTCTTGGCCTTCTCCGCAGAGTTTTGAGAGTATTGTGCATGCCCGCGCGAATGGGGTCTCCTCGCCCCATTCGAACAGTACGATAACCTTTTCTTGCAGCTGTACGCATCGATAGTCCGAGCCACTCACCATCCGCAAGTCCAGAGCATCAATCTTGTCACGCTTAATGCTCGTTTTTGCGGTACTCCCTTTTAAGAGCAGGGCGAGTCCCGGCGACACCGTCACTCGATCCGAACTCTCCGAGCGACAGAAACTGATACCTATTTTTTCTGCGGTGTCACTCATGAAAAGGGCTACACCCCGCGTCCTTATACTTGGGTCGCCACGTTCTCCTCTTTCTCTAATTAGCTCTTCAAACGTGGCGTATAGGGTGGTGTGTTGAGACGTTGTCGGTGTTTTTGCCCTCCCAAGAAGTCTCCGGTCTCTCATACAAGGTGGTTACCCGACTGAATGATGTGACTTACAGGATTCAAAAGCAACCAAGAGGGACATTCAAAGTGGTACACATAGACCGTCTGGCGCGTTACCATGGCAGTAACAACGATGCTCGGGACGAGCATCTCTAAGAGGGGAGTAGTGTTAAGGACACACAAAGAAACTAGTGCCATCTAGCGGCAACCATTGAAACCACGCAAAGACAGAGACCGCGTGAAACTCTCTACTCAATACTAGATGGCGTTAGAGGAACAACTGTGGAACTCTATAGAAGTATAGTCTCGAAAACCGGGTATATGCGCGAACTTTCCAGAATGGTCTGGGCCTCGTCTCGGCCGATATAAATAGCCGCAGCGAGGCGAGCGAGTACAGTTCAGTTTGAGCGATCTTCGAGGCGACTTCAAGAGTGAAAACTAGTGATCAAGAGTGGTACCAGCGAAACCTACGACATTGGCTACGACTGAGGACATTGTGAGTGCTTAGTGTTTGAACTTAGTGCTTAGTGTTTGAACCTAGTGCTTTGTGTTGGACCTAGTGCTAGTGAATAAAGTCTTAAAAAGAGTCAGCAGGTCTTTTTCTCCAAATCCTTCGAACCCTAACACGTAACAGTATATATTATAAACATATAAAGAATTAAATATACAATATAATTATATTACTTTTAAAAGAATAACTGACAGTATTATTAAAGAGTATTCCTCTCTGCAGAATCTATATTCCACAACTGGTGGTAACTTCGTTTTTAAAAATAATAATCACTTATACAAATTGAATTTGTAAATGACTATTCGAAAATGCTATTTGAATAAAGTTATTTTGATTTGATTAATCGATATGTCTGTAGTATGTTCATCTGTTCCCTCATATCTCGCAGAATAATTGTCATATTTAGATAAATTTGATATCATTAGAAACTTCTTAATTGCCCACTAGTTATAGGCTATATAGTGTCAAATAATATTGAATGTGGCACACGCTAAAGGACATAAAGTGACATAGTAATTTTTTTGTCTTAGTCGGGTTATAGTTTTTAACTTGTATTTAAATGTATATTTTTTGGTACTAAACTGTAGTAAAATATGTTATACTAGATTTTATTATTAAGACATATATATTTGTATTTATGTATAATTTTTTTTTATTAAATTGAAAGACAATATCAATATTGTGATCATGGCTGAAAAGTCACTAAAAACCCGCTTCTGTGTGACTATGTTTTCTTTTTTTTTCGAAAAAATATTTTTAAAGATAACAAATAACAATGGCACAATTTTTGTTTAGAAAACATTAAAATGCATTGCTTACGGTCTATAAATATTTGTGAAGACGTGAACAATCTGGAACACTAGGTCTCGACAATTTATTGTATGTGTTGTTTATTTTATATGTATAGTTTTGTAGATGTATGGATAAGCATGACATTAAGGTGCCTTAGTATTATATACTATACTTTGCCTACTCATAGTACTAAAAATTGTTACGTAGTTTTTAAACATATGATAAAAATATGGATCCTATAATAATTAAAAAAAATAATTATGAAAAGTATTTTACACTTTTTACAGTTAAATTGCGAAAGTTGGGATATAATTAACACCAAAATACTATTGTTGTTGTTGCCTATTATCATGCCTTGTTACCTTTAATATTTAATTTTTCCAATTATACCAGTTATTTTGCACGTTAGTTAGTATTATATTAGACATTCAGTTTTTTTTTTACGAAATTTGCAAAGTAAAATATCGTTACGATGATTCATAAGAGCAGTGTTGTTACTATCAATTGATTGTACGCTACGAAAAAAAGATAAATAGAATCTATAATTTAAGTAGAATGTCAACATGTCTAGTACTTCTTTAAATATTATAGCAATAGTTATAGCACCAGTACCATATTCTGTTAAGCTTCCCATTCACAAACCTGCTAGCAATTTTCCGCGGCAAAGTGTTGCGGTAATACCGATTCTGAATAATATAGCAGCCGACGTAGCATTCTGAGCAATATAATTGTTGAATTCTATTTTAATACACTGAAGGTTTTTTACACTAAAGCACCTTGACCGTGTTACGTATAACGTTGTTAGTGTTAACTTTCAGTCCGATCTCACTGTTTGCAAAAAACTTGCTCTGTAAATATTGAAAACCGGAACTAATCCATATAGTTTTCTTGTTTAGAAATACACATAGGATTGACATTTATCGAAGTAAAATGACAGACAAGATCAAGTAAAGTTTTTGAATTTTTGAATTTTTTGATTTTACTTTTACTTTATTTCATTTTATTTTTAGTTATTGATTTTTTAATTTAATTTTGTTTTATTTTTTATTCTAAATGTTGTTTTGTGGTACTAACCCAATATGGACTTAAAATCTAGTCTGAAATAAAGTATTATTATTATTATTATTATTAAAACTTAATTTTTCCTTCTGGCTACAGAGAGACAAAGCGAATTAAGTCGGAATAAAATCCCCTGTAGTGACAGTCATTAGCATGTTTAAGATCTGTACGATTACTTGCAGTTCCTTCTGTGCCTCAATGTTTATTATTTTGTCTGTCGGAGTTTCACTAAGGGAGTAAAAATATAATGCCTATCCTCGCACTATTTTCTGGTGTGTATACTCATGAGTTGCAATCTTAATAACCGTCTTCCCCTAGGCCTTACAAAAGCGGAAATATGACTTGCCCTTTATTTTGTTCCCCTTTAGCGTGTGTTCGGTTCTGCGCCAAATCTATGCTCGCTGAATAATGTTGTCAAGTAGATATGTTAGTTCCGTTAGCATCGTATTTTAATATGAAGCCAGTACCTCCATAGTAGCTTCATATTAAAATATCACAAATTGCCTTCGTAGGGTTAGCACAATATTGGCTTTATTTAGTTTTTAATTAAATTAGGGTTCATTGCTATATACTTATTAACTTGTCAACCTCATTTCAAAATAGGAAAAGGCTGAGATGAATTAGCTTTTGTTTATTACTTTTACGTATAAATACTTATTACCTTTGGACTCCAAACAAGAAAAAAACGGTAAGTTTTCTCAAACCACAAAAAAAGTTCTTGTGAAAAATGCAATGAAGTACAAAGAATTTCTGTCGCGTCAAGGAGCCGATGGAAAGATCGGAAAAAAATTACCTATTAAGAATTTTTGCAGTGCAGTGAATGGAATATAGTTTGTGGCAACAATCCTGTTTAAGACGTTCGCGTGCCTCACAACTATTCGTATCATTTGAATGAGTGAGCAAATTAAACTTTAACTTGGAATTTTATTGCTATCTTGAAAAAGGTCGCGTCGGTACATATAAACGACGAGATTACAGTATGTTGAGGGGTTTCTGGAACTCAGAACTGGAATATTTTACTGTGTAGTACAATTTTACTACTAATGTAGAAGCAATTCCTTCAAATTTAAATGGTAATACATAATAAGCGTTAGCTTTCTATCACAAATACAATCATCGAAAGCAGTTCAACCAGTAAAACGTTATGAGGCATTTATGGGCATAGTAGGACATATTTTGCTCAAAATCTGGAGTAGCCTGACTGGGTCAGTACCTCGACCTTACAGAGGATTACAGCTAACTAATACTGCTTTCAAGCAAGCAGTGTAATGTTCCTGTGGTGAGTAAGGTGACCAGAGCTCCTGATTATCTATTTCACAGTCTGGTATTCTCAGACAATCGTAGCGTTTGATACCCACAATGTAAGAAAAACATAAAAATTTAGTTCACCATCTTTAGAAGTCTGTCATATTGGATTTAGTGTAATGTCACTTTATTTTTCGAGTAACTCTCTGCAAGCCCTTTTATTTGATTCCCATATTATTGGATTACGTTTTAAAATAACTAGTCCGCTATTTTTAAAAGTCTGCCATGTTTAATTAGTGTAACGTCACTTCATTTTTTGAGTTGCTCTCAGCGAGCCTTCTCATTTGATATCTATATTGTAGAAATGCATAATAATACTCCACCGTTTTGCATGTTCCGCCTTTTTGATTGTCATCCAAACTAAACGTGTATACAATATTTCAACTCAATCGGTTAAAGATATTTGCTTCAAAATTGAGTTGCAAGAGTCCACCTAACACACACATACATACATACACACACACACACGCACACATATATACACACACGCACACACACTTATAAATATATAAATCAAATAAAAGCTTTTAAGTAAGAGCACGAAATCTTGTCAAAGTGTAAACTGAATAGTATTCTGCAAAGGAAAGAACGCATCGTGTTTTCTTTTTCTTTATCCAGTTTATCATGGACATTTCACAATAACTGGTTTTCCTTATGTATTAATATTACTACTTGTATTAATGACCACTCATTTAAGGATTGTTTCATACATGGCTGTTAAAGCATCAGTATCAAACGTATAACAGTATTCAGTAACAAATAAAAGTTTCTGATTAAATTTATTTTTCACTTTTGGAACGAAGTTCCTTATGGGACGATGCGGAAAGGTATCCTTGTCAGCAAAAAACTTCCCTAACGAAAATGGGTGGAATAAGATTTTTATGTAAAGTTTATGTATGTTCGCTATACAGTGTCTAACGTATAGTCTACGTGATCACTGTTATTATTATTATTTCTGTTTGCTATTATTAATAATGATAATGAATATTAATATTTCTCTAATAAGGAACTCCGTTTCTATTTGGTGTCCCACAAACAACACTTTTTTTTATTATTTCCGTCAGTCACTCATTTAAACCTTGAACAACACTCTGGTAGGCTGATTACGATGAAATAAAACACTTTTTTTCTTATCACCCATATTAGCGATTACATATTAACATGTTGATGTAGTGCTGGCGTGATTCAAAAATTTAAATAAATCTACCAACACCATCTAGGCGTCATCGAGGAACTAAACTTATTGAGATACATTGTAAACAAAAAATAAAGTTACAGTTACAAATTCATACTGGTAGTGTATGTTTCATCCGGACAAACCTATTGAAGCCCACTGCTAGAAATAGGGCTCCCCAAGCTCGCGCCAGACATCCCTGTTTTCCGCAATCCTCATCCAGCCTACACCGGCAATCTTACGTAGATTGTCAGTCCAGCGGACCGGAAGACAGCTCACACAGCGTTTGCCAAGGCGCGGACTCTCCACTCCAGGACACGTCTGCTCCATCGGCCATTGGTCCTGCGATAGAGGTGACCAACTCACTGCCACTTTAACTTGCTAATCTAATTTATTTATTGTTTATTTATGAGGAAATTAATTATTATTCATGTTTTGGAATTATATAAAATACCTTTTGTTAGAAAAAGTAATATAAATTTTGCGAGTAATACAGTACTTACAAATTAGAAAGGAAATTTCTAATATAAAAACAAATTAAGAAAGTTTTATTGGATTTTTTGTAATTGATTGAATATAATTGTGTTTGCTAGCATATTAAAAAATCGACTTCAATTACATCGACAAGTAATAAATACAACGTAAGTAGAGGAAAAAAATTAACAAACGCACTAATCGTCACTGTGATTTTCGAGAGTTCCCTCGATTGCTCTGGTATTCTTTTATCAGATCCTGGTTTCCTTACCATGGTTACCACACTTGGGGTATCTACTTTTCCACAAAAAAGAATTATCAAAACCGGTTCATAAACGACGTAGCTATCCCCGAACATAAATTATATAAATATGGTTACTCATTTTGTATATATAAAAATGAATAACCTCCTCCTTTTTTTACACAAATATCATTTTCTTAATAGCTGTTACGCTGTAATACGTTATATTATTTGTGATATTAAAAAAAGTGGAAAAAAACAAAGAATAAATTAAGTCACACATAATATACTCTTTGTCTTTAATTAAATATTTTGTAATATAGTTACTCATTCGAAAAATGATTTCTAAAATCCCGCTGTATTTCGTAATGATAGTAGAAACAAAACATGAATCTCTGTCATGGTCCAAAGATAAGCTGCGTGCAAGAGAGACGGATCAATTTTTTGCTTTGCGTAGGGATTACGACTTTATGTGTACGCTTTTACACAGACACCACGTATGTTTAATATTTACATGGGTATTATGTGTCAAGTTTTCTACTACTACTAGATACTTTTAGGGCCGGTTTTATAGTTTACTGATAAAGTATATTTCGCGCGTAACTCGCCCGTTTTTCCCTCAACTACTAAACTAAAACTATTACATGCACAGTTTGTGGATTGCTGCTATATGGTAACGGTAGTAAAGAATATAGCCACGCCCTCTTCTTGTGGGTGTCGTAATAGGCGACTAAGGGATAACATAGTTCCACTACCAGCTTGGGACTTAAAAAGCTGACTGATGGCGGGATAACCATCCAACTGCTGGATTTGAAATGCACAGGCCGAAGACGGACAGCAGCATCTTCGAGGCGACAAAGCCAGCCCTGCGGTCACCAACCTGCCTGCCCAGCGTGGTGACTATGAGCAAAACACATGAGTTCACTCCATTTTAGCGTGAACTTGTAAAGGCCTATGTCCAGCAGTGGACTGTGATAGGCTGAAATGATATTCAAAGTCGGCGCTACTATTTCTGTGCCAAAAATAGGCATTAATTCCAATTAAATTTATTTATTTATTGTATTTATTAATTTTTATTATTTTTATTTATTTATGGCGAAATTGATTGTAAGTGCTATGAGATACTGTTGTTATATTTATTAGTTTATTATATTATATTATTCAAATGTATATATATGTATTGCTTGTAAGTATTAATGTGTAGATATTTGTATGTAAGTTTATTACAATGTAACTGCACCACCTACCCGATCTTCAAATAAATAATATTCAATCCTAGTTCGGGTTGTCTGGAAGAAATGGCTAACTAGCCATAAGACCGCCTCTTGTACTACACATTTTTAAGTTGTCTGTATTATTATTATTTTATATTTGCATATTGTGGTGTACAATAAAGAGTAAATAAATAAATAAATAAATTAATAGGCATAGTCCAGCAGTTGACTACGATAGGCTGAAGTGATTGTTAATTGAGACATAAGACCGTTTTTATCACAAACGATTCAGCCTGTAACATTCCATTGCTGGGGACAGGTCTTTTTTTTTCATGTAGGAGAAAGTGGAGAGGATGTTTGTAAAAAATGTATATAGGTATATTAATTTTTTCCGTATCATACAGCTGTATCAAAAAATAGTCTTTAAAAACTAAAGAAGTAACGATAGTACAGATAGCATCTCCCTTGTTGTGAAAAGTGTACTTAAACTGTCAGAGTAACGTCAAACTTTTCACTTAAGCTATTCTTCTTGCATCTGCGAATTTACTGTTACGGCTTTATGACTTAAGTTCGAAATAGCTCTGTTACATGATTTTGTATTATAAGTAAAAATGTCTAAGAGCCTTTTAATACAAAAGAATTTTTTGTACGGCTTCTAAACAGAAATAAGTTTCGATCCGTTGTTAAACGTTTGTTTAGTACTTTAATTTGATCTTTATTGTTTGTATTATGTAGTTGATGTTTTTATTTATATAAATATAAAAATTTGAAGCAAACTTTAAAAGCGTGATGGTCGTTATTGTGTTGTGGAATGAGAGTTTGATTGATGCCGGCGGACAATTGTTAGAAACCTCCCGGGACGGATAAAAATCGACATAATTAGAAATAAATATTTATGTACAGTTGTATATCTTATCTGAGTGTGCATCCCTGTGGTATTCCCACCATGCATTCGAAGAGTAGAAAAGTAATCTTTTTCCGTTGTTGTTTAATACTTTAACCGGCAGTGGTGAAAAGTGACGGATGGCTTTAACCCTTTTTTCATGACCTGATGTAGAACGTTTTAGAGTTGTTTCAGTTCTATGTAGACTAGCACAACGAAAAGCTAGAAATAAATATGGACATTAATATTGTCATTTAGGTAAGGCATAGCAAGAAATACCTTGTAAAAAACTGGAGCTGGCCTTCTAGAAACTTAAACTTACAAAAGATTACAGCCAAATATTATTGTGATTATCACGCAGGTGACAATAACATACTGTAACCGCTTACCAGAAAGCAAACCGTACGCTTGTTACCACCCTATTAGTTGGTATAAATATAATATCTGTTACATATACAAATAATTTTGTATAAAATAAATATGGCTTCTGTTATTAACACGTAACGTAAACACTGACTAAAAACATTGTAACTAATTAATGGTCTTTAAAACTAATTATAAACTAAGCGTGCGTATTATAGTAATATACAACAATAATGAAATTTTGTGGTTGTCTGTGTTTAATAGCTACAAAATTTTATTTCGTTTACAGCGTCTTTTTATGATCGGCACCGGAGTACAACTATATTAGGAATGAAAGCCACATTTATATTACAAAACAAAATTCTAATTACTCGCTCTGAGTTCTTTGTGATGTACAGTTATTTAAACTGATAGGAATGATTTCGTGGGTTGTTTATAAGACGTCTATTACTTCGGCTACTTAGTAAGGTAGTCGTAATATAAAATATTAAAAGGAGATGATTATCTATATAAATTTAAGTAGCTACATATACCAAAAAACATTTTTTTACAATTTTTGTCTGTCTATCTGTTTGTTCCAGCTAATCTCTGAAACAGCTGGACTGATTTTGACGAGACTTTCATTAGTATATAGTTGATATAGTAAGAAATAACATAGGCTACTTTTTTTTAGAAATTTATTTATTTTAAAACTCTGCGAACTGAACAATAGTTATTTTGTTAAATTCCAGATGAGGATTGCAGGAAACCGGATGTCTGGCGCGAATTTGGGGAGGCCTATGTCCAGCAGTGGACTGCAATAGGCTGAGCTGACTGACTGATAGAACTTTTAACTGGGTGGATCTATTTTTATTAATCGAATATACTTAACTATTTTTTCGTCGGCCTACGTGGTATTATACCGCATAAATTTTCACTGGGTATACCGGTTTGTATGATTTTTCTTTTAATCGAAATCTGTTACTTGTCCTATAGGGCTATTGTGACACACAATATATTTTCATAACGCGCATTTACTTGTATATTTTTTCGTCTACTTACGCTGTGTTACTTGTCTATGTAATTAAAGTCGGTTTTTTTTACGTTTGCGAGCAAACACAATTATATTTAAAGCCTTTACAAGTTAACACTGATCATAGGAACATAAATAGTCAAACATAAAACCAAACAATATTTATAACAGCAGTCGAAAGCTTTCCAACATTGTTAAGAAGCCATATGTTTCTATATAGATATCCGCTGACTCGCAGTCGAGCAGCGTGGTGGGTTAAGTTCCTATCCTTCACCTAATTGGAGGAAGAAGCATATGCCTACCAGTGGGATGATACAGGCTGAATGCATGCATGCAAGTATGAATGCATAAGACTTTGGTACCTATAATTTATATATACGAAGAACCCAGTAAATTAAAATTACATTGGGTATTCTTGCGTTATATATTGTTTTATTTTTATTATTTTATACCCCAATTCTTATTTGAGTGTAGAATTTTAATATAAAAGAAATTTTTATGTAATATTTATGCCAAGACTTTATTTTTTGGTCAGTATCCATTCCATGTTATTCCACGTGAGAGACGAGACATAACTGAAGACGTAATAATAAATAATAACAATCTCCGTGCACAAACTGTCCGGTTAAGATACTGCCTCATCAATTTTTGTTCTAAAATTAGTCTGTTAATTAGTTCAGCAACGGAGGTCTTCCACTTGCTGTTTTAAATTTGGTTATATGTACACTTTTGATAACTTTTTATGTATTAAAGTTATATCTATATAGGTATTTTTTTATGTCACTAGGTCGGCAAACAAGCGTACGGCTCACCTGATGGTAAGCGATTACCGTAGCTTATAGACACCTGCAACACCAGAAGCATCGCAAGCGCGTTGCCGACCCAATCCCCAATCCTCCCAGGAGCTCTGGTCACCTTACTCACCAACAGGAACATAATACTGATTGAAAACAGTATTAATTTATTATAATTAAATTAGGTATATATAATTTACAATAATGCATGCTTTATATTTAAAACATTAATAGGGGACTACTACATCCTATTATATTTCAGGTTTACAAAATGTGAATATGATTTTGTTACTCAAAACAGAACAACACACTTTCTCCTCGTTAGGCGATATTAATTTCGATTTATGTTATGACAATGAAATAAATTGCTGTAAAATTCGTCTAAAGCAGTTTTAATAAGCTGCGTCTGGCGCACGTTCCGTTCTCTCGTTTTAAATTTAATAACGTACGTGAATAGGATGAAATTATTTAATGATCTGTATGGTAAGCAACACAGCTTTACGACGTTTTAGTATGTCAGATTTATTATCTAGATTTGCTGAGTAGTAAAATTGCGAAACTTTATGCGATGCAGTTATCTAGTGTTCTTTATAAATTAGTGTTATGATTTAACTTTTGAAATTTGATGTACCGCTTTTACTTTACACTACATTTGATCTTTAAATAGTTTATTAAAAATAATTTTAAAAAATTGTATATAAATTTGATATTAATAAAAAAATTGTAACGTAAATATCATTATTTAATCGTTAGGTAATGTAATTCATTAATCGATTGCAATAAAATGAAGATTTACGATATTAAATAAACTAGGTAGACATAAACATTATGTAGTTTCATAAATTATATAAATACTAGCAGTTGCACGCGTTTTCGATCGCGTAAAAATTGACGATCGTTACTAACAGGGGCTAAAGTACTGTTTAATCACTATATTACGAAAGTTTAGGATCTTTTTGTATATATATCATATTTACGGTTCACATTTCGTGCGTTAAATTAAATCAATCAAAATTCTAAATGATTTCATGATATTAAACTTTCTATTTCCGATATGATAGGAAAACATTTAAGATATATTGAGGCGTAAAAATCTTAAATTTTAAATTATATCTTAATTTATTTTTAACTAGCTGTGCCTGCGATTTCGTCCGCGTGGAATAGTGACTTAACATGTTCAACGTGATTCTTTAAATTGGCATAGTTTTTTTATTTATTAACCGACTGACATAAAACAAACATTAAATTTTAAGCTAAACTTGCCACAATATATTAATAAAAACCACATCTCAATCGTATAAGCCGTTTCTGAGATAGCGTACACAAACGCACAGACAAACAGATAAAAATTTTGACAATCATTTTTTTGGGTGCTATCTGCGTTAATAAAGGTCCCCATAATATTTTTTTCAAATATCTTAAATGTACAGACAGCGATCCATTACATTTTACTATATGTATTGATTAATACCTTGCCGGTCTAAAAATAAAGGTTAAAATGATATCTATAATTTTAAAAGTAGTTTAGAAACAAAGGTTTAGTTAAAAATAAGATGCTATTTTATACAAAATATCAATGATTATGGTGTAAATTATTTTCCCTCAATTTTAAAGGTGCTTTTTTTTGTTTGACGAAAAATATTCAAGCTCTTAACTTCAGAAATGACAGACTTCCATACATATTTAATCCTCTATTTTACGGATTAGAATTTCGACAATAGTTAAAATATGTGTTTATTCATTTTTATTTTATTAACTATAAACTACCTTATTGTTAAATTTCAAGTTGGTACCACCTATTTAACCTCTTTAGTATGGCTCTAGTTGAGTGATCTGTTTTTAGAAGACGTCTACTAACTAGGTATAATATGTCTGTCAAGTTTCAAGCTTGTAGCAGAAAAAGTGAAGACCTTTTATACAAATTCGTGAGAGCCCTCCATCCTTTCTCTCTATTAACTATAAATTACTTCTCTGCAAAATTTTATCTTTATGCGTTCACCGGTTTTTGAGAATTCGTGATGGATGAATAACTCAACAATTTTATAAGTATAATTTAGTTTTGTAAATCACCGTATCGTAGAATTTATAAATTAATTTCCTCGATATTATTTGACAATTTTAAGTTCGTAATTTTTTCGCCGTGTAGTTAATATCAATAGTCATATGGTTAAAGAAAATTAACTAAATATTCTTTTTAAACTAATTTAATGTTATGCCAGACGACCTCTATGCCTTTATAGTCATATAGATATCGTCTTGTTATCAACAGAATCCCATTTACCTATGTATCGAAAACGTACACCAAGTTTTGTGTTATCTGTAATATTCTAATATTGCCACACATTGGAGGATATAGTGCATGGAAATCATCCTCTTCATTACATCGAACCGTCACTTGTCGTCGACATCAGCGCGTCACGTTTATTGGCACTTTCATACTAATTACAGCAGCTCTAACATCGGATATTGACGGCTTAGACATGAGATTAGAGTTTTGGAAGTAGTCCACTCAGAAATAAACAAACCGTTTTCGTATTTAATGGTATTAGATGCTATGCAAATTTGACACTAATTTGAAGGAAGATAAGTAATTTAAGATGTCGTAAGATCTATTAAAAACAGTCGATTGTTCCATGACCCGATTTTACTATAATACTACTAATATTCTTTCTGGTCTAGCTGTTCATCCTTGTAAGTGTCCACATCGTTGCTCGTGCCTTGATTAAGAGAACACTGCCAAACAGTAGTAAAACAGTGTGGTAAATTAAGTTACAATAATAGTTCAGATTTCGCGTGAAACAAAAAATCCTAGCCCTTGCAAATATATCGCAATATGTGTGACACTGAGTTCACGGGAAGTACCATGTAGGTTTTGATTCCCTTGCAAGTGTCGAAAGTTTGCGGCATAAACGGCTGTAAAAGATTAATTGCGTTGGCTTAGAAGTTTGATTTTTTCACAGCTCCAAGGGACAGTAAACTTGAATATTTGATATGATTTTCAGCTCGATAACTCTACGTGTTCATGAGAGAAAGGGTATTGACAGACAGACGGACAACAAAGTGATCCTATAAATAAATCGAATATATAAAATTCTCGTGTTGCGGTGTTTGTAGTTAAACTCCTCCGAAAGGGCTTGACCGATTCTAATGAAATTTTGTGTGCATATTGGGTAGGTCTGAGAATCGAACAACGTCTATTTTTCATACCTCGAAGCTATAAGGGGGAGGGGGGATTAAGGAGGTTAATAACATATATGGCAAAACAACGTTTGCGGGGTCAGCTAGTAAATAAATAAATATCTTATAACATGCGCACACGGTCGCCTTTTTTTTTTTTTGATATCGCAGTGTAACCCATTTACGGGTGATATCCATGATGCCCGGGTAGGCATTCCTAGACCGTATGTCGGCTTCAGCACTTGGGGGTGCACTACCGACCAAAACCCCTGCGGGAGCCTTCAGCCGCTTTAATTGGAGGGTCTCGGATCTGCAGGCAACAGGATCCCTCCAGCGACAGGCTGGCCTCGGCGAAAAGACCAGACTTCTCCTCCATGAGGACTGTCCGGCTCACCCCTGAACAATCCCGACGACGCCATGTCTAGCAAGACCGGGTTTCCATCCCGGCACACGGTCGTCTGTTCCTATGATAAGCAACTTAATGCTTGTGTTACAAGTAACATCCGACTGTAAGAACTATTTTTTTAATATACATACAAATAAAACATATATAAATATATAAATAAATACAAATTAGACTTAGGCAGGAATCGAACCCGCAACTCGCGGGACAGAAAGCAGGGCCACTACAAACTGCGCCAACGGGCTCTATCCTATAAGGTTCCGTTTTTTCCTTTTGAGCTACAGTACCCTAAAAACCGAAATCAATTACATTGACAAGTAATACAACGTAGATAGACGAAAAAATAGTCAAATAAATACGCGTTATCAGATATTACTCATAAAGTAGTCATCAGATCTCGATCAAATTTTTGTGGAACCACATGACACGTACCTCCACCACCTTTTCAGCTAATCTTTTAGATATATGTGTGTGTGTGTGAAGACAAGGTGACCTAAAGCATTTAAATAAATAAAATTACCATGGAATATATAAACTGAAAAAAAGAAAAAAAATCTCAATTCTATGTGTATATTAAATTAATATGATTTTCTGACTGAAGCGTGTAATTTATGAAGGTATAATAATTTGACTTTCTTTAAAGTTTTTTTTTTGTCATATAACTCAAATTTAGTTGTATGTAAATGTTTTAATGTTTAAATGTTTAATTCAATCTAGGTAACATGTGTTAAACAAGTTGTTGCCCGCGGTATTGCTTGCGTAGAACTTTATTTTATTTACGAAGAGGTACTGAAGTAGTATGTGGTTATTTAGGAAGACTTTGTATACCGCATATTGCATACATTATTGCTCAACTTTCGTGCGCTAGAACTACCAGACTGTTCGCAGAGCAGAAAGATTCGTGATTCTAACTTCTCGAAGTTGTTGCCGACGAAGTCATTGGATAGAAATTAGTACTACAATGAATCTAAAATTATTTTTACTGTGACCTAGGTAATTGTTTCGCCTATAAAGTAATTTATTCATCCATACAAATAAATAAAATTGGAATGTCTGTTTGTAATATTGAAATAACCGCTTTTTACTAAATGCTTATGAATGTATAAACGTTACATATACCACAATAACATTTTTACAATTTTTGTTTGTCTGTCTGTCTGTTTCTTCCGGCTTATCTCTAAAACGGCTGGACCAATTTTGACGGGACTTTCACTGGCAGATAACCGATGTAGTAAGGAGTAACTTAGGCTACATTAATTTTAGAAATTTGTTTATTTTGTTATTCTGCTAACTGAATAATAACTTTTTTGTTAAATTTCACACGACAGCTACTTTTTATCTAAGAAGTGTAACTAACTTTTTTGTTTTTTTAATGTGAGTTTGTTTTAAATTTGTTTCGTAGGTTTTTAATAAAGTTATGTATTTAATTTATAATAATCATTAGTAATATTTATTGAAGAACAAAATATTAAGATGACAGCGTTTTAGTAAACGAAATTAAACTATCATTTCGTTTCAAATGATTTACTGTATGGTCTTCATGTCAATTATGTAGTTTTAATAAACTACTAGCTTATCTGCTGGTATGAACAACATGTATTTCTTAACGATATTGACGTATTCGGTGAGGAGTTGCTTAATGATGGGGCCACCGAGCTCAAAGATGACGTCCTTCCAATTTTCATCAAGCAGTTGCAGAATGGGCTTAGCTGAAAACATTATAAAATAGTTATATTCTTTAAATAAAGAATGTTTTTTTTTGCTACAGGGATTGATGGTTCGATTTTGGCAGTGACTCTGAGTGAATATTAAGTTTTGGTAACGAACAGCCGTATGTTTAAAAAAAAACTTTTACCAATTGTTAAAAGTAAATTATTATTATTAGTAATCTGTGTGTGTGTGTGTGTGTGTAATCTGAAGCGTAACTGAATCATTTATTAATATTAATGTATGATGGTATTTAATTTTCTATATATCCTGCATAATAAGTAAATAATTACAAATATTGCAAGTAAAATAAAAGCATTCAATATCAAGGTGTTTAAGTAATTGCAGTAAACTCTTCAATCGTAATTGACACTACTGTTTCAATAGTTAGGCAACCTGTTTCACTTGATTTTAAATATTATTTTAAGTAATAAATAGTAAAGATGGTATCCATCGCTTATTACCAGAAAGTGTTTATACTTTGACGAAGTTTGTATTTAGAAAACACGATTATTCAAGTTTAAAAAATGCTATTATAAGTACGAACTGGGTTTGTTCAACTTTACAAAAAAAAAAACTACTTTTATTTTAAATAACGCAACACGTAAAGTTGTAATAAATATAGTTAAAAATGAACAAGTATGTTTTAATACGATAACTCATGTAAAGTTGCAATATATATAGTTAAAAAAGAACTAGTATTTATGTTTTAATACGATGTACGATAACTTACCGGCTTCCTCGTTACCTCCAAAGAGATTATCAAGCTTCATATGTACCTTTTTTACTAAATCATACGAGTACTCAAATCCTGTGATCTTCAAGTATTTATGGCCATCTTTCTCGATAACTTTGTATATTAAGTCGACCTTAAACACTATGTTATCTGTAAAATATATATATATTTAATGTTATAAAATAAACAATCTTCATTATATTAAATTCGTTTTTTTTTTTACTGTGGGCTAATGTATGTATAAGTAGTAAGTAATATGTATGTAAGGTACGGTGGTGTATACGAGTATTATTTACTACCAGGATTTTTAAATCGTTTAGTTACTATGGACAACACCTGGGTTCATCAATATATGCCAGAGTCTAAACAATAACACAACAATAACAATAAAGACAATAGTCCAGAAAGTAAAGGAAATTTTATCAGCTGAAAAGGTGACGGCATTAGTTTTTGGGATGCTCGTGGAGTCATAATGGTAGACTATCTTTCAAAAGGCAATTTAAGAAAATTGTCCAGAATTACTAAGGAAGAAAGTGTTATTTCACCAGGATAATGGACGCGTTCACACGTCTGTCGAAAGTACAGCTCAAATTCATGATTGAGGTTTTGAACTGCTGCTCCTTGACTTTCATTTGTTTCCTAACTTAAGACACGGCGGCTAGAAATTTTTGTCAAATGAAGAGGGAAAACCCGCAGTGAGCCAGTATTTTGCAGACCTTAAAGAACTATTTTTAAGCCGTGAAAGGAAAAAAAATTGAAAAACAGATGGAAAAAATGCATCGAGTTAGGTGGAGATTATGTTGAGAAATAAAAATATTATTTCATGTAATTTTTTTCTTATTGAATCCACAAACTTTCCGACCCACCCTCGTATTGTATACATTAAAAATATAGGTTTCATGTTAATTTGGCCATTAGTAAAACATACCAGTTTTTAGTGTGTAGGTTCCATTTCCAACTGCATTGAAAAAAAGTAACTGCCCTTGAAGATCGTAGTGACCAGTTATAAAGATAGGGGTTTCAATAACTACTTTAATTGTTTGCTTGCTTGTATCGTGCCTGAAAGATTTATTTTATAAACATACATGTCTAATAAGAATAAAACATTTTAAAGACAGTTTGAATATTCTATTTTAAAAATTTTGACAAATTTTGGAAAAAATATTTCACATATTTATTAATAAACTAAATTAGTTTCAACAAAGTCAATTTTGTATTAGAATTTAAAAATTTTGTGCTTAACTTCTGATGAAAAAAAAAATGTGACTATTTAAAAATATATGAAGTATGATTGTTAAATTACTATGGTCATATTAGTAACTTATAAATATATTCTTGCCTTAAAGAGAGCTTTCGACAGTAAACAGATACGCTAACAAATAAACGGAGAATTGTTCAAGGTTTACGATAATTTATAAACAAATCGTGTATAAATAATGAAAACGTATACTAATTTTATAAATAAAAATCGTTAGATTTCATACTATGGTTGCACAACAGGTTAAATATGTCGTTAATACAAAGAATCCAATCAAAATATATTTACACTATTTTCATATTCATATTATAATTTTTCCTTGACATGTTTTTAGTATACAAAAACATTTTCCTGTTTATAATAAACATCACTTACAAAATAAATTAGGCAAATCGGTTTATGTGTGAAATGAACTTAGGGAAATAGCAATAAATAATTTACAATTCTTAATTTTTTGTTAAACATTTTTCTTTGTAATTATTCATTTTTTAATTTATAATATATATATAATAAGATAGAAATATATATATGAATATATCATCATCACCATCATCACTTCAGCCTAAAGCAGTCCACTGCTGGACACAGGCCTCCACTAACTCGCGCCAAAAATGGCTCATGTGTTTTGCCCATAGTAACCGCTGGGCAGGCGGGATGGTGACCGCAGGGCTAGCTTTGTCGCACAGTAGACGCTGCTGTCCGTCTTCAGCCTGTGTATTTAAAAACCAGCAGTTGGATGGCTATCCCGCCATCGGTCGGCTTTTTAAGTTCCAAGGTGATAGTGGAACTGTGTTATTCCTTAGTCGTTTCTTACGACATCCACGGGAAGAGAGGCTGTATTCTTATTGCTGTAACCACACAGCAATATGAATATATATAGAATATATATATAATATAGACAAAAGTTTTTTACTGCTTTCACAATTCAGTCTGTAACATCGCACTGCTGGACCTGTTGGAATTTATTGATATTATATTCAAAAAATTAGTTGATTTATGCTAGATTTTTAAACCAAATATGTCACACATTTAAAACGTGCACTTACATATGTACTAGCTGTGCTCGCAACTTCGCCCGCGTGGAATAGTGACTATATATATTATATGTTTAACGTCATTCTTTAAATTTGCATAACTTTTTTATTTATAAAACAAACACTTAATGTTAAGCTAACCTTGCGACACTATATTAGTAAAAAATCACATCTAAATCGTATAAGCCGTTTAAGCGTGTTTTATTTATATGTATGATATATTCGCACATCGTCTCAATTCGTATCAACGGAAAAAGAACAAACATTATGATTCTGCCTGTAACATCCTACTGCTGGATATAGGCCTTTTTCTCATTGTTGGAGAAGGAATGGAGCCATATCCACCACGCTGCTCTACTGCGTGTTGGCGCATATGTTTCCTACTATGAGCAATAATCGCTATCAGGTATTTATGATAACAGCCGGAATCGATAGCTTAACTTGCTCTCTGAGGCACGGTGGTAAAATTTACAAGGACAGACAACCAAACCGAAAAGAAATATTCTTACAATTACAAATACGTGTTCCTCTACCGGAGACGTCGACAGCTATCGGAGGTACTTCCATCGCCGCCGAGTTGACGATGAAGTACATGGCAATCGTTCTCAACGGTTGACGGTCGGTGGAAGTTCGATGAACACTTTCGGCAGCTAGCCGCTAAACTTCTGGCCAAGGTTGGGGCACTCGGGGGACTGCTACCCAATCTTGGGATCCCAGAGATAAGTACCTCTTTAAACCACCTTTTTACTGGCGTTGTGTGCGCATTGGCGCTCTAAGGCACACCGATTTGGGCGGGCGCAGGGTGTGCTAGGAACGCGCCACTCGCAACAGCTCGCTGAGGCCGGCGCAAGCCGGCTTCAGCGAGCTGTTGTTCTGCGAGCCGCATGATACCGGTGATACCGCACGATACACAGTATCCTACACTGCATCATGCTTCGCCGACAACCCGCCGTGTGAATTCGAGGTCGAAATCCTCCCTTCGGTTTTCTGGCGCATGATGAAGGCGCGTCTAAGGAAGGAACCGCCTCTTCCGCAAGAGGTCGTGCAATGGAGCAGAGCGATTCACGACGACCTCTGTCGGAAGTGGTTGGCAAGTTTGGAGGATCTAGAGGCAAGCCGAGATGGTGGTAGCAATTAGGCCATGCCTACGTAGCTGGGTCGAAAGAAGAAACGTTTAGGTGTCGTTACACTTGGCACAGATATTGGTCGGGCATGGCTGCTTCGGTCGTTATCTGTTAGTGTTGGAGTGGGAACCGACGTCGGTGTGTCATCACTGCGACGTCGTCGCTGAGGACACGGCAGAGCACACATGCGTGGTCTGTCTAGCGTAGAGCGAGCAACGCGTTGAACTCTCGGAAATAGTAGGAATGGACCTCTCACTGTCTGTTTGGATTAGGGCCATGGTCTACAGTGAGAAAAAATGGAACGCAGTTTGCTCCTTCTGTAGTTCCTTAATGCTGCGGAAGAAAGTGGCAGAACGGAAGCGAGAACAAGATAAAAACTAGCTCTCGATTCGTCGCGGAAGACGCAGTCGGCGACGCCGAGACTACCTGGCAAATCTGCCTCTGTAACGTGAACGTAACGGGAGCAGCGAACGGTGGATAATATTAATATCAGGCATATCCACAACTTCACAAACGTAAAGTTAAATGCCTCATAAATATTTGGTACATTTAATACATTAAACGAAAATCTTAAATTGCGATAACTTACGTGACTTTCAAGATTTTCGCTTTTCCGGGACCGGCTATGTTATTATCTGTGAAATGTAGCTTAAGATTGTTGACTTCAGAACGTATATCTTTGATGACGAACGGGTCAGCTTGTGGCATACCCCATTCTGGTATTCCAGCAACGATATGCGGTAAAACCGCTTGCGCGCTCGATGTCATGCACGCTTCATCCTCCGCCCTGCACGGTGTGATGTACGATGCTGGAAACAGATTAACGTAATTATTTGCTGACTAAACTTTTTAACTACTTAAGTGTTTACCACAGATTACCACAGTTTAAGACAGTAAGTCAAGGTCCATAATTAAGGGTTCTACGTATTAACCTTAGAATTTAATGTTTTCAATAAAATATCGAATGACCTAAATACCAAGTTTTGTTTATAAAGAGTTCCTTAGTCTAATGTGTGACTATATACGAGTACATTCATTCATCCATCCATACTCAAACACATACATGGCCACAATATTTGTATAGATATGATCAGGTTTAAATATTTTTAATTAAACATTAAATTAAATAGTACCAATTATAACTAATTAAATATATCATATTGTAACCCCAAGTTTCGGACTGCGCAAAGTAAACGTCTTTTTTCTGGTTTATGGTATTCGCATGTAGGTATAAGTAAATCCCATAAACAAGTATTGTTGGTGCAGTATTACATAGTTGATAAAGATGTGTGGACTTTATAACGCTGTATTTCATGCATGATATTACTATACATTTACCTATATATATTTATTTTCAAAAGAGTAACTGCGGAGTGGCCGTCTGTTCCTATGGTAAGCAACTTAATGCTCATGGTAAGTAAAAAATGTAACACAAGTTACAAGTAACAGCCAACTGTAATAACTATTTTTTAAATATATATACATAGAAATAATACGTATATATTTATATAACTACAAATATTACACACAGACTCAGGCGGGAATCGAACCCGCAACCCGCGGAACAGAAAGCAGGGCCACTAAAAACTGCCCCAATGGGCTATTCACCTAGTTCTTTTGTTCAGAATCTACATTCCGAAGGGATGGTAGCTTTATTTTTAAAAACTAATAATGACTTTCAAATTTAATTTTGTAAAATGTGGATTCGAAAGTGCTTTTGAAACATATATAAAGTTGTTGTCGATTTTCATTTTTGATAAAAACTATTCTAAGTAGAAGTTTAAGAACGTTAATATTGAAATACGATTAACAAATCGTATTTTTTCATTCTTTACAAATAGAATATTCAGTTTGTTTGACAAGAAGTTAAAACCAGTAAAGTGAAATATATTTTAGCGTTATGATTCAGCCTCTAACATCCCACTAGGCATAGGCCTCTTTCTCTCTATGTAGGAGAAAGATTGCAGCTTAATAAACCACGCTGCTCATTACTCAAGTTAGCGGATACATTTCCTAATATGAGTATCGATTGCTATCAGATATTTATGATAATTACTGGGACCGACGGCTTAACGGACTCTCCGAGGCACGGTGAGGAGACCCACAAAGACAGACAATCAAATTGGAAAGCAATATTTGCACAAATACAAATATCCATCCCGAGCGGGCTCGGGATGGATATTTGTAACCCACAAACCGTCGGTGTTTTAGGTGTGAGGTACAAGAAACGAATTCAGTACTTACCGTCGTACCCGTTCGATTCTAAAATAAAATAACTTAAGAAGCAGACCAACAAACATTTTATTTGAATCATTATAATAAATTCAACTTATATAAACTCACTTTGAAGTTTATCTATTAAAAGATATTAAAATACTGGTATCGATTCTTCGAATCAGTTTTATATATGTGGTTTTTTGTTGCTGCCGCCAATTTGTATACTATACTTACCAATAATCGTATCTATATTTTACTTAAGGCAAAAAAACTTGCTTTCGGGGTTCCATTATTAAGTTCTACCGACGAACTGACCGCTACAACATCTTTTTTATTTCGTTTAAAAATGTCATTAAAATCGGTCCAGCCTGGTTCTGGTAACATATATATAAAAAAATATAATCGAATTGAGAACCTCCTCCTTTTTGGAAGTCGGTTAAAAATATTTTACGTCAGAGTTTGTTTGTTTTTTTCTGAATTTGCCAGATTATAGTTGAATATTTCACTAGGTTAGGTAGTTAGTATGGTATGTAGGTAGTATAGTATAGTAGGTAGGTCACTAGGTTTTTGTCGACCTACGTTGTATTAAACAGCATAACTTTTCACTGGGTTTATCGATTTTTATGATTCTTACTTAAATCGAAAGCTAATGCTTGTCATGTAGTCTTATTTATATTTAATCGAGATGTGATTACTACTTTCTTAATTAATATTTGATAACGCTTATTAACTTGACTGTTTTTTGTAATATACCTCATAACTTTTTACAAGGTGTACCGATTTTAATGATTCATCTAATACTTTTCATGTAGTTCCGTTTAAATATGATCGAGATTTAATGAGCATTTTTTGAGTAATCTTTAATAGCGCATACATACTTCTTGTCGATGTAATTGAAGTCGGTTTATTTTCGTTATCGTTTAATTTACAACAGCAGCAGAAACCTAGAATGTTAGTTATATCTTTTTATACCTTTTAAACATTTAAATAAATAAAATTATAATGAACACAAAAAATGTAATCCGTCAATTAATTTAAAATAAACTGACAAAAAAATTGAAAGAAGATTATTATAAGAATAGTATTATTTTCTTACGTTTGAAAGTTATAATTTACTAGCTGTACCCGCGACTTCATCCGCGTGAAATTTAACAAAAAAGTTATTGTTCAGTTTGCAGTTATAAAACAAATAAATTACAAAAAAAATAGCGTATGTTACTCTTTATTACATCGGCTATCTGCCAGTGAAAGTTCCGTCAAAATCGGTCCAGCCGTTTCAGAGATTAGCTGGAACAATCTTCCAAACGGTTAAATTCCACACGGACAAAGTCGCGGGCACAGCTAGTATATAACACAAATACGCTAAACGATTTAGCCTTTAATATACCACTACTGGTCATAGGTCTTTT
This sequence comes from Melitaea cinxia, assembly GCF_905220565.1. Taxonomy (NCBI): domain Eukaryota; kingdom Metazoa; phylum Arthropoda; class Insecta; order Lepidoptera; family Nymphalidae; genus Melitaea; species Melitaea cinxia. The sequence continues at coordinate 5,284,793 of NC_059405.1, read as the reverse complement.
TCTCCATGTAGAAGAAGGATTGCAACTTAATCCACCACGTTGCTCCACTCCGTAAAAAATTACCGTACTAAGAAAACATTTCAATTCGGATACCATTACAAGGGGGAGCTGTTTCTAAAATCGGTTTGATTTTTTCTCTATCTACCCTCACTGCCTCGCTACTGACTATGAATCCTAAATATTTTACCTCTTCACATAAAAAATCACAGTTTTGTTTCTTTATTTTTAATCCATTGTCTTTAAGGATTTGCAAGATCCTATTTACCGTATCGATATGGGAGTCCAGATAAGAATTATGTATTAATATATCATCAAGAAAAACTGTTACATTGGGAAAATCCTCCAACAATTTTACCATTATTCAATGAAAAATTCCAGAGCTCGAAGCTAGACTGTATACTAAACGGTTGTATGTACATAAAGAGACACCCCTATGAGTATTAATCACAGTTAAATTTCTAGTTTCATCGAGTAAAATTTGATTATAGGCTTGAGAAAGATCGAGTTTAGTAAAATATTTACTACTTCTGAGCCGTGAAAATAAATTTCGTCGACTTTGGGTACCGGGTACTTGTCGATTTTAGCATTTTATTAAGTGTTCCTTTGTAATCGGCACATATACACAAAGAACCATCAGGATTATGAACAATTACCAACGGCGTAGCCCAGTCGGAGGTGTCGACGGGCTCGATGACGTTGGCGCGCAGCATGCCATCCAGCTCGGCGTCGACTTGCGGCCGCAGCGCGTACGGCAGCGGCCACGCGCGGCAGAACACAGGTTCCATGTCGACTCGTTAGTGTCGCCCGACCGCCCGTGAAGCACCCCAACGTACCATCGAATAAATTCTTATGTCTAGAAACAATATCATTAATATTGCGCTTGGGTACCTTTTTATTTCTAAAGACAAATTATTAATACCTATTTTTAATACAGAAATATGTAACTCGGCGAGCCATTGCCGTCCCAGTAAACTCGTAGCGCAAACCTTGAATATCATTTCAGCCTATCACATTCCACTGCTGGATATAGGCCTGTACAAGTTCGCGCCAAAAATGGCGTGAACTCATGTGTGTTTCCCATAGTCACCACGCTGGGCAGGCGGGTTGGTCACCGCAGGGCTGGCTTTGTCGTGCCGAAGACGCTGCTGCTCGTCTTCGCCTTGTGTATTTCAAAGCCAGCATTTGGATGGTTATCCCGCCATTGCTCGGCTTTTTGAGTTCCAAGGTGGTAGTGGAATTGTGTTATCCTTTAGTCGCCTCTTACGACACCCACGGGAAGAGAGGGGGTGGCTATATTCTACATTGCCGTAGCACCTACACAGCAATAACTTTGAATATGTGCAAATCTAATAGTTTATTTTTCTTTCCATATGTAACATGTACTTTTAATATGCCTAATGCATCTTGACTTAAATTACAATAATTTACAGATTTAATTAGCTTCTAACAATGGTAATATCGACACCTCCGACGCATAAGGTCGTATACAGAATAGGGCAAGTTTACAGTATGGGCATTTAAAGTTAACTTTTCTCACTACTCGAAAACGAGAAGGAAATTTAAATTTTAATCAAGCTTATAATTAATAGTGCCTTAAGTCATCTTTAAACAAACACCATTAATAGAAAATGAAGTCTAATTTAATGAAAAAATGCGGAAATTACATACTTATGACTTTATGCGTAGGGATGCAAGTGTTATATTATTATGTTACGACGAGTTACAGCGATATGCGCGGAGTAAAGTTTCCTTGCCTTCAAGTTACGCCGGGTTACTACTTTATGCGTGGTAAGAAATTTACATACCGTCAAGTTGCAAATTGTTACGACGTAATTCTTGGTAGACAAACAATCAAAACTTTGATCATCATAAACGGCAGATGAAAAAATTAGACATACTTAAAAAAAATAAGATTAGTAGCAATAAAAACATATATTTTTTTCAAATCAACTTTATTATAATTTAGTTTACAATTATCAGTTTTTTTTTCATCCAAGAACTTTTTAAAATTATAAAAATCTGTAATACTCATCTTAATCACATTATATAAGGCGTGTTAGCTTTTGACCATCCTACTAATGCATACCATTGATCTGGCGTATATATGAGTTTATTTTTTGAATTTCGCTCTAGTATGAACAGAATCTGCTTCATTTTGAGTATATCCTCGCTCTAAGAACCTATGAGTTATTTTTACACCATATTTTTTTTTTGCACCATAAGTATAAAATGAAAACACAATACGATTTCGGAGCACAATTATCTGACCAAAAAATGAATTCCGTAGCGCCATCTTTTACTTTAGACACAACTTGCAACTTCACATGCATGGTGCCATGCATGGTGCCATTAATCTTTGGCCACATGTAACAATATGTTTCTTTACTGGCTAGATCGAAAACTGTAAAATTATGGACCGATAGGTTCCATTTATAATAAAATAAACCTACATTTCCATGAGGGCAATTCAGAATTTTTTAAAAATCGAAGCATGCTGTAATTATTTTTCCTTTACTTTCTACTGCTAATTTTTGTCTTTTTCCTTTAAATTTCTTGCTAATTTTTTTGATATTATATGTAGTTTTTGTTTATTTATTTCTTCTTCTGTCATATTATTTTTATTTGTGTCGTAAGCATGAAATTCGTTACAAATATCCTTCTTCGGTTTGTAAAAAGAAAAATTTAAATTGTGATTTATACTATCCCTATATTGCTGAGCTGTTTTAACTTTTCTTTTTATATTTTGATTAGTACACCACAACGCATCAATCACACATCACAAAACATCTTTGTAAAGTGAGTCCGCTATCTAAGTAATGTTTCGTAGACTTTTTGCGCACATAGTGTGATTCATCTAGTAGAAATATTTGTACATGCTTTATTACTCTTTGTTTAATCTTTTCGTCTATGATAACAACTCTCAAACCGCCACGATGGTCTGGGGAAATAGATACATCACCTGAATACCACTTCGACACGGCCGTACTAACTGTTCGCTCTCCTATAGAAAGAGTATTGAGGAACATCGTTTTACACACAAAAACAATATTGTGATTATTTGAATTAGGTTCTGTTAGTGGGAAGGAATATTTCAAAGTTTCCTTACGTCTAGATTCAGCCTTTGTAGTGGTATGAGTATTACAATTCAAACTGCAATATACTTATCTAGTATGGTCACCAAGTTTCCAAAACGCATAAAAAAATATTCTCACGTTGCTGAGAACTGAATTTCTGATGACATTTAAGGCGACATGTTGAAGCACACGGAAGTTTAATCACCTTAACATCTCTACTGACGCCGTCTTTTTTGCTTATGTAGGCTTTACCTAAATTCTTAAGACATTTTCGTTTTACTTCTTTCCAATCATCTCGTCGCTTGAGTCATTTTCGACTAGAAGATGGTGTTCCCTCAACAGACGAACAAGGTGAAGAAATAAAACTAGAGGTGTGTCAGCTTTGCTATTGGTGTTTGATAAACAGATATTCGAATCTGGCACCAGGCTGTGATCAGATGGAGAAGCATGAGTGACCTCTTCGACTCCAAGTGGTTCGCTTAGGGGTGAAGGAATAGATGTTTTATCAATTTGAGATTGACTGCTGTCTACTACATACAGTACGTTGGATTCCAAAGACACATTAATTGTTTCACCATATCCTTCGACAGGCACAAAACTCTTCATGTCTTGATTTGAGCTAGTATTATATAAATTATTTAATGCTAGTCGCACTTCTTGGGAACTTTTTCTAATGTCATCGAACTCAACCATTGACTTGAACACATTCCAGTTATGCTTGGTTTCCAGTTGAACAGGTGATTCTAAAAAACACACACTTACATTTCATTAACCACCACAACATATTAATGGTACAACATATTAATGGTACAAAATTTTAAATTTATTTATGATTTTAGCAAATTAAAAATGGCATAAAGTCTTATTTAATATTGAGTTCGAAGCATAACGTTGTATGATCTACATACGACTATAAAAACACAGATTTTGTTTTTTGGTAACGACGCATATTGTCGTAAGTACTAGTTACGACCGTTAACTTTGAAAAAAAAATAACGCATAACGTCGTAACTATAATATTACGACGTTATGCATAGAACTAGATTAAAATTATGAATTTTGAAAAAAATCAATAAATATAATAATAAATCTAATAAGTTTGTATAGCGATATGATTTCTAACTATTTAATAAAAAACAATCAATCAAAATCCAAAACTTACCAATTTGACTGGATTCATTAGAAGTATTTTTTTCATTTTCATTAAGTGCTAATTTTAAAATTCTTGATGATCGTAAATGGTGGTAATATAATACAATCAACATACCACAACACACTCTTGATAATATCATAACGTAAAACACTTCAAATTTTTTATTACTTGCATATCTTATTATATGCACTGTCAGTGACATACGACGGCGGTAACTGACCTTGATTGGTCTTGCACGAACCAATAGCACAACGCTTATCGTCGTAACGTGAAATGCGACTGTATGCGCGGTAACTGTCAAAATATACGACCATAAGCGTTTCTTAAATTCGTTAATTAAAAGTAATTTTAAGATTCTGGTTTCCGGAATTTATAAAACTCATATACGTTATTACGAAAATGTAAAATATGGATTTTCAATAAAAAGTGCGTTACAACCTTATGAGCCGGAGGTGTCGATATTTTAAAGTATTTTATGTAAGTTTTATAATTAATACAAGATAAGAGGGAACCGGTATCGATTTCCATTGTAAGATCAACTTTTTCTATATTTAATGTAATTCTCACCGGCTTGTATTAGCTTAGAGACATTTGATAAATCGCCTCATCGGCCTCCTGTTCCTCATGCTCCTCCTGGTCCTCCATCCAATGCGTCTGCACGCCTATGCCGATAATCACCGCATACCGAAAAGCCGATCTGCCTCCAATGCAAACCACTATTCAGGCCTACCGTACTACGTCGTGAAGCGCTTGCTTCTGATGCACGTAGCCGCTGCCGACGACAGGACTGCGTTCGCGCCCGCGCCCGCGCCGTTAACCTGACCCGAATAACGTTTATTTTTAAACTGACTTATTGACACATATACCACTTAAGTGTAGACAGGAGATTGTTTCCACAATTTTTGTATGTAATTTTTTTCATGTTGAGGCCACAAACTTTTCGACCTACCCTCGTATTGCATACATTAAAAATACAGGTGTCTGTTATAGTTTGTAAGTTAAGATCGTAGTGACCTATAAAGATAGGAGCTTCAATAACTATTTTAATTGTTTGCTTGCTTGTGTTGTGCCTAAAAGATTTATTTTAAAAACATACATGTCTAATAAGAATAAAACATTTTAAAGACATTTTAGTTTGAATATTCTGTTTTAAAAATTTTGACAAATTTTGGAACAAATATTTCACAAATTTATTAATAAACTAAATTAGTTTCAAAAAAGTCAATTTTGTATTAGAATTTAAAAGTTTTGTGCTTTTAAAATAATGCAACTTTTAATTATTTTAAAAAGAGAAGGACGGCGGAGCATAATCCACCACACTGCTCCACTAAAGGTTGGCGGATATATTCCCAACTATGAGTAACGATCGCTATTGGGTATTTATGATAAAACCGGCACAGATAGCTTAACATGCTCTCTGTGACACAGTGGGCAGATACACAAACAAAGAGATGTAAACTGGAAAGAAATAGTAGTACGAAAACAAATATCTTGATTAATTAAGTCGAATTTGTTAGTTTATAGTCTTGTATAGAACAAAAAATGTATGTCTTATATTCATTTTTAGCTGACTTCAAAAAAGGAGGAGGTTACTAAATTCGGCCGTATGTATTTTTTTAATGTACGTTCGGGGATAACTTCGTCGCTTATGAACCGATTTTGATAAAAAATTTTTCGTGTTGGAAAGGAGATATTCCAATTAATGTGGTACTATGATAAGGAAACCAGGATCTGATGATGGAATCGCAGAGAAATCGAGGGGAACCTTCGAAAATCGTAGTGACAACAACTAGTGCGTTTGTTAATTTTTTTCGTCTACTTACGTTGTATTACTTGTCGATGTAATTGAAGTCGGTTTTTTCATTTGCTAGAAAACACAATTATTTATTATGTTTATAATTTAAATTAAATTCAAATAATTATATTTAGTTTTAAATCTCTTATATTTGCTATAAAGTATTATTCTAATTCTGTGGTGAATGTTGTAGCTAAAGGTCAGGAATTCTCAGTACATATGGCATGTTATTAGTTTTTTAGATTTTAATTAAACGCTTCAAATTGATGCAATTTCATCAGAGGCTAAAGATTAAAAATTTTACTGCACATAGTTTCAGCGTATAAAACTTATCACTACGTCAACGTAAAAGAATAAAGCGCCGCAATTAATGCTTTTTCTTGCAACTTGCTTTAGAAAATATAGCCTAAGATTTTTAAAATAAGTTCAGTAGTTCTCGACTAGCCCTTACACACAAAGAAATAGAATGTATAATCTTTAACATTATAATAATATTCAGGCGATGAACTTTCGTGTATATCTTTGAGGATGTGAGGACCAGGGTGTGAAATCCCTCGCCCACCATAGAAAAGGAAGGATCCTCCGACCGGACGGGTGTTAACTCTGTTGGGCTACTGCCCCGACGGTTGTTGTCAGGTTCTTTTATATGTTGTTCAATCGCTCTGATAACTTTAATATCGCGATGTAGGATACGTCAGTTTTAAGTTCGTAGATAGATGAACAATTTAAATATATATTGACGTCAGTACCCTGTCAGTAAATAAGCATAAATTGCACGGTGGTGAAATGTCACGTTCCGCATACAGCTAGGTACGAGATTTGATTAGTTTGATTTACATGCAGGTACCATACCACACTGATTTGACTGATCTCTGTAATGGATCGCTGAGCGTGGATTTGGTGACGATTGTATATTTTGTAATAAATTAATCCATCTTACCATAAAATCTTTAATATTTCTTTTTTTTATGTGTACAAGAAACAATTATGTTTTATGTTTTTTTGATTTTAATGACCCCCGATTCATTCTCTTCCATATTTCTATGGTAAATGTATTGTTTCTAGTTGTAGAATAAAGTATATTTTTATTTGTCTTAAACAATTATCGCTGGCAGTTTTCTTTTTTAACGACCTTGTAATTTAAGTACTTTGCGTGTTTAAATAATGTTTAATCCGCCGATAAGCTGTCATGCAGTTTGGCGGGCTAAGAAATTGTAAAAAACTATTTGGTCTAAATAAAGAACTTATTATTCATTTATTTTAATTTGGTACATTAAAGACGTTTTTACGCTTCAGCCTGTAATATCCCACTGCTGGGCATAGGCCTCTTTCCCCATGTAGGAGAAGGATCAGAGCTCAATCCACCACACTGCTCCAGTGCGGGATGGCGGGTATAATCCCTACTATGACTAACGATTGCTATCAGGTGTACATGATAACAACTGGGACCGACGGTTAACGCGCTCGACGAGGCATTGTGGGGAAACCCACAAGGACTGCACAAACACCCAGAACATGGCAAACATCTGTAAGGCCAATACAAATGTTTGTCATGTGTGGGGATAGAACCTGCAAACGCAAGCGTAACAGACACAAGCCAGTGCTGTAACCGTTGCGCCAACGCGTCGTCGTAATATGTTTTATGTGATACGAATAACGTATAATATAAGCGAAATAATATCCATCTTCAAGCTCCGACTGCATTTGCTATTTCATACAAAATTCAACGTGTTCCTCTAAGCATCGATTCATAGACAAAGTTTGTTCCGTGTAGACGTTCCATCTTAAAAGTAGATTCCTCTAAGTACGTTACAAGTAAAATTATCTAAGAATTTCCATCCAAAGTTGACAGTAAGTCTAACTATATTAAAACTCTACAGATTAAGTTGACGAAATTTTAGCAACAGTGTGTTAAATCTCGTAATTTTAGTACTTTTTTCAGAAAATGACTAGTCTAAAAACTGCTTTCGATTTATAACTTCTCGTGAACTGTAGATTTTTAAAAATAGGTAATTTTTGTAATCGTATTTTTAAAAATAAAATTGAACTATTTTGTGTAGAGTATTGTCCCAATACCAAATCATCGAGAGTTCGTTGGAGTACATTCAACGCCGTACTTACATAATTTAGTAAAATAATTGTGTTTGCTCGTAAATGAAAAAAACCGACTTCGATTACAAGTAATACAACGTAAGTAGACGAAAAAAATTAACAAACGCACTAGTTGTCACTACGATTTTCGAGGGTTTCCCCCGATTTCTCTGGGATTCCATCTTCGGATCCTGGTTTTCTTATCATGGTACCACACTTAGGGTATCTTCTTTCCAACAAAAAAATAATTATCAAAATCGGTTCATAAACGACGAAGTTATCCCCGAACATATTAGTGCTTAGATTGGAACGATAGCTTCTATACTGTCTGTAGATTTTATTAGTTGTAATTACAAATATGGAATTATTGGTCGATTACTTTCATAAATCCAAGGATATGTATTATATACCTATTTAAAAAAATATTGTTAAAAGCCAATAGAAACTTAATGAAAATATTTGCCAAATGTAGGTACGATATGAGTTATTTCTTTAATTAATTTAAGTGCGTAAACAGGGATTATTTCATATTCTTTGGCTAATATGTCCTTGATTAGATAGATCACGATTCTTTCGCTAACCATAGTTGTAATCGTGATATCTTCGATATTCAATCCTTAGAACTGTCACGTAAGTTATTGTCGGGCTTGTGATGACATTTCGCTATATCCCGACGGTTTTATCAGGATTATTATTATTATTATAGATGTCAGTACAGATAGTGTAGTTTATCAACGTCTTTAGCATAATTGAAAAACAAATCTATACAAATAAATAAAATAGGAATGTCTGCTTGTAATATTAAAATAACCGCTTTTTACTAAATGTATATGGATGTGTACACGATACATATTATATACTTTATTACACTCATAAAATACATGTAGAAACAACATAATAATAAGGTTTATGGCTAAGGTGGACTTATCTCTGAAAGAGATTTCTTCCAGTCAACCCATGGCCATGAGTAAATGCTTTGTATAATAATAGCAAGGCAAACAGTGCAAGAAGTATTTAATTTAGGACATATACCAAAATTACATTTTTTACCATTTTTGTCTGTCTGTTTGTTCCGGCTTATCTCTGAAATGGCTGGACCTATTTTGACAGGACTTTCTTCATTTTATTCATTTTATAGCTCTGCGAACTGAACAATAACTTTTTTGTTAAATTCCACGCGGAAGAGGTCGCGGGTACAGCTAGTCCGAAATAAAATTAAATGGTTATCGAGACGAAAAAAGAACGACTTGTAATCTTAGTAATAAGTAAATAGTGAAAAATATCCAGACCACATTTCAGGCGTTCGTGTGTGTTCAAGATCCGTTATAAACAAGATCGAAGCACGCGCGGCGGTTTTAATACATTTTGTTAGGATTTCTAGGATAAAGTACGTTTTTCATTTTATCGTTTTCAAAAAATAATGCATCTAGTTAAGACTGAGTAATTTTTATAAATCACGTAGCAGTTGATGTTGTGTATGTTTTTATAATGAAGTTGTATGTGCGGTATAATTTTTTGACGAGATCCCGTTTATGTACCTGATGATTAGATATGATATATCAAAAAATAAAATTAGTATACTCAATCGATTAGTCCATTGGTGCAGTTGGAACGGAAAACCGTAGTCCTGATTCCCATTCTAAGGGTTATAGAGTCGATCTTAGTCTTCATTTTAAGTGAATGTTTATTTGTAATGGTAAAGTACATGTATCAATATAATTAGTATACCACCACATAGACATAGGCATAATATTTGCTGGTATATTTATATATGTAGGTATTTTAATTATATTACATAATTATGTATTATGAAGAGTAGAAATCACAACCCCGGAACGGAAAACAGAGCCACTGCCACCTTGACAAAATGGTCAGACTATAGGTAGATCCCTATACAATACCTATACGTACATATTTATTTTATTTATTAGTTAGATTTTAATTTTGTGTTAAGCAAGGACAAAGTGGATTCGAAAACATTGACCGTAACATACGTACACGGTCACGTCATGTGACAGCAGACTGGTTAGGACGACCTTGAAATCCAGTATACATTAGCTCATCGTTATCAAGTCTTCGGGCGTTGTTTTTATATTATGTTTAAATAAAAAATTAAGCTCACTATTAAACAAAATAAAGAAGGTATTACCATATTTTCTATACATACTTGAATATTATAATTGTATCTCATATATTAATATGTGAAGCAAAAACTTTGTACTTCTTTTAAGAAAATTGCGCGGATGAAGGTGTACGAAATTTTGCACACTTATAGTGTATATTAGTTTATTTATTAAAAAAAAGTTAGGTACTACCTACCTATATATCTGTATAGACATGTATATATAATTGTATTTTTGAAAAAATATTTGCCAGTATCTCCCATTTTATATAAACCTGAAGAAAAAACACGCTGAGTCTTGTTCTAACATAAACAATACGAATATATTAGAGATATAGTACAAAATATTCATATTACATAGTATTATAATAAAAGAGACCATGTTAAAAATCTATAATATCGATAAAGCTTTTTTTTTTTTTTTTATTTATTTATTTACACAATACATAAATATTTATATTACACCCAGACTCGGGGTGGGAATCGAACCCACAACCCTCGGAGCAGAAAGCAGGGTCACTACAAACTGCGCCAACGGGCTAGTCAAATGGTAATTTATTTATTTATTTATTTATTTATTGGATAATCCAACAGTTGATACATAGCTTATTTTAGTTAAAGTATAATATAACAATTACTAGAACCAAAATAGGATTACACAGTTTGTTTAAATATATTATTTAACAAATTAGAAGACATCTCGTATTATGATCGTTTATAAAAAATTAAATTATGAATCTAATTGAGTATTTCTGTGTGTTTGTATGTGCGTGTGTGTGTGTGTGTGTGTGTGTGTGTGTGTATGTGTATGTGTGTGTGCGTGCGTGTGTTTTAATTAATTACATCTTTAATGGTAATGGTACCTTCAATTTCGATACATCGTGTTCTCTCAGGTATACCAAACTATCTAATGCGTGCAATGAATGTGATTTGTAAGGGATTGTAATTTAGGTATTGATGTCATTCAAATTCTCGATTCAGTGTCTTTTGTGTTGATATTGTTCATTTTAGTAATATGTACTTTCCTCGGAGGGAGCTTGTCACTGCCGAGCGTCATCACCGCGATGCTCGGCGAAGATGAGTCCAGGAAGGCGATGGTCTCCTTCTGCGAGTCAGTAATGTCCCAGAAGGAGAATGACGAGCGGATGAGAGAGGAGGCCGCCAACGAGGCCTCCGTCCGCAGGTGACGAACGGGGGTGCGTAGGAGGCGCTACTTAATGCGTCTCCAGTAACGCCCCTGTGCCCGTGTCGGGTCGGGATGGGAACCTGGTCAAACTCCAGTCAGACACGGCATCGTCGGGATTGTTCAGAGGTGAGCCGGACAGTGCCCATGGAGGAGAAGACTGGCCTTTCGCCGAGGCCAGCCTGTCACTGGAGGGATCCTGTCGCCTGCAGATCCGGGACCCTTCAGCTAAAGCGGCTGAAGGCTCCCGGAGGGGTTTTGGTCGGTATTGCACCCCCATGTGCTGAAGCCAACGTACGGTCTAGGTATGCCTACCCGGGCATGAAAATATCTCGCTCAAAATCTGTAGCAGTTTGGTTGATGAATTTCAACCTTATAGATCAGTTACAACCAGTTCTGTTGTCAAGTGATGTTGTTTTCCTAAGAAGAATAGCTAGAAATAACGTTTACTGAGAGCGCGGTCAGGGTCGACAACGACAACTTGCGATGTTAGTAGTGTTGTAGGAGACCATAGGTTAACCATCATAAGGTGAGGTGTATGTTTTTTACCATTCTAGTAGTATAAAATACATTCGTGGAACTTTATTATTTATAAGTAGTTTTAACTTCCACCACCACATATTAAGTTTCAATTTATTCATCAGCAACGGTGTGGGCAAAGCTAGTTATGAATAAAATTGAAGAAAAATTTCAGTCCAGAAGTGTGAATACGACAAAATAATGCGAAGTACGAACTGCTCGTAACATAAACGATAACAGGCAAGTCTCCCATAACTTGTTATCTCCAACGACGTGGTAGCGGTTTCTTTAGATTTAACGTTTAAGGTTTTAACTTTGTACATACTAGACATTGTCTCTAACTAGTACTTAGTGCAAAACTGTACCAGCATATAACGTAATGCTTATAGAATTTCATTTATTAGTTTCGATTCCAATAGTATCCACAGTATATAAATACTAATATTATTAATAATAATATTATTTTAATTCTACAAAGCTACGCAGTTACATAGCAAAGAAAAAAAGTTACACAACAACATTTTCACAGTTTTAAAGCAAATCACAGTTTTACAGTTTTATTGTGCAGGTTCTTTATCCGATTACATTGGCTTTATTTTATACATTAAATAGAAATTCATTATAAAATAATTTTCATTTACTGTAATTTTTAAAAGGAATAATTTTTTTTTGTTTTCTAGAAGTATTGAATCGATATTATTTGTCACTAGCTGCCCGGACAGATTTCGTTCTGTCAGAAGTTAATAGTAAAAATTAAATATTTTTTTATTTCTTTTTCCAATTTTTTTTTGTATTAAAACCTTCCGTGGACCTTAAGGAACATACAAAAAAAAAAAAACTAGCCGTATTGGTCGAGCCGTTCTCGACTTATACGCTTAGCAACATTCACTTTTATTTATATAGATTATTTGGGACTGTAGGATGAAATCTCGAAATTCAAGATTGAAAGGGATTGTCTGGAAGAAATGGTTAAATAGCCATTAGTCCGCCCATGTACTTTCTTTACAGTCTGTAACTATCCTAATATGCTTAATGCGTAGCATGTAGTTGTGGTGAACAATAATAAGAGAAAGAGCTGCATGGACGGTTTTACAAGACGCTCCACGCGTCTCACGTGGACAGTCAGGTCTCTGTGCAGTGGAAGGTTTTTTTTATGTGCAATACTATTATAGATGAGGTGGTTAAGACGAACAACTACCGAAAGCACATCCTAATGGCGCTCCCGACTTATGTCGAGCCTGTCGTGAGCCGTACGCTTGTTTGCCCACCTAGTTGTATAAAGAAAAAAAAAGCGGCTAGATCAATATTTTTTCTGCAAAATTAAGATTAATGTCTAAATAAATTCTTCTTCTTCTTTAGGGTTAATGGCTTTCAATAGTGTCAAATGAGCAATAAGTTATCATCTTAAATTGCAGAGGTGTTTAACATGAGAGGAAATCGTTTTTTTTTATTAAAAAAATAATTATTAGTGTGTTCAGAAATACTATAAGACATTATAAATTTACATTATGTATATTCAAAATTAGTGTTAGTAAATCATTTTTCATTAATATTTAGTGGAAAATAAGTATTACTATAATAAATGTCGTTCATAAACTGTTAACGTCTTATATTTGAAGAACTCAAACGATGAGTGTAGTTAGCAGGCGATTTTGCTATCTCCTCATCAGCGTATATTTCCTCTTAACTTAGAAGGGCCTTTGTTTCTAGAGCACTATCGATTTCGAGTCGCATATAACGGTGGGGTTGCTATACACAATGTTCTATCTCGTCAATCTACTCCTATAATTGTCAATGTATGACATGATGGATGTTACCATGCAATAATATTACTACTGGAAATAGTACTTTATATTAATCTTTTAATACAATCTTATGTATCCCACGCTATGTTATTTTCTTCCGATCTTCATGTTTATTGTCCGTGTTTTTTTTCAAACATACGAATATAAAATATTCTTTTGTTTTATGTCTGCTTACCAATGCAGACATAAATGAACGTTGTTTTATTTTTAAGTTAATATGTAATCAGACAGGGTTGTTTGTTTAGTGTTAGGAATTATTATTAAAAATACGGCTATAACACCTAAAAATAAAGAATATTTTCGATTACCATTCAAAGAGCAATCGTCTACAGATAGCGATCTACTATGGTATTCAAAGGGCGTCGAAAGGAACCTACATTCTAATATCTGCGTCCCTCACGTCATTATTCTGAAGTGCACTCCGATCCCTCGCTGCAACACGTTATAATTATTTCGAAAGTTTTCTCTATAAATGCTCGAGAGGGTAGCTATCAAGTCTTTTGTGCGATGCTTACAACTAGTGTGCCATCTTGAATACGCGTGCTTAATATAGTAACTCGAATTTATTAATGATTTTGTGACGAAGTTATCTAGTGTAAGTAGAAAGTTTATAGTAAATTTATTTTTACTATGTATGATCAGAAATTTAAAATAATGTACAGGTAATTTTTCATTTATTACTCAAAGAAATATGGGTTGATTTTTTTTTGTTAAGTAAACAAAATTACGGAAGCCGGATACAAGCTACGGTAACTAAAAGCTAAAGAATTGTTTTAAACATGCGAACGTCGTGGCTCTTAAAATAAATAGACCAAAATTATTCGCTCCAGTTTTGCGAACTATCTAAAGCCAGTTTTAAGTCAACCACAACTTATCTGAATGCACAGAACATATAATAACCTTATATTAGGGTTCCAGCTTACGAATTCAAGATATATATTTAGGAAGCTAGCTGCAAAGTTTCACATTGCATAGAATATTCATGTTCTAGCATCCGACTCCCCGAAGTTCCAACACCGTTTTAATTACGCGCAGCCTGCAATAGACACCTCAAAGTTACACCTGATCTATTAAAGTTTAATTATACTGTATTGTCGCAAATTACGCGGTAAGGTCTACACGGTTTACCCGAAGTCAATTACTTAGTTGCGGTGTTGATTCAATTATTTGATAAATTAAATTCTCGTGTTGTAAATGTGGTAACAATGAAATGTGTTCTAATGTGAAAAGAGAACGATTATTAACGATTTGATTTATTAACGATTTGTTGTGAACACATGATTTCTAATGCAATTAGTATTTTCATAGCCTGGTTTTTATTAGCAAACGAGTATTGTGTATATTTCTTGCATATTTTCGATATTGACATAGTGATATGGTTTATTGTGGCAGTAAAATATATTTTTTAATAGTTTAATTTGACATTATTAGTAATTTGTACTTTATTCATGTGCATTTTATTAATGAATGTATTTATAATAAATAATGTATAATATAATATTATTTTTAATGAAGTAAAAATGTTTGCCTTGTACACCGTAGAGACACACACAACTCAAATTGAGTTTGCCAGACAATAGTTTGGCAATTACAGAATGTAATTTATTACGATTAGAATCTTTAAATGATTTAAACAAAATCGTATGTAATATGTTTTTCTGTAGATTGCACGAGGCGCTTAGTACTAACATAGGAAACATGTCGCTATACCTCATGGATAACAATATCGTCTGGTTCACCTAATAAAACACGGGTTAGGCGAAGGTTTGTGTGAAACGGATTCTATGTTAATTACAATGACAAATAACAACACAGACAAAATTTTCGGCGCTAGTTTGTTAAAAAAAAAACAGACAATCTATACCAATATTATAAAGATGAAAGATTTGATTATTTCTATTAAATAGGCTCCGAAACTACTGAACCGATTTGAAACATTCTTTCATTTGTTGTTCTTTTTATTCTGTTGGGAAGCCTCGCTATTCGCTGGTGACATAGGCTATGTTCATTTTCAAAAAAAAATAAAGAAAAATATTTTGAAATTTTTAATGAAATCCCTTGCGAAGTCGGGGCGGGATGTTAGTAGTCCATAAAGTTATTTAGTTTTAAAGCTGGTTGTTTCAAATATACTAAAAACTGGTTTTTTAACGATTTCGCTTTTGTAGCGTTTTTTTTAATCTATACATCTATACAAACAACAAACTGTTTGCAATATTAAAATTACAGATTTTTACTAAATGTATATGGATGTGTACACGGTACATATACCAAAATAACATTTTTTTTAATTTTTGTCTGTCTGTCTGTCTGTCTGTTGGTTCCGGCTGATCTCTGAAACGGCTGAACTGATTTTGACGGGACTTTCACTGGCAGGTAGCTGATGTAGTAAGAAATAGCTTAGGCTACTTTTGTTTTAGAAATTTATTTATTTTATAACTCTGCGAACTGAACAATAGCTTTTTTGTTAAATTCCACGCGAACGAAGTCGCGGGCACAGCTAGTTTAAATGAAAAATATTGTTGAGATATATATGTTAAGAATAAAACATTCAGCCTCAAAAAAGTACCTTTACAATTTTACTAAGGAAAATATATTGTCAGGTGTGGGGTTCGAACCCACGCTCCCTCTCGGGAACCAGAGCTTAAATCTGGCGCCTTAGACCACTCGGCCAACCTGACTTGTCTACGATATTGTAAATATTTTTACTCTAAAGAAGGCTTACTCTATTTGTACACTTTGTGGTAAATAATATTATATTTGAATGAGGAAGGGGAAGTAAAAATACGGACAACTATTATACCGTTCCCACCAAATTTAATTTTTTTTTGTAAATTGTATAATAATTTTATAAAAAAATCTCGGCCAAGTGCGAGTTGGCCTCGCGCACCGAGGATCCCTACAGAAATTATTAAAATTATTTTTATTATAATTATGATGTAATAAAAATTTATTCTTTCCGCAATTTTTCTTTATCTGGGCTATAAGCCGTTGTATCGTACAAAATTTCAAGATCCTGAGTTCACGGGAGTGTACGTGTTGAAAATTTGCAGCATAACGGCTGTATCTTTTGATTGCGTTAGTTTTAAAGTTTGATTTTTTCACAGCTCCAAGGGACAATAGACCTGAGTATTTGATAGGATTTTCAGCTTAATATCTTCACGCGGTCCTTAGAAAATAGGTCTTGACAGTCAGACGGATAACAAAGTGATCCTATAAGGGTTCCGTTTTTTCCTTTTAAGATATTGAGCCTTAAAAATGTGATTGACATTACTTGATCGAAACATGAATCATAAACGAATCAAATACAACCTCTATGAGGAGTAAAAAAGTTTCTGAGAAAAGATATAAATAATCCGGCCAAATGTCAGATATCAGATAACCTTGAAATAAAGTATTAGTGGGTATAGTCCAATGCAACTTACTTATTTACATAAAAATGTGCATAATCGGAACGTTTCCTTAAGTTACACATTTATTTTTTGGCTGTTGAGTGCGACATAATAACTTGGGAGTAAATACAGAAAAGTCAAAGTCTTTGATATTTTATTTTTAAGATTATTTTACCGGTGGTTGACGGAGTTTATCTCGAACATAACATACATTTAGGCTTTATCTGCTGGATGTCAAACTATTAAATTACAACTTTTGAATTCTCAGGTTACGTAACGGAATATTTGATATGTAAATTGAAATTAGATGGTAATATTTAAGTTAATCATTAAAAGAATGCTTCAAATAACTTTATCGTTGCTGCCTTTTGCCTCCCCTGCTGGACATAGGTATTAATATTGTTACTGAAATTTTATGTCAGAGTTTCGACTGTTTATTTATTTTTAATTGTAAACCTTTGTTTAGTTATGCAATTAAAATAACAATAAACAAAATGCTTTAATTTTTTTGTCCCAGAAATTTAACTTTGATATATATATACTAGCTGACCCCGCAAACGCTGTTTTGCTATATAGGTATTTTATTAACCTTCTCAAATTATAAGTTAGGGAAATGAAAAATAGACGTTGGCCGATTCTCAGACCTACTCGATATGCACACAAAATTTCATAATATTTTATGAACCCTCTTAATTTGTTTTGTTTTATTACACTAACATAGTTTTATAAGATCATTGTTACTAACACTTTTTATGGACAATTTTTTGTCTGAAATAAATGATTATTATTATTATTATTTTACTGAATGTCACTCCGTCCGCCCAATACATAATAGATACATATATTATAACTAGCTGTGCCCGCGGCTTCGCCCGCGTTGAAATCAGTGTGACACAAAGTTTTTCCGGCAAACTTCCAGTGAAACTCTCATCATAATCGGCTTAACCGTTCCATAAGCCTTCCTCTTGAAGCCCTCTCTCTATTGATGAAACCGCATGAAAATCCGTTCCGTAGATTTTGAGGGAATCGATCACATACACTTTTGGGGACTTTGTTTTATAATACACTAACTGTTGCCCGCGACTACGTGCGCGTGAAGCGCGCGTCGCGTTTAACAAAATGGTTCGTTGAATTCGTCAGAATTGTGGTATGAAATAATGTAGTAATAATGTAGTATTGTAGTGTAAATATGTTTAACTATACTGCATGCAATTCAGTTTTTAATATGGTTCTACGTAACTATATGCCACAGAATAGCGTAACGCACGCACCTCCGTGACTCCGTGAAGACAGGGGTAAATAAAAAGTATTCTAGTAACGTAAAGGTTGGATATTGTAAAAAATATATTTTTTTGTACTACTTATATGTGATCAATATAAATGTTTCTTGAACACATAGGGTTGCAACGCGCTTATTTTGCTTTAAACCGACCCTGCTGTATAAGTTTCATACAAATTATCAACCCCAATTAAACCCCCTTAGCGGTGGAATATCGCAAAATCCGTTCTTAGCGGACGTCTATTAATTATAATCTACCTCCCTGCCAAATTTCATCTTTGTCCATCCTGGATGAATGGACCATCCAGCAGTTTTTGAGTTCTCGTGATGAGTGAGTCAGTGATCTTTCTCTTTTATATATATAGATTACAATGCATTATTTGAACACCTTCTCACCATGTATAGAGCATACATTTTAAATTTCAAGTTTCTTACTTCAAAAACATGGGACTTTCATACAAACTTCCAACCCCCGTTTTACCCTCTTAGGGGTCGAGTTTCGTCAAATCCATTCTTAGCAATAGATTACGCCCTATAAGGAGCCTACCTGCTAAATTTCAAGTTTGTAAGCATTATAGTTTCGGAGATTTCGTGATTAGTGAGTCAACGTAACATCCCCCGTTTTAACCCCAAAAGGGAGTTGATTTCTAAAGATACATTATTTGAACACCTTGTTACCATCTATAGAGCATACATTTTAAATTTCAAGTCTCTTACGTCAAAAAATGGGACTCTCATACAAACTTCCAACCCCCATTTTACCCCCCTTAGGGGTTGAGTTTCGTAAAATCCGTTCTTAGCGGATGTCTACTTCCTATAAGGAGCCTACCTGCCAAATTTCAAGTTTGTAGGTGTTATAGTTTCGGAGATTTCGTGATGAATGACCTTTCGCGTTTATATATATTATAGATAACTACTTATATAAAAATATAGTAAATTTACATATACTTACATATATAAATATAAGCAGGCGGAGGATTACGCCCCGGCAGGGAGATCAAACGGCCGGGGGTGAGGGCTGAAGGCTGAGAAACCGGCGGACAATCCTAGCCGAGTCAAGTAACACCGCATTTTGCATCCTGGCTGCGAGCGAACCGTCCTGGATCCCTAGTTGCCTCAGATGGTTATTATTATTATTATTATTAACTCCCCCCCTTATAAATTAGTGGTATGAAAAATAGATGTTCGATTCTCAGACCTACCCGATATGCACACAACATTTCATGAGAATCGATCAAGCCGTTTCGGAGGAGTTTAACTACAAAACACCGCGACACGTGAATTTTATATATTAGATACAAATTAACTTATATAATATACACAAATTAATAAATTATGAGTATACGCCCATGATCAGTATTAAATATTAATTAATAATCGTAATTTTATAGGCGTCTCTCAAATAGTATAGCGAATAGCGATATTAAATTTATTTTACTATATAACTAAACAGCACAAAGCTAAAAACTAATATATTTAATAATAAGCAGTGTTATTAAGAAGTTAACTACCAAATAAAAATGTATAACGATATTTGACTTTTATTTGTCTGCATAATAGCGTACCTACATGTTTGTGTATTTGTATTTCTTTTTAGGGTTTTAAATATTTGCATATTATTTTTATGCAGAGCCAATTTGGTGTGACCTACAAATCTCCGACAGGTCATATTACGTTAATTGCAAGAACTAAAGATATATCTCCTAAAATATGTATTCATTGACTTTCCTTGTCATTGTAATTGTAATCCTGGTAGGGTCACGAATTTTAATCCACCATATTGCTCTTATCGCGTTAGCGGATATTTTTCCGTACCATGAGTAACGATTGTTATCAAGCGTCTATAATAACAACTGAGACTGACGTCATGATGTCCACCATTCAAACAAAATAAAATTTACCAGTTTTGAATCAAAACTATTACATAATTCATAAATATTTTATTCAAATATCTCCACTACCAAAGTCGAGGAACTTCATTATATTCGCAGATAGAGAAGAAATATTATAAACTAACTAGCTTATCCCGCAAACTTTATATTGCCATATATGTTATTAACCCCTTTAATCCTTCCCCCCTTGTAACTTAGGGGTATGAAAAATAAATATTTGCCGATTCTCAGACCTACCCGATATGTACACAAAATTTCATACAAATCGGTCCAGCCGTTTCGGAGGAGTATGATAAGTAAGACTGTGCCACGAAAATTTTATATATATAAGAAGATGTTAGAATGTTAATTGAGGAATATTTGCCAGTGTAGGTAGTAAAGTAATATATGAACTCGAATAATCTTAATATAAAGCCAAAACTACGAAAACCTAATTAAAAATAATAACACATACTTATGTGTCTTATGTTATGTGTTATGGGTGGGGACTCAATACTCCTCCTCTTCTTTTGAAGTCGGTTGAAAAATGACCATGGTAACAGCGCTACTTCGGCTCCTTAGCGACATTATGTGTAAATATATTTATAAGAAAATACGTAAGCTACAACAGTTCACAATAAGATTAGCACCTAGCAACCAATATTGCTGATACATAGTAATATATTATATTGTTTTCTATTTTCTAGACACTTTATAAATTACAATCAGGATTTGTTATAAAAACGTGTTAAGGTTTCTTGTATTCAAAAAATAATTGAAATATGTTAAATAAATAAAATATATAATAATAGTAATCACGGTAAAATATTACTAGGCAAGATCGATTTTATCTCAAATTTGTCGAAAACGACAATTAAGTTTCATTAAAAAAGAGTGTACAAGACTGACGTGTACTGTTGAAGTTTTTTAAAGACGTTTTGTATATATATATAAAATATGTATTTTTAAATACATAGTAAAAGAATAGTAAAAATTGCGATTAAAATAGGTATATAATTACGCGTGCAACATTTGTCAGGTGTGGGGTTCGAACCCACGCTCCCTCTCGGGAACCAGAGCTTAAATCTGGCGCCTTAGACCACTCGGCCAACCTGACTTAGTTAATTGTGTTCAATTATAGCATCCTTTTCTTGGATAAATATATACGTACATATCTTGCGCAAATATATAGTAAAGTATGCTTATATTTTAACCCATTTTAAATAAAAATAGTAGGTGTACACCTAAATTAATATTATATTGATTTTTGAAAAAAAATTATATATATATATATATAATAGTTATTACAATTGGCTGTTACCTGTAACTTGTGCTACATTTTTTGCTTACCATGAGCATTAAGTTGCTTACCATAGGAACAGACGGCCGTGTGTGTAAAAAAAAGGAATCGGCAAGAAACTCCGCAGCTACTCTCTCTCTCTCTCTCTCTCTATATATATATATATATATATATATATAATGTATGTTCGAAGATAACCGTCGTTTATGAACCGATGTTAATAATTCTTTTTTATTGGAAAGGAGATATCCCTAGTTTAGTACCATGATAAGGAAACCAGGATCTGATGATGGAATCCTAGAGAAATCGAGGGAAACTCTCGAAAACCCGCAATAACTTTCGATCGAAAGCCGATGTTCATGTAGTCACATTTAAATTTCATCGAGATCTGATTACAACTTTTGGAGTAATCTTTGATAATGCGTATTTACTTGACTATTTTTTCGTCTACCTATGTTGTATTACTTGTTGATATAATTAAAGTCGGTTTTTCTTCGTTTGCCTGCAAACACAATTATATAAAATCACTTGAGGGATAAGTTATTTGCATAAAAAAGATTTTTTAAACACCCGACACATGTAAATACTTCACACTTTTTATTGTTAGCAATATATTGTTACTGGGCCGTGAATCGATCTTTAATTTCAATTTAAAAAATAATAATAATAAATTTGTACTAACATTAACTCATGATTGTTTTCTGTGACACTAACGAATCTTTCTTTTACGGTCTCCATGTTCTGTACAAAGTTTTACGGAAATATCTTTATTACAGAAGGAAAATGAAACAGATAGGTCTCGTATTTTGAATTATGCATCCCCTAATACACAAGTAACTTCAAAAGAGTAATGTAATAAACATTATATAAGTATAGAAAGTTACAGATTATTCAACAGATACCTCGGCTCTAAGTTAATGTCATTTATGCCGCTATATGGTTTTACGTGTTTCGGAGTGCAAGTAAAACTGTATATACGTACCATTTATTATCATAAAAACCCAACAACTAACGTTACTCTATGTAGATAAAGTATCCGCCATTATGCCAGTTTATTAGATGAGTAAAACTGAAACTGGTATTACTTTCTACAAAATTTACTGTTTGTTTTATTGAGTCATACCCTGATGTAATAGGTTTTATAATTAGAGTTATTTTATTTAATTTTAGTGTCAGATACATGACCAACAAATATGAGTAAGGTAGCTGATATTCTAAGATATTTGAATATATCTTGAGAAAGACAATCTTTTAGGTGATATGTCTGTTGATAAACGCAAATTTACGGTTAGATTTTTCCTCCCAAGTTATTAAATTCAGAAACTCATTGGTTAGGTTATAACGTATAGTCCATGTAGGTATTAAGTATATAACCTCAACTATTTTATGATAATTTAATAAAAAAATTATATCGAATGACACTTTTGATTTAGAATATAACTTTATATTAAAACAGATGTAAAATTTTATATTTCCCAGTAAAAAAATCTATAAATTGTCCTTTTTATGACACGAGTCATTTAATGGCGTCTATGTAGTGAGAGGTCAGTTTAGGATCGCTCGCAAATACCAGAGATCCGAGGATTCCGGGATTCCGGGATTCGAGGGTACCGGTTTTAATTGCGAATGTAATTGCTCTAGCGAAAATTATTCTCACGGGTAAGCTATGAAGATATACATGTAAAAGTTGTATTTGTAATGTTCACAGTAACAATGTTTAATAACAGAGTTTTTTATAATTAGAACAATAATAAACATTGTTATCTATAATAACATGAAAAACGAACTTAAAATCCTTTTTGAAATGCGATGAAAATAACGTCCAATATATACAAATAGGAATAAAATAAAAGGATACAAAGACGACTGATTAGAAATAAATATGATGATAGAGATACATTGTGTAATGTTTTCATAAGTAAAAAACTTTATTTGATATCTAAAAATATAATTAAAATACGATTTTAAAGTACATTTTGTTAGTACGAAGAACGTATTCTCAATTTTAATATCACTTCTGTCTACTCTAATGTTCGATACATCAGATATAATATGTTTTACTTTAGAATACTGTATTAAAGTAGTGAAAAAATAAGTTCATCAGAAGTTAACGTAATCAATAAATAAAGTAAAGGTATTTTAACTTAAAAAAAAAGCTTCCATGTAAATGCGCTAAAATGAATAAAATAAACTTTTCCTTTAAAGCTTTTATTATAAACATAATAATATGAAATCATTTATTATAAAATGAATCATTATTTAATTCCTTGTTTATTTATATACATAGGTAAATCTCGCAACAAGCTCAAGTCTAGTATTCTCAGCAAATCCTTTTATTATATACCCATATTTTAGTAAAGCATAAACTTGTCGGTCATTATAAGAAGTCTGCCATTTTGGTTTTAGAGTAATGTCACTTTATATTTTGAGTTACTTTCAGCAAACCCTTTCATTTGATTCACATATTGTAGGACAGCATAAAAGTTTTAATCCGCTATCTTTACAAGTTCACCATATTGGATGCAGATAGAGAAACAAAAAACATAAAATAGTTATAAAATCAACATAAATAGTTCGCAATAGGTTTCATAAGCGTGGTTTTAATTTATGGGGCCCATTAGTCCATTGTCTTCGATAATAGAGCTATTTGCCTCGTTGTGAAAGGAAGAACAATACGGACACCATAATAGAGTTGTTTAACATCTATTTTCATATAGATTGACGGCGGGCGTGGATGCAGAGTCGTAACTATGCATAGTGTGTAATCATGATTGCGGGTCACCTTTGTAGGCGTCATAAATTGTACCGTATGTATAAATTACATTACTTGGGCGTGGCTTTTCCGGAGATTTGTGAATTGATAGTACTATGATATTAATTTAAAGTTATTGTCGTAATAAAAATACTAGTAATGTTTTTAACCGACTTCAAAAAAAGGAGGAGGTTACTCAATTCGACCGTATATATTTATATATATATATATTTTGTGTATGTTCGGGGATAACTTTGTCGCTTATGAAACGATTTTGATAATTTTTTTCGTGTTGGAAAGGAGATATTCCAATTAGTGCGGTACCATAATATGGAAACCAGGATCTGATGACGAAATCGCAGAGAAACCGAGGGAAACCCTCGAAAATCGTAGTGAGGACTAGTGCGTTTGTTAATATAATTTTTTCGTCTACTTACGTTGTGTTACTTGTCGATGTAATTGAAGTCGGTTTTTTCGTTTGCGAGGAAACACAATTATTAATATTCTATTACTATAAATAATAATGTACGATTCACACTCAACGACCCACTGTAGGATTTTCTCCTGCGTCAGGGGTCCGGAAACACACACAATACACAAGCACAAACGGATTGATCAAGACAAACATTCGTATTTTTAGTTTCAAAAAAGGAGGCGGTCCTCAATTCGACTGTATTTTTTTATGTATGTTACTTCAGAACTTTTGACTGAGTAGACCGATTTCGACATTTTTTTTTTAATCTAAAGATTGTGTGTGTCATTCGGTCCCATTTAAATTTATTTGAGATCTAACAACTACTTTTCAAGTTATATCTAATAATGCGTTTTTACTTGACTATTTTTTCGTCGACCTAGGTTGTATTATACCGTATAACTTTTTACTAGGTGTACCGATTTTGAACATTTTTAATTTAATCGAAAGCTGATATTTATCATGTGGTTACATTTAAATTTCATCGAGATCTGATAACAACTTTTTGAGTAATTTTTGATAACGCGTATTTACTTGACTATGTTTTCGTCTACCTACGTTGTATTACTTGTCGATGTAATTGAAGTGGGTTTTTTCCGTTTGCGAGCAAATACAATTATCAGTAAAAATGTCTTTCGTGAGCGGAGATCGAACTCGCGACAGCCACCGCAACAGTCATAAGTCGGTGATATGGCTGCTGCGCCAACACGTCGTCGATCTAGTATTAATTAAGTGTGTATATTCAGAGATGCTCGAAGTACTGGCATTTAATTTTTCTTAAATTCCACAGCCTCCATAAGACTATATTAATGCAAAAAGAATTTTTATAATTGTTTACTTTCATATGAAAAAAAAAAACTGACTTCAGTTTACCTCGACAAGTAATACAACATAAGTAGTTGAAAAAATAATCAATTAAATAAAATTGTAAAGTACTCGCCGGATTTCGATGAAATTGAGAATGGGCTGACAAGCATCAGCTTTCCATTAAAAAGATACTCATTAAAACCAATACTCCCAGCAAAAACTTATGATAAAATACATAAAAAATACAGTCAAATTTAGAACTTCCTTCTTTTCGAAGTTGGTTCAAATTCAAATCTATTGTGTCGCATTAAAACATAAGTAACTATTACGCAGATATATTTTTTTATTTCTTTTATTTTTAAATGACGAATGGCGTGTCAGACATTTTTTTACATCATTAATGTATGTCAAAAGCTGATTTTACTCGTTATATTTTTAATTTATTCGATAATTCATTATTGTTATTTCTTTCAAAGTTCTCGACGCATAAGGTTCTTTATAAATAGCGATAATCGGCTTTACTGTCAACCACTTTTACTTACAATTTAAATGAAAATACGTATTTTTGAATATGAAATGTACTAGAATTTTATATTGGACATGCAAATACGTTAAGAAAAGCTTTATTCAGTTGAAAGACATAACGAGCCAACAAAGCTGTTACGAATGAATATCTACTGTAGGTTGTGTGGTGTAAATGAAATATGGAAAAAGGTTTTCTATTTTTTTTTACTTTTTTTATAATTATAATTTATATTTTATTATTGTAATTTTGTCATAATTGTATACGTAGGTTGTATATGTAGGTTAGTTTTTGTGTTTACTAGCAGTCTGATTTGGAAGAGTACTAGATACTAAGGTAAGACAAGTAACAAGTAAGGTGAGACAAGTTATTGGGTAAGACACCGTAACCCGTTACATCGCTTTTTTTAAGCTAGTTTAGGCTGATAACTTCACGTAATGACGTGTACTTTGAGCAAAATAAATTTTGAATTAAAACTAAAAAAAAAAACAAAAAAAAAATCTCTCGTAACATTTTGAGACAATATTATAAATTTTCTACAATATTGTTATATTATTTATGTGTGTTATTCCCTAATATTGACTATTATGTAAAGTAATTTTAAAGTAAAAAAAAACTCTTTCGCTTTTTTAAAGTAAGATTTAAGTACTGATATTATTATATCGTTTACCATCTTTAGAATTCTGCCCTACTGGGTGTAGAGTAACGTTACTTTATATTTTAAGTTACACTCAGCAAGCTCTTTCATTTGATACCCATATTTTAGGAGTGCATTAAAAGATATGAGATATGTAGATGGTACTCGAAAAATTTGCTATCAGTAGAGTTGAACTTGGGACTTTAGGTTCAATACCCAGTTGTTAAGACATTTGTGCCAATCCATCGTCATATAAAATCAAAGTAAAACATAAAACACAACTTATACCGAGACTAAAGAAGTGATGAAAGACTCCCTCAAGACTTAAATTCGTTTTAGACGTAGCAGCTATTCAGTTAAGCGTTTTATCACTCAGTTGCAGTCAGACTTACGGATTTGCAGCCGTGACCAGCCACTCAACCAATAATATAAACAAATGTGACTGGATTTAAAATTACCTGAAAATATGGGAACCGAAATAAATAAACGGCAAAAAAGTAAGTTTATCCGTAAGTAAGTAATAACTGCATATCTAAACTAATCAGACATTTAAACAAAAGTCCTATGATGGTGGAGTTATTGTAGATATCAGTTTAGACGATCGATTATTATCGACAATCTATACGAAATGTCTTGTTTTTATATTTAACAAAGAATTTCTATTGTAAGGGCTATTTCATCGGTTGTAGATGAACCCTATTTGACAGAAGATACTATCCAAGAGACAAAAATTATTGTCTCTTGGATAGTATCTTCCGATATATTTACATATGTACCGTGTGCATATACCAAAGGTTGGTATACACCCATATGCATTTAGTAATAAGCGGTTATTTTAATATTACAAACATACACTCCAATTTTATTTATTTGTATAGATTATTGGTATTAGCAAATACGAATCTAATAATTTTAGTTTATTAATTGAGGAGAAAGATGTCATAATGGACTATTCTACCTCCTGATGTTAAAGTATAATCGTATACTCCTATTTTTATGATGAAAGCTACCCCCACCCCTGAAACCAACGTTGAGATAATTAAGATAGTGCTATATCTTTTATTTCGCCTGTATTATTTAAAAAATATCTAAGTATCGATGAGCACCTGAAAATCCCTCATTACTTTTCATAACATTTTTTAGGTTTCCCAGCCTCTGCACAAGGTAATCTTCGATACTATCTGGTGGTAATAACCTGTGGATCAACACTACTACTTTTATAAATTATAAAATAAAATAAAATTAAAATATAATAAATAAATAAAATAAATAAATCATCTGTAGCTGTTCAAGTAGTTTGAGTGCTTATTAGTTTTAGCATTAGGTGATACATCCATGCATTATATTATTATTTAAATGTATCTTTCGAATTTCGAATATTCTACAAGCATGTTTCTAACTATCAAATTATTTCAACCACTAATCACTAAATATACATTGGTGGAATGTCGTTTGTTATACGATCAAACTTCAACGAACATAAATGGCCAGTACAATCTAAGACCTGAGGTTATGGACACCGCAAATATAAATTAGATTATTTTGAAATATAATATAATAAATATATTTTCTTTGTTCAAGTATGCCTATTAAATTATGGTTACCAATAAATAAAAGTTTATGATTTATTTTTCTTCACGGCATTATACTTAATTTTATCTGAAAAATATTTGTATTCACGATCTATGAAATTTACTTGGGCGACGAAATAAACAAAACCATGATGCTGATACGGTGTAAGGTTTCGTTTTTTATTATTACTTAGATATTTGTTGCAAGGATCAAATTTCGATATCATTTTTAGGTTTTGATTTATTGACGAAAACACCTACTGTTGGTTGTTATTTCACCTATTGTTAAGGACCAACGTTAACAATGGTTGTCACCTATTGTTAAGGACGATATTATGCAAAATATTATACAGCTGCTAAACGATTCTAACCAAATTTTATTCTTTTGACGGTAACTTTAGATGAATTTCGGAAAAAGGTAAAAGTAGGAGACACGGGAATATTAACCGCAAAGCGTGTTTCGCTAATATTTTCGCAGGTGACCGCAAAATTCTAAAACAAAGCTTTGTTGTCCTGGCCACATGATTTATATGGAATGCTGTGATGCTTCTGCGGTTGGTTTTGAGTTTGCGGGATAAATCAGAGGGAAAGATAACAAAGGGGTTTTTAAACTGGATATAGTTTGTTATTCGTTTTATCCTAATGCGTTTCTGGCTTAAAGTCAGATTTAAGACTAAGAAAAGTAGAAAATTCTTTTCTAATTTTGTATTTACTAAAGATAAACATTTATTGTAACTATGAATTTACGTGAATATATTATTACGTTATAAATACCGTTTGCAGTTTCAATATAATTATGTAAACTTACCTTTCCTCTCGCGGCTTTCCGCGTTTTTTTACGTTTTTGTGTGTTCCGTTTTCTCTCATTTAAATATAGCCTATGACATTCAATGACAATGCAGAACTTTCCTGGTGAAAGATATTTTGTGAAATCGGTTCAGTATTGTTTAAGTTTATCGGTTACAAACAAAAAGATCAAATCTTTCTTTGTCTGTCATGTGTAACCATGTCTATGTCTATAGCTACAGGTTTGTCTGTCGGAGCTAAGTGAGCAGCTCTTCTATGACTTTTCATTGATTTAATCATCCCTAGTACTTTAATCGTTAGAAATAACAAAAAAAAAAAAAAAAACTATGTGGTTACGTTAGTGAAGAATATAGCCACACCCTCTCTTTCTGTGGATATCGTAAGAGGCGACTAAGGGATAACACAGTTCCACTACCACCTTGGAAATTAAAAAGCCGACCAATGGCGGGATAGCCATCCAACTACTGGCTTTCAAATACACAGGCCGAAGACGGCAGCGTCTTCGGTGCGACGAAGTCAGCCCTGCGGTTACCCACACCTGCCCAGCATGATGATTATGGGCAAAATATATGAGTTGGCGTCATTTTTGGCGCGAACTTAGAGAAGCCTATGTCTAGCAGTGGACTGCGATAGGCTAAAGTGATGAAGTGATGAACCAAAAAACAATAGACTTGTCTAATTCGATATTATTATAATATATAAATTTGCTTGCGATTTTATTTAAAAAAAAAATGAATAAGGAAATAAATTCTATCAGCCTTTACTTATGCATATCTATAAACATGTCTGATCACAATTGTAGGGTCAATGATAAAGCTTTCACATATGGGACGTCAAAGTCGATGCGTAAATAATATCCTTCAATTTAAGGGTTATTTGGCAACAGGGGGATCGTCTAAGAGTTTACAAATCAAAGAATAACATATTTGGTCTAGTTTTAGAATTTTATATGGATTAGTCCAAATGAAATCAATATGATGGTCTCAATTATTGCTATAAGCCTAAGAGTTAGCAGTAGTCTCACTAGTAAAGAAACGCACTTGAATTGCAAAAACGTTAACCTCAGGTTTTGTTTAATAATGTCATAATGTTAATAGAAGATTGAAAACTATCAGCCCCATATATAAACTAAAACTTTCATCTCTAAAATATCATATAATGAAACAATACCGCTAGTATTCCGAATTTGACAGGTATATAAACTCGATGGTTGTTTCTTACAATGGTCTAGTCTAAAATTACAAAGTATGTATGTAACTTTATATCAAAATGATCTCACAATCTCATAATTGAACATCTTTTTATTCAGCGAAGAAAATACTTCGGAGGCTGGTTTTTCATTAAGTTGTCCGTGTCCAGTTCTTACAAAGGAATCCGACTTATTTTTATCTCTTTAGCAAATCATTTATTGCGGTCAGCAGAAAGGTCTCGATCGAGGGAAAATGCTATAAAATATCTTGATGCGCAGTTAAGCCTAAGAGGTTCTATGAATCATTGGTTTTATTTAAGGGAAGTTTTTATTTTATGACAGAAAAGTTCGCCAAACGTTGATACGCAAAAAATCTATTTGTGAAAAGAAGTTATAGTCTAGTCTGGTCTATAGTAAAAGTATAGTCTTATTCTCATATTGTAAAAAATTAATTAGCATGTGGTCTGAACACAATGTTATGTTTGGTCGTAAACGAAAAAAAACCGAATTTAATTAAATGTACAAGTAATACAACGTATGTAGACGAAAAAATAGCCAAGTAAATACGCGTTATCAAAGATTGCTCAAAAACCAGTCATCTCATTTCCATCAAATTCAAATGGGACTACAAAACAAGTACACACGGGACAGCTTTCCATTAAAAAAAATCATCAAAATTGGTACACCTAGTAAAAAGATATCAGGTATAATACAACGTAGGTCAACGAAAAAATTGTGATGTATATACGCATTATTAGATATAGCTCGAAAAGTACTTGTCATATTGACATTGACACGCGCCACATTTAAAAAATCATCGATTTCGGTCCACCCAGTAAAAAAAGTTCTGAGGTAACATACATAAAAAAAATACAATCGAATTGAGAAACTTCTCCTTTTTTGAAAGTCGGTTAAAAAGCTAGAAGATTTTGACTTTAATGAACGTTGAAAATACTGTATTTTTAACAATAAGGCTAAATGATCTCTGTATTGAATATTTAATTTGTTCTAGGAGTTTAATCAAGTATTTTTCTCAGCAATTTTATTGGGTTTAGTTTGTATATTTGTCGATGATATACGTTAGAGAGCTAACAATTACTGTGAATTGATTCTTAAATACACATTGTTGTGAAATTTTGTGTGTAAATATAAACTGAAATGGGTTTGATAGAGGCAAAGCTTTGTTTGTTACGTAAATAATTCAGTTGAGATTGTTACGGCTGTACAAATGATTGGATTTGGTTAAGGTGGGCAGTGAACATGGATTTTGATTATGTATTAGAGAAAGTGAGTCCAATTGGGGTCATTTTTGTTAAAAAAAATAGTCATGCTTCTTTGTATTGATTTTTGAGTTTAACTGAAGTTTTATACGCTTTAGCCTGTAATATCCCACTACTGGGCATAGGCCTCTTTCCCCATGTAGGAGAAGGATCAGAGCTTAATCCATCACGCTGCTCCAATGCGGGTTGGCGGATATATTCCCTACTATGAGTAACGATCGCTATCAGGTGTACATGATAACAACCGGGACCGACGGCTTAACGTGCTCTCCGAGGCACGGTGGGGAGACCCACAAGGACTGCACAAACACCCAGACCATGGCAAACACCTGTATGGCCTATACAAATGTTTGTCATGTGCGGGGATCAAACCCGCAACCGCCAAGCACAACAGGTACAATCCATAGCTGTAACCGTTGCGCCAACGCGGCGTCAAGAAGTTTTATAAATGTATAAAAAAAAATATTGGTCAGCTCTAACATGCGACTGAGTTTTACTCCTTAGGAACTACTGTGATAAGAATAACCTTAACATTTAAAAGGGACCTTACATAGTTACTTAAGGTGTAAACTCTAGATGTGCATGACCGGCTCGGTTTCACATGGTAACAATTTTCTAATAATAAAATAAGTGGCCTTGGAACAGAAAACCTGTTTCACTTACCACCAACGTTTTTGGTTGTGCATTGTTTGAGAATGACTACTAAAAAGTTTTTACTACGACAATGTACGACAGTTAATTTGTTCAAGTACTGAGAGTTCTATTTTTCCGGGACTATTTTGAGATTTCAAATCAAAAAAAAAATATTTCTCCTGTTCTGATTTTTTTAGTTCAATAATTAATGTTTCTTTTATATACACTTTAATAGAAATGACAAAACGTCCATGACTATTAAAAACGTCGGATGTGAAAAACAGCAACTTTACAGGAGAGCGATTCAAAGTGTAAATTGGGTGTATCTTTTTACTTATTTTAACTAGGATCATGAAATTTTAAAGTAATGCTGTATGGGCTATGTATGTTTAATATTATTACTAGCCGGTATTTAATGTGTAAATATGAGAAAAGTCACTTGTTACATTTTTAACAGGTTAAGACTAATAGGTACTGATTTGTCAGAAGTACCACAACTAAATAATATATGCATAAAATAAAAAAATTCTCTTCAGCTGATGATAGACTTGGTTATTTGGGAACGTTTTATGCAATAGGTAAACAAAAAAATGCAATTTTGCAGTTCCGACGATGTTAATAGTCACTAGCGAAAAAAATAATAATCCAGTCTTTCGTATTGGCAATAAATACAGTAACCAGTATTTTATCGCAAATTGGATAAATTAAATGAGGTCCTTTTTAACCGACTTCCAAAAAGGGAGGAAGTTCTCAATTCGACTGTATTTTTTTTAATGTACATCAGAACTTTTGACCGGGTGGACCGATTTCGACAATTTTTTTTTAATCGAAAGGTAGTGTGTATCAATTGGTCCCATTTTAATTTATTTGGGATCTGACAACTTCTTTTTGAGTTATATCTAATAATGCGTTTTTACTTGACGCTTTTTTCGTCGACCTACGTTGTATTATACCGCATAACTTTCTTCTGGATGTACCGATTTCGACAATTTTTTTTTAATCGAAAGGTAGTGTGTATCAATTGGTCCCATTTTAATTTATTTGGGATCTGACAACTTCTTTTTGAGTTATATCTAATAATGCGTTTTTACTTGACGCTTTTTTCGTCGACCTACGTTGTATTATACCGCATAACTTTCTACTGGATGTACCGATTTTGATATTTCTTTTTTTGTTGGAAAGGAGATATCCCTAGTTTGATACTATGATAAGGAAACCAGGATCTAATGATGAGATCCCAGAGAAATCGAGGGAGACTCTCGAAAATCCGCAATAACTGGGTGTACCAATTTTGATAATTTTTAATTTTATTGAAAGCGAATGTTTATCATGTGGTCACATTTAAATTTTATCGAGATCTGATAACTACTTTTTGAGTAATCTTTGATAACGCGTAGTTACTTGACTATTTTTTCGTCGATCTACGTTGTATTACTCTTCGATGTAATTGAAGTCGGTTTTTTTTTTCGTTTGCGAGCAAACACAATTATTTAAAATTTACAGTGTTTATTGGTCAGGCTTTATATTTTAAACTTTAATGTAAAAAAAAAGTTCCTATAAAATAACTATGCCATAGAATAGCTTTAATAGATTTTAATGATCGCGTAAAATATTTCAAACAGAAAAATTAAATCTACTCATACCCTTCAACTATACGACTCAAAACCTTTTACAACACTCTAAGGATTTGTCTCAGTTAATAAAGTTTCCATCATTCATGATTAGTTACTAAAGTGTCAAGTAATTTCACAGTTTTATTCGTCAAGCCCTTCAGAATGTTCGAATTACGGGACCCTCATGTAATCCAAATTTCATACATTGAATAAAACAAACGAGACAATCACTAGCGTCCAACTAATACGATCTTGGTGGTTTTAGGTGTAATCCCTTTATCAGTTTTATACATAAAAAATTCATTCATGTAATCCTTACCTTTATGGTTATAAAGTTCAAATTTGTTTAAATTGTGTTTACGATATATGTTTGTAAACATCAGTTTGAGAACACTGAGACGCAGATGTGCATCGAAGTGTCTGTCTTGATTTCACGATCGGAATACGAATTTAATTTGCGTCTTTAGTAGGGGCCGTCATTTATATTGGTTATCTGCGGAGCTTGTCGTTCGTAATGATGTTATGCACGTCGGTTGAATATTTAGTGTGAATTTAGCTTCGATATCTCCGACAAATATTGTGAGATGAATAAGGGAGCTCTTTTTCCCAGAAATAAATACTGGCTATAAAATTGTTTGACAGTTATCATTAAAAAAATATTGTTTTTTTTTTGTAGATTTGCTTTTACAAGATATATGACGATACGTTTAACGCTTTTAATGTTCAAGTTATATTCTGAATTGATTCATAATACTCAAACTAATAAATATTTTCGTGAACCGCTTATCTTAGTCTTCTGGCATCACGCTCAGGCTCGAGGAGTGTCAGGATATCTCAATCACAGACTGGAACCTTCACGTTTCTGATGATTTGACTATTAAAATGATTAAAATTAGTTAATTTGAAATAATGGTCTCTACGCACATATGTATGTATATAATTAAGAATTTAACTTATATATCTAGTGTCTTATAGGTAGTAGGTACCTATACAAATTAAACGAAAGAGTAAATTTACTACATTTAGGCAGCTCCTGAAGTAAGTAACTATAAACGTATATTTAATTTATTGTGTAAATTATTTAATAAATTTGTACTTGAGCGTTAACAATTCTTAAAAAATAAAAATATAAACTTAATTACATATACATTACCGTATCACTTTACATTAATTTGTCTTCTTTATAATATTTACAGTTAACGTATTAGCAGTTTTATTTACAAGTTAATTTTATATTTAAGTTAACTGTAAGGTTGACAATAAAAAAAAGCTAATCGAAAAAAAAATTGCTTTATTTAGTTAAGTACTTAGCAAGTTATTAGGCTATTGTTTTTAGGACGGCGTTCAGCCTGTAACGTCCCATACCCAGAGTAGTTGTAATTTGGGATGGCATTCCCGACTAGAAAAAAAGTCAAGCTCAAACAGATCATGTATCTATCTGGACCGGATCAGGATAGAATGAGGCATGCCAGATCTGGCAAGCTCTATCAGGACCAGGTCTGGTCCAGACAAGGATAGCCTGATGTAAAAAATATAATCAAGTATGGTAAGGCATAACTGCATCAGGACAAAAATCCAAACCAGAAAAAAATATTTGTACAAATACCATCAAATAACATCCATCCCGAGGGGGAATTGAACGCGCAAACCGTCGGTATTTAAGGCGACTACTCGCACCGTGGTATAATAAATTTCAATTTATTTATTCCCAGCTATAGGATTTGTATCTATAGGCTATCACTGTAGATTAATACAAATCTACCCTCTTCTACGTACAACATTATAGTATCAAACGTAATAGTGTCAAACTAAACAAGTTTTGACCACAGTGACCTAAAATTTCGTTAATTTAGTGTTACCCTCAGTTAGGGTCGAGTGGAGTTTACATAACATTGAATATGTCAAATGTAGGTCAAGTTAAGAAAAGCAACCGCTTCAAGTACCAAGAGTGCTCCAGAGAAGTATTTAATGAATTTTAATCTTGTTTTATTTACATGCGAACACATTCGATAATACATTAATCTACCATGTTATTATCTTTATACTGTACTGGAAAGTTGTATTTTTGTGTATATAATTTGTCGCCGTTGAGACAATTTTATTCCACTAAAACTTTATAGAACTTCTTCTACTAAAACTATATAAACGCGATTTGTATTTAATTATGCTTAAACGGTTAAATCTACCCATAAATTATGTATGACGAAATTGATCGCCATCAAAAGTTCTAACAAAAGTCTGCGACAGCACAATTATGTCTATCTTTTAAGGTTAACTTATTAAAACGTTTTTTTATGGTCATCCAGTTTGTTATTGATATGACATAAAACCTTATCTAAATAAATACGTTATTCATCACAAGAATTTCTTTTTGAATAAAATTGTCTTTGACATCATTCGATTTCAATGAATATCTCAGAAAATACCTATCATAGTTTTAAATTAACTTTGGATCGAATTAATTATCACAAACAAACGAAAAGTGAGTTTATTGCATTGGTTATTAAGGCAATTTTATGAAGAAGCCTTGTCATTTATAGCGATTAAATTTGGACCCAAAATTTAAGAGATAATGTAAAATCAATTTAAACAACGCGCCGCGTTGCACTGCGCGCCATTGTAAGTCGCCCGAGGTCAAAAATATTTTTGTACGTTTTTACCTCAAATTACCGCGGTTGAAACCATGGGGTATAGCTATTATATCAGCGTGTATTAATATTAGAATCTGTGTTTATTGAAATATTGCTATCGAGTGTAACGATATATAAAGTTATTGTTATGAGAAATAATTTTATACCGAAACGAATTATTACGACGTATAATTCGATCATGATTGTATTGAAGATAGTGTCGTCATTTTGCTGACTTCACTTTATTATGAAACCTACCTTAGAGATTCTTCCTCGTTATATATTACTTTGTTTTGTTACTGATACCAAGAGGGTATTGTAGCATTCTGTAACTCTTACTATATTAAAAAAATATTATTTCATGTAATACTGTTACTACTATTAAAGAGAGATAGAACCCAAAGAGGGCCCGGGAGACAGCATAAGACATTTTATTGCCTTCTTCTTGGTAATTAATTGTTGTTTATATTATACTTATACTAGCTGACCCCTCAAACGTTGTTTTGCCATATATGTTACGAAGCCCCTTAATACCCCCCATCCCCCTTATAACTTAGGGGTATGAAAAATAGATGTTGTTCGATTCTCAGATCTACCCAATATGCATACCAAATTTCATGAGAATCGGTCAAGCCGTTTCGGAGGAGTTTAACTACAAACGTCGCGACAAGAGAATTTTACATATTAAATATAACGAAAATTCGGTGCAATCGGTTATTTACTGTCATGACAAGGTTTATTTATTTAATTTATTTTGTATGACAACTTACAAAATATACACTAATATAGATTTTACAAAAATGTTTACAATTATTTGCTGAGTGTTGTTTTATTTACAAGTTGCCACGGCATGGTAAAGGACAGTTTTATCTAAGAAGTAATTACTTTATCTATTTTAAAATTTATATAAATGTAAAAAATAAAATCCTAATAAATCCTAATAACAAATTCTTATACATATAACAATTTACAAAAAGACAAAAAGGGAAGAAAATCAATATTTTTAGTTTTTAAATTTGTTCAAGTTATCCAAAAACAATAAGTCAGCGTTAGCTATGCATTCTTCAAAAGAAATATTACATAAAAATTATAAAATATAAAACATACACTCACACCAACATCTCATTAGAAAAAAAAAAACATAGAATATGATCGATGTTGAAGGGCATAGTGATGCATTTAGTGTCAAGATAGAGAAGAAATAAAGCTTGCAATATCTTTACTTTTAAATTTTGGAAGGCTCTCCGAAAAGATATCCACATCGATTTCGTTGTTTTGATATTCTATCATCATCATCATCATCATCATCATCGTCATCATCATCATCACCGTCATCATCATCATCATCATCATCATCATCATCACCATCATCATCATAATTATCATCATCATGATCATCATCATCATCATCATCACCATCATCACCATTATCATCATCATCATCATTACCACCATCGTCATTTCAGCCTATTGCAGTCCACGGCTGGAAATAGGCCTCCACAAGTTCGCAACAAAAATGGCGCGAACTCATGCGTGTTGCCCATTATCACCACGCTGGGCAGGCGGGTTGGTGGCCGCAGGGCTGGATTTGTCGCACCGAAGAGGCTGCTGCCCGTCTTCGGCATGTGTATTTCAAAGCCAGCAGTTGGATGGTTATCTCGCTATCGGTCGACTTTATAAGTTCCAAGGTGGTAGTGGAACTGTGTTATCCCTTAGTTGCCTCTTACGACACCCACGGGGAGAGATATTCTATTATATTGTTGAAATAATCTATTCATAGTAGCGTTCTGACCTAATATTGTTTTTGAACGTTGAACCAAAAATGTAACGTTAAATATTTACTTGCACGGAGAACTCTTGGGCGCATTTATATTTTTTTTCTACAAGATTTGTACAAAGAAAAAGAAGCTTTGTACAAAAAAAGAAAAAAAAAAATTATTTACAGAAAAAAATGCCATTATTAGGATTGCCAGTTAATCCATAATAATAGTTCATTATAACTCATAATACGTATCTTGATGTTTTTAAAAAGACAAACTTTTTTATTATTTTACATAAATACATTTAAAAAAAAAAACAAGAATAATTTTAATGTTATTGTATTAAAATAAATAGTTTTACTGTGTAATTTTAGGCTGTATTAAATATTTCATTGCGCTAACACCTTTTTTATTAAAAAAGCGTGGTAAAAAAAACGAAAAATGAAGCGTCCAGATTAGTATTTGAGAAAATGGCGTCGACGAAGGAATATTTATGGTGATCGTGAAAAGAAAAATGTTTTAAAATGTAAAATTTTAATTTGATTAATTATTTGCTACAATAATATGGTGAGTTGTTTTATTTTTATTTTACTAATGTGCGTGCGTATATTTTGATTTTTTTACAAACACGCAGTATAGATTTTGTTAGCAGGTATTTATTTAAACTACTGAATAGCTTATCATGTTTCTGCCTAACTAGTTAAAATTTTACCAAATTAGTATTTCGAATGAGTGCTCATAATGTTGTTCCAATAATTATTACTCAATAATGTAAAGACCGCGGTGACTGTGTTATTTGTACATTGTTGGCTTTTAAATTTTATACATATTATGTGCTAAGCTTATTAGATGTAAGAGTTTTGACTCAGATATGACAATATTCCAAGTGTTGACATCTTATAAATATGACATATTATATAATCCCAGATTACATAATCCCAGATTTACACAAATGTTTGTCTTAAAAACATAAAACTAGCATGATATAATTATGTTACTTAAATGTCTAAATCTAGAAGTGGATAGAATTATTTAAAAAAAAAAACCAATTAAGGCTTCATTGTTTGGTTATATTATCCAAAAAGTTTTATATAGGATTTTTGACACATGTCGAACTTTTACTATTGTAGAATATAAATATGAAATTTTCTAAGATCTTTACGGCATAGATTTACAATGTACATATTCCAAATCTGCGTAAGCCAGTACAATAAATTATAGCTTAACTTGACAAATATTTTGCGACTCTAATTCTAGATAAAGCTTTTCTCATCATTGTTGTACACTTACTATACGGAAAAACGTAAATATTTCACTTTTATATAGGTAAATCTTGATTTAAAATTCATATCTATTTTTATAATAAATGTTATTTTTTTAAAGTATAGTTTTTTAATCGTTATCAATATTTTCTCTATAGGTGTTCTGTAAGAGATTACTATATTAGTGATTAGATTGCCTTTGAACGTTTGTGGCAAAATTTATATTTTTATATTATTTACTTACGGGTTTCGCAATCCTCATCCAGCGTACACCGGAAATCTTACGTAAATCGTCGATCCAGCGGACCGGAGGTCGTCCGTCCCACGCTGTGTTTGCTAAGACGTGGGTCTTCACTCCAGGACACGTCTGCTCCACCGACCATCGGTCCTGTGACACAGGTGACCAGCCCACTGCCCCTTCAATTTGTTAATTCTGTAGGCTATGTCGGTTACTTTCGTTCTCTCACGGATAGTCTCATTTCTAATCCTAGCTTTGAGAGAAACCCCAAGTTCTACACAATTGCTAAAAATAACAAGTATTTTACATAATTATGTAGACTTACTGGCACTTGTCAGTCTGTAAATGTCCCATTGTTGGACAAAACAATAACTAAAGGATTCAGTGCAATCAAATATTTCTCAAAATATCTTTTCATATACAATTTTCTTATGTTTTACGCGGTTAATCTCTTAATATTGTAGTTTGAAAATGACTATGTTTTAATGTAAGTATTAGAATATTAGGTTACACTTGTCCAGTTTACTTTTTCCTACTTTGAAATATTTAATTAAAAAAACCGTAAACTTGATGATGATAGTTTTTTTATCTTGATAACTATATTGATTATTTTTATACTTATAATATTACTTTTGAATGAAAATTTAATTAAACAATAATATTCGAATTCTAGGAAAAAATTCAAAATGAACATCATTCAAACTTACAATACACAATTATAAAGTTTAGTGGTCTACTCACTATCTCTAAATAAAGTACTATCTCTAAATAAAGGTTTTTTTATTTCGTTAACATTGCGTATTTTATCGTAGATATGTTAACGAGGGATAAAAATATATCAGTCGGACGACGGAGAATCTAGCACATAATTTTATCGCGACAAACGGTCCGTATGAAATTTATCTGTCCCTTTATAGGATAACGAAAAAATTCTTAGCAAAGTTGTGTGAAGTCCCCTCGGTCAAAGGTCGCGTCCCCCGGGACGAGTGACTTATGCGTTTGGGTCGAACACTTCGGGACCAACTGACAATGTCGATATTCAATATTCTCACTAAGTTTCTTTTATTTTCGATCTGTAATTGAAGTGGACATTTGTCAGATAAACTGAGATATGTAGCTGGTACCTACAGAGTACATTTTTTTTATTAATAATATTTGACCCCTATACTACACTGCAAAAACTTTTTAGTTGTATATGTATGTAAATGATTAAATTAGATAAATAATAAAAGGGTAAATAGGTCTTGTATATTGAAGACATTTTAAAATTTCTGTTTAGAGGGCACTATAATCTACATAATCTGGCCATAAATACTGTTACTATTAAAATAAACAAAATATTACATTTTAATTTAGAATCTGTCATTTTAATATAATTGTTCATTATGTTTTCTTATATTCGCGGCAATAAACTTTAAAATATTTTGTGATATTAAAATGAAGTGGGGTGATAAAGAGAACCGAACCATTACAAAAAGTAGGTATGGAGCTAAATACTATTTTTAAAACTCTCCATACGCTTAGTAGTAGTACTATTATTTAGTAAACATAAAATTGTACTCTTTTGTACAATGTTAGTGTCATTTTTATTTTACTTTTATAGTTTTCTTCGTATTGTGAAATTTTTTTGCGTAAAACCTGTTCAGTAAAGTACTGAAATGTGCTTGGTAGTGGTAAATTCGTAGTAATGGTATAAAAAATACCGCCATTGTCTTGATCTAACCTACAAACTGAGAACTTTGTAGAACGAGGAAATTTTGAAGAAATGCCAGGAATGTTTTCTGAAGGTCAAGTATATATATATATATATATATATATATATATATATATATCCATAATATAGTTTTTAACTGAATTTCAAATAAGGATAAGGTTTTCAATTCTATTGTATTTTTTTATATCACCTCGGAACTTTTGACTATGTGGACCGATTTCGATGATTTATTTTTAAATCGAAAGGTGGTGCATGTCATGTGGTCCCATTTGAATAAAACTGAAATTACTGACTGATTGACTGATTTGAAAAGCCGACTTATATCTAATAATGCGTATTTACTTAAGTAATTTTTCGTTGACCTACGTTGTATTATATAACGCATAACTTCTCACTGGGTGTACCGATTTTGATGATTCTTGTTTCAACCGTAAGCTGGTACTTGTTTTGTGCTCCCATTTATGATCGAGATTTGATGACTACTTTTTGAGTAATCTTTGATAACACATATTTACTTGACTATTTTTTCGTCTTCCTACGTTGTATTACTTGTCGTTGTAATTGAAGTAGTTTTTTTTGGTTCGCGAGCAAACACAATTATGTTGGAAATAATGGATTTGGCAGGGTTAATTAATAAGTCAATGTGCTTTTCACATAGGAATCAATATTTAGGCATAAATAATATAGTAATATTATATTGGTATTAAAATTACTTTATATTAAAATCAAAATTTTAATGCCTGTAAGAAATAGTTTTTAATAAGTCCGCGATTGCATGTTTGTTTTATGTCTTGTAAAATGTTTTTCAATCACATAAGTGCTTATAACACAGCCAGAGTTTGTTTATTATGACAAAACAACAACTTTTTTGTTACAGCATCGTGAATCTATTTTATAAAAATTATTTTCTTAGTTATTGTTCTATATAACAACATGAAATATATTATGTTTTAAATGAGCCGTCGTTTAATTAGTACATTTTTAGTATACTTCTTTAGCTTACTTACCATTTCTTGGCTTTGCATTTAAATGTACTTTAATACTGAATGAAATTAGTGCTTCTTACGCCGTGTGAATACTGATAGGATGTTTTGTAATATGATGAAAAGAATCTTTAGTTTGTGTATTTTCTCTACTGATTAAATAAATGATATGTAGCCAACAGTTTTCTTTTCCAAATAAAATTTCAAAAATAAAAATAAAATTCGATTAAAATTCTGTTTCGTATGAAGTAATTAGTCTTTAAAATGGCTTGTTTTTGGTCAATAAAATTTATCTTCGTAGCACAAAAAGCAATTGCTCAGTTGACGTGCCCATATTATAAAATCAATGTACTTAATACGCATTGAATGATTTTTATATTCTCGCGAGTTATTTTGATAACCCACTTTTATAGTTTGTAGGCTTAGGTAGGTAAAAAGTTATTATTCTAAATTATACAACATCTACTACCGTATCGCATTATTTTTAAATTGCATTGAATTCAATATTATAATTATTAATCAAAATATTTTTCAATGTATTTTTTATAAATCATTCGTTGAAAGGAAAGAATGACCCAAAAATCGAATCCACGGTAAAACCTTAATTATTATAAACCATTCATAAGCGCTACTCTTCAAAGGTTGTCAAATATACTTATATAAAAATATGTTTAATCGGAGTTTTTAGATTATCATGCGAATTTTCGAAGAACATTTCAATCCAACATTATTGAGAGGTAACAAATGTCAAAGCAAATAAAAGTCTTTGAGGGTAGCAAACAATGAGTTCTTTGTCGTAAGTACGTAAAATTAGGTCGAGGAGTTTGAATAAGTAATTTGAAAAAGATATAATGTAAACATCTGTACGTAAGATGGATAAAGGATCGAGGATTTTAATGGTTCGATCAACAAGTGTATATTGAAAGTAAGTCTTTTTTACTTAAAATACAAAATTTGATTCGTTCCTTGAAACTTTAAAAAATATATATATAATATTCGGGTTCATATATATGATCACAAAAACTTCTCGACACGGTTACTTGTTTTCATTATCCTACAGTACAGTTCAGCCTATTGCAGTCCACTGCTAGATATAAGGCCTTCTCAAGTTCGCGCCAGATATCCCGGTTTTCCGCAACCCTCATCCAGCCTACATCACCAATGCCTGCCCAGCGTGGTGACTATGGGCAAAACACATGAGTTCACGCTATTTTTGGCTCGAACTTGTGGAAGCCTATGTCCAGCACTGGATTGCAATAGGCTGAAGTGATAATGATAATGAATGATGATGCTAAATAAGTCAGCATTAGTCAGTTCAGCCCGTTGAAGTACACTGCTGGACATAGGCCTCCCCAAGTTCGCGCCAGATATCCCGGTTTTCCGCAACCCTCATCCAGCCTACATCGCCAATTTACGTAGATCGTCGGTCCAGCGGGCCGAAGGTCGTACCTCACTGCGTTTGCCAAGATGCGGTCTCCACTTCAGGATACGTCTGCTCCAACGGCCACCGGTCTTGCGACACAGATGATCAACCCACTACCACTTCAACTTACTAATTCTGTGGGTTATGTCGTTTACTAATCCTATCTTTGAGAGAAACCCCAAGCATAGCCCGTTCCATTGCACGTTGAGCGACTTTTACACTTGTGGACTAGTTCCTTCGTCAGTGTCCACGTCTCGGCTCCGTATGTTAACACAGGAAGGATGCAATGCTCAAAGCAACTTTTGTCTTCAAGCAGCAAAAGTACATTAAATCAGGTCTCAACTATTTCTATATGAACAGTGTATTTTTGAGTAAATATAGTTGACCAAATTACATAAATGTTTAATATTAGAAATGGAGTTTCAACAACAAAATATAAAAGTAAATAAATAAATAAAACGAAGAAATAATAGTTTTTCTGTCTCTTGATCGAATAATAAATTATAAATGTTCATATATTA
Source organism: Melitaea cinxia (assembly GCF_905220565.1). Taxonomy (NCBI): domain Eukaryota; kingdom Metazoa; phylum Arthropoda; class Insecta; order Lepidoptera; family Nymphalidae; genus Melitaea; species Melitaea cinxia. The sequence goes on along the minus strand of NC_059405.1, from coordinate 5,240,397 downwards.
CTGTTCCGTCATCGTACTTTTTCGTAGTAAATCGTAGTTTTAACGTTATAATCGATGTTCTGTGTAGTAAGTGTATGCAGCAACAAAACGCAGCCTTATAAAGCTGTATACGCTCATTGCCCGCGAGTTGAGATTTTTGACAGAAACTTGAGGGTAGTTTAACTCTTAGCATTTTCTCAACGCCAAGAGTTGATGTGATGTGCAGAATCCAACCAGCTGGTGTGCCCAATTGACAGTGGAAGTCATCATCTCTAAGGATCTCTAATCTCTAAGGTGATTGTCTCGTGAGTGCATTCTATTTTACGATTCTATTCGACGAGCACCCCACGAGTATCGGGATCGGAGCACTCCATACGTCAATTATTCAAATCTAAAGTTTTATAGGTTTTATTGGTGAAGTTACTTTTTGTAACATTATTAAATTTGAATTTTTTATCCCACGTAGTACCCGCGGGTTTATACATTACACAATTTCGTTCGGTCTTATCTATATACATAATCTCCGTCAATATTTTACGACATCACCCAAGGAACAATTACATTTTATTATCCAATAAAGAAATTCTTAAGCAAATATTATGACCTTATTGTAACAAAAAGTATTTTTCATGATTCATTTCTCATAATTTATAAGGAACATTGTGTACTCTGAATGGAATACCGTATAGATTTAGCGGTCGTGACGTGAATATTATTAAAGAAAACTAGATTAATTATTAAGTATTATTATTTTACTTAACTTTCGTTTCTCTTTGAGTAATTTGTAATATTATCTAGCGGAAAGTACAAAGAGAAAATTTAGCCTTGCTATTATATATTTAAAGCATTGCAATTAAATAATTATATCATTTGTATATATTAAAAAAAAAACTACACTAAATTCGACAAATACTTATCACCATATATAATAATATGCTAAGGTTAAGGTGTTTGTCTCCCACACCAACAGCTGCTGGCTTTCAAATACACAGGCCGAAGACGGGCAACGGCGTCTTCGGTGCGACAAAGCCAGTCCTGCGTGGTGACTATGGGCAAAACACGAGTTTGCGCTATACTGTCTGGCGCGAACTTGTGGAAGGCCTATGTCCAGCAGTGGACTGCGATAGGCTGGTGTGTGTGTGTGTGTGTGTGTGTGTGTGTGTTTCTTCAGTAAATAGAGTGATTCCAGGTTTATTTGTATCATTATATTATATGAAGGTTTGTATATTGATTGACAGTCGGTATTTTTTTTACTGATTTAGTGCGAATTATTTGCACGGGTATTATCAGTAATAATTAAAAACGTCAAGTCAGAAAAAAAAATATTTAAATCAATTTATATTATTTTGGTATACTCTTGACATCGTCGCTTAGCGTAACTACACGCAATATTAAACAATTTATCGATTGAATTTGTTACATGCGAATTTGTTTTTAATAAATGCCCCCTTTCATTCTTGTTCTATTTTTTGTTAGATAGATATTTCCATGGAGATATTGATTGATGAGGATTGCGGAAGACCGGGATGTCTGGCGCGAACTTGGGGAGGCCTATGTCTAGCAGTGGACTGCGATAGGCTGAAGTGTGTGTGTAAGATATTTCCAAAGTCTAATGTTGAATATAACGTCCCAAATACTGCGATGAAAAGTGGAAAAGGACGACTAAAGAGCTGAACTATCAGTAGATGTTTAAAATTTAGGACACGTTGGAAGTTGTAGTACTACTTTAGCGATTACACTGTCCGAAAATGATTAGGTATTATTCGATCTTGTTGAAATGGACTCAAGAGGAATTTTATACGTGTATCTAAAATGGTTTTTATGTATGAAAGCGTACAAATCCGTGTTAATGTAATTTAAGCTTGTTTAATTGTACATCTTTAATTTCAATTGACGACGCGTTGGCGCAGTGGTCACAGAACTGGCTGTTGCGCTGGCGGTTGCGGGTTCGATCCTTTCTCACAACAAAAATTTGTATGAGCTTGTATTAGTATAGATGTTTGTCGGGGTCTAGGCGGTTGTGCTTGTGTATTGTGTGTTTCTAGACCCCCAACACAGGAGAAAATCCTACTGCGTTGAAAAAAAAAACAAAAAATTCTCAAATGATAAAATATTCGTCAACATTTCTTAATTATCTATAACACAAAAATCGTAGTATTGTAAGCAATATATGTAGTAAATGCTGCTAATTTTGCTGGAGTTATTAAAATACATTAGGCGTCGTCAATCAATGATTCGGAAGGGCATTCGAAAAAATCACAAGGAGGTCTGTAATGAGATATCAGGTGTATTTAATTTTTTTTTGAATGCGCGATTTCTAAACCAAAATACAAACAACTTGTATCTCGACAAATATACAAATAATTTGTATCTCGATGATCAATTTTTCGAAATTTAATCAGCTTATACCTACCCGTATTTAAAGATAACATTCATATTTTTACAAAAAAAAACACGTTATTTACGGGAAGGGAAGGGGGATGGGATCTTAAGACCTTACACAAAGTGGTTAGAAAGTTTCTAAAAACGTAAATAATAGACGGCCATTTATATACAAATAATTATTTAGAATGTTGTTATTTTAAAGATTATTATTACCTAGATAGTAATGATTTAAGGTAGTTCGATGTATATTCATTAGAATACAATGGATTTTATAACATATTCATTATTAATAATTACGTAAAATAATTCAAGAATTTCTGCCTACTCTACTCGACAACAGATGGCGCTAGTAACATCATCTTACTAAATAACATTGAAAGCTTTGATTCCAGAAACGTAACCTAATTGGTTAGTGTAAGTGAACAATATTAAGCTTGTGAATTACACGGGGCTGTTTGTCTATATCATAAAGGTAATCCAGCGAGATCATCATTTAATAAATAGGCAAACTTTAGACCGTCAGCTAATAAATTTTGGTGTTTGCTCAGGTAATACGAGAACTTCGGATATTACTTTCTAAGAGTTTGCTCAGTTGTTGTGTTTAGCTATGAGTCGGTCATATTATTTAGTTTTAGGACGCTAAGTATGTGTAACAGTTTATAATAATGCTCGACATAATATAGGCAAGTACTAAACTACTAAACTATCTTAGTGATGAAACTTGTTTAAACTATATCTTAAGAAATGCGAAACAATGAAGCTTTTGAAAAACAAGGTAAATTAGATAAATAATATTTTTTTACATATATCGTCTTATATAGGTTACTATTATATAAGGGGGGGGGGATAAGGGGGGTTAATAACATATATGGCAAACCATCGTTTGTGGAGTCAGCTAGTTATTATATAAAATCTTTTAAGTAACAGGCAGGCTTTTACCAACAAATTATTGGATTTGATTTTTTCATGTTACAGTTAGTGTATTGCCTTTAACGTAATTATATATATTACATACTAAAAGTATCAAGGTAGGAGTCAGTCATAGTCTGGGGGAGTTCTTCATAGCTAAATAACACACTACTAATACTCACAAGCACCTATGTATATTGTGTTCCTGTGGCGAGTAAGGTAGCGAGAGTTACTAGGGAAGCTTAGGGTACGGTTAGCAATGCGGTACGCTTATGGTGCAGGCGTCTTTAGGCTACGGTAACCGCTTGCCATCGGGTGAGCCATACGCTTGTTTGCCAACATAGTCGTTTTAAAAAAGCATAGTATCAAAATTTAAAATGCGTACCAAGATATAGGTTGTTAATGTTTGTAATATTATTAATTTAAAATCAATACATTTTTAATTGATTCATTTGAGATCTTGTAAGACCTATAAGAAATAAAAAAAAAAAAAAAAAAGTTTTGGACAACATTTAGAATTTTTATGATGTGAAAAATTGCGCCTTAATTGTTACTTTATATTACAACAACCTAGAAAGTAAATACGTATTTTGTAAATAATTGTGTTTGCTCGCAAACGAAAAAAAAACCGACTTCAATTACATCGACGAGTAGTACAACGTAGATCGACGAAAAAATAGTCAAGTAACTGCGCGTTATCAAAGATTACTCAAAAAGTAGTTATCAGATCTCAATAAAATTTATATGTGACCATATGACAAACATCAGCTTTCGAATAAATTAAAAATTATTAAAATCGGTACACCCAGTAGAAAGTTATTGCAGATTTTCAAGAAGTTCCCTCGATTTCTCTGGGATCCCATCATCAGATCCTGGTTTCCTTATCATGGTACTAAACTTGAGATATCTCCTTTCCAACAAAAAAAGAATTATCAAAATTGGTACATCCAGTAGAAAGTTATGTGGTATAATACAACGTAGGTCGACGAAAAAAGCGTCAAGTAAAAACGCATTATTAGATATAGCTCGAAAAGTAGTTATTAGATCTCAAATAAATTTAAATGGGACTAATTGGCACACACTACCTTTCGATTAAAAGAAAATTTGTCGAAATCGCTCCACCCAGTCAAAAGTTCTGATGTAACATACAATTGAGAACCTCCTCCTTTTTTGGAAGTCGGTTAAAAATTCAATAATTAATTATATCAAGCATGGTACTGGACGACGTTATTTTCATCCACGTAAGCACTTAAGTGAGTCAATTCACGAGCATGATTGTTGTGTGTTATAGTTTATAGCTTTGAATATATTGCTTAGTGGGTTTTCTGACGCAATAATTATTTTTTATCTCAGCGTGAGTCTAGTAAATTATAAGATTACTTCATTTATAATAATAAAATATATATTATGTATATTATATATATATTTATTTTCTTTATTACATAACTTCGAAAATAGTTTATAATCTAATCAATTATTAATTATTGAAATAATATGGTCGTCACGGTAGAAAGGTGATAAGATCGGATGCACGCGGTTCATTCATATTTTATTACTTCATCGCTACCTGACCGGTACCTGTAACCTGCTATCAGTTTATTAAAACAGTCACAGGTTGTCAACAAAAAGTTCCGACAAACGGCGAGACAGACAGTGGCGACTACGACATGTCACGACACACTGTCGAGAAGGATGTACTATTTTTAATTAGGATTTGTATACATTTTTAAAGAGGTATTAATGAATATCTTTATTTGATTTTATTTGGTGTGTAGTTGTAGAGTTCAGTTGGACACAGTCTATTTTATAATTTTGAATTCCAATTGAAAACATAAACACTGGTGAAATGGTGGTTTATACTCGTAGTTTGTGTGTACTACGTATAGTATACGTAAGTATGTTTTTTAGTATAAACAATTCTTAAAAATGAATCTGTTTCTTAGCCCACATTAGTGATAGGAGGGCTAGTGTATTTTTTGCCTAGATAATCGGTTTTGTGATTCAAAGGGTAAATGCCACCAGAATTCTTGCACCATTCTAAGCGGACGTTATTTTTACCGCAAATATCTATAAACAACTAGTTTTTAAGTTTTGGTTTATGCATAATATTGAGAATATAAAAAATGTAAAATGAAAAAGAACTTTAACCCTTAATAATCTATGTAACGTCTTCAAGTTAACGTTTATAATCAATCGTTTATGTTCCCAAAGACCGTGTGTGTCATATGAACGTAAGTTAATAAAATAGTAAGGGCGTCTTGTTTCTGAACACACCTGCTTAGAATCTTGATACAGAATTCCCAGACTTCGAAATCCAGTTCGTCAGACCCGTCGCTTCCTATGCAGCGTACTTTGGTAGTACAGTATAAAGAGATAGATGAAATTTTCACGGTCCTTTCGAGTTTGGTCAATACGAGTGTAAAGAAAAAATATAGTAGACAACAAAAGCGCGCTTTTACATATTTTGATTTGCTCGGGTATAATTTTGTATGTTAAATCCTAAAAAGAGAGCTTTCATCTTTCATTTTTACTTTATTATCTTTTTTGAATGAAGTTAGTAAAACTTAGGTATCACGGCGTATGTCTTTGCGACTTGTTTATTGTGCTAAAAATGGACATGTTATGTATATATTTGTGAAATATTTTATTGTGTACGAGTATTTTAGGTTTGAGTTACTACTATTTTTAAAAACTAGTTATATGCACCTTTACTACAATGTTACTACTAATATAAATCGTAATTTTGTCGCGCGTTAAATAAATAATCTAAAGATAAATTAAATTTCTAACGTGTTTTTTATTAAAAGTATATGTACGGTTATAGCAATAGTAGAGTAGATATTTTGTTAGATAAGTTTAATTTTATTTTTTGCTCATTTTTTTTTATTTCGTTTCAATTAACAAGCGTTTAATAAATTATGAATACTTTTTCACATCGCAATGTGTATGATTTCTAGAATTTTAAAACAAGAATTTTTTGCATGTAGATTAAATTTTCTTTTAACTTAAAAAAAAAGTTAAACTATAATAAAACAAAGTCGCTTTCCGCTGTCTATATGCTTAAAACTACGCAACGGATTTTGATGCGGTTTTCTTTAGTAAATAGAGTGATTTAAGGGGAAGTTTTATATGTATAATACATGAACAATATAGTAGAGGAACACTGATAGCTCTTGCAACCGTGCGAAGCCGGGGCGGGTCGCTAGTAGATTACAATTGCTTTATCTACAGTTTATTAGTGTTAGCCACATTGTAAAAAGAATATTTAAATTGTGATTTTTGAGTTTTGGAAATAATGAAGATAAATTGGTCACGGTGTCGGAAATCCTGCAGGTGGTGACTTTATCGTTACACTTCACGGCTCCTTGGCAATAAAACTACATTTTAAAGCAAAGATTCTCACACAAATAAATATGCCATTTAATCGACAAACTATGCCTAATATCTGTGTGCCTCAAATCTATTATAGATTTTCATAATTTATCTTAAGAATTAAAGGTCTTACGCACGAGATTTTATATTAAAAGTCAAGTAACATATTCTCCTTGAAAAAAATAGCCTTGTGATAATCCCACGGAGGGAACATAGAGTCAAAACAAGTTTCGCTCTCTGGAAATTGATATCAAATTGAATGTACCCGACCACATTTTACTAAGGTAGGCACGGCAGGACATATCCTGCTTAAAATTTGGAGCTGCCCGACTGGGGAAGTACCTTACAAAGATCACAGCTAAATAATACTGCCGTCAAGTAGTATTGTGTTCCTGTGGTGAGTAAGGTGACCCGAGCTCCTGGGGGAGATTGGGGGTAGGGTTTCAGGCGTCTATAAGCTGTATAGCTTACTATACCATCAGGTTAGCGGTAAGCTTGTTTGTCAACTTAATTCTATATTAAAAAAAACACTTATCAATCTCAAAGATAATATCACTTTAATGGGGTAAAAACGATATATTGACATTTTTTATCGAACATTGCTTTTTTTTTTTTTTTTAATATTTACACAATACACACACGGTCGTCTGTGCCTAAAGTAAGCAACTTAATGCTTGTGTTATAGGTTACAGCCGACTATAGCTACATATTTTTTTTCTTTCGATAAACATACTTACAAATAATACATATATAAATATATAAATAAATATTTATATTACACCCAGACTCGGGGTGGGAACCGAACCCACAACCCTCGGAGCAGAAAGCAGGGTCACTACAAACTGCGCCAACGGGCTAGTCGTCTGCTTTATCGAACTATTCACCGCCAGTCTCCTGAGCATTCATACTCGTAATATCTGGATGTTTTATAAATAAATTATATTCATTTACAACTAATTATTAGTGCTAGAGGTTCGTGGTTAAGGTTAAAGAACTTTATTCTCAAAAAGACAATGTCACTTACATGAGAACAATACACTACAATAAAAGTAAAACATACATATCGTCGTCTTATAAATCCTAGTGCTCAATTAACGAATAGTTTAAATGGTTTCTTCTAACGATAAAGTGTTATTGAGAATATATTGCGAAAGCCGAGATTTAAATTCGTTAACTGAGCTTACATCTTTTATTAGACAAGGTAATTTGTTGTAAAGCTGTGCTCCTTCGAATGTGATATCCCTTTTGGCAAATGTCGTTCTAGTCTTAGGCAGAACCAATGAGCTGGGTCGTCGATTGCTGCGCTTCGTGATACGTTTTATAAAGGACAAATTTGAACGAATAGATTTACTGATATTTTTTTTTATTAAAATACAGGAATTATATATATAAAGTTGTCGTAGGTTCATGATTTTAGTTTCTTTATAAATTTTAGTTGTAGATGTGTAATATGTATATCGAAATAGTATTTTTATTATTTTGTTTTGTTTTCTTTGAAGCTCTTGTAATTTTGTTTTGGAGGAATTACCCCATACTTCAATCAAATATAACAAATGCGACTTAACCAATGAGTTGTATATAGAATGGCGTAATGTTTGAGGAATGCACTGAGAGATATTTTTTAGGCATATGATCAAAGAGGACATTTTTTTTTTAATATGATCTATATGGTTATTAAAACTTAACTGGTTATCCAATCTTAGACCAAGGTACTTTTCACAGGTTTTTTCTTCAATTGGAATATTATGAACTGTTAGTGGATTGTGTTGTGAAATAATTTTATTTTTTGGTTTAAAGATAATATAACACGTTTTGGAAGCATTTATTGGTTTTGTTTCGTATTAAAGGGTGGAAAAAAAGACAACCGTTCTTACGTACCGAAGAAGTCGCCACCGCATTTATATATTTATATAACCCCGTCACTCTAAATATAAAATTGTTTACAAGTATATAAACATTTTTGTGTAGGCGATAACGACGGAAATATTTAGCTTAAGTTTCAAACTTATTTTAGCATGAAAAGTAATGTCTATGAGTATTTATCTAAAAATATTTTAATTCAGTAAGATTAAAATGTCTTGTAGCTAATTTTTATAAATACGCTTATTTTAACCTATATCTATTCTTGCAGTATAATAATAAATCTATATATAATACTGTTATATAAAAATACTATAGATATGTCTCGGTATATTGTACGAAATATAAAATTTAAATTGAGAAGGTTACAAACCTAGTATTATAATAATCTACAATTTAATTCAATAGTTTGAAAAGAAATAAAGATTGTATAGGTAGGTAAGATTGGTTAAGAATGTTAGAGTACCGGGAACTATAAATATCAAAGAGTTGAGACAACGCGAGAGCGGTTTATGAATAGATGACCTCTAAAATTTTGTTACGTCTGTTCATTTAATCTTTGTCAACAAAGGCATCAGAATTACACCTGGCCTAGCGGCAAGGTGACAAAATGCTTTGATCGTTAAAGTCTTATCTGTTCCGAAGGTGCCGGTGGAACAAAACACAACCAGCCGGCTGATAACAGATTATTTCAAGACTTTGTGTTAATTGGCTAACTGCTTCGAACCTTAAGATCTAGGCGATAACATAAAGTGGTCAATTAAGACAGCTGAGTGGCAAATCTTTCATCTTACACTCATTCACGTAAAAACTATTTAGAAGCTTCTTTTTTGTTTTCTTTAAAACATTTAACAAATAACTTTTTTTTTATTAAAGATTGGCCAAGAATTTTATAGTTTTTTTGGAGTATTTTTGTTTAAAGCCACTTTTGTTTATAGATACTTAATAAACGAGTTTCAAAAACTAGATAGACCGTAAGTCAAACCAATTACAATGCTAAAATAGCGCTTATGAGATAATCTTTTACAAATATCTCAAAGAAAACGAAATATTTATTGATTTTGAAATAAAGGTTGCAATTAGTAAACAAATCTGAGACAAAAACAATTTTTTTTTAATTTATTTTGTATTCAGCTATGAATAAAAATATTTGAAAATCTGCATCTTAGTAGGATTCGTATTTAAAACCGCAGAGGAGTCCCTAAAAAACTTTATATATATATATATCTATATATATATACACTTTCCTATAAAGTTTTACGTAGCAAATTAATGAAATAAATATTAATAAATAGCCAGTTTTTAAATTCACATGTTAATCTTTATATTAAATATTACTTCTATTATGAAATTACCATTCAATGCGCAAAATATGTTTAATGATTCAACTTAAATTCATATAAAATTCAATTTCATATTAAAATTAACAGAAAGTTAATTGACTTTGATACACTTTTCATTTTAAATTACATATTTTCATTTAAATCATTTTAATCGGTAGTAATTAACGTAGTCTGCAAATAATAATTTATAGATACAAAATGTTACAATACAATTCGCAGTACGATATTGTAAACATTTTTTTGTTAAATTAATTGCAGCACAGGTTTTTTGTTCAATTATAGGTACACAAATAATAATTGAGTTCTGGGTTTTTCCGACGTGAAATATTTTTTACTTTTTTTACTTGCCTTGTGTTGGATTACAATTCATGGATTTCTTTAAAAATAAATAAATAGTATGTATTTTCTTATTATTGAACACGTGAATAATTTTTAATTAATTGACATAGCTAATGTTAACGTTATGTTCGTACATTTTTTTTGTATAGGATATTTTCAACATTTTTCCATTACTTTGCTTAACTTACTTACTAATTAAATTTAAAAATGTTTTACCTAACTTTTATTAAAAAAAATGACTATCAATACGTAGTAGTAGAGATGTATAGTTAAAATTATCGTTGAGTAAATGGCGGCAAATGCATCAATGGTGAATGTCTCAAAAGGAATAAGGGCAATTTTATTATAATTGCAGGGGCTGTGTGCACTTCGTGCGCAATTAAACATTCCTAGTCGAGTGTGGGAGAGATATTTAAGCTTTTATAATATTCCTTACAAGTTGTGTTTTTATTATACACCTTCGCACTGCGAAGCTCTATTTGCGATTTCTAATTTTTTATAAATCATCTTAAAAATCGTCGTAGCAGTGTCTCCCGCGTTTATATTTCTGTATTTGTCAGAATAATGGAGTTTTATAATTTAATAGATTTTTAACTTCGGCTATAATGTTTTACAGAGTTGTATCAGATAAATTCCTTAACAATGATATATTAAAAAATTTACAGGCGCGATCGTTTATTTTATTATAGGCATTGTACTGCCTGTATTTGAGGTTATAGCCTGTTGTTGTACATATTTATAACTATTTTATTATTAAACGTATAAATACACAGTACACATGTAAGTAATATGCCCAGGTTGGGGGCGATGAAAACTCTGGTGCCGAAAGCATGGTCACTACCAACACCATTGATGGGCCGTTAGTAACAATTTATAATTATGACAAAAAGATAAAATTAAAACAAACAAGATTATTAGGTATTATTATCGGCAAATAATCATTGGTTATTCATCAGATTACAAGTATTAGTATTAATTTTGTCGCATCTTTTGTCACCACAGTGAGAATAGACATCTTTCTCGAGCTATGCGAGGGTGTAATGCTGAAAGTCATTAACTTCTGCTACATTTTTTGGATAACTTCATTACCTCCGCAACGGAAAATTTTAATTGCAGCTAAACTTTTTTCTATACATATACAGCAATAATCATCTGTACTGTATTCTAGTCATTTCCTACAACAAAGTTTTTAATCTAAAGCTATTTATATATTAGCTGACTCCGCAAACGTTGTTTTGCCATATATGTTATTAGCCCCCTTAATCCCCCTCTTGTAACTTAGGGATATGAAAAATAGATGTTGCCCAATTCTCAGACCTACCCAATATGCATACAAAATTTCATAAAAATCGGTCCAGCTTTTTCGAAGTAGTATTGTAATTAACATTGTGACATGAGAATTTTATATATAAGATTACATATATATGTCAAATTAGAAGCCTCATTAACATTTTTAAAAACGGCAGAACCGTTGCCCTTAGCTAGGCCTACGGTTCTGCTAGTACTATCCATAACGCTAAATTAAAGGCGAAAGCAAAATGGAAAATAAAGATTAAATCATAACACGGATTTAATTACAATTTACTATAAAGAATAATAGATTTCGTTGGTATGTTACAATTTATTTTTAAACTACCGTCACAAAAAAAAAACAAAATAATAAAAGTAATGTGAAAAACTAAATCGGCGATAACTTAAGTTTCACTTTTAACAAGAACTTCAAATAGTATCTCAAATCACACAGAAAATGGACAGAGTTTCTACTACTCAACAATGGCTATCGTTCACTAGCTAATACCAAAAGGAATCTGCCTCCTCTACCGATCCAAATAAGCTTACGTCAACTCGATTTCCCGCTAATGCACATTGCATCAAGACATTGTCACACTGCATTCCTATTGGTCGAGGGAGTACACGCATTAGGATCGTTACAATATTAAATTAAATTATTAAACAAATAAGTCAAAGTAGAAATGCATAGAATTGACTTCTAAAATTACAATAATAATTTAACGTTAATCATTCAGCAATTTAAACAGCGAAAGTATTAGGTAAATAAAAGTAAATAGTAACTAAACAGGTACTTACTTCAAGAAGTTACAAAACAGATAATCAATTCGCTAAAACGTCGTTCATTAATTAAAAACATTTAACATTAAATCTTAGCCTAATAAATTAAAAACATAATTTTATAATTTTAATCGAAGATTGTCTGTCTATTGAAGTTCGATTATCGTCCGCGGCGACATATATATATATATATATATATATATATTGTTTTTTTTTTCTTTGTTACTAAATATTCATTGATTCTGATATTCTTATACCGTTATATTTTTATTAATATTTTGACCTCATATAACTAAAATTGTATATTATTAATAGTATATTGGTATACCTACAAATACATAATCTTACAATACCATTAACAATACAAACAAAAATATTAATAAAAAAATCTCTCCTCTTCTTTGTTTAAACTGTCGTAGCTTGTCAAAACACCAAAAAAAAAGTGTCATAAATATCCGAAGCACGTTTTTTTTTTCAATAAATACACAAAAAGAATAATAAATCGATATTACCGAATTCCCATAAATTATTCCTATCATATTATCTCAACTTCATCTCTGGCATTCCAGAAATACATATAGTATACAAACAAAATCACCGTGGCGCCAAGGTTAAAAAAATTCATTTTCATAATGCGAGGGCGGAAGCTATAAAGTGAAATTGTTTCTTTCTTTCCGCTCCCGCAGTTGGAATATTTTTAATTTTTTTGTACGGCTCAAGTAGGTATAAATAATAAGTTGACATTGTTTGTCGGACAAACTCGTGATTATTTCCTGTATTGGTCTCCGTAAGGATTTATTGTGTTGGTGTAATTTTCATACATATTTTGTATTTCATAAAAGTACAACCACAAATCAAAAATATAAGTCTGACAATTTGTATTAGTCAAATTTAAAAGATCTGAAAGTAAGAGTCACCGTTGCTGAGCCTGACCTTTAGCTTGTTGTTGTTAATGTTTTTAATTAGTTGTTAAAAGACAAAAAAATCGTATACATATAAATATTTTCATAGCACTTTCCAATTTGTTTTATACGAAATTGGCGTATGGAGGTTACGATAAGTGTTAATAAATAAATAAAAAACAATCGAATTGAAAACCACATCCTTATTAAGAAGTCGGTTAAAAATGCACCAGCCCAATGGAGGCGAGGAGTTCAATTTTTATATTTTTAACCGACTTCAAAAAAGGAGGAGGCTACTCAATTCGACCGTATATATATATATTTTAATGTATGTTCGGGGATAACTCCGTCGTTTATGAACCGATTTTGATAATTATTTTTTTGTTGGAAAGAAGATATCCCTAGTTTGGTACCATGATAAGGAAACTAGGATCTGATGAAAGGATCCTGGAGAAATCAAGGGAAACTCTCGAAAATCCGCATAACTTTTTACTGGTTGTACCGATTTTGATGATTTTAAATTTAATCGAAAGCCGATGTTTATCACGTGGTCACATTTAAATTTCTTCGAGATCTGATTACAAATTTTTGAGTAATCTGTGATAATGCGTATTTACTTCATTATTTTTTCGTCTACCTACGTTGTATTACTTGTCGATATAATTGAAGTCGGTTTTACTTCGTTTGCCTGCAAACACAATTATTTTAACACTACTCCAAGATGCTTCCTCCTGGCACAAAGATGTAATTTTAAATTAGTGACGAATATTTGTACCGTTTAGTCATTTCATCTCCTTATAAAATATTATAACTTTATTTATTATATTTATTTACACAAGCATATGCGAACAATCGCTCTAGTGTAGCGGTGCGAGTAGTTGCCTAAAACACTGACGCCGACGGTTTGCAGGTTCGATTCCCGCTCGGGATGAATATTTGTATTTGTAAAAATATTGTTTCTAGTTTGGATGTCTGTCCTTGTGGGTCTTCCCACCTGCCTCGGAGAGAAGGTTAAATCGTCTGTCCCAGTTGTTATCATAAACATCTGATAGCGATCGTTACTCTTAGTAGGAAACATATCCGCCAACCCGCAGTGTGGTGGATTAAGCTCGAATCCTTCTCTTTCATGGAGAAAGAGGCTTATGCCCAGTAGTGTGATGTAACAGACATAATTGTAATCGTGTCTGCTAAGCATATATGCACGATACCCGTAGCATACGGCGGATTTGACAAGAACTAGCTAGAAAACATCTTACCGCGCATGATCGGGGAATTGATAACAAAGGCTTGATAGACCTCTCACGAGGAGTCTCTCTCTGAGTTAAGCCCGAACCCTTATCGTACATGGAGAAAGAGGCCTATACTCAGCAGTGGGATGTTCGGGCTGAATTGGGAAGTCTCTTAAATAATATCGAATATAAAATATTTTACGAAAATTGCTAAATCATTATCATCATTACAGCCTATACAGTCTACTGCTGGACATAGGCCTCCACAAGTTTACGCCAAAAATAACGTGAACTCGTGTGTTTTGCCCATAGTCACCACGCTGGGCAGGCGGGTTGGTGACCGCAGTACTGGCTTTGTCGCACCGAAGACGCTGCTGCCCGTCTTCGGCCTGTGTATTTCAAAGCCAGCAGTTGGATGGTTATCCCGCCATCGGTCGGCTTCTTAAGTTCCGAGGTGGTTGTGGAACCTTGTTATCCCTTAGTCGCCTCTTACGACACCCACGGGAAGAGAGGGGGTGGCTAAATTCTTTAGTGCCGTAGCCACACAGCACATTATAATTAATTGCTAAATAATAAAATTTAAAGCTGAAAACGTTTTTAACAAATGTCTTGCTACACAACGAATTTATGTTACTACGAGTATATATATATAAATATTTTTATAGACAAATTACCCAATCACTCGAGTCTAGTAGTAATTTAAGGGTAATAATTCTCTTCGCTTAATTCCAACCGGTCCTCTTGACATTGGACTTCGTTATATTTGGAAAGTAAATCACGTCGGTTTTACGCAGCTTAGCGAAAAAAATTCTATGCTTCGTCTTCACAGTATAATTTTAAGAATATGTAAACTATACATAAATTTAAAAAGTTTGTTATTAAATTTTTGTTAGTAACGAAAACATTTTTAATTCTTTTTAATTTATTTTTTTTTATTTATGATTGATGAACACTTTTAGGAAGCATAATTATAATATTAGGTTCTCGAAGAAAGTTGTCGTTTTATATATTTTTTTTTAATTTATAGTGGTTGGCTGTGGTTGTGGATAGATCGTAAAGTGCTGCCTATAACGCACCACAGGTACCATTAAAATGAGTAAATATTTTCTCATTAAAAAAAAACAAACAAAAGATTTTCATTATTTTCATACAATTCCTTCCCACAACATCGTATTTCTATAGCTATCATTTGTTACGGAGCAACAAGACCATGAAGTTTTAAAATGGCAACATTAAATTTAGTTTATGACGTCATTAAGTATATAGAATTTTTTATGTTGATTATTTCATGGACTTGAATTTTGTCATTTGTGGTCATGATCCGATAGTAACCATGGCTTAGTATTTTTAAATGATTTTGATTCAATGCAAATAAGTTTTATATTTCTAAGTCACTAGTCTTTATTGCATTTAAAATAAGTTACCATGACGATATAAGTGTTTTTAATAATACTTTATCATTATATTTTTTACTTTCAAGTTTATAATGACAAATTTTAAGCGAAAAATTTGTTTAGTAAAACATTTTAGCTTGCTCAATATATTTTAATGCTATTGCTATAAATGCACCTGTATTTTATACAATAGCAGATTTTACAATAATCCTGAGAGACGGTAGATTATGACAATTTATTAGTTGTTTTATACAATAAATTTAATTTATTCTCCAAGATTAATTATTTCGGAAGACTTCCAAGAAATAACTCGATATCTCGACGGCGGAGTAAAGGTACGTCAAAAAATTTAATATTTATGACATTTCTATGTCATATATAGAAAACGGTATTTATGTCAGCGCAATAACAATAGTTCATCAATTGAAGTGACCCGGCTTTACAGTTTCATTGTTTTATAATTAGTTCATAATGTGTTGATTAATCATTAGAAAGTAAACATTATCACTTTAATTTAAAATAGTAAATTGTAATTCACGTTTGATTTACTGAAATACTTAGCATGTATAAGTACGTTCAATGAAGTGTATAAATTCGGCAGCCTTCAATGTGCTAGAATCATTCAAGGGTTTGAGCCACTGGACAGTGAGGAACTCTGTGAGATATTTTTGCGCTTTGGAAACTATTTTGGAGTTTTTTTTTTAATGATGAACGTCAACAAAGAAACTTTGACATCAGCTATGCTGGCGTCAGGCTTTTCAAGAAAACACTGAAGCTGTTCTTCCTCCGTTTTATGTAAAAATAAAAAATAAAAATAATAAAAAGTAAACTTTGGCAAGTTATTTTCATATTACAATTGTTTTTTTTTATTAAAATTCATCAAAAGACAAGACCAAAGATCTTATATAATAATAATAATAATAATAAGCCTTTATTTACTGAAGGATAATATAAGCACCCGTCGTCGGTAGCCGTTCTCAATCCCCAGTGTGTCTCCTGACATAGGCCTCCTCCATTCCCTTCCATATTTTCCTGTCTATGGCCTTTCGCTGCCATGTAGTTCCTGCCAAGGATTCGATGTCATCTACCCATCTGAGATGTTGCCGTCCTCTTTTCCGTTTTCCATCCCTTGGGTACCAATCCGTGATATCATTGGTCCATTTCCGAAACTTGTTTCTTGCCATGTGGCCGCACCATCGCCATTTCTGTTCTCTAATTTTCATTTTAACATCATATATTTTTGTTTTGGCTCTAATTATGACTAATCGCTGTCTGTCTTTCCTCTTTATATGCAATATACTTCTTTCTATACCGTGTTGGCATGTTTCTAGTTTTTCCATATTCCTTTTAGTCAGAGCCCACGTTTGGCATCCATATATCATACATGGCAAGATACATGTATCGTGTAATTTAGTCTTGGCAGTCATTGGAATGTCCCTATTTTTCATTATATCCTTAAGAGCCCAAAACTTTTTCCACGTGTTGCAGACTCGTCGATCCACTTCTTTGTTGGTTTGATCATTTGGTGATATGATTTGGCCTAGATAGACATATTCGTTAACATATTCTATTTCTAACTGGTTTACATAGATTTTTTCTCTGTTTCTGTTACTCATAATTTTTGTTTTAGTTGTATTCATGGTAAGACCAACTTTCCCACTTTCAATTGCTAATTGCTGTAACATCAATTCTAAGGTCTGAGCATCCTCTGCAAAAATGACTAGGTTGTCGGCAAATCTTAAATTGTTGAGTTTCACGCCATTTATGTTGATGCCAAAGGATTCCCAGTGTAAATTTTTGAAGACACTCTTTAGTGTGGCTGTAAATAATTTTGGAGAAAGCGGGTCACCCTGTCTTACACCTTTGTTTATTTTAAACCATTCTCCTGTACTCTCTAGGCGTATTCTCGAGGTACTGTTTTTGTAAATGTTTTTAATTAAGTTGATGTACTTGCAGTGAACACCTTGACTTTTTAGTGTCTCCCAGATCGCTTTATGTTTTAAGGAATCAAATGCTTTGTTGTAGTCAACAAAACTTATGTAAAAGCTTTTATTATATTCTTTGCATTTCTCTAAAAGTTGCTTGACAACGTGTATGTGGTCTACAGTTGAGAAGTTGCTGCGAAAACCTGCCTGTTCTCGCGGTTGGTTTTCTTCCAAGACTAATGAAATTCTGTTAAGGATAACTTTGGCAAATATCTTATAGAGGTTGGACAATAGACTTATTGGTCTGTAATTTTCGATGTTTGATTTGTCTCCTTTTTTGTGCAAAAGTATGATGGTCGATTGGGTCCATTGTACTGGTATTGTTTCCCTGATTAGTATCAGGTTGAAAAGGTGTACTAGTATTTCTGTGATAGCTTCCAAAGTTCCCTTTAATAACTCATTTCTAATTCCATCTTCACCTGGAGCTTTGTCATTTTTTTGGGTTTTAATAGCGTATCTTATTTCACTTTCCAATATTTCCGGTACCATTTCTTCTTCGCATGTATATTGTTGCAGTTCATTATCAGATTGAGATTGAGAGGCATTATCTTCTTCTGAATATAGGTGACGATAAAACTCAGTAGCGACTTTCATTATTTTCGGTCTTTCTGCTGTTATTTTAAGATTCTTAACTGAAATGTTTGGTATCCAATAAGTTTTTTCTCTCAGTTCTCTTAGCCCTTTTTTAATACCACCCGTTCTTTGTATATGATACATGAAAGTTCTCGTCAAGTTTTTGTTTTTGTGTTCTCTAATTGCATTTCTTATCTTTTTGCTTATTTCTACTATTTCTTTTTCTTTATTTTTCCTATCAAGTAACATATTTCTACGTTCTTTTATCAGAGTGACGGCTCTCATACCTAATTTATCTTTTACTTTGCTGGAGGTCGATAATTCACTGATAATATGTTGTAATTCATACACGAGCTTATCGTATTTATCTTGCACAGACTTTTGTTCGTGAACACCAGCCAAGGCAGTTTTTAGCTTCTCTAGTATCTTATCCGGTATTGGTAAGTTTATAACCTGCATGGGTGGCTTTATATGTTTTCGTCCTTGCTTTGGTGTCTTGCCATATAGGGTTACTCTTACCATTCGGTGGTTGGTATTAAAGTTGACGCTAAGTATTTCTGTATTTACAAAATATTTTGGTTTGTTTGTCAATACATAATCTATTTCGTTTCGGTATTTCCCACATGGTGAGATCCAGGTCCACCTGTTTTTTAGTTTTTTCTTGAATAAAGTATTTAATATGGTGAAATTGTTTTCTAAAGTGAAATTAACCAGACGATGTCCATTTTTATTCCTCTTCCCAGTGCTATAGTTACCTATGATATTTTCTTCACCTTGTCTTCGTTTTCCTATTTGGCTGTTGAAATCACCCATGACAATTATATTCTTGTGTGTTTGTTGTAGTGCAGAGTTAAGATCTTCATAGAACTGATCTTTTAAACTCTCATCCGATGTTTCTGTAGGGCCATAAACCTGTATTATAGACCAGGGCTTGTCATATCCTGCTAGTTTTATATTTAATATCGCAACTCGATCTGATATGCCATGGAAACTTTCTATTTTGTTTTTGAGTTGTTTTCTAACTATGAACCCTACGCCATACAATCCTTGTTTCACACCTTTGTAATACAGAATATAGTTATCGTACTCTTCTATTTCGTCTCCTAATCGTCTTATTTCGCTGAGTCCAATAATACCCCATTTGATCTGATCCAATGCTTTGTCAAACTCGATTAAGTGATTACTAGTTCTTAACGTTAACACATTTAATGTCGCAATATATATATCCGTTCTCTCGGTTCTTTTCAGTGATTTAGTTGAGGGATTTGGAGGGTGGTGGTCTTTTTCCCCACGGGGACCAGCCGGCTTGGGGATTATTTTTAATTTTTCTTTTGTTATTTTCTCTAATAATTTGTTAGTTATTTTGTTCTTCCGGTTACCGACATCTAGTTGCTAACAATTGTTTTTATTTAATTTAGGCGTTGCTGCCTGTCTCATTAAAGAAAAGGCATCAACTTTACTAAATTTTGACTGAGGAGTAGTTTTTGTTTCACTCGGTTCTTTCAATTGTGGCGGTGACACTGTGTTATCCCTTTTTCTTTTTTCTGTATTTTTGTTACTTTTTACTATAAGCGTGTCGCCTCTTATGTAAGCATAGTTACCCTTCTTTCTCTCCATTACTAATTTCTCTTTTAATGCCCTCCTTTTCTCCAGAGTTTCTTTTGAAAAATCTTCTGATATCGATATAACTTTGAATTTTTTCTTATTCTTTAAGATTTCCGATCGTTTCCAGTAATTTCCAAATGATATAAGAACTGGTCTGGGCAATTCCCCCTGTACGCGCCCTAGGCGGTGTATTTTTGTAATTTCTTGATCGAAAAGTTCTATATTTAATTCATTCTAGACAATATTCTTTAACGTGGAACCAAAGATCTTAAACAGGTCTAAATAGTAAGCTAAATTATGAATCGAGACGTTGCACGTGTAAAATACACTGTACCTACTTTATTTGCAACATTATTAGTAGGTGAGAATGGTTATATTTAATAATATGGAACGAGTCATGACTTTTATTTATTCCATTGACATTGAAATTATAAGGATAATGTTACCAGATATGTGAAAAAGCTACAGACATTTTAAGAAGGATGAAAATCTTAGTACTCGTAATTAATAATTACTACTACTGTAACTATTATAACTACTTCTATTACCACTTGACAATTCAACTTTTTTACCAGCAAATTTGATTCTACGCTTTGAACTACAGATATTTTTCTTATGTACTTTTTATCTTAACAAACTTTCACTAGAAACACTGTGTCAAAGAGTCATACATCACGGCACAATGTTATCTTCGAGAATGTAAACCTAAAAACACGTTTTGTAAAAACCCAGCACAAGATACGCGCTTTATGGGGTGAGGCAAGAGCCCTCCAATCTTTTTGCCGCCTGCGGTTTATCGCATAGCTTTGACGCAGTCACGTAATTAATCTTTCCTGCTAAAATAGGTCAGAGGGAATTATTACCGCTTTATATTAGGCAGTTTAAAACTTTAACACACAAATAAACAATAACGCGTTTATTGCGCATTTAATAGCGGCTTTATTATTGACACGTACTGGATTTATATGGCTTTTTCTTGGCTAAACATTTTATTGTTTCATTTTTTTAGTTTATTAAATTAAACCTATATATAGTAATAAGTAATAACTTAATAGAAAGAATAATAGTCGTTTTGTTAGATATTTACGATATAACGTTTCTTGGTTATGTCTTTGTTTGAAGGAATGTCACTAATTACTTTATGTCAAAACTCAAAAATTGTTAAACTTATTTATCTTCTGTAAATAATATAGCCACCCCCTCTCTTCCCGTGGCTGTCACAGTTTCACAACCATCTTAGAACTTAAAAAGCCGACCGATGGCAGGATAATCATCCAACTGCTGGCTTTGAAATTTACAGGCCGAAGACGAGCAGTAGCGTCTTCGGTGCAACCAAGCTAGCCCTGCGGTCACCAAACCGCTAGCCAAACACATGAGTTCACGCCATTTTTGGCGCGAACTTGTGGAGGCCTATGTTCAGCAGTGGACTGCGATAGGCTGATGTGTGTTTATAATAAAGAAGGAAAACTTGGCGGTTAGTGCCAGCTTTTAGCGGTAATGGTATAATTGCTTAATTTGTAATAATGGAACAGGTAATATCATGCTCAAAAGCAGGCCGACTCGGAAAGTACGGAAGTAAAGTGTTGTGCTCCTGTGGTGAGTAAGATAACCAGAACTCCTAGGAAAGATAAGGGGTATGCTTCTGGTGTTGCACTTGCAGGAGTCTTAAGTAGTCTCTTCCCATCAGGTTGTTCGGCTCATATGCTTTTTTGCCCTCCTAGACATAAAAAAAATGCTATACTCGTACTTATAGACTTTTTCACTATTCAAAGTAACATGCAAATATTTATGAAAAAATTTCAGTACATGTCTGTAATTGTATGGGTCTGGTTATAATTATTAGTAAATACAGTTCGTCGACAGCAAATTGAAAATTAATGAGTAACATGACATGCCACATGCATGCACGATGCATGCCATGCACTCGACGGTTCACAAGTTTGTGGCAATCACTTACGTCGCGTTAACAGATTGCATGTGGCACGGTACGACCCTTCATTTGTTTCTCTGCAGTTGATATTTGTAATTTTACAAAGTTTTCTCATTTAATATTCAATTATATATAAGGTGGGGTGTGAAAAATTGTTTTGTATAATATAATTATAATCATCAATTCTTAATGCTACGGAGTTCTTTGTTAGAGTTTGTATTTTATATTTATAATTATTAAACCTTACGGTAATTTTTGTTTCTAGGAAAGGTGATGAAACATTTCGTACCTGTAGGTACAAATAAACTTGTCTCTTTTTAATAGATTCTACTGTTGTTGACAAAAGCACTCTTTACGAGTTGTTCCTTTTTAATCCTCAATACTGCTCCATTGCAGCAATGCGGACAATGTCTTTAGCGGAAGTACAGATCTTTTATCATAAGCAGAAACTAAAACATTAAGGTTTCATAATATATGAACACTACTATCTATCTACTACTATAAGGATCTAATAATATACAGATCACCGAATTTTTTCTTAAAATAATTTTCAACGACTTATGTAAACTTAAAAAAATTATTATTTAAGACCTAAAAAGAGTGTATCTTAACTATTATATTGCGAACATCAATAACATACGTTATAAATTTAAACAAATAAGCTGGAATAAAATTAAATTTTGTGACATACATGACATAATATTAGGCTGCATACATATTACTTAAATTTGCAATACTAGGCGGTGGAATAAAATATCCTATCTTGATTGTGATCTTGTCATGAAATGTGTATATGTGTTTATTATTGTATGGATGTATGTTTTTTTATTTTGATTATGTATGTTTCATACCTATCTTTTTTTAATTATTTTTTGGTATTACTAATGTTTTTTTATTTAGTTTATTTTATTTGGTTTATTTTGTTTTTATTGTATAAAAATATCTCAACGATGTTTTTTTTTTGTTTTTGTACGTTTAAGGTTTACGGCTGTTGATTTATAGTATGTCGCCTTTTGTGCAACATGCTATTTTAAGTTATGTAATAAAGTTTTACAACAACGGCTGTGTTGTAGTTGTGCGAGTAGTCGCCTAAAACACCGATGGTTTGCGGTTTCGATTCTCGCTCAGGATAGATATTTGTATTTTTACAAATATTTCTTTTTTTTATGTATGGTTACGGCAGTAAGAATATAGCCATCCCCTCTCTTCCCGTGGGTGTAGTAAGAGGCGACTAAGGGATAACACAGTTCCACTATCATCTTGAAACTTAAAAAGCTGACCGATGGTGGGATAAATTCAACTGCTGGTTTTGAAAAACACAGGCCGAAGACGGGTTTTTAGCGTATTCGGTGCGACAAAGCCAGCCCTGCGGTCACCAACTCGCCTGCCCAACATGGTGACTATGGGCAAAACACATGAGTTCACGCCATTTTTGGCGCGAACTTTTGGAGGCCTATGTCCAGCAGTTGACTGTATTAGGCTGAAGTGATGAAATATTTCTTTCCGGTTTGGATTTATGTTATTGTGGGGCTTCCCATCGTGCCTCGAAGAGCTTGTTAAACCGTCACTCCCCATTTTTATCATAAATATCTGATAGCGATCGTTATTAATAGTAGGGAACATATCCGCCAACCCGCAGTGGAGCAGCGTGGTGGATTAAGCTCCAATCCTTCTCCTACATAGAGAAAGAGGTCTATGCCCAGCAGCGTGGTGTTACAGGCTGAATGCGAATAAAGTTTTAAATAAATAAAATAGTTATAAAGTGACACATACTATTAATAATTACTCATATTGATGTTTTGTACATTTGTATTGTTTAAGGTTAAAATATAACAGTTAACTTTTTTGAAATTATTAATATCTGGTTAAGGAAAGTGGTTGTTTTAGTTGTATTTTAAATATTAACAGTAATATCTATCCTCCTTCTTTAGTCTTCTTTTTAAGACTTCTTTTCTAATTAAAGTCTTCATACAAAAAAAAAATTCAGAGTTCTAGGTATCGTAATATTAATATTAATTCTCCTACTAACGTTGTCTAGCTAAACGCCCAACCTTTACAATTTCTTAAAAATCGCTACGCTCTGCGGTCACCACCCGCCTGCCCAGCACGGTGACTATGGGCAACACACAATATGAGTTCACGCCACTTTTGGCGCGAACTTGCGGAGGACTACGTCCAGCAGCGTACTGGCTGAGTGAGAGCGAAAATAGCTACGTTCAAAAGAAAATAAAATTAGTTTATCTTATCAATGAAAATAATTCTATCGTTATTGATATTTGTGGATCCTAATTTTGAGCTATGATTAACTTCAAACACCTTTCACGCCAAAGTATTTATTATTCTTCTATCTGTTAATTTAATCGAGTTTACAATCTTCATTCTACGCGCTAAGGTCGAAACTAACTATACCCTAACGGCAAATAAAAGTAATGGAAGTAACCAGGCACACGAACACCTGTGTCTACGACGCCGACAATGGTGACGATGCCATTGGCGGGTTCATCGGCCGAGCGATAGATGTCACAACAACAACCATTCGGGAGAATATTAAACTTTTTGTAATATTTTATGTAAATGGAATGAGCAACAAAAAGCCTGTGGATGTTGTTATTTGTATAAAAATTGTGCAGTTATGGAGACTGCCGATAGAAATGAAAAGTTAAACCTTGTATTAAAATTTGTATGTTCTTGACGCAAACGCACGAGATGTCATCCATCCAAAAAGCATCTAACGCGCATAGCACACGGCCGCTGCGCGAGCACCAGTCATGAGCATATCGGTAAAGCGAACCCATAAGAAGTTTTCACTTCAATAAACAAAACAAAAAATAAAAACAATTTATCCTTATCGAAACTAATTTAATCAGAAAAACAACTTTAAAAAAGTAAATATTTAAAATATTATCAGTCCATACTATAAAATTTTCTTATTTTACAAACGTTTAACAAATATGAAACTATTAAAATACATAAAAATGTGATCAGTTTATAAATTGGTTGGGAACGGAAAAAGGGCACGAAATCAATTACACGTGTCAGTTATACTACGCTTGTCTGTAACCAGAATTATAACTGACTTTCGTCAGCGTAAGCTGAAAAAGTAGGATGCTAAAGCACATGTTCGTGCATAAAAGAGTAAATGTATCTTTGCAATTTTGTATCATTTTCCTTGTACATAGAGAATAAAATCGTTTGTTATCTATACCATTAAATTACTGTGAAATAGCTCCCTACTATAACCCTAAGGGAAGTGTTTACTCACTTACTGTTTATGAAAGACGCGAGCAAATGGCCTGCTAACGATGCTCACAAGTTGTTAAGCGACTTTAATGACTCTTGTCAAAGCACATTTATCATAGAGTATCTGTGATGTTAACATATTTGCTTCGTATCCTACTACCAAATAGCTGTCCATTTATATTCTGGTGTTTTACTATGTACTATTGTACCTGAATGTACATATATGATTTCATTTATTTAATGATTATTCATTATTTTAATGATTATATTATCAATAGATGTACAGTGTAAATGTACAATTTCATTTACTTAAGTGCAGGTACAGCTTAAAATTGAAACATATAATATTTACCTATATAATTCACGAAAATTGGGAGTTATAATAATTTTTTTATCTTATTTCATTTTTGATTTATAGGCTACATAAAAAACCGTAGGACACTTATTTAATTTTAATAGGTACTTTCTTTTCAGCAGTAAAATTTATAACAATTATTATAACTTATAACAAATATTTAAAGATAAACTACTACATTTCTGCAACACACATATGTATATACAAATAAATAATTGTGTTTGCTCGCAAACGAAATATATAAAAAAAATAGTAACCAAAAAGTAATACAACGTATGTAGACGAAAAAATAGTCGTAAATCGTTATCAAAGATTACGAAAAAAGTAGTCGTCAGGTCTGGAACTAATTTAAAAAGGACTATAAAACAATCTTATCAAAATCGGTCCACCTAGTCCAAAAGTTCTAACGTAATGTACATTAAAAAAAATCGAATTGAGAACCTTCTCCATCTTTGGAAGTCGCTTAAAATATTTTTTCTCCGGAAAAAACAGTATGTACCTACTGTTAAAATTATTACAGCTACATATTTCGCCTGTCTAATGACAGAGAATCGAATAAAAGCTTTTACTTAATTCTATTATTACGTGAAACGCAATAAAGAAATTGTACGACGCCGTTATTTTCACGATGATAGTTTTTCGTAGTCTCTGGATAGTGATATAAAGAAACTAGTTAAAATAGGGAGCGTTTTGTAAAAATATATATTTGTATCAGTCTTTTTATTGGAGACCTTTTGATAACCTACAACAGGGGCTTTTCTACTTTTCTATCAATGCCACCAACTTTTAATCCCATGTCAATTTTTATTAAAATATTTCAATTAATGATCTGCTTATTGTTTGAAAGCAATTGTAGTTTTCAAATGCGACAACATTTGATAGACTAAACCAAGTTTCATGAATAAGAGTATAAAGAGAATAAATCTGAAAATGACGTACCAATAGGCCTGAATTAATCGGATCTGATAATTCTTGCAGTAAGCTTTCATATTATTTGAAATTTTACAATGAAACAAAATATGGGTTTGAGTACTACAAACATTTTTTTTTCTCTTCTCTTTTCGTCAGTTTATTGTTGACGACCGTCTTGTACCTATTTGAATTTTTTTTCGTGTTGATTGTATTGTACAAATTAAGTCCTTTAATTTGATATTCATATATTCATTCATTAATTCATTCATTCATATACCCTATATGGCGATGAAACAGCAAATGCATTATTTAAACTATATACTTTTAAAAAACTTCAAAAAGATTCATTTCTGTCCTTCGCAGATCATTTAAAATTTATTTCGGGCACACTAATCGGTTTTCTAAATCCAAAACTAGATTTTTTTTATCGTTATCTGTCTTTCGGTCTATATTTTACTTGTATTACACATATTATTATTAGCAAACAATAGATACTTTTTATAACGAAACAAATTTTTAGGATTTTATCGCGGTTTATTATGTTTTTTAAATGCCCGATGTTTCGGATACTTTACAGTAACCACGGTCACGGGAGGATGGAGGAATAAAATCCGAAAAAGTTGTTTCATTATAATGAGTGAAATTCGCGTAAACATTACAAAACAATATTTTTATAATGAAATTCAGCACGGTCACAGTAGCAGAAAGAGTGAAAGTCAAAATGTGTACGTAGTTATAATTCGTTGACTCGTAGTCGTAAGTAGATTTTTTTTGTAAAGTAAAATTATAGAAAATAAATAATTTGAGATCGTTTGCTATTAGTATCGGCTCGGACGTCGAGCGTTCGGCGACAGAGTGGGGATCTCTTTAATTTTAAAAAAGTTTGGTTTAGGACACAACTAAGAATTAAAATAAAATGTGTATCTGTATACATAAAATTTTGAAGTAAAGTTAAAAGGCAGCATTCAGTATCCGTGTCTTGACCCTAAATATTTTTAAGGTTTTTGGTGTGTTTGTTTAAATAACTTGAAACCCTCATACGACCTACCTTAAGCTGGAGTTATACTATAAGCTTCTTAAAAAATAAGGCAATATCACAAATAAAATCGCTGGTACAACCTTTTCTTTATAAAAATGTGCGTATTTAGAAAGTTATTTCGTACCTTTACTGTAATGTTGTTTGAAATTTCGTAATAGTGTATTTCTAATATCTTATATTTTCGGTAATTTTTAAAATTTAGTTTTATAATATTTTTATACAACATTGGATTTTTCCATTAATTTTATACTGTATAGAGTAACAATCTGGTTTCAGCACTGGTGCTTTTTGTCACAGCTGTAGATTGTCTTTTAATGAAATGTAACACGGTAATCTTTAAATTTAAAGGTCATTCCATTGCAAAACAACCAATTTTACAATAGTATAAGATCACAATACCTGCCTAGAGTACCAATTATACTATACGTTTTTAGGCTAACATATATCTAAAACACAATAAAAGCGATGCTTTAGTAATTTAAGTTAGTTGTGTTTTGACATTTTTTAAATTATATGCTTCAGATTAAAGAGGGTTTATTGAATGATATTCACTAAACACTAAATAGCGACATACCAACACGACACATCGTTTGATTTATTACTGAAAGTAACAACATACCAGTATATTAAATTAATATCATAAACATTCAAATTCAATTTCGTAATCATCTTAAAAGGGCAAAAGCTTAGGACGTTGAACTTATGATTTGTGTTTTCAGTAACCTATGACCGGCGCGAAGATAAATGGCTTTCATTTCGTTGCTACAAAGGGCCAAGGTTATAACAGATCTCTTGTATGATAATCGATTAGTCGTAATGTTTTATTAGTTTATTATTTGTGGATACATGCATTAAATAATAGGAAGATATTCTCGTATAGCTTGACGAGGCGCTAGCGCAGGGCACAGTACTGGCTTGTGGTAGTTGTGCTGGCGGTTGCGGGTTCGATCTCCACATATGGCATACATTTATATTGGTCATACAGATGTTTGCCGTGGTCTGGGTGTTTATTCTTGTGTATTGTGTTTGTTACTCCTGAAACAAAAGTAAATCCCAGTGGGGGCTGTCGAGTGTGATGTATTTATTATTTATTAGTATAGTTATCATACACGTAAATACTTTAACCAAGGAGTTTATTAACGACACGTTGACGCTCAAGTCTGTGGTAATAAGTCGTCTGTCTAGTAATAGGTCTTTGACATCATAATAGGAGTGACCGGTCTAATAACAATTATATGGAATCAATTATTTATAATCAATTATTCAGAGTCAATAATAACTGACAATATCGATAATTAAGATTTCTATGATGCTAATTATTGGTATGTAACAACAAAATACATTACGCAGAATATTAGTGGTTTAATATTAAACTGTAATCAAATATAGTAACTAGTTGAATGCTGCGTTTTTGTTTATATAAATTTTACAAAAATCTCGAATTATTTAAGTATCAATTTGCACTGCAAACTTATTATGTATCTATCAGCCCCACTTAGTGAATTGCCGCAATTATAACATTTATAAGGCTGTACTGTTTAATTTTGCAATAAAGTTTCGATAAATTCAACTACCAAGATTAGAATATTTATAAATGTGTGGTCTTTTTTTAAAAAAAACCACATAAATTATATAATCTTAAGACTTATAAATAATGACGCTAAGTCTATCTAAAATTCATAGCAAAGGTGAACAATGAATTAGGTATTAGTTCGTATCTACTACGAGTTTACGGTAGAAGATCCTCGGCACAGTGACTCATCCGCAGTTGTAGGTAGCACGCGACCTGTCACTGTTTACTTATCGTGATTTACAGTGGCAATGAAATATTAAAGACGTCACTGCACTGTTAAGATATACCCACTGATACGTGAACCCCAACCCTAGTCTTTACCGTACTATGTTCTTCAAACTTTTGTGTTGCTAATTTTTACCCTACGTATTTAATTTAAATGAGTATAAATATGTTTTGATTGACTGGGAGAAAAACTAGATTAAATTATTAATTTAGTAACACGTTTAATTTTTTTTTTCAAATAGTCGTATCGTTCTAAGTGATAGTTTATTAATGATAGTGATTATCAATTTCGCACTACAATATTTCAAAAGCAATTAATTTCATGAAAATTGTAATTAGTACACTAACTTCTCCTATACAAAATTGTAATTAGTACACTAACTTCTCCTACACAGAAGGGAAGCCTTTGTTCAGCAGTGGAGCATTTACACGCTTAGTTATTCATAAATACACGCCTCACAGTAAAAGTATAGTATTATTTACTACTAGTATTTACTCCTGTGTCGGGGGTCTGGAAACACACAATATACAAGCACAAACACCCAGACCAAGGCAAACATCTGTATGGCCAAAATGCCATGAGCGGGGATCTCAAGTGCGCTATCGGGGGCAATGAACGCGATAACGCGAATTATATATTATATACGCTGTTAAAAAATAAAATCATGAAAATATGAATTTATATATACAATAGTTTAAAATCAAAATCAAAATCAAAAACAGCTTTATTCAAATAGGCTCCAAGAGCACTTTCGAATCGTCATTTTACAAATTAAAACTTTAAAAATCAATTATTAGATTTGTAGAAGTAAAGCTACCACCGATTCGGAATGTAGATTCTGCAGAGAAGAATCGGCAAGAAACTTCGCAGTTACTCTTTTGAAAAATAATATATAAACTGTGTTTTAGTACAAAATTAGTAACATGTTGCGTAAAATACAGCGTCACTAAGTCCACACATCTTTATCAACAATGTAATCCTGCACCGAGTAATAAGCTTTATCTATTAATTTTTTTTAATAAAAACTTTAAAATTATATTGAGACCATTCCAAAATCGTTTGTGGGATTTTATTATACATGCGAACATTATACATTTATAGAATATACAACATTTGAGAACCCATGGCTTTCAACCCGCTATATCGTTGCATCATGCGTTTTAACCGAGGGTGCCACCAATTATTATCTGGTTCTGCTAAACTTGATCTCGACTATGATTGTACATGGACTTATAACTGTAATAATTGCAATGCATCTTGCATTGCAATTATTACAGTTATAAGTCGTACTCACGAGTGTCCTGTATTTTCACGTTGTGCGGTTTTACTTTTGCTCAATCCAGTCTTCACCTATACCGTAGATTATTCGGTTATATTTTAAGTTTAAATAACACTATTTGGATGATAAATATGTGTTATAATAGAAAATTTTATTATTATTCAATTTTTTTCATCTAAAAGAAAAGATTTATTTTTGCTAAAAACCAAAAACCGGAAAAAGGCAATACTCATTGTTTTTTTTTTAAATTGCAATGTGTAATATAAATAATATATAACAATAAAGTGCCCTTTGTTGTTTTTAATCAATTAGCAATGTAAAATTTGGCACAAAGAGCTAATCTGAATCTCGAAATTTTTTTGCAAAAATGTTGTTAGTAAACGGGTAGAGTAAATATTTCCGCTAAAAACTTTGATGAAACTCAGGGCATCTATCGTTCTTTCAAAGAAAAACACCCAATTGTTCAGTCCAGTTCACGTTGTAGAAACAAAGGCCTAAAAGCGGCTGTGTTTTTTCATTACATTCCCATTTTCTCTAGTTCAAGTCATGAGAGGGAACAAAAAAAAAAAGAATAGTCTTCATTGATTTAAAATATACTCTGTTACTCATAGTAGGGAATATATCCACCATCTTGTAGAGAAGCAGCGTGATGTATTAAGCTTGCCCAATAGTCCAGCACACAGTTACAGGCTAAATTAAACAAATACTTAGATCTTTCAAAGTATGTAACTTTTATACAATTTATAGTTTTTTCCACATCCCAGAAAAGAAATTAGAAACAAACGTCGATTGTATAAGTTGCTGAGTGATAGTTTCATAGAATTTTATATTATCTGTTGACACTGAGACAAATTTTAGATATGTGTATTTTTTCATCATCAAACTCTACTTTATCTCTCAGTTAAATAACTGAGAGATAAAGTAGAAATCTAATTCCATCTTGTGAAAACAAAAATTGTGAAACAGTTTCTAATATAATATCATATTTATTACTAGTGCACCTAATTTGATGAAAATCGTTTGAATTGGTTGGCCTATTATTTGGAGTTTCTGCTTATTATAGAAACAATGTGTTGCAAGGTGGAACATAAGTCAAGAAATAGTAGTAAATATAGAAGAAATGTGATTAAATTGGGATTGGATTTTTGATCTATGCAAACCTGTAGACAATTTGATCTACCCCATTCAACGTAAAGGTACCTTCTAGACAATAATGAAAAATGAGAGACACATCTAATATTTGATAAAACAGCTCTTAACAATTTAACAATTTATAAGAAACAAAATCAAAAATATTTTTATTCAAACAGGCTTTACAAATCGTCATTTTACAAATTTAAATTATAATTATTTTTAAAAATTAAGCTACCACCGGTTTGAATGCAGATTCTGCGGAGAAGAACCAAAGAGAAACTAGCTCCGCGGTTACTTCGTAAAAAAAACATAATAACTTGCATGAAATACAGCGTTACTAATTCCACTCTTCTTTATCATTTATTTAATCGAGCACTGAATAATAAGTTTTAATTATTAGCTATTAATTTCTTTTTAATAAAAACTTTATAAACTAATTTATTCTCAGACAATTTCAATATCGTTTATCACTGCTACTCAACTCTAATCTCTCTGTTAAACTCAACTGTTATTTTTAATTTAGAAGCTTTTAAATGTGATTTACGTTGAACAAAAGTAAGTGCTTAGTTGATATTTTCGAAAAAAATTATATATTTGTATCTTGATATTAAAAATCAGTATTAACAAAACTTTTTCTTTTGACTTAGACCATACGATTACATATTCGAGTACCCCTTGTTATGTTAGCTGTTTGCGGAATTACTTTTTTTTTAATTCCCTCTCAGCACATGCTAGGTGTTGTATATTCATTAGAATTGACATGAAAGAGGGTTTTCGCTTTTAAACAATTAGGGTCTGAACACATTGATGGTACGATAAAATAATGAATTTTTATGCAACGAATATAAATATCTTAAAAAAATACTGCACAAATATAATAATATTAAAAATTCAATAATGACTTTCTCCGTGTACAAAAGTGCTATGGTATGCTCATTTTTCGGATATCTTTACATACTTTAGAATATTTTATTTACTTTTAATAATAAAAGCACAGTACGTTCTAATCAGCCACAGCTGTAGTCGTAAGGTTGCCTGGAAGAGATTGCTTTTAAGCAATAAAGCCGCCTTTTGTACATTTTTTTTCTACTGATTATTGTTAATATCGCTTGTTTATTTTATTTCTTGTGCGGTGTACAATAAAGTGTAAATAAATAAAAAATAAACAGTCCTTAGCATGACTTGATATCATTCGAAGTAAATCAGTCATGATATTAATACAGAAGCAACACTAGGTGGTATGCCATATCTATATCTATTGCGTTATTACCTCACCTTATTCTTGTTCTTTGAGTATATAGATAACTGTGTATTGTTACAATTATTCTAAATAATAGAATAAATAAGACATTATAGCTTGCCTGAGAATGCTACGACATAGTTATTTATAATATGAACTTTATTTTATGCCAGATATATTTTCCCTACCATTCGATGCCAGCTCTGTAAACTTGTCATTAGGTACTCCATTCTTTAACTTTAATACATCATCGTTGCTTAAAATTTATTGTTTTCTGATTAGTACGTAATTAACTAAAAATAATTTTTCTTTCAAGAAATTGTAGTAATGTATCTTCAAATATTTATCACGAAATTTTACAACACTATACATTTTTACAATTCACAACTTAAGAAATAAATATTTACAGATACTTGAGGTATATCGATATATATAAATCATGTCCGCGTGGAATGGTGCCAAGAATACTGGCAGCATTTACCCGTTGAATCGCTATGCCGTTTCTCTGGGCCAAAAATGCATCAGACCTCTTGTCACCAGTGGAGGCAATAAGGCGAGGAGTAATCTGAATCATGATTCATCATGAGAGAGATGATGAATCTCTTTAAAAAAATTAGCACAGCTACTTCAAAATTCAAGTTTTTCGACTGCAAATGGTACAAAGATTCAATTTGGAATACGTATATTTGCGCCTTTAACATTACTAGTGGTCGCCTAGTGGTCGAAATTTACCATAATTAATTTAAATTATAAGTTTGAATATTATTAAGATTTTATTATCAAAATGTATATGCGTGTGTGTGTGTCAAATACCCGGTAGTGTGTGTAATGTTTTTTTACTGATTTAATGTATTTTTAATGATACTTAAAAAAAAAATATTAGCATTCTGCACTCTTTCTTTATATAAACTACCAGTGTGCAAAATTTCATACTCCTCCGTCAACGCAATTTACGTAAAAAGGGGTACAAAGTTTTTGCTTCACATAATAATATATAGATAATGTATGAAAATACCATTGCATTAATTATTAAATCTATGATATATATAAAAGCGAAAGGTCACTCACTCATCACGAAATCTCCGAAACTATTACACCTACAAACTTGAAATTTGGCAGGTAGGTTCCTTATAAGATGTAGGCATCCGCTAAGAACGGATTTTACGAAACTCGACCCCTAAGGGTGTAAAACGGGGGTTGGAAGTTTGTATGAAAGTCCTATGTTTTTAAAGTAAGAGACTTGAAATTTAAAATGTAAGCTCTATAGATGGTGAAAAGGTGTCCAAATAATATATCTTTAAAAATTAACTCCCTTTTGGGGTTAAAACGGGGGATGGTAGGCTGTCTCACTCATCACGAAATCTCCAAAACTATAATAGCTACAAACTTGAAATTTGGCAGGAAGGCTCCTTATAGAGCGTAGACATCCGCTAAGAACGGATTTTACAAAATTCGACCCTTAAAGGGGTTAAACGGGGGTTGAAAGTTTGTGTGAAAGTCCCATGTTTTTGAAGTAAGAGACTTGAAATTCAAAATGTATACCTTATAAATGATGAGAAGGTGTCCAAATAATGTGTCTTTGGAAATTAACTCCCTTTTGGGGTTAAAATGGGGGATGATAGGTTTACTCACTCACCACGAAATCTCCGAAACTATAACACCTACAAACTTGAAATTTGGCAGATAGGCTCCTTTAAGGGCGTAAACATTCGTTAAGAATGGGTTTTACGAAATTCGACCCCTAAGGGGAAAAAAAAGGGGGTCGGAAGTTTGTATGAAAGTCCTATGTTTTTTAAGTATGAGACTTGAAATTTAAAATGTATGCTCTTCAGATAGTGAGAAGGTGTCTAAATAATGTATCTTTAGAAATCAACTCCTTTTTGGGGTTAAAACGGGGAATGGTAGGTTGACTCCCTCATTACGAAATCTCCGAAACTAAAACAGCTAAAAACTTGAAATTTGGCAAGTAGGTTCCTTATAGGGCGTAAACATCTGCTAAGAGCTGATTTTATGAAACTCGACCCTTAAAGGGATAAAACGGGGGTTGGAAGTTTGTATGAAAGTCCTATGTTTTTAAAGTAAGAGACTTCAAATTTTAAATGTTTGCTCTATAGATGGTAGAAAGGTGACCAAATAATGTATCTTTAGAAATCAACTCTCTTTTGGAGTTAAAACGGGAGATGGTAGGTTGACACACTCATCACGAAACCTCCGAAACTATAACAGTTACAAACTTGAAATTTGGCAGGTAGGTTCCTTATGGGGCGTAAACATCCGCTAAGAACTGATTTTACGAAAACCGACTTCTAAGGGGATAAAACGGGGGTCGGAAGTTTGTATGAAAGTCTTATGTTTTTGAAGTAAGAGACTTGAAATTTAACATATATGCTCTATAGATGGTGAGGAGGTGTCCAAATAATGCATCGTAATCTATATATATAAAACAGAAAGGCCACTGAATCACTCATCACGAGAACTCAAAAACCGCTGGATGGTCTATCCATCCAGGTTGGACAAAGATAAAGTTTGGCAGGGATGTAGATTATAGTTAGCTGACGTCCGCTAAGAACGGATTTTACGATACTCCATCGCTAAGGGGGTTTAATTGGGGTTGATAGTTTGTAGGAAACATATACAGCCTGAAAATAAAACCAAAAATGTGGTGTGTAGAGAGGTTTTATAAAAATAACTATTAAATTATACTAAATTGTGCCTTTTAAAAAGTTACTCAGTTTGATAAGCATTTCAAGTGACTGAAATAAAAAAATATTTGCGTTAAACATCTTAATAGTAATACATATCTTCATAACCACGAGGACGTTATCGCGGGCAACAGTTAGTGTATTATAAACAAAGTCCCCAAAAGTGTATGTGATCGATTCGCTCAAAATTTACTGAACGGATTTTCATGCAGTTTCACCATTGTAGAGGGCTCCACCATTGACAAAAGGAAGGTTTACGGAACGGCTAAGCCGATTTTGATGAGAGTTTCACTGGAAGTTTGCCGGCAAAACTTCGTGACACACTAATTTCAACGCGGGCGAAGCCGCGGGCACAGCTAGTAAATGTATATTTCTTCTAGTGAAAATTGAAAACGCAAGCATTGTAGATACGGTTATATATTTTAATTAAGTCAAAATTTGTCTAAATTTTCTTACTTGTCAAACGTCATATATATACAAGTATTTATGAATTGTATAGTAAGCCTAGTATAGAGTACACACATCACTCAAACTTTTGAATAACGCAATGCATAAAAACGTAAGTTTGTAGCTGTCATTTTTTAATTGTGTTAGAATGCTACAGGATACTTATTACCATATTGTCATTAATGCGGTGATAATATGACCGACATAAAATGATAATTTGTAGTATGCCTAACGTTTTAAAAAGTAATTTACCATTGTGACTTGATTTTACTAACAGAATCACACGCCTAGACTTTGACTTGAAGCCAAAATATAGGTTTAATTTCACGTAAGACAGATGAATGACTTCCGTACGAATCGCCATTTTACAATGATGATGAAATGAATGATTTCTGTGGTTTGTTTGAATAATAGAAGAAATATACAAACATATAATTATTAGTGTCTTTGACTAAATGTGGACTTATTTAAAAATATATTATTAAAAAAAAAAAAAAAACTGTACTTGGAACATTTAATATACGTGCTTATTTTTAATAAAGGAAAATTATACATACGTAATTATCATTCGTATTTCTTAAGATAATTATAATATTAACACGACAAATTACGTGACAAACTGTAGGTTTGCCGGTCATTTGTTTAACTAATCACTATTATTTATGCATACACCGCGCGTTTTCCTCCATGAAACTTAAATAATTTCCAACAATACATCACAGTTTGATTTTAATAGCGAGGTTCATGCTACACGAAATGGTTTTCTCTATGACAACCACCAATCATGGTATAAAAATGGACTAACATTGTTTTTTCGCTGATCTTTTAGAAAAAGTAAAATTGAACCATATGTTAACTGTCTTAAAGCACATGTTTCAGTATCTAGTTTATGATATTGTTATTGCAGTAAAGTTCGCAACAAAACACGGTAGTAAAACTGATGCTCGAAATGTATATGGAGTAAATTGGCGTAAAAATAACTGAACCAGATTTTTGTGGTTCGACAATATTATTAATATATATATATTGACTCGCATCGCATCGAATTTAGCCTGTAACATCCCACTGTTTGGTATAGACTTCTTTTTCCATGATGTAGGAGATGGATTGGAGCTTAACCCACCACGCTGCTCCACGACGGGTTGGCGGATGTGTTCTCTACTATGAGTAACAATCGCTATTTTGTATTTATGATAACAACCG
This sequence comes from Melitaea cinxia, assembly GCF_905220565.1. Classification (NCBI taxonomy): domain Eukaryota; kingdom Metazoa; phylum Arthropoda; class Insecta; order Lepidoptera; family Nymphalidae; genus Melitaea; species Melitaea cinxia. The sequence continues at coordinate 5,203,172 of NC_059405.1, read as the reverse complement.
GGAACGATGGCTTAACGTGCTCTCCGAGGCACGGTAGGGAGACCCACAAGGACAGACATCAAAACCAGAAATAAATATTTGTACAAACAAACAATCGTAATGAATTACGAGCGGGAAACGAACCCGCAAACCATCGGTGTATTAGGCCAAATCTTGCGCCAGAGCAGTTGTTAATATTTTTGAATAATAACTTTACCTTAACTTTACCTAAATTATAACCAGAGTTCTAATAACAATAGAATAAAAATTGAATAAGATAAATAAATAAATAATAAATAAATAAATATTTACACAATACACACACGGTCGTCTGTTCCTAAAGTAAGCAACTTAATGCTTGTGTCATAGGTAACAGCCGACTGGTATATAGCTACATTTTTTTTTTCGATAAACATACTTATAAATAATACATATATAAATATATAAATAAATATTTATATTACACCCAGACTCGGGGTGGGAATCGAACCCACAACCCTCGGAGCAGAAAGCAGGGTCACTACAAACTGCGCCAACGGGCTAGTCAATTGTATCTTACAAAAATTTTTATGTTCAAATTCGAAATAAAATATTGTACCAGTATTTCTAATACACATAATTATAACAAACGTTATTTCCTTATTGTTAACACGATCTTGCATTATATATATTACTAGCTGACTCGGCAAACGCTGTAGGGGTTGGTGGTAGAAGGGTGAAAATTTAGGGTTGTATGTATTTTTCAACGCCAAATCATAATAAAATAAAAAATAAATAATTTATCTAAAAATTAAAAAAAAAGTTACGGGTGGACTATCCTTAACATTTAGGGGGATGAAAAATGAGATGTTGTTCGATTCTCAGACTTACCCAATATGCACACAAAATTTCATGAGAATCGGTCAAGCCGTTTCGGAGAAGTTTAATTACAAACGCCGCGACACGAGAATTTTATATAATAGATGTAACTTAAAGAAATAATAAAGATGATTTATTTATGATGGTATTAGTTCTGTTGTGCTACTTATTGAATCTCTGAAAGGGCTGGACCGATTTGGACGGGACTTTCACTGGCAGATAGCTCATATAATAAGGTGTAACTAAGACTACTTTTATTTTAGAAATATATTTTTTTAATTCCATTTTTTTTTATTCCACGCGGATGACATCGTGGGTACAGCTAGTTTTATATATAAATATACCAAGCTACACAATAATTTATTACTATTATAGATAATTCGGAGAGTTTCTATTAAAAAGTGTTAAGTCTAAAACTATACAGAAAAATATAGTTATAACAGTCGGCTGTTATCTGTAACACAAATATTAAGTTACTAGGAATAGACGACCGTGTGTGTATGCTAAAAGATATTTATTTATTATTTATTTATTAAGCCTAGATACTGGTCTTGTCTTCGTCGTTCTATTATCTTTAATACGTGTCTAACGTGTTTCTAAAACGTCGTTTGTCGTCCTTTCTTTAAGAAATAATTCATCGGTACCTTTGTAACGATAAATAATAATATAAAATTATGACACATGAAAAAAAAAGAAACATAATGCGGAATCATTCATAGAAAGAAAAAGGTTTGTGATGTTTTTAACTCAATTGAATAAACAAATTGTAGTTTAAAATATTGTATGCTTTTACAATATTTAAAATTTCGTATGCAAGTTTTTACAATAATCCTTTTGTTATAAAAGTTTTTGTGCTCTCGTTATATCAATCTTATACGAAATAGCGTGGAATTTCACATACAAAAGAATTGAATTATGAGTCTGAAATATTATTACAAAAGGTAGTTTCGTATGTCGTAATTTAGATAAGACCCTTTAAACCTCAAGGTAAAAGGAATGAAAGGATCAAACCCTAATCTTCAAACAATACAAAATAACAAAGTATTTCTCTGATCTTTAACCTTAACGTCAAATCAGATTACTGACCTTTGTCCTAAGCAGCTTGAAGACAAAGAAAATGTAAAAGATAAACTCAGGTAGCGAAAATAATAAAACATACGAATAACGAGACTGGGTTTCATCTTTTATATGTTTACACCAGTGGTTCTCAATATATTAAATATGATTTAAGAACATTTTCATATTTTTATAGCAATAAATGTTCACTTCGATTGAATGTTGTACATAGGCATTCTTATTTATACAAACATACATACATACGTACACACATACATACATACATACATACAAACATACATACATACATACATACATACATACATACACACACACACACACACACACACGCACGCACGCACGCACGCACGCACGCACGCACGCACGCACGCACGCACGCACGCACGCACGCACGCACGCACACACGCACATACACACATACACACATACACACATACATACATACATACATACATACATACATACATACATACATACATACATACATACATACATACATACATACATACATACATACATACATACATATAATCACGCCTCTTTCCCGTAGGGGTAGGCAGAGACCACTTCTTTCCACTTGCTACGATCCTTACATACTTCTTTCGCTTCGTCTACTTTCATAATTCCCTTCATACATGCTCTTCGGTTTAGGGTACTCTTGACCTGGCCTTTTTTCAAGACGTCCCTTATTTGGTCTCGGAACGTCCGCCTAGGTCTACCCCTTCCAACCCATCCATCCACACTCGCCTTATACACTTTTTTCGTCAATCGTTCTTCACTCATTCTCTCGACATGACCAAACCATCTGAGCATACCTTTCTCAATTTCTGTCACTAGATCTTCTTTCAGACCACAACGTTTCCTTATCTCACTATTTCTTATCTTGTCACTCAGTTTAACTCCTATCATACTTCTTAACGCTCTCATCTCAACTGCATTTATTCTGCTTTCATGTTTCTTCTGCCATACCCAACTTTTACTTCCGTACATGAGTGTCGGAACCAATACCCCCCCATACACAGCCAAACAAGCCCTGTTAGACACCTCCCGACTGCTCATAAAGGAGTGCAAAGCTCCATTCACCCTGTTTCCTGTATTCACTCTTCTTTCAACATCACTCTCAACACTTTCCATCTTTGTAAACCTTGAACCCAGATACACAAACTCATTCACCTGTTCAATTGGTTTATCTCTAATCACGATATTGCAGTCTGTCACTGCCTCATCTCTTTGAAACACCATCACTTTCGTCTTCTTTACATTCATCTTCATTCCCTTTCTTACAAAGGCTTCACTCATATCAGTTACCATCTCCTGCAACTTCTCCCTATGAGGACACTGCTCACACCATTCACAGACAATGCTGACCTCAATTTATTCCTCATCACTCTATCATAGGCCTTTTCCAAATCCACGAACGTTCAAATCACTTTTCCAATCCACTTTTTTGTTTTTTGCCAAACACTTTTCGGCTATGCACCGCAAAGAAAAGACCTGATCCGTGTACTCCATTCCCTTTCTAAATCCCGCTTGTGCATCTCATACTTTATCGTCTGTTTCATTTACAACCCTCTCAATCAACACTTTTGCATACAATTTACCGACGACGCTGAGGAGGCCTATATCGCGGTAATTCCTGCAGTCCTGCCGTGACCCTTTTCCCTTGTACAATGGGACGATTACGGCTTTGCACCAGTCTCCCGGTACATGCCCATTTCGCCAGCACAAATTGAAAAGGCGGTACAGCTGGCTAGCCACTATGCCATGTCCAGCCTTCAGCATTTCAATGGTAATCCTGTCATACCCTGCAGCCTTACCTTATCTCATACTTTTCAACGCTTTCACTATTTCATCCATGCTTATCTCACTTTCATCACCATTTATACTTTCTTCCATGGAAGGTGACGTATGTTGTACCTGCACTTCCTCTCTTTCGAACACACTTTCAAAATACTCTTTCCATCTTTTTAACACACATTCTTCTCCTTTTATAATGCTCCCATCTTGACTCCTGATTGTACTCAGTTCTGAGGTAGAGGTTTTTCCTCTAGCAGTTTTGATGGATTTCCAGAAAAACTTGATGTTTGACTGGAAATCTTCTTATTTATACGTATAAGAAATATTGTTAGTAATTTAGGTTCCATCATTTAGGTTTTTACACGTTTAAATAAATATTCTATTTTAATCAACTACCAAATTTAAACCTCGCCTTATGCTTAAGGAATTTGTTTCAAGTCAAGTAAATGAAAAACATTCGTAGACTAACTGAACCGAACTGCAAACAAAAAAAGGTCGGTTATAAAATCTTCAATGTCTTTAAAAGTACCTGAGCTAGCTTTATGAAATAAATACTAAATTAAAGAATATATTTAATGCCACAAAAACTGATAATTTTATACAAATCTGAATATGTATAATAATGGTCATTTTTGAATTAAGTACCAAAAAATTCAAATAAATTGGTTCACCTTTGTTTTAGTTTTGCAATAAAAATTTATAAATATGGTGTCTGAATCTTATAAATTTTATTAGTCTGAAGTCATAATGTCGTTAACCCGTGAAGAATGTACCAGGGTCTTGACAATGGTTGAAGATGGGCATAGTCAGCGAAATACGGCAAGAAATGTTGGTGGGACTCTTTCTACAGTTCAGCAAGTACTCCAGTGTTTCCGCGCAACTGGACACAATTTTCGAAGACCAGGAACAGGCTGAGCAAGGTGCATGTCAACACCATGTAACAATCCAGGAGGATTGCTATCTTCCAATTGTCGTCAATTTTGAGAAATCACTTTTTACGGCTGTTACGGCTGAAGCAAATTTAAAGTCATTATATTACTTTTGAAGATATTGAAGGTTTTCTAACTGGACCATTTTCTTTGCGGTCCAGTGTAGTTTCTTTCAATATTGTATTCCTATACCTAAGTAGACAACAGTTTTTAGAATAAAAGAAATGTATACCTAATAATTTATTTAAAATCGAAACCAGCAATTTTCTAAAGTAATTACTTTTTATTTATAATTTATTTATAACGTTTTAGACGTTACCGATAAACTGATATGTAAAATAAATTTAGTTTTGTAATTTTAAAGATTGAGGAAATAAAAAGCAAAGAAGGAGCGTTATTTTTATATATTTAGCTAAAATCCCTTTCAAGTAGACCGCAGATCGATCGTTAGTAGTTTTACACGAGAAATCCTGGACGTCACGCAAACGGTCCTGGCACGTGCCGAAACGACGGTGATATCAACGAAATATTTTGCTGCGATTTACAAATGTACAAATGGGGCTCATAGTCGTAACTTGATTAGGGTTCCCTTATTTTATTTTGAGTTTCTCGATATATCAGCGACCTTGCACCAAAACCATTCACGACACTTACTTAAGGCTTAAAAAAATTATTAAAAGGCTTAAACTCGAGTGTCTACTAAAATAACTCGAGATAAGCTTAGCGTTACTTTATTAACTTACTGATCAAAATTATATTATTATATTGCGTTGTATAGAGTTGCTTTTCAAAACCTGTTAAAATAACAGTTGCCAGATTTTTAAATTTGAAAATCGGAGCAAGCAACGATGTATTACAGAGTATGACTGAGAAGTATTGCGCATACTATTTGATGCCATAAACTCATGCGTCCATGGGGACGCCGTACAATAGTTGCGCGCGACTGCCGTAAGTCGACTTTCGTTGATTCGAAACTCGGGGGACTCGAAAAATATTACGAATTATCGAGTGTTTGAAATATCAAATGGTTCGAAACTTTTGAGAGAAAATAGATAAAACTTCTAATTATTAAGTGTTGATCAATTATTACATACAAATTTATTAACCGCTATTCTTTAACAATTGCAAAATTCACCTTTCTTCTCAAATTCCTTTTATTTTTTCGATTAACTTCTTCTTTTTAGCAATCATCAAGCGTTTATACTTTTTAGGACTCAACTAACCCAAACTATTAATCTGAATACAACAAACACACGAAAGAGTAACAGTAACTGAAACATAACTAAACAAACCAATTCGTGCGGAAGTGTGTGTCAAACTAATCATAATAAGAACAAAGATTCAAGTACGATGATACATGTATGTACAAGTTTGACTTTTTTTTTGTCAAAAAATTTACTTACAAGCTTTCTGTTTCTTTCTCTCTGCAACTTTGAATTGTCGAGTGTTTGACACCGATGAGTTCGAATTAACGCGTTGTTTTGTTACGTAGCAATGTTTTTCGTTCGAATTACCAAGTGTATAAAAATGTATTGATTTAGTTCGAAATATAAAGAAATTTTGTAGGGAACTCAGATGACTTTGAATTACAGACCATACAGACGTTTTTTGTGGTTAAGGCGTTTGAGTTTTTGGGATTTGTGTTTTGGGATCTTCGACAGTTTGTTTCATTTTATTTTTACACCATTTTTTTATTCATGTTAATTGGAATAATTAACAAACGGAGTAATTAATTCCAATGCAAAAAAGGTTTACGAGCAACCTTTGGTCAAAAAGAATTTTAATTTTAATTATTTCTAAAAATAATAATAATTTTTGTACAACATGATATATATATATATATATATATATATAGTCGAGCTTTTCGCTTACACTGTAAGATTGCATTGAAATCGTCTTAAAAGATTAACATCTGAGTTTCTTGCGTCTCTTTAGAATCTGCATTTCAAACCGTTGGTAGATCGAACTTGCGTGGCAAACTTTTTAAGTGATGATTCACAAATGCTTCTCTAAGCCTACTTAATACTAAAACTGAAAATATACTTTATATAGTATCATCTTAGTTAATTTAAAAAAAGGACTAATTCAAGAGTGCAATTTCAATAGCTATATTAACAAGTACCTAGGCGCAGTACATTTTTTTTATTAGACAGTCTTGTAAACTTACCATCACTTCAGCCTATCGCAGTCTACTGTTGGATATACACCTTCACAAGTTCGCGTCAATAAATAGCGTGAACTCATGTGTGTTGCCCATAGTCACCACGCTGGGCAGGCGGGTTGGTGACCGCAGGGCTGGCTTTGTCGCACCGAAGACGCTACTGCCCGTCTTCGGCCTGTGCATTTCAAAGCCAGCAGTTGGATGGCTATCCCGCCACCGGGCGGCTTTTTAAGTTCCAAGGTAGTGGAACTGTGAAAATTACCATGTTTTTTTTTTAATTAGGTAGACGTTGATAGACCGTTTAGATGTGATTGATTGTGTACTGAACCACTGATTACAATCATCACATGTTGGACTTATTGTTTGTCCAACCCTCAGTACATAAATCAGCTTGTTATTGATTGGCAGTTAGTGACGCCCCGGATAAATTGTCGATCGAAGTGATTACGGGTTCTTTATAATATGTAATTTATTATGATAATGTATGTGTGATTTTTTCGACCATCATATGATAAAAGTAAAAACGTTACTGCGTTTTTAAAGTTCAAATATTATATTTTATTTTATTAAAATGATACTTTTTATTAGCTACGACGTAAACAAGCTTAAATTTATTATAAAAATAACCATTTTTTTCTAAACTTATGAATTTTAAACATTATATATTTTTCTTTAAATATTATTTACCTGAATCAGATAAAATTAAGGTCAATCATAAAAACATCTTTATATACATATTTTTCTAGATGTAAATGATACCAAAATAGCCTTTTTTATTTGGAATATTCAACTTTTGTTACTAAATTAAGTAAATATTCTTCGTCTTTTAAATGTGTTTTCTACCATATGTTACTAATATTCTAACTTGTGTTGACATTTTTATGCGTTTGTCTTCGTGTGACGATTCAAAATAATTGCTCTTTTATGGTTCGATATGATACCAACGGGCGGCGTTTAGTCAACGATGACAGTTTCATGTTCAGTAATGTAATTTATAGCGACAGGATTTTACGTGTGAAATAAGATTTAGGGAGATATTGTATTAATATCTATTTTATTATTATACAAAAAATTTTATACATAAGTATTTTAAGATAAAATTTTATGTCACTAATAATCGTAACCTCAGTTTCCAGTATACATTGCTTTGTTCAAAATTATTAGCTGAATGTTTCAGTTTTCGAAATGTTATTAAAATACACTTTTATAGTTTGTTAAGAGTTTTTTAACAAAAATAATCGGCTCGACCGATTCTCATGAAATTTTGTGTGTATATTGGAGAGGTTTGAGAATCGAACAACATCTATTTTTCATCCCCCTAAATGTTAAAGGTAGTCCACCCCTAAAGTATTTTTTTTAATTTTTAGCTGATTTTTTTTATTTTTTTATGATACAACATTAAAAATACATACAACCCTTAATTTTCAACTCTCTACATTCAACCCCTATGTTTAAATAGCGTTTAGCGGCAAGACAACGTTTGCCGAGTCAACTAGTATAATATATTTTTATGCATGATTAAAAAAAAATAGCATTCTGCACTCCTTCTCTATATAAACTATACGTCATACTCCTCTGTCCGCGCAATTTACGTAAAAAGAGAGGTAGAGTATTTGCTTCACGTATTAATATATGGAGATAATATTATATATATATATATATATATATATATATATATATATATATATATACGCTTTAGCCTGTAATATCCCACTACTGGGCATAGGCCTCTTTCCCCATAGGAGAAGGATCTCTATATATATTTATATTTCGGAGCTTACTCCTTAAGAAACGAAATAAGAGCAGTGGTATGAAAAAATATGGGTAGAGAAACATGTGAAAAAATAACACTCCGAGTAACGGCTTACAACTTTTTTAACTGTTTACGTAAGATATAGATAGGTATAATAGTATACCAGCGCTTAGAGTACCGATACCAAACATTACAGCCCATACAGTCCACTGCTGGACATAGGCCTCCACAAGTTTACGCCAAAAATAATGTGAACTCATGTGTCCTACCCATAGTCACCACGCTGGGCAGGCGGGTTGGTGACCGCAGGGCTGGCTTTGTCGCACCGAAGACGCTGCTGCCCGTCTTCGCCCTGTGCATTTCAAAGCCAGCAGTTGGATGGCTATCCCGCCACCGGTCGGCTTTTTAAGTTCCAAGGTGGTAGCGGAACTGTGTTATCCCTTAGTCGCCTCTTACGACACCCACGGGAAGAGAGAGGGTGGCTATATTCTTTAGTACCGTAGCCACACAGTACCAAAATCAAGCGTAAATTCATGGTTTGATTTTAGACTTTTATTATTTTATTTATTTAATTATAAATATTATTACATTAACAATTTTTATCTAACAATTATATCACGGTAATCGTGATTTTCAAAGAATAATTCTAAAATAATTTCCTGCTCAAAATATGGAGTTGTTATATATCATTAAGAGATCAAAGAGAATAATTACTAATAGGTATTATTAAGTTGCGCGAGGAAATTGAAACAAAATAATAATACTTATATTTTTATTGAAAATTGGTTGATAGAGAGTTTTCGAATATAGTTGTTTTATTTAGACTTAACTCAGCAAACGATCAGCGAAATATATGATTTTGGTATGTTAAATCTTCTAGTGGAACCTGTTTTAGATATTTGTTAACGTTTGTAATGATTCCTTTGAAGAAAGAATTCCATACGGGATCTTGAACTTGTTCAGCAACTTCTGGCCAATTTTCGTGGGCGAATTTGTGCACTGCATCCGCTATAAAAAGAAATAAAATTTAGAGCCTTCATTACATGTAACTATTTCTTTAATAAAATATATACTACTGCCGTTATTTTCATTTTTTTTTAATTGTTGATATATTTGTTTTTATAATCTATTGTAAACAATTAAGTTAGAGACTAATAGTCTTTATTTTATATTACAGTTGTATACGAATAAAAAAAAATAGTTCAAAGAGACACACCTATTGAAAGGTTTGTATAGAGAGATCAGATAACATTTCCAATTTAGTTCCAGTTTAGTTAAATTACCACCAAAAGAAATAGTTTCTAAGGTTAAAGGGCGGTTATAATGGCCACACATTGACGATATTTTCTAACACAAACGTAGTCATAGCTTTCAGATTAAGAAGTAATAATTGCCATAACCATACTTACATAAGTCCTTTTGGCCATTAAATAAATTTTTAAAGTCGAATATAAACCCAGTCAGTGCTTCGCATGTTAAATTAAACTTTTTTATGGTTAAATAAGTTTTTCCGTTTTTTTCGACTTTTTTCAAATCAGAATCAACATGTAGTAGATACTCTCCTTTAATGAAATAAAAGGAAAATTAACATTACCTCATTAGGTTTTACAAATATGTTGATCAACATACACATGTGTGTGTGATCAACATATTTGTAATATTTGTGTTTGCAGGCAAACGAAAAAAACCGACTTCAATTATATCGACAAGTAATACAACGTAGGTACACGAAAAATTAGTCAAGTAAGTACGCATTATCAAAGATTACTTCAAAAGTTGTAATCAGATCTCGATGAAATTTAAATGTGACCACATGATAAACACCGGCTTTCGATTTAAAAATTATCAAAATCGGTACACTCAGTAAGAAGTTATGGGGATTTTCGAGTCTCCCTCGATTTATCTGGGATCCCATCATTAGATACTAGTTTCCTTATCATAGTACCACACCAGGAATATCTCCTTTCCAACAATAGAAGAATTATCAAAATCGGTTCATAAACGACGAAGTTATCTATTATGTTATTTACCTAAACTTAAACTCTTGGACCGATTTTGATAAAATTTTGTGAGTACATTTCCATAGTTTCATGGATCGTTTTAAAAAACAATTAAAACCGATAGGTCGCACAGCTGTCAGTATGTCAACAAATTAAATTTGCTGAAGAGAACAATACATATATTTGAGCGGTAGTTTTTTTGAATATATTTAATGTGAAGCTGTTATTCCGGACACGACAACGTCGATCAGGTATGCTAGTAATACTAGTTAAATTTTAAGAATAGGTAGGTATATGGCCTATGAATATTCATTTGCAGGGTCTTTGCTGGTTCACGTCTTCAATCAATCTCGTTAATTTTGTCTTAGTTCTTTAAGACACTACATCTCGAAAATATGTTTAATGATAATTACAAGAACACTCCGTTTGTTAAGAATCTAATTTAAAAAAAACACACACACACACACAGAAAGCCTATCACGAAATATTGTCTATTGTGAATTATTGATTGTCTGATATTTATTGTTAGAATTGTATAAGAAAAAAATTTAATAATGTAATATTTTCACCTGAGATTAAATTGAAATCTCCTTTTCCCTCCACAGATATAGCTACAAGCCGTCCCGTGATTTCATATTTGCCAGTTAGGGTCACTTTGGGACAATAATAATCATAGTGTAATTTTGTAATATCTTCGTCGATGCTGAAAAAATACTGTTAATAATTCATAGTAGCGTGATATTTTAAAGCCTTCCTTAAAACAAATAATTGATCATTTAACCAGTATAAAATAAAATCTTATTGATATCGTTTATAGCACATAATTATTCATAATAACAAAATTTTGAAGAAATCGTGTTACATGTTCAACGTGATATCAGCGTGCTAGAATAAACAAAAACAAGTGAAATTTATTTTTGTGTAACAATTAATAATTGTTTAGTGATTTTTTTTATAAATTAATAATCCCAAATGACGAGGGACTAAACTACTTTGGATTTCTGGACTATGAGAAGAAGTGGAAAAATTTAAAGAAATGCAGCTACTTTGCATTCGATATTACTTAAATCAGAAAATGTATGCTTACGTCAAATTTCCTACTTTACAATTTTTATATCCAGCGGCAGTGGAGTTGAAGAATTTGAAATTTAATATAGAAAGATTTCCTTCTACTAGTTTAACAAAAAGCGGATCAGAGGACTCTACGCCGAGTTCTACTGAACCAGATAAAATTTTTGGTGCTATCATATTTACGAGATTTTCTATACAGGGTATGTCCTTTATTTCACATGGCAACTCTTGACTGCCTGAAATAATTAAAAAAAATAATAATAATTAAAGAAGCTAAGAATTTATATATCAAATTATGTAACATACTTAAGAAAAATGTTATTTAGCTTGATACATTTTAAGTCTAAATTTTATTAAATTGAGCAGGCCATAAAAATAATTCACGTCTTTGTTTAATGTATGTGGAACATTATAAAAAATCTATAACCTGGAGATCTTTAAATCGCGAGTGAATAGGTTACTACTAGGTAAGCATGCTCCATCTTAGACTGCATTTTCATAAATCATCAGGTGAAATAGTGGTCAAACGCAAGCCTATCATTGAATAATAATAAAAAAAAGAAACTAAAAACCACTAATAATATTATAAATTAACGAAGTCGGGGTTTGTGACTTGGGTTGGGCTTCACTTTTTAACCAACTTCCAAAAAAGGACGAATTCCTCAATTCGACTGTATTTTTTTAATGTATGTTACCTCAGAACTTTTGACTGGCTGGGCCGATTTTAATGACTTTGTTTTTTAATAAAAACTAAAAAATAATAACTACGTCAACTACCATTAGTAGGTAGTGTGTTAGTAATTTTAGATGTTTAATTTTATTTCCATTTTCATTAATTACAGATTGTACCTATTCAGTTAAGAATGCACATAATCTGCAACTACACAAAAAAATAATTATTTGACGGTGTTTGATTCATCAGAGTTGTTGGAATAAATAATTAGTCAAAGGAAGTTGTGGCTATTTATTCTTTTATCAATAAGGTACAGTATTTTATTTAGGGCATGAATGTTGAAGGAAATGAAAAAATAAAATGAAGTAAACAACTTTTAAGTGACGTCATAATAATATTGGTTTAAAAAATTGTGTTTGCTATCAAACGAAAAAAAACGACATTAATTTACATCAACAAGTAATACGACGTAGGTAGACGGTAAAATAGTCAATTAAATAGGCTGTATTGGAAAAAATGCAATAAAATTGTGAACCTCCTTCTTTTTTGGAAGTCGGTAAAAGAAACTTTAAAAATTGCACTTTAGATTTCGACCAAATTTAAATTAAACCACATGAAAAGCACCAGCTCGTGATTAAAAAAATAATCATCAAAATTGTTAGACCTGGGTCAAAAAAAGCTGGTGTGGTAAAAAGCAAACATACATAAAAAAACAGAATCGAATTTTGACGGTAAAATTTAATAATAGTATTACATATGTATGTTAATTGTAAAGGTATTATTTCTTTTATAATCTTAGCCATAGCTATGAATATCAACATATTTATTTTATTACATATTTACATTTATATTACATATGCAAGATCTACAATTATTATTAGCAAACTAATTATCTAATAGTATGTAAGTAAAAGCCAGTGTATTATTAGCCACCAAAATGAAACAGCTTATGACAGTCAGTTATTATACAGTTTTTAATAATTTAAATAATTTTTTGAATTACAAATCTAAAATTATTTACCACAAAATTTAACAGTTTAATAATGACTATGTACATCAGTAGTGATTCTTATTTTACCAAAATTACTTGAATCTTCAATATTTTTATTTAATAATCTTAGATAAACAATTTTTTTAAATTTAAATACAAACATTACTAAAATTCATAAAAAAAAATTAATGACATATTTCTTTAAGATCTCACATTACTAACGAAAAATTAATTTAATATTTACTATTTCGTGAGTTTGATCGACTAAATAGCAACTTAATATTTTTAAATAACTTAAAATGAGGTGAAGTTATAAATTTCACACTTACTTGAAACAATTCCACTGACAAGACATAAAACAACTAGTATTAACGTGATAGACATAATGTACGTCCATTTGCTACCGTCGAAATAATTTAACTTCATTACGATTTGTAATTTAAAGCTTTTCGGTTGAAGGAAGTAATGTTGAATTTAAATGAAAAATAAAAACTCATTATATGAATCCGTTGGCCTGCTTAGAAAACGGTGGAGGTTATATTTTTTAGTCTATCTGGCATTTATAGGTATAACACATATTAAGCAACCTAGCGTCATTTGCGTCCAAAGTCGATACAACTACCAATTAACCTGATCAAAATAATTTATTTAAATTTAATTTGTGATGTGTTATCTATTTTAGACTTACTAGATTTTTTAATGCTTCTATTTATCGGACTAATTTCAAAAAAGGAAGAGGTTCTCAATTCGAATGTAATTTTTTTAAATTGAAACATTTATTCTATCGTCCCAATTTTTTTTTCGTTTATCTATCGCGTGTCGCATGTCGCATGTCGCAAATGTTCCGTCGTATTTATGTGTTTTGATCTGTGTTTTATTGTTAATGTTTTTTTTTCACTAAAATTTCACTTGTATCGCGGTTTCATCAAACCACACAATTCTTTTTTTATGTATGTTACCTCAGAACTTTTGACTAGGTACACCTATTTGAAATATTTTTTATTAACCGAAAGGTGTTGCGTGTCATGTAGTTCCATTTAAATTTAATTGAGATCTAACAAGCACTTTTCGAGTTATACCTAATAATGAGTATTTACTAGACTATTTTTGCGTATTTTGTTATACCTACCGCATAACTTTTTACTAGGTTTACCGATTTTGATGAATCTTACTTGTATCAAAATCTAAGATTGTCATTTTAGGTCTCATTTAAATTTGATCGAGATCTGATGACCTGACTTTTTGAGTAATCTTTGATAACGCGTATTTACTTGACATTTTTTTCGTGTCCCTACGTGTTTTGGGTATGGTTTATCAACACGCTTGCGATGTTTGTGGTGTTGCAGGCGTCTATAAGCTAGGGTAATCGCTTACTATCAGGTGAGCCGTACGCTTGTTTGCCGACCTATTTGTATAAAAAAATATCAAAGTAACTTATACAATAATACTAATCTGCTCATATCTTCTATAGTCTTAGTTTACTTATTTGAAATCGTCTATAGGCGACGGTAATTGCTTACTATCAGACATATGTATACCTATATATATATATATATATATATATATATATATATATATATATATATATATATATATGTATACGTTAAGGAATAAGATTCCTTTGAGTTTTTCTATAAAGTATGTTATACCTCTTTTATAACAGTAGTGCTATGTATCGAAAGTGGTTCAGCAAATATTATTGCTCCCTCTAAACTACATAAAACAAATGGGTTTGAGTATATGTGGGCAACCTGCGTCTTTGACTGAAAAATAACGGCATGACCTATAGGATCTTTCTTTCTTTTATAATAATAAATAAAAGAGTATATAGTATACGTGTGTGTGTCGAATACATGGTAGTGTGTGTAAAATTTTTTTTGTTCATTTAATATATTTGTCGGCACTTGCGCTGTCGTATGGAATTAGCCACCTACCCTCACTCATTATATTACTCGAGTTATCCTGACGTGTATAAAACGATTAGTGCAACCGTGGTTACGGCAATCTTTGCTCTTTTTTTTTTTTGATATCGCAGGGTAACCCATTTACGGGTGATATCCAGGATGCCCGGGTAGGCATTCCTAGACCGTATGTCTTGTTGTAATCTTTGCTCTGGCTTGGCACGGTGCACTTGTTGTATCCTGCTAGTAGCTTAACCTAGACTCATTCAATAATTAATTTGTGCAAACGAATTAATTGTTACATAACAATCTATAATTTGCCTGGGCAGGGTGAACAACTCGGCAGCAGTGAAGGTGAGCGTTGATTTACATCCCCAAGAGGATCTCCTTAAACCTACACCTAAGTCGCAAGTCCTAGGAACTACTCCGAGTTTCTCCCTCTGCCACACTATAGACTCGGCACATGCACGGCGAATCCATCGAATGCTAAGAAGTTAGTCTCCGCTCTGTTAACTAATAATTATCCCACGTTCCGTGCTGCGTACCTTTCTACTAAAACAACTACCTTATGTTATATCATAAATTGTGTTTACTTGTGTCAACATTGACCACTGAAGCCCACAGTAGACTGAGTACTCAGAGACGATGAGCGAGAGAGATCTACCTCCATCCGACATATTTTTTACACATAATTTAAAAAAAATATTAGCATTCTACACTCCTTCTCTACACGAAACTATGTGTGTGCAAAATTTTACACTCTAGCGTCCGCGCAATTTTTGTAAAAAGGGTACAAAGATACACGTATTGATCTAAAGAAAATGACAAAGCAATGTTACATAAATATATTTTAAAACTGAAATAACCGGAGAATTGGCAGTGACCGTGCTTACATAGGTTGTGAGTTCCATATCCGATCGGAGTTTGGTTTAGTATTTATAAATGTAATTTTTACACACATTTTTCTAACTTTCTTACTATATATTGAGATAATAACCCGCCGAGCGCACGGTTGGATCAATTTGACCTGAAACGTTTAAAGCATTTGTTTTTCGTAAAATTGCTATCTCAAGTTGCCTCACTTCTCAGTAGCTGGAGCTAACAGTACCTGCTCCTCACTACGTGATTCCAGTCAGTTGTGTTGCACCTGTAGCGGTAGATCGATCTTCTGCAATATAGATAAAATCACCTTTAGATATATATATATATATATATATATATATATATATATATATTGCAAATTGTAATAAAAAAATATAAAATAAATGTTACATATGATTATTAATCAAGTACTTACAAAGAACCCAAATATAAGATTGTTAACATAACTAACGATATAAAAAATAATTAAATATTATGTCATGGTTATTATGAATTTCTAAAAAACTGGCTCAAATGTTAATATAGCCAGTCTATTCAACTTTTTTGGCTACGAATAGGGAAGTAAAAACTTTGTTAAATTGAATATGAACTGGTAAGATATTACAATGTTTAAACATTTTTAGTTCATCAGCACAGAGTTATTTCTTTATCCTGAAAATTAGAAATGTTTATTTGAAGTTTTAAGATCCTTTCAGTGTACGTTTTATACATCAATATAATTATAAGTCCGTAGTATACATCGTATGCGTTGTACATAAAATAAAATTATGACTTTAAGCGGTATCCTCTTTTTTAATATTAAAATATTAGCTAAAAACTGGCGAAGTTTGTTGAAGACGTATTCAATTTGCTAATTCCAATTACAGCTACTGTCTATTGTCAATCCGAGGTACATATAAGTCCTCACTTTTTCAACAGATGGGTAGCTGCAGCAGCTTTGACAAGTGGTAGAGCTCAAATTATGTAGACAGCTATGGGTGTGAGCGATGATGTTTTACGAGAACTGGATGCAAGTATGAGGATTTTATGTCTAATAGTTTTGTTTTATTAGGAGTAATTACAATTCCAATGTTGCCTGTAAATATTTATTAATTTTATGGAAAGGATATGGACGATACTGATATGGACTATAGACGTCATTATTTATAATTTTACTTTTTAAAAATTTTAGAAGCTTACTCAATTTTTAAAATAAGTTTATTTTAAAATTATACAATGTTTTACATACAAATTAACTGGTTTGATTTGTTGCCTTATTACTTTTATTGAAATTCAAAACATTAAATACATGTTAGATAAAATTATAACTAATGTTTCATCAGGTTATAGATGAATAAAATTTTCAAGCGAGACGCTCTGAAAATACTTGTTTAAATTGTTGACGACTCTTCCTATGCAAGCATACCAAACTGGACTTCCGAATAACTCGTCAATTAATCTCCAATTATCATGAAAAAACTTGTGAAATCCATCCGCTGAAATAGAAAAGAAATAAATTGAGCCTTTTTATAATAGCAATTAGTTGTGTATTTTAAGTTTGTTCCAAACTTAAAATACACAACATTGATATAATTACTTTATATGTACATTTCTTGTTAGATGTGCTTTCCGTGTTACCTGTTTTTTTAGATTTATTGTTAAACTTATAACAATTTAAATAATTTACGATACTTACACAATTTTTGCTGTCCATTATACATATTTTTGA
Source organism: Melitaea cinxia (assembly GCF_905220565.1). Taxonomy (NCBI): domain Eukaryota; kingdom Metazoa; phylum Arthropoda; class Insecta; order Lepidoptera; family Nymphalidae; genus Melitaea; species Melitaea cinxia. The sequence goes on along the minus strand of NC_059405.1, from coordinate 5,185,392 downwards.
AATCAAAGTGCAGAGGAACTAATGGTAGCAATTTTAGTTTAAAATTTTCAATAGCAATATGTGTTTCACCGATAGCATCTTTAGATGTCACCAAATCAGATTCAAAGTGTATGTGATGTCCTGAAAGTGTTAATGTGTTTATTTAATGAAACCTGAAATTGTCCTATAAGACTGCTAGAAAATTATGTTATTGAGTAATATTTCGATCTAGCGAATACATCGTTCCATAGTTTAATTTGCTAGAGCACCGACACTGTCAGTCGGAGATGCAGGTTCGATCCCCGCTGGAACGGTTGTTTTTGTTATGATATTAAGAAATGTTTAAATTATTTCAGTTAAATTTAAAGCATTTTAAAATTATTTACCTGCAATCATTTGGTAATCTCCATTTCCTTCTACTGCTAATGACAAAACTTCTCCACTCATCTCATACATACCACTTAGAATTAATGAGGGGCAGTCCATATCATATTCTATCTTAGTTATGTCATCGTTGATTCTGTAAAATGTTTCTAGTGTATTTAATGTAAGGTAAATGTAAATATGACGCCGCGTTGGCGCAACGGTTACAGCCATGGATTGTACCTGTTGCGCTGGCGGTTGCGGGTTCAATCCCCGCGCATGACAAACATTTGTATTGGCCATACAGGTGTTTGCCGTAGTCTGGGTGTTTGTGTAGTCTTTGTGGGTCTCCCCAGCGTGCCTTGGAGAGCACGTTGAGCCGTCGGTCCTGGTTGTTATCATGTACACCTGATAGCGATCGTTACTCATAGTAGGAAATATATCCGCCAACCCGCATTGGAGCAGCGTGGTGGATTAAGCTCTGATCTTTCTCCTACATGGGGAAAGAGGCCTATGTCCAGTAGTGGGATATTACAGGCTGAAGCGTAAATGTGAATATTGTAAATACTATCCCATATACATTAGATTAAAAAGGTAGAAAAGACTAACATGTTTCCAGTGCTGCCTGTTACGTTGAAAGTCATCTTGTTATTATAGTAGTTAGTTATTCTCTCATTAAAGAAGGAATTATTATTATCAACTTGTCTAGTTTCATTTTTGCAATCGTTCAGTTTTTGAAAATAATATGATAGCCCCAAAGGTATTTACTTTTTAACCGACTTCCAAAAAAGTAGGAGGTTCTCAATTCGACTGTATTTTTTTTTATGTATGTTACTTCAGAACTTTTGATCGTGTGGACCGATTTCGACAAATTTTATTTTAATCGAAAGGTGGTGTGTGCCAATTGGTCCCATTTAAATTTATTTGAGATCTAACAACTACTTTTCGAGTTATATCTAATAATGCGTTTTTACTTGACGCTTTTTTCGTCGACCTACGTTGTATTATACCGCATAACTTTCTACTGTGTGTACCGATTTTGATAATTCTTTTTTTGTTGGAAAAAAGATATCCTTAGTTTAGTACCATGATAAGGAAACCAGGATCTGATGATGGGATCCCAGAGAAATCGAGGGAAACTCTTGAAAATCCGCAATAACTTTTTACTGGGTATACCGATTTTGATAATTTTTAATTTAATCGATAGCTGATATTTGTCATGTGGTCACATATAAATTTTATTGAGATCTAATGACTACTTTTTGAGTAATCTTTGATAACGCGTAGTTACTTGACTATTTTTGCGTCGATCTACGTTGTACTCGTCGATGTAATTGAAGTCGGTTTTTTTTTCGTTTGCGAGCAAACACAATTATTCCTAGCGTGACATCCTAAATACACTGTGGTACTGTACATAAAAATCTCCGTCACACGACAAAAAAAAAAAAACGCCCCGAAGGTAGTATAAATCTGCAGCGTTACCCGAACTATCTTACCTACAAACCTACTGTGTAACTTTAATAAATACAATTTAAATATATTAATCGTGTAGTATCAACATCGGTTGTTGATGAACGTTTGTGATCTCAAAACCGCTTTATAGCTTAGCTTTTTTGCAATAATCTGCGGAAAAAAATAAATTTGTCAATTGTTATTTTTGACTTGTTTACTACGTAGGTACGGTTATTTCCATTTCCTTTTTTGGAACGTTAACCATAATAATAATATCGTCAGATAAATATCAAAACTTCGTAGTTTTAAAATATCTTTGTTTATTTTTTATTGTTAAGTTTATCCATATAAAGGTAATAGTTATTTTATCGTCAACGTCACCACGGAGTTGAGACCGATTTACGAATTCTTGTTATAATTGATAAAACCCTTTTCTCATTAACTGAACATTTAAATGTTTCATGTTTGATTATTTAAGCTTAAAAAAGGATTCTAATTTTTGTAACCAGGCAAAGTAAAAAAATAACCTTACGTCATGTTTGAAAATACGCATTTAGAATATCCAGTCCATGTAGAATTGTAAAGCTTATATTTGAAGCCAGATATGTCTCCAACAATTTCTGGGATGAACAAAGGATCAGAACTTTCAACCCCGATTTCAGGTATTTTGCCAAAAATCAATGGTTTTGTGCTGTTTACTATGTTATCAAGACAAGTTTTGTCGCCAAGTTGACATTTAAAGGGAACGCCTGGAAAAATTAAAACATTAAGCTTTACTTTTGTGTGGTTGCTTAATAGTATTATGTAAATTACATACATTTATTTTGTCTGCTATAGCGCATTGTTAATTATTGTTACTCTTTCTTACATAATGATGTAAACTCATGTGAGCGAAGTCATCACTGATGTCAAAGTGAATGAAACTGCCAACCACTTAAAAATTCAAGTTAAATTTACTAAGTTAACTTGACTATACAAGAGTCTGCTAGTAAATTTGAGTGGTTTATTTTAATTTATATAAGAGTAATTTAAAGATTTTAAGCTAAATATATTAAATTACAAAAGTGTTGAAATTTTCAAAAACTTTTTAAAAAAGATTAGAGGTATTTATTAACGACCAAGATACATTATATACGTGAGTTTATTAGTCTGTAGTATTTGCTTGATCTCCACGATTCGTCTATTTTTATACGAAAAATTCAAAGAGCACAAGATTTTAGTAAAATAATGACAATAATTTTTTATTTCAGATACCGCTAACGATTTTCTCTTTCAGTGCTTACTATTAGTATACATTTAGGAAAAAAAATAGCTGCTAAGCAATAGGCATAGCACTAAAAAATTATATATATTATTCTTTTGGGTCTCCCAACCGTGCCTCGGGAGCACGTTAAGCCGTCGGTCCCGGTTGTTATCATGTACACCTGATAGCGATCGTTACTCATAGTAGGGAATATATCCGCCAACCCGCATTGGAGCAGCGTGGTGGATTAAGCTCTGATCCTTCTTCTACATGGGAAAAGAGGCCTATGCCCAGTAGTGGGATATTACAGGCTGAAGCGTAATATGTTTTTATAAATATTTTAATGATAATGAAATCAATTATAATATAAACGAAAATTAAAACGAAATTAATACGAATATATAGTAAAAGAATTATTTACATATAAATACTACAAACTAAAATAATGAGAGAAAAATTAACAATAAACATATAACAGCTATTTATTTCCCAAAAGATTGGCTTTAAAAAAGTGCATACTAATGAGCTTAACATTAAGTGCATATAGTTTATTATATTGATTTCTGAACTTACTTGTCATAGCTTCACAAGCAGAGAAATATAATGCAATAAATAACGCTGAAATTGTCGTTTTACACATGATGCCTGTCTATCATTGGTCGGTTGAACAACGAATGTGCTTAACCGACCAAAGTACATACTTATATGCGTATAATATATGAATAACTAATTAACTTAGACTGTTATGAAGTTTTGCTTTAAAATGTTATTACATTTAAAAAACTCATAAATATTAAGATGTTGTTTTGTTTTATTCATTACCATCGACTAGCTACAATTGTTGTACTGTAACGAATTTCACGTATTTAGGTAAGAACAATATAATTTGATAAAGTTAATAAAATTATCATATATATTACTACGCTAAGGTTAAATCTTTGCCTCCCTTTTAAGAAAAAAATCCTACCAATACTCCACATAAATTGCATATAATTTTATAGATAAAATTGCTTGCTCTACCGGCATCCACAACCAAAAAAATTACTATTGCTTTAGATTTTGTAAATTAATTTATTATTAAAATTACATATATGACGGCTTTAACTTTGAAACAACGTCAACACGATTGACGGTCGGTAAATTTTTCGATCAATTTCAAATAAACTAATAAAATTATATATATATATATATATATATATATATATATATATATATAATTTTATTAGTTTAGTATATATATATATATATATATATATATATATATATATATATATATATATATATTACTAAAAAATTAAATACTTTTCATATAGTGGCATTTTAGCTCAACAATTTTGACACTCATAGAGGCGCAAGTACTAGGTATATGCCATGTACTATGTGTCAATTTTAGTAAAATATTTCTTCGGTCTGTCATCTGAGCTCATCATAATTTACTCGTAATACAACAAAAAGAAAAACTAATAGAAATTGAATACCTGCAATAAATTTGGATTTATTAAATGGAGTTGAATGGTTTATTTACGAAATAATTTATTACAAAAACGATAAGATAAAATGCCTAGGCGACGAACACTGTAAAATCAAGCAGAAAAAGTAGTATATAGTCGAAGTAAGTCAGCCCGTAGTCGTGAAACACTAGAGCTACGAAATATTAGACTATATTAGTATAAACTAAGGAAAATATTTCAAGCTACTTAAATATACTACAAATGACAAATGAACAAATGATTTAATAGAAAAAAAAATTCGATTGATCTCATTGAATCATTCCAGATAATCCTTTCAATCCAGTCAGAGTCAGTATATCATATAAATATTTACGTCGTGAAAGTGTAAAAGACAAGTTTTATATATCTTTATCTGTACTAATCTATACTAAAATTATAAACCTGAAAAGTTAGTTTCTCTACAAATAAATAAAATTGCGCAGTAATCAGCAGGTCTTCGGTGCGACAAAGCCAGCGCTGAGGTCACCAGCCAGCCTGTCCAGCGTGGTAACTATGGGCAACACACATGAGTTCAAGCCATTTTTGGCGCGAACTTGTGGAGGCCTTTTTACTAAATGCATATGGATGTATACACGGTACATATACCAGAATAACATTTTTTACAGTTTTTGTCTGTCTGTCTGTCTTTTGTTCCGACTAATCTCTGATACGGCTGGACCGATTTAGGCGGGACTTTCACTGGCATATAGCTGAAATAATGAGTTGTAACTAAGACTACTTTTATTTTAGAAATTGGTTATTTTATAATTCTGCAAACAGAACCATAACTTTTTTCTTAAATTCTATTCACAGCTAGTATACTGTATAATTATGTGCTCTTGCGACTATCTGCTTAAATTGTTTTCTAAACTTTATTTTTGTATGAGTATTTGTATATGTAACAAAAAATATTTCCCACGTGAATAAATGTTTGTATTCGCTTAAACTTCAGGGACATTTAAGAACGATAAATAAATATTATTACTTAAAAAAAATAAAGAAATAAAAAATATAAAAAAATAAAGGTGGTTAAATTCTTAGTTACCTTTTGTTATATTTTTAAAGTGAAACTTTTATTCTATCGCCCAAATTTGTTTCGTTCATCTATCGCATGTCGTCAGTGTTCCGCGTTCACTAAAATTTCACTTGCATCGTGGTTTCATAAAAGCACACAATTATTTTTTTAAATTATATTTAATATATCAAACTACTATACTACTATACGTACTATAGTATTTATAATGAAATCCCGGTATTTCTATACGTAAAAACAATTTCGCCCTTTCCATACATTCTTATGTTAATCCTCTTCATAAAGGTGTCTGGAACTATGTTACCGGTCGCTGGTCGGTCGCTGATGTTAGCGATAAAACCGTCTGTTGCATCTAATGCAAATTCATTGTTTTAATTTTTATTTTTTGTCTCTATTTTGTCAAAAAGGGTTCAAAATAAATCAATATATATATATATATATTGAGGAAAGAATATCATTAAGACCTTTATCAACGCAAATAACCCCCAAAACAATGATTGCTAGAATTTTTATCTGTTTGTCTGTGTTTTTGTGCTCCCTAATCTGAGAAACCGCTTTTCCGATTTAGATTTGGTTTTCACTAATATATTGTGGTAAGCTTCACTTAACATATAGCGTTTGTTTCAAGTCAATCAGTTCATAACTAAAAAAGTTGACCTAATTTAGAGAATCACGTTGAACACGTAAATACCCAAACGACGGTGTTTATAATCTATACTAATATTATAATGCTGAAGAGTTTGTTTGTTTGTTGGTTTGTTTGAACGCGCTAATCTAAGAAAATACTGGTCCGATTTGGAAAATTCTTTTAGTGTTAGATAGCCCATTTATCGAGGAAGGTAGGCTATATATCATCAGGCAAAAATCATCAATGACAGAATTGATTATCTTTAAAAGTTAAAAAAAAAAATCGCGACAGCATATAATCTATCTTTTAAGGTTGGCTCACTATAACCTTTTTATGCTAACCAAGTTTGTTCTAAAATAATGCATTATTTGCGAAGATGTTTTTATAAACATGATATTAATCCTTATCTTAATAAATACGTTATTCATTACAAGTGTTTAATTTGAAACAAAATAGCCTTTTACATAATTCAATTTTAACGAGTATCTCAAGAGATATCGCAGTTTTAAAATAACATCGCAGCAAAATAATGATTAATTATTGCGCGAGCCTCTGTTTCACGCGGACGAAGTTGCCCGCAGAAGCTAGTCCAAAATAAACCAAAAGGTATATCCAAAAAATGCTGTCTAAAGTAACTATTCTACGCGGACGAAGCTAGTAATAAATATAAATGCAATAAAATTTGCTAATTTAAGACTAACGCCATTAAAGCGATCTTTGTTCACTCCTAATGTGTAAACATACATAAATCTAACAATGATTGTTGTTAGGAACCAATGCAAGTTTTTTTTGGAAAAAAACTTAATTATTTATGTTTATATCTTCTTAATTTTGTATCACACAATAGTAAAAAATTAAATATACAATATAAAAACCTGTATAAAAATAATAATGAAGGCTTTTAATTTAGGTAATTATTAACTATACTAATACTCGTAAATGGAGAGCCGGTTTTTATAATCGGTTATACTGTGAAAAGTACTGAACCAATCGAAATAATCATCATCGTCACTTCAGGCTAATACAGTCCACTATTGGACATAGGCCTCCACAAGTTCGTGCCAAAAATGGCGTTACTCATGTGTTTTGCCCATAGTCACCACGCTGGGCAGGCGGGTTGGTGACCGCAGGGCTGGCTTTGTCGTACCGAAGACGCCGCTGCGTGTCTTTGGCCTGTGTATTTTAAAGCCAGAAGTTGGATAGTTATCCTGCCATCGGTCGGCTTTTTAAGTTCCAAGGTGGTAGTAGAACTGTGTTATCCCTTGGTCGCCGCTTACGACACCCAAGGGGGTGGCTAATTTTTATTGGCGTAACCATGCAGCATCAAATAAGAATATACCATAAGATGCAACGTGTTTCGGAGAAGGTTTTAATCTATACATGTTGATGATTACTTATCGTTTAAAAAAAATATGGACGGATAGAGGTCTTTAGTTATTATATAAAACAAAGTCGTGTTAATTACACCATTTATAACTCAAGAACGGCTGGACCAATTTTTATGATATTTTTTTTGGATTTCTCTCAGTCCGGACTAGGGTAACAAGTATTGGAAAATTTAAGAAAAATAAAATAAGAGAAAAATAATTTTCCAATACACCATGTTCATGGGTTTCGTAACTGTCAAATATTTAATGTTCATCCCGTCGATACGGTGAACTCGGGGAGAGTTTAAGTTTAAAAGTAAAGAACATATTTAAATAAAAGTTTCAAATCGAGAAGATATATCGAAAGTATTCGGATTGTGCCGTATTTTAGATTCAAAAAAATGTAGAATAATGTTAGTAATGAATAAATTCAAAGTAAAAAACCTTTTTAAAAAACAAGCTTTTATTTGAATAAGCGAAAACGAAAAAAAAAAAAAAATTTTACTTCGTCATTACATAATTTATAAGATATAAAGGCTTGTCACGAGATTTGAGTACTCGTATTTCCTTAGTTTGAAAATTTTAATAGTTAAAATCAATCACATCAAGTTATTTAATTTACTTGTTTATCTAGACAAGTAAATCTCGATATCTAGATCTTAGATAAAGCTTGTTACTGAATGAAGTAAGGAAAAAATAAAAGAGATGTACAACATCATCTTATCTATATATTAATACGTGAAGCAAAGACCTTTTACCTTTTTTTTAGTATGAAATTTTGCACATAAGTGTAAGTTTATATAGAGTCGGAGTGCAGAATGGTAATATTTTTTTTTAAATTATGCATAAAAATACATTAAATTAATAAAAAAACATTACATAACTAACATCTATTTGACACACACACCCATATTTAAATTATTATAGAAGTATACATCTTGACGACAGAACCTTAATAGTGTTCAAACGTATAATTGAAATTAATTTTGGTCAAATTTCCAATACTGGGCGATCACTAGTTACATTTAATATAATTAAACGTAGGACTAGTATTATCATTGGGCAATTTCCGTTTCTGCAAATGGTGTCAGATGAAATTACATGCGCTTGTTTAATGACAACAAGAGATTAAAGGTCAATAAGGGATTATATAATATATTAAAACAGTTGGATATGTCAACTTTACCAAACGTAAGTAAGTATAAAGACGAGTGTGATCTTGTGTTTGTTGTATATAAAGTATTATACTTACACAGATACTATACATATTTATTTATGTATAGATTAATCGAAGGTATATTGGGTCAAACCTAATTTCAACCAAATTTTCAATTGTTCAAACTTACCATAGCTTGTATTTAAATTTGCGTAGGCGCTTTGTTTTGCATTAGTAGTTTTTTTTTATTCGTTTTTTTTTCGTTTAGGTTGTAAGCTATGCTTATTTATAGCTATATATATATATTACTGGGATTGTCAAAACTTTCTTTGACAGCCAACGTGTTTCATTATAATGTAAGGATGTGACTGCACGCGTCCACTCAATACTCTTGATCATTATTATCTTAACCTGATGACATGAAGTTGTCGAACTATTTGAACTAAAGCTATTAACGACTAGCCAACTCGAGAATATCTAAATATATACATATTACCTTGGAGGATGATTCTATTGCAAACAGCGTAGTTTATACTACACTGGTTGCAATGTGTAGGTTGTACTTCATTGTATGACAGATAGCTTTGTTTCAAACTAATGACTATTCTTCAATTTCCAACAGATACTCTGTAACTTCTACCACATCCGATGTTTTTTTGCTGGAAATATTTCACATATACCGGAAACGGAACATAAAAAAATGCCCAAAGTAGATGAAAGGTTAAGATGGTTCGTTTTGTCTTACACTGACATATTCGTCCTCATAACCGTTTGAAATCAGTGATCATATCCGTCAGTCATATAAAACCTTCTCGAGCCATTTTTAGGCAATTTAAGTAATATGAAATGATTTCATATTTTACCATCTAAAATTTTCGCAAACGCTGAAATACTTATATTTGTTATCCGCAATCATAAGCCTAAAAATAAAATTCATGCTTGTTGGTGTACACACACAAACATTTTTTAATTGCGTATTTTTTCTTGATGTTTGATATTTGTTGAGAAGCATTTCATTTAAGAATTAGAATCTTTGTTGAAAGTATTCTGCCTTCAAATATTATTATTATAAAAGCACTATCTGCCTCAAAAAACATCATATTTTTTAACAAGGAGGGCAAACGAACGGACAGTATCACCTGATGTTAAATGGTTACTCACCGCCTATGGACATCTGCGATATTAGAGAAGTTGTGGGTGCGTTGCTGGCCTTTAGGAAAAATATGTTTGTACAAATGACGCAGGAAAACCCCCAAGTGCCTTTTAAATTCGTTCCTTACCCTGGCTACAAGTGCATCATGCAAAAATAATTGCTTAGAATTAAAATTTAATATTTTATAAATTTTATGACTTTACTTCTGACAAAAAGTCACCACCAGTACCACCTTAGACAGCATTTTTATTATTTATTTATTATTACTTGTATTACATTTTATATGAAATAAAAGTAATTTTTCATATTCTTACTTTTTTTATGTGATATTTTTTGGATCAAATCATATATTTTTTTTTAATTTACGTTAAATAAAAAAAAATCAACTAGAAAATTGATAAACAGGTTTGCACTTTCGTTTTCCATAAAATAAATAAATGAAGCTTGTTCGTTTCATTGTTTGCAAATCACCTTTAGTTGTTGTAGGGCCTGGAACTTCACCTTCAGAGGAGATTTATTTCTAAATAAGTTTTCGTTTCTTAAATTGAATGAAAAAAATATTTTACCTCACGTGAATTGTTAAAATATTGGTACCTTATCTATTGTTCAAGCAAATTAAGTTCTATACGTATGAGCTATTACATAAATACTTGATTAAACAATTTACGTACATATCCTAAACTTCTTCTACCTTTTATCTGAGTGTGAATTGTTTGTTACTGTAAACTAGTATATAAGACATGACTGTTTTGTCGTTCTAAATAAAAAAAATATAAGAATAAATCTTTATTAAAAATAAAGAAGAAGAAAGACTGATCACAAATTGATTTATTTTTTCAGAATTTAATAGTATCAAATTTAATGTTTAGGTAAAAACAAAGTAAGAACTGTGTTAAACTATTTTTTTAAAATATCTAATTTAATTTAATAAGTTAATATTCCATTTCTTGTGAATTAACTTTGTATAATGTCTTCCAATGGAATATTTTGAAGATATTTATTCATACTGATGGTAATTTTCTTAAACAATGCGTTCCAAATTGGATCTTGAACTAGTTCGGCGACTTCTCTCCAGTTTTCAAAAGCAAACTTATGTATCACGTCCGCTGTAAAATGTGAGAAAACGTTAGAACCAAACAACAATATAGTTCCAATTATACAGGTAAAATTTTATCAAGCTCCTATATATTTAGTATATTATTGTATTATAATATAACATACCTCCAACTCTTTTAGGTTGGAGGCAGAGTCAACGACGCGCTTGCGATGCTTCTGGTGTTGCAGGCGTCTATAAGCTACGGTAACCGCTTACTATCAGGTGAGTCATATGCATGTTTGTCAACGTAGTTGTATAAAAATACTAAAACTATGACTCCGAGAAAGTAGAGAGTTCGAGAATGTAGAGAGGCGAGAGTAGAGTTTACGTTAAACGGAAATACTCTTTAAGCCTATAGAATCGAAAATATTTTAGCTGTTAGGCTTATAAGATTTAATATTTGTATTAAGTTTGAATGGCTATAGCACTTTTATTATTATTATTATTTTTTATTCTTTATTTAGAAAACCAACAGCTTTACAAACAAAGTACCTTACAGCTATGTATATGCTATGTAGTATTGCCAATAACAGGTTTCCCTTAAATTACCACTTTGAGTACTTTACGCCTATCTTATAGGTTATAGGACAATTAATTGAATACCTGTAGGAAATTTTGACACTGAAGTTAACCTTAAATCAAATTATTATTGAAAAAAATAAATAAACCTTTTCCATCCATTACTCACCTAAATCTTTTCTTCCGTTAAATAAGTTTTCAAAATTATATGTAATAATATCTTGAGGTACGCATTTCAGTTTACTGTTATCGATAGATAAATGTAGTTTTCCGTCACTTCCTTTAACTTTATTCAAATCAGACTCGACGTGCACTATATATTTTGCTGTAAAAAATTATGTAATGTGTTATCAATTTAATTGTAAGTTTACATTGAATATGTTATATTTGTGCTTACGCGCTGGAGCTGGCTTAGGATAAAAGATAAGTGTTTTCGCAACGAAACAATAAATATGTATTAATAATTCTGTTTACTCGAAAAACGAAAAAAAAAAACGACTTCAGTTACATTGACCAGTAATACTAGGTGGGTAGATGAAAAATAGTCAAGTGGGTTAGTCAAATTTTAATGAAATTTAAATTAGCCTAAAAAAATTCGATTCATTCGATTAAAAAAAAAAAAAAAAAACATCGAAATCAGTCCACTCAGTAAAAAGTTCTTAGGTATAATACAACGTAGTTCAAAGAAGAAATAATCAAGTTAGTACGCATTATTAGTAGTGATAACTCAAAAGTAATTGTCAGATATCAATAAAATTTAAATAGGACCACATGACACGCACCGCCTTTCGATTAAAAAAATCATCGAAATCGGTCCATCTAATCAAAAATTTTGAGGTAACATAAAAAAACGTTTCAATTGAAAACCTCCTTTTTTGAAGTTGGTTAAAAATGAGTACTATAAATCACAATTAATAATTATTATCACACAAAAAAAGAAATTTACTAAAATAATTTTCTGTATACCATTTTTAAATAAGAGCTTATAAATGTGATATAAAAATTAATTGAATGCTTTAATACCTCTTTTACTAAGTATTTTGTCTATTTAAATTTCATTATTACGAGGTCTAATATGTTTATAATAATAATAATTTTAGAATTTACCTGCAACTGATTCGTAATCGCCTTTTCCTTCTATCGGCAACGCTATGAGATGTCCGCTCATCTCGTATTTACCTTTTATACTAAGTCTATCGCAGTTTAAGTCGAATTTCAATTTTGTAACGTCCTCATCTAACCTAAAACGAATTAAAGTCTTAATCTGAAATCGATTAATCATCATTTCTAATAATATTAAATTAAAATATATTTAACATGTTTCTTATTTACATTACGCAATTTCTGTACAATATACTGTTTTTATTGATATTCATTATTATATGATTAATATTTATTTTTATAACTAGCAGTAAAACACTCAAATTTTATTTATTTGTATTGATTAATGAGATCTGTTTCATAACTTTTAATTCGCCTCCGCGACTCCAGTTCTTCTTTAGTGGTTTTAACTATTTAGACTAGCAATTTGAAATTTCTGCTAACTTCCTATCTCGTTAGCCCCTAGCCTTTGTGACTTTTGCGCAACGGAAGTTAGAAATGTGTGTGTAAAGTGACACTTGGGATCTTTGACACCCTGCGTGACTACTAGTGTAGTTCAAATTCAGTTCGTTCAGAATGTTTTTATATTTCACGAATAGTTTATATATATAAAATGAATGTTTGTCTGTATGTCCTTTATAGAATTTTAAAATATGCATTTGATCATGTCATGATCTTCAGCAAAGTGTTGTGCATGAGCCCACAAAGGTTTCTGAGTTGGTACGACAAAAAAAAAAATAATAATAAAAGCGTAGCAACGCATGCAGGGTACAGCTAGTAGTTTATATTAATTTAATGCCATAATTTCAGTATAACAGGCGAGCCCGCGCAACCACCATTGTTAGTTTTATGGCCCGCCTGATTAAAGGAGATTAATTATGTTTATAATTAATTTTAATGAAGATCATTTATATCGGACGGCTTAGAGATATGGAACTTACTTTTTGCCGTTATGTTTTATGAGTACAAAACTCAAAAAAGTTATAATATCTTGGCTATCTCAGGCTTGGTAATTAAATATTTACTTAGCAGTCCAATTGTGTTAATTTTATGAATATTTTATGTGTACAAGGTGAATAATAACACGTCATACTTCGAAATGTTTAGCAATGAGATTTTTGATACACTCAATAAAGTGTATGACTTTCTATTAAAATTTGCGTAAATGTCATGTAAATTTGCATTTAATGTGCACAAAAAATATACAAATGTATGTATATGTACTTATTAATAACATAAATTATTATTTTTGCTCCTTCGGTGAAAAAGTAAAAAAAAAGTTTTAATATAGAAAAATAAATATATTATCATTTCAGTCTATCCACTGCTGGACATAGGCCTCCATAAGTTATCTCCATACTCCATAAGTAAACTCATGTGTGTTGCCCATAGTCACCACGCTTGGCAGGCGGGTTGGTGACCACAGGGCTGGCTTTGTCATACTGAAGACGCTGCTGCCCGTCTTCGGCCTGTGTATTTCAAAGCCAGAAGTTGGATGGTTATGCCGCAATCGGTCAGCTTTATAAGTTCCAAGGTGGTAGTGGAGCCGTGTTATCCCTTAGACACCTTTTACGACACCCACGGGAAGAGAGATTATACTCGTATACACACATAAATATAAATACAAACATCCATAAACTTAAATAAGAAAGAATCATCATTAATAGTGATTAGCTTAAAATAATTTTAAAAAGTGTTACTCACTTTACATTTGATATGAAGCAGCCTCTGTATCCATTAAGGGTGCTATTAAAAAGCGTATATTTTAAAATTGACAGGTTCCCCTCAATTATTTCAACGAATAATGGGTCCGAGTTCTTTATTCCGAGTTCTGAAATTCCATTAACTATTTCTTTCTGCATGGTGTTCAGGAATTTTTCCATGCATGACGAATCACTGACTTTACAAGGTGTATTAATACTACCTGCAAAAGCAAAAAAAAAAAAAATACAATTAAACAATACAATTTAATTAAAAACTGAACATCACTATAAAATCGTTTTTTTTTTTTTTGGTAATCCAAGAAAAACTATTGCATCTTCAAAGATGTCAAGTATTGCTTAGATTGCTCTTCCTAGATGTTTTTAATTTTGTTTCTAAGTATAATTATGTGTGAACATTGTTTTTAACACCTAAAAAATATTGAACATAAAATTTTAATATTCTATCATATAATATATTTATTTTTTATTTTGAAATCTGATCCATACTCGACAATATATTAGGACAACGCTGCGCTAGTCGCGGGTTCGGTTCTTATGGCAAACATATTTGTACAGTTCATATTGGTGTTAGTGCTTGTGTATTGTGTATGTTTCCGGACGCCTGACATCTAAATAAATACTGTGAGAGCCGATGAGCATAAGGCGTTTCTTATTATTACAGTGAATCAGTTTCCGATTAAGCAAAAAAGAATATAAGTATAATAATAATAATATAAGTTTACGTATTAAATTTTTTATTTTAATACGTAAACTATTATAATTTAGATTTTAACTTATAAATTAGATTTTAAAATTTATTATTAACATAATTAGAAAAAAAATTAATAAAATACAGACGTAATTTATACATATTGTATATGCAAATGTAATGTATATTGCGCAAGTCAAGTACAAACAATTACTGTTTTTTGTCACTGTTTCATCACTATGAGGTATATTTTAAATATAAACAATGGCTTAGCGAATGGGTTATTTAACGAATGAGGAAGCCCCCTTAAGACCTTGGCTGCGATGTCCTTGTTGCGATAATCCTGTTGAGTTGTATGTCATTGCCACGGGGCAGCGCGATGTTCGCCTCAAGCCCTTGCTGATGATGAATCTGTCATTCAAAATGTTAGCACCAAATGCTCTTTGGTTTTTTGGGCTGCTAAGCGCTTCTTGGGACGAAAGGCGTGGCCGTCGAAGTACTGATGTCGTATTACATTTTAGAGCGACTACCAGGTATCTTCATCTTGCAATTTGGCCACGGGGTCACAAGTGTGGTTGAGATGTAATAAAAATATTGATAACATATCCAATCAAAAAGTTGCATGTTCATATCACGTCGAGGTCACGAATTTAGCGAGTGTGCTGTTTAATTAATTTATTTATTAATTTATTATATATAATAAATTATAAATATATAATAAACCCAAACACAATGTTCATGTAGCAAAATATATAATAGAATCCATAGATTGTAAAACTTAAATAATAACGAAGAATTTAAAACATAAATTCTTGACATCCATCAAAGAAATATTTTTATAAAAATATAATAAAAAAAAAAAACATAAAATGAGGTTTGATTAGTTAGTGTGTGTGGATACTCCACAGTGGTAAAATTAAACCGTAATGACTCGCTAGTGCAGGTGCCGGTGACCTTGCTTTCCAATCCTGTCTAGGTGCGGTATTGATATATATATATATATATATATATATATATTAAAAATCGTACAAAAATTTAATAGTATTCAACTGTTGTTACTTATTTATTAATTTATAGTTTTCACAAAGAATATATTTGTGTACAGTTATTTGTATACAAATTTTGTTAGTAAGAGTTGACTCCCTAGAAGATATTTTTTTTAATATCTCTAATTTATTACATAATGAAAATTAGTTTATGTTCATAAAATATTTTTCTGTATTTTTAGGTCTCCTATTAAGTGAAAATCGTTAGTGTTCTGACTAGAATCGAGACCGCTTTTGACTATGGCTTTCAAGGCTTCATCAGATATATTTAGAATCTCTGATGGCTCAGTTATCTCACAGAGTCGCGACGTAATAATGTCGGTATAATTTTTAGCATCGAAATTGAATTTAGGCACTTTAAACATGCGAAGATCTGATGCGTTCTGTGTTCTTAATTTTGAAATTCATTGATATGCTAGACCCCGTATAATTTCTCTGTGATATCCAACCGTAACAATAAGTAAATTTTCTGGGTGACCAAATTATCTATTTCGTTAAATTATCTTGTCAACGATCTTCTTCAAATTAGTGTTCAAATATCGACTCAGACTAATTGTTTGCCACAAGTGCTTAGCTCCGTTTATAAAGAAGTAATTACATTTTTTTAAACCACATTGAACCATAATCCCTCATCACGTAATTGACTAATATCACGAGGTTTTCTTCGGGGTCTGTTTTAGTAGCACACAATCTTAAACATTACTTACTGTTGTAAGTCATCTAGAATGATTGAGAGGTCTAGCTTCAATATTAACTTAATCGGAATAAAAAACACCAGTGCTAATAGCAGTCATTATATTGTAAAGATATTTTATTCAATTATAGTTATAGTATGATTCACTTCAGCCTATCGCAGTCCACTGCTGGACATAGGCCTCCTTAAGCTCGCACCAAACATCCCTATTTTCGCAATGCTCATCCAGGCACCACCGACAATATTACGTAGATCGTCAGTCCAGCGGGCCCGAGGGCATCCCACACTGCGTTTGCCAACTCACGGTCTAGTGAACACAAGCATAGCCCGTTCCATTGCACGTTGAGCGACTTTAAGTTTGTGGACTCGTCCCCTCGTTAGTGTCCACGTCTCGGCACCGCATGTTAAAACAGACAGGACGCATTGCTCGAAGACTTTTATCTTCACGTATAAAGTGGTATTATTGGAGAAAAAATTAATAAACCATCACAGTGATCAATCTGCCAATGGTATTTTATTAAATTACCACTGAGACAACTGTTTTTACATTTCGGTGGAAAAACTTAACTGAGGTAAGGCACAGCAGGAATTTCCTGCTCAAAATCTGACCTCGACCTTACAGAAGATCACAGCAAAATAATACTGCTTTCAAGCAGTATTGTGTTCCTGTTGGTGAGTAAGGTGACCAGAGCTCCTGGGAGAGTTGGGGATTGGGTCGGCAACGCGCTTGCGATGCTTCTGGTGTTGCAGGCGTCTATAAGCTACGGTAACCGCTTACCATCAGGTGAGCCGTACGCTTGTTTGCCGACCTAGTGACATAAAAAAAAACTACAGGACCATAATGCTGTTCAGGGGCCATAGGATCTGGATCTTCGAAAATGTGGAAAAATGACAATAGTCGACTTCACCTTCATTCTCATAATTTTACGAGAAATTACTAGGAATAATTTAAAACAATAACAATCTGAATATTATTCATTTGGTCAATGTGTTTTTAATTTATATATTTTTCATTTATTCTTAAAAAAAAAGAAACTTATATAAAAGCAATTTCCATACGATTTTACGAGTTATATATTTTAAAAACCATAAGCTTTAATATTCTAAATTATTTAAAAAAATAAGTAAATGGCAATATTATTAATTATTTAATTAACGTGCTTAATCGTTTCTTAAATCAGTTAGACAGTTCATTATATTATTTAATAGACAAAATTGATTTTAAATGAAACAATACTTATTATCGATGCTATTTTTACAGATAATTATACTTGAGACGTAAAAATAATGAAATGAATCAACTTTTTCGGATTTTATAAAATAAAATCGAAAATTTGTTTCATTATAATAAGTGAAATTCGCGTAAACATTAGAAAACAATACGTAAAAATAAAACTAAATATATAAAATAATATCCTGCATGTTATATAAACAGATTAAAAAGTGTATTTATTTATTAATATTTTATTGTTAAGGACGGTTTTATGATTAATCACAACCATAAGTATAAGCAGTTATTGTAATAGCAATCACAATAAACTTATTTAAAATTTTTAACATTAGAGTTCAGATTAATATATTTGTAATTTAAAGACAATTATATGTTTTACTTACTTGCTAGAACACAGGTAGAGCAGAGTGCTATCAACAAAGATGTATACATGATGTCCGAATTGTACCAACTCTGAAAATTTTATGATAAAAATCAACCAAATTCCTCTGTTATAAGCCTTTTAGAGAACAATAGACGTATGTTTTTAAAATAATAAAACAGGTTCGGTATGATATATAATAAAAAAGAATTTTTATTGGAATTAGATATTCATATTATGTAATGTTTTTTTTTAAATATTTGAATATTAAGTTACCAAGTTATTTGTAAATATGTAATTTACATTGATTATACGTTTGAGGCTGGAAGTATTATTTTACTAAGTGTACTTCGTAAATAAGTTTTGAGATATTTTTGGAAATTGTTTATATAAAATGCCAATTAAAAAACCAAAATAAATTTTAATATACGTTTAAATTTATGTATTTATATTATATAGTTATATTCATTTTGATTGAACAAAATGAAATAGCTGACGGGGATATGTTAAATGAAGTTGAATTGGCCACGAGTCGTGATTATTACATCTTAGTACCAGTATAAGCTACAAGAGAGAGAGAGAGAGAGTTGGAAGCCAGTAAAATTTGTCCCGCTAAATACAGTTATATTTGCTGATGAAATTAATGTATTGTTACACGTTACTTTATCCTCCTTTCATATTTTAAAATGTATGTATAGAAAATTCCAATGTACCATCATAGAGACGAGTAAACTTTTAATAAAAGTATTTGATTTCTAATTATAAATTAAGGCCGGTTTTACCTGTTGTCGATTAAGTTTATACACTTTAACAGCAGGAGATACATCAGGCCATTAGGACCTGTTTTATCTCAAATAATAAACTACAAATTTTAGATTTATGGGTAGTGAACAGAAATATGCCATAAAATAGGTGGAATTCGGTTATGAACAATTATAATATATTGTAAACTTTTTTCCGACGCCGCATTAGCGCAACGGTCACAACTATGGATTTTGCCTGTTGCGCTGGCGGTTGTGGGTTCGATCCTCGCACATGATAAACATTTGTATTGGCCATACAGGTGTTTGCCGTGGTTTGGGTGTTTGTACAGTCCTTGTTAGTCTCCCCAATGTGCCTCGGAGAGCACGTTAAGCCGTCGGTCCCGGTTGTTATCATGTACACCTGATAGCAATCGTTACTCATATTAGGAATATATCCGCCAACCCGCATTGATTCTTCTCGTATACGGGGAAAGAGGCCTATGCCCAGAATTGGGATATTACAGGCTGAAGCGTAAACTTTTTTATCTATATGATATTGTCATT
This sequence comes from Melitaea cinxia, assembly GCF_905220565.1. NCBI lineage: Eukaryota > Metazoa > Arthropoda > Insecta > Lepidoptera > Nymphalidae > Melitaea > Melitaea cinxia. The sequence goes on along the minus strand of NC_059405.1, from coordinate 5,165,761 downwards.
CGTCAAATAGCTTCATCCACGATCGATGAAATAAGCACTTAGTGTAATTCATTTTTAAAGACGAGAGTTTCTAATACAACTAAAGAATATCATGCAAAATCTCATGAACGGTACTGACTGCAAGTATTTACGGAATTAGTCCATCAACTCTAGAGATACATATATATTAAAATAATTGTGTTAGCTCGCAAACGAAAAAACAAACTGACTTCAATTACATCGACAAATAACATTATTTACCACGTTTACTGGTAATGTTGTAACATAATTTGATCGATATTCACCGAAGTAGTTTAACTGGATAATCTGATAGATGGCGTTGCGACAAAGAATGTAAACTCTTATAAATACGCATCATCCAAGGTCACTCAAAAATACTCATTATTTATTTGATATATGGCGTCGTGACAATGTATTGAACATTATCACAGGGACATTTCCGCACCGTTATGTAAATAGGCGTCATCAAACATCACTCAAAAATTGGTCTTTATATCTCGATCATATTTAAATGGGACCATATGACAAGTATTAGTTTTTTATTTATACAACAAATATCAAAATCAGTGCACCCAGTAAAAAGTTATAAGGTAAGGTTATAAGGTAAGGTAAGGTTGTAAGGTAAATAAGGTATAACGTCAAGTGACGAAAAAACAGTCAAGTAAATACGCATTTTTAGATATAATTCAAAAAGTACTTGTCAAATCTCGATTAAATTTAAATGGAACCTCATGACAAGCATCAGATTTCACGCAAATTATTCGAATTTTTCGCTGTAAAAACCATTCTTGGACTTCAACGAACATTTAAAAAAAAGAATTGGTAAAATTGGTCCAGGCGTTGTTGAGTTATGCGCTTACGAACACATTCTACGATACATTTTTATATATAAAGATTATAAAGAGGTAAAGTTTATAACTTTGTTTCTTTGTAGATCTGATTACGAAAATTCTTTCACTAACAGAAAGCTACACTATTCAGTAGTGACATAAACTATATTTTATTGTGATTGAACAAAAAATTCGGTGAAAAATCTTATATATAAAATTCTCGTGTCACAATGTTAGTTACAATACTCCTTCGAAACGGCTGGACTGATTTTTATGAAATTTTGTGTGCATATCGGTTAGGTTTGAGATTCGGCCAACATCTATTTTTCATACAGCTAAGTTATACGAACGGGTGGGGGGATTTAGGGGGTTTAATAACATATATGGCAAAACAACGTTTGCGGATTCAGCTAGTACTATAGCTAATAATACTCAGCTAGTACTACTATATAAAAACAAACAAGCTCAAATAATATAAAAACTTGCTAAATAATAAACAATCACAAATTATTAAAATATTCCTAACAAAAACATATAATACGGAATCCTAAAATGTAAAGGATCTTAAAAAATATCTTAATCTTAATTTCATGTGTTTACGGTAATTAATTTTGAATCTACATACGTTCGTATAATAAAGAGGTTTTGGATTTTAACTTATGACAGTCTAAATTAAAAATATTATCACATGCATAATGCATAAAACATTTTTTTAATTTCTGGCATTCGTGGAACAGTCAATAATATGTATAATTATTTTACATGTATGTTATTTTGTTGTATGCTGTGTGGTTACGGCAGTAAAGAATATAGTTATGTTCTCTTCCCGTCTTCCCGTGGGTGTCGTAAGAGGCGACTAAGAGATAACACAGTTCCACTACCACCTTGCAACTTAAAAAGCCGACCTATGGCGGAGTATCCATCCAACTGCTTTAAAATACATAAAGAAGAAGTACTGAAGAGGGGCAGCAGCGTCTTCGGTGCGACAAAGCCAGCCTGGCGGTCACGAACCCGCCTGTCCAGCCTGTTGACTATGGGCGAAAAACGTGACTTCACACAATTTTTAGCGCGGACTTGTTGAGGCCTATGTCCAGCAATGGACTATATAATATAATTGATAAATTATAGTTTTAATCTAATCCCATCCTACCAAATGTACTTACTATAAGTAATAAAGTAAGGTTTAAAAATTCACCCGAATACCGACTAAAGTTCGGAAAAAAAATTGTCGCCTTGAATAAAGCACGTTTTGTCTAAAAAATAATTTACTTTAGTATTTAAATACTATCATACAATTACGAATGTATATATTTTTAATTTATTGTAACATGCTTAATAAGTACGGATTACGCTGTTGCACTGAAAAGCACGTTTTTATTAAGTGATAATTGGTATTTTCCTCGCTAGAGAGCTCTGATAAACGCGTGCGATCGCTGCTAATCATAGTGTTATAGCGCGAAGCGCGTTTTTTTCAGACTGTCTAGTGCTGTTGGCGTTAGCAGCCTTGACAGCGTCACTGGGTGGGGTGGCCGGGTACTGAGACCCAGCTGTGAAGGAAAAAGTGGAACCCACTTACTCGTTACTACTACGTTAATCCTTAAGAGATAGACAACCATCGCGGACTCTTTTGTAGACCTTTATAAGGTGTACAATACTGTAGTACATTATTTGGATCCCTTTCGTAGGGTTCAGCCAGCGTTTGCAATGTAAGCGCAAAATGATGTGTCTATTTACGACACCATATTAGAAACCTCTTAAATCAACAGTGTTTCTCTACTATATTATACATGTATTATACATATAGCCCATGCACAAGATGCGTGAACTCATGTGTGTTGCCCAGCGTGGTGACTATGGGCAGCACACATGAGTTCACGCATTTTTGGCGCGAACTTGTGGAGGCCTATGTCCACCAGTGGACTGCAATAGGCTGAAATAATAAATACATATAACCCTTCCTCTTAAATTACTTTACTAGTAGAAAATACCGCATCAAAATCCGTTGCGTAGTTTTAAAGATCTAAGCATACATAGAGACAAACAGACAGCGGGAAGCGACTGTTTTGTATAATGTAGTGAAGTACATTATTAATGTTCTGTTGTCAAGAACTACGGTCGGTACGGTACGGTACGTACGGTAGTACTGCGGTCACCAACCCGCCTGCCCAGCGTGGTGACTATGGGCAAAACACATGAGTTCACGTTATTTTTGGCGTTAACTTGTGGAAGCCTATGTCCAGCAGTGGACTGTATAGGCTGTAATGAATGAATGTCAAGAACTATCATCATCATTACAGCCTATACAAGTCAAGAACTATACTTCTATTATAATAAACAAAAGAGTATATATGCGTGTGTGTTCTTCAAATACATGGTAGTGTGTTTTAATTTAATTAACTTTAACTTAATTGACTTTATGTATTTTTTATACAAAATAATAATATATATTAGCATTTTGTACTCCTCTATATAAACTATACTATAAACCTCCGTCCGCGCAATTTTCGTAAAATGCACTTCACGTATTAATATATCGATCACTACTTTTCCTATTGCTATTGCTTTTAATATCAATTTAAACTTTTCTTGTTATTATAACAACATCTATATCTATACAAATAAATAAAATTGGAGTGTCTGTTTGTAATATTAAAATAACCGCAACTTTTTAATGATTGTGTCTTGATAATTTTTGTCTGTCTGTCTGTTTGTTCCGGCTACTCTTTGAAACGGTTGGACCGATTTTGACGGGACTTTCACTGGCATATAGCTGATGTAATAAGGAATAACTTAGGCTACTTTTTTTAGATTTTTTTTTTATAACTCTGCGAACTGAACTATAACTTTTTTTTAAATTTCACGCGGTCGAAGTCGCGGTTACAGCTAGCGCGGTACTGCTTTTAAGAATTTAAAATACAGAGGAATTGGAAAGTCAAGACAGATGATCAAAGCTTGCGATTCTCTCATGTCGATAAAACGTTTTATATATATTAAGGCTTCCACTGTGTTAAAATTTACTCGAATTTAAAAATCAATGAAATTTCAAGTGATTCGACGTAATCGATTAGTCGATATTTCTGTCTTAAGCTCTGTTCATTTATAGTATTTGGTGACTTTCCACCTTGGAAAATAATTTTCACTATGTGTTATTTTATTTTAATGTTTAATATGTTGTACGACTGTCAGTTAAAGCTATTGTTTTGAATAAAATATAAATACAGAATATAGTATCCGCCACCCAACAGTAAAGGAGTATGGCTAATTAAGCTCTCATTCTTCTCCTACGCGGAAAAAGAGATCTATGCTCAGCAAGTGGGGTGAAACGGGATGAATCAATCAAACAATCCATTTAGCATCTCTGTTTGCCTATAAATTTGATGTTGATTTATATTTTTAACATTTGTATATACCTATATATACATGTTTTGAACATGGAAAATATACTTAGACTTCAACCACACTTGTGTTAAAATCAAAGACATTTAATGAGCATTAAATTTGTATATTATTAATAAAAATAAAATTTGTACATTAATAATCCTCTACCATTGCGTACAATTTTAACCGGAACCAATCAATTAATTTAGAATGAGGTCTTCAAGTGCGACAGTTTTCAGATATTTGTTAACATAGCCGAAGATTTTTTTTGTACAAGTGTTCCAGACTGGTTCTTGAACTAGCTCCGTTACTTCTAGCCAATTTTCATTAGCAAACTTATGTACTGCATCAGCTGTAACAAATTTGGCATTAAGTTTAAGGAAAATTTGTCACTTAATAAATATTATTATAAATCTTATATAAAAAAATCTCGTATCACAATGTTAGTTACTATACTACTCCGAAACGGCTGGACCGATTATGTGCGTATTAAGTAGGTCTGAGAATCGGCCAACATCTATTTTTCATACATCTAAGTTATAAAGGAGGGTGGGGAATTAAGGGGGTTAATAACATATTATATGGCAAAACAAGGTTTGCGGGGTCAGCTAGTACTATAGCTACTAGTACTCAGTTAGTACTAATATATATATATATATATAATGCGTTTTACCTGCCTATTAGTAGAAAAACACAAATTTGGGTCAAGGGCTCAAAAATTACTTTTAATTTCGTTTGAACTTATTGTATTATAAAAAAATAAATTTAGGTGCGTCATCGATTTAATTTTAAATAACGTATATATAACGAAAGTGAGTAATGAGAAAAAGTTATTAGTATTTTTATGTATTTTTGTAAAACAAGTTCTATATGCATATAAATTGGGACAAATGTCATACTTTTTTTTATACGTCAAGATCGGCAACAAGTGTACGGCCCACATGATGGTAAGTGGTTACCGTCGCCTATAGACTCCCACAACACCAGAAGCATCGCAAGAAATTTGCCGACTCCACCCACGACACCACTAAACTCACCAGAGGAACACAATACTAATTAAAAGCGGTATTATTAAGGTGTGAACTTCTGTAAGTTTGAGGTACTTCCACAGACGGGGTGCTCCAGATTTTTAGCTGAATATGTGTGCCCTACTTCAATAGAAGTTAAGAAAAAAGTAAGCAAACGAGCGTAAGTAAATAAGTTGGCAAAATCTACATACTATATATAAGCATATTTTTTAAACACTTAGAAATAACTTGAGACAGATATTTCAGCCTAGTTTCTCGTAAGATAATGCGATCAGCCCAGTTAATCCAACTCTATGTACGTTGTAATCTTGCCCAATCACATCATTGTGTGATGTACTATGTAAAGTTTTTTTAATGATTAACTGTGAACGTTCTTGCTAAATACTCTCTGCATAGTCTTTATTCCGAATCGGTGGTAGTCTCACTTTTAACTAATTAAAATAGAATCAATTAAAACAAAATACAAGCAATTAAAACAAAATACAATTTTGATTTGTATTTACATATGCGAATTCGTTTTGGACACCTGATACTACGCTCTTTAGACATAGTTACTTGATTACTTACATAAGTCTTTTTGTCCGTTAAATAAGTTTTGGAACCTGAATTTTATAGGAGCCAACGGTTTCATCGTCAGTTTGAAATTCTTTATTGATAAATGAGTTTTTCCATCACTCCCTTGGATTTTCTTCAAATCACATTCGGCAGTCATTAAATATTTTCCTAGAATTAAGATTATAAAGTTTATTAGTAGAGGGTCATTTTGTAGAAAAAAAAAAAAAAAAAATTATATTCATAAATATATATATATAATTATTTATTTCTTAACTACATAATAAAGTTCTAATAATTGGGTTAACGATGCGAAATCTATTTTATATTATATAATAATTGTAAATAAGCTTAAAATTTGTGAAACTTTAAACTTTGTAACGTTATAGATATATTTACCTGCAACCAGATTAAAATCTCCTTTTCCCTCCACTGGTAATACAATGAGACGTCCATTGACTTCGTATTTTCCATTTAATTGAAGTTTAGGACAGTTCAGATCATAATGTAGTTTTGTAAGTTCTTCGTCAATTCTGAAAAATTGATGAAATTAAAACAAAAGTATAAACTTTTTTGAGTTACAGTATTTAAAATGTTCAAGATTTGATACAAATATATCAATACAACGTTTTGTTATTTTAAATAAAAAAAGGTTATTTTAGAACACATTATTTTTGTATTGATTTAATTGTTGAGTTGATCAGAATTAATGTCAAATCAAGATGTTACACATCCATCCGATTTTTGGAGTTATTTTGAAGTACATTGACAATATATATTGATTGATTGAAAAAAAAAAATACAAGTAAATAACGGATAATTGTGGTTTTATCGCTAAAAAAGCGATCACTAACTGGCAAAATATGAGCAAAGGATATGAATAAAATAAAGCGCAAAGAGGATGTAGCAATGTACTAATAATTAATAGGTATATACACACATACATCTATACGGAACAAAATATTGTTTATTCATGGTTAAGTTTTGTTTTTTAATTAATATAAACATACTTACATTATAATTATGCTACCTGCAATTGTTTTATTTCTTAACTAAGTGTGTGTAAAGTGTAAAAAAAGCAATAATACGGGTAATATGTAAAATATTAAAGATACAAGGGAAAACCAAAGGCTGTTATTCAGTGTCATAAATGTTAGGTACATTGTTACTTCTGTCTACTGTAGACTTATAAATGGAAAAGGTAAATTAAAGTCAAATAAATATAGCATATCCATTATAAATATTACATACTAACTTTAATTAAATTATTGGGAACTGCTTCAGCATCGACTGTTACCAATTGCTAATTTTATTATACAGTCGTATTAATATAAACCACACAGTAGTATTAAAATAGTTTCGCAAGTCAAAATATTAGTTTGAAACAAAAAAAAATAATAATAATTAGGTCCATTGAAATGGTAATAATAATAAGAACAAATTTACTTCATAAAAGTATGTTCGTTTTATAAATATCAAGAACTGTACATGCGACATAATACTACTCATACTTTGAAATATTATAATTAGTTTACAATAATGACCGTCATTATTTTAATAAGATATAATATGACTTGTTGTTTAATAATTATAAAAAAGATTATGAAAAAAAAAATATTAAATAATATTATATCATTACAGTTGTTTGTAACTTACAAATTTATAGACTACAAATTAGAACGACGAACAAATTAGTTGTGACTATTACTTTGCCGCGTTAGCGCAACGGTAACAGCCATAGATTGTATCTGTTGCGCTGGCGGTTGCAGGTTTGATCCCCGCACGTAACACATTGTAAACATTTGTATTGGCAATACAGGTGTTTAACGTGCTCTGGATGTTTGTGCAGTCCTTGTGGGTCTCCCCACCGTGCCTTGGAGAGCACGTTAAGCCGTCGGTCCCGGTTGTTATCATGTACACCGCGATCGTTACTCATAGTATGGAATATATCCGCCAACCCGCATTGGAGCAGCGTGGTGGATTAAGCTCTGATCCTTCTTCTACATGGGGAAAGAGGCCTATGCCTAGTAGTGGGATATTACAGGCTGAAGCGTATTACTTTGCACTTTATTAACCTGATATACTACTAACCACATATTAACCTGATAATAAGAAAAATAAGAATTACAATTATAATAATTATTGTGATATAATATCATAATAGTTATTAGCATTAACGTATAGTCTAGAACTTAGAACGAGTTGTCAAGTACAGTGTAATTATTGTGTTTGTAGCATATTATAAATTGTCACGATTAGTTTGTTGGTTATTATTAGAGTCAACGATTATGGCAGCTTCGTTACGCGACTTAAAATTACGCAACAGAAAATTACAATATTTGAAATTAAAAGGTCGACAAACAAGGTCGAATGATGATCTTATCCCTGATAGTATTTTTTTTAACAAACATGCCTGGCTTTAAAGAAAGTATTGGTAACATAAAAAATTTAACATAACATTATAAGATGCACGATTCTAGTAGTTTTTGTATGCAAACGTATTAAAAACATTGAAATATGAAAAGTTTTTATGGAGAATCAGTATTCTTTGGTTTAGTCTGTTGGTAAAAGTTATTTTTCAATAGTTGTGATTGTCTTAAGATGTTTATGTAAATAACACCAATTGACACCTGCTCTCAGAAGCACGGTCCTCAAACAAGGCACAAACATAATATTTGTATATAAAGTAATATATATAAAAATAGCTGCTGACCGCAGTCGTTCAAATAAAATATTTACAGTATCCTAAATATTACACTATCAAAAGCAATCATTTTTTTTCCGTTTTGGAATTATTTTCATTAATGCTCCGCTCCTTTTCGTCATACTTTAAGGCGTAATATAGCTAATAGACTTCCTAGAAAATATTAATATATCCCAAAACTATGAATTTAACTTGTATCATACCACTGCTGGGAGTAAACCTCTTTCTCCACGTAGGAGATCCAAAACTGAGGGTTATTTTTGATTTCAAATGAATATTTTAAAATTAGTACATTCAACTAATTTTTGACTTTAATAATGTAAGTAGATATATAATTAGTGACGAAATAAACAATTGAGAAATGAGCCAAGACAAATTCTTATCTAATTGCGAAATTAAAAATTTACTCTCGACTATAAGTAGTCGTGATTAATTTTAAAATAATATATTCTACTATAATAACATATTATTATTTTAATAATATAACCAGTTACTAAAATTGGGTTTTTTAAATAAACCCTAAAAAAATCGAGCCATTTTAGGGAAATGGCGAAAAGATCTTTTAAAAAATTGTCACAATTAAGTATATTTCTATTATTATAATTATTTCTATAAGTAGTTTTAATATTCTAAGCACGTATTTTTTGTCTATATGAGTTATTGTAATTTATTAAACGGGTATAAATTATATGTATACATCTACTTGTGTGTAGAGATACTTACTTTAAATTTGTAACTGTGCAGTCTTTATATCCATCGATTGTAGTATTGAAGAATTTGTACGTTATGATAGATAAGTTTCCTTCGATTAAATCGACGAACATCGGGTCAGAGGATTCAATACCGAGTTCCGGGATCCCGGCAATTATTTTTGGTAGCGCAAGGTTTACTGATTTCTCTATACAGGACTTATCGTTCAGTTTGCATGGTGAAAATATACTATCTGAAAAATAAAAAATAAAAATACATTAATCACAAAATATTATTTTATGATTCTATATTTAATTTAGAAATTATACTAAAATTATATTTATATATATACGTGATACACGCAAAGTGTGACTATTTTAATTTTTTACGTTTACTGATTACGCAATAATTTCAATAAAAATAGGTCCTAGCTCGTAAATTACTATGAGCTAATGATCATTTGAAAGCCACGTTTCTATTAAAATGCGATTATCGCCCAAGCGCAATGCTCACCCTGCTCAGGACCTCCGGCCATCATACTCAACACAGGAATACAACACTACTTGAGACCAGTATTGTGTGGCTGTGACCTTCTGTAAGGTAGAGGTACTTCCCCGGTTGGAATGCTCCGGATAATAGACCAAGATAATTCCTGCGGTACCCTATCTCAATTTTTTAGGGTAAAATTAATAATTAATTGCTAATTACTACATTTAGCGTCGTAGTCGCCCTGTGGGCTTCGCACGGTTGCAAAAACTATCAGTATTCCTTTATTATATTATGCATGTATTATATTATAAAGATCTAAGCATACAGACAGCGGGAATCAACTTTGTTTTATTCTATGTAATGATTATACATAAACATATCAATCTATATATATATATATATATGTCAGCAATAGCACTGTCGTACGCAATTAGCAAGGAATTTATAAACAACACTTGCACATCCTTCGATAGTCAACTACCCTCATTCGTTATATTACTCGAGTTATTCTGACGTGTATAAAACGAATAGTGCAACCGCCGCTAAGGCAGTTTTGGCTCTGGCTTGGCGCGATACATTTGTTGTATGCTGCTAGTAGCTTAACCTAGACTCATTCGATAATTAATTTGTGCATACGAATTAATTGTTACATATTATGGCGGACAACTCGAGCAGTGACGGTGAGCGTTGATACGTATCTCAAAGGGGGCCTCCTTAAACCTACACCTGGGTCGCAAGTCCTAGGCACTGCTCTGAGGTACTCCCTCCGCCACACGATAGACTCGATCGGAACTCCGAAGAGCGTGCACGCATACACGTGTTCGGTGTACGTTACAATTTTGTTATAATCTTTTTAAGTACTACCTACATAATATTGTAAAGAATGCGAGTATAACCTACGTCCGCGCCCTGCGAATATAGAAAAAGAGCTTCCAAGAGTCGAAAGACTACATATATATATATATATATATTAATATTTAAAAGCTTTTATTAAGCTTTATTGTTTATGCATATTCATAAAACTATCCTTTAAAACCTGTTAGACTTGAACATGGCAATGTAGATTTAACGCTTACCTTGTAAGTCGAGTAAATACATATTAATTGTTAAGTAATTACGTTTTTTACAATACAACTAATTAATCGATTACCAGTATTACGTAGTATTAATATAAAACCTTAGGTTATAATATTAACAAAGTTATTCTTTTATTCCTATACTTCTTACTTACTTAATACATTTTCAAAATACATATATGTATAAAAAATATATAAATAAAAATATTTAAAAATATAAAAAAAATAGTGCTCCTCCGGTATCAGGTTGAAAATGCGTTTAAAAGTATTTTTTATCATACGAGTCGATTCAATGGTTTAATAAGAAAAAAAAAACCGAATGAAATATTAAAAGTATTATAAAATAATTATCTTAAAATTAGACAATAAATCTTAATAATATATGTATACACTTACATTTTTTGTTAGAACGTTTTTAGGGTTTCGTAATCAAAGGGTAAAAACGGGATCCTATTACTAAGACTTCGCTACGCTTTCTGGCCGTCCGTCCATCTGTCTGTCACCAGGCTGTATCTCAAGAACCACGATAAAACAAAATAAATTGAATATTTAAGGGGGCTCCCGTATAACAAATATGGCTCTCCCTCCTTTTTTGCTCGATATCAATAAATGCAACAGGCAGGCACTTGAAATATTCACAAAATACTCAGTTGTATTTTTACCTTAATAATAAATAATAAAATAAATTAAAATAAATACTTAAGGGAGTCACCCATAAAAAAAAAAACGCCATATTTTGCCTATTTTTGCTCGATATTAATAAATGGTAACAGGCATTTGAAATATTCACAATATACTTAATTGTATATTTACTTTAATAATAAATAATAAAATTAAAATAAAAAACGACACACACACGTAACGATACATGATAAGCAATAAGACGTACATAATAAATAATAAAATGAAAATAAAAAAAATTGTCTAAATATTTTACCTAGTCGATGGTACGAAACCCTTCGTGCGCGAGTTCGACTCGCACTTTGCCGTTTTTTAGAACGTATAACATGGCGATCAACTATAATATATTCGATACCGGTTATTTTTTGTTTGTTACTTTTTGTAATTTTGTTACGATGATTCGATTTTTACGATTATGATAATTATTGATATTGGTTTGCGAAGTAGTTTGACCTTAAATTGTAAATCAGTAAGCTATTTATATTTAAAAAAAAATGCACGAAACATTATAAATATTTAACCTTGATCTGAACTGATTCAGTCTGTAAATGTCTCCCTGTTTGGCAAAGACCATGTCCTAGAAAGGTTCCAGCTTAACTCGCAATGATATTTCACAGCGGGTTGGCGGTTAATTTCCCTCCATTATGACGCCGCGTTGGCGCAACGGTTACAGCCATGGATTGTACCTGTTGCGTTAGCGGTTGCGGGTTCGGTCCCCGCTCATGACAAACATTTGTATTGGCCATACCGGTGTTTGCCGTGGTCTGGGTGTTTGTGCAGTCCTTGTGGGTCTCCCCACCGTGCCTCGGAGAGCACGTTAAGCCGTCGGTCCCGGTTGTTATCATGTACACCTGATAGCGATCGTTACTCGTAGTAGGGAATATATCCGCCAACCCGCATTGGAGCAGCGTGGTGGATTAAGCTCTGATCCTTCTCTTACATGGGGAAAGAGGCCTATGCCCAATAGTGGGATATTACAGACTGAAGCGTTCCCTACTTTGACTCACAGTTGCTATTAAGTATTTGTAATTAGCACCAAGTCCGAGCTTTACCTAGCCTCCGAGTCACTTTAGGGGGATTCGCAAAGATATACCCAGACAAAACAAAAAATTTATACAAATCCTCAGTATATCTGTCCCTAGCACAAATCGTACCTGCAATCGATAGCATTAGTATTACGCAACACCAGAGTGGTTGTCCTTTTCTTATTGAGTTCAAAAAAGGAGATTCTCAATTCGAATCTATTTTTTATGTGTGATAAATCATATTTTTATTGGGTGCACAAATTTTGTTGCTTCGATTTTTAAACGAAAGCTGGTGCTTATCATGTGTCGTTGCGTGTGTGTGTATCGTTTTTTATTTTAATTTTATTATTTATTATTAAAGTAAATACACAATTAAGTATTTTGTGAATATTTCAAATGCCTACCTGTTACCATTTATTGATATCGAGCAAAAATAGGCAAAAATGGCGTTTTATTATGGGAGACTCCCTGAAATATTTATTTTATTTTAATTTTATTATTTATTATTAAGGTAAAAATAAAACTGAGTATTTTGTGAATATTTCAAGTGCCTGCCTGTTGTCTTTATTGATATCTAGCAAAAAAGGGCCAAATATATTTACATATGGGAGAGCCATATTTGTTATATTGGAGCCCCCTTACGTATTCATTTTATTTTGTTTTATCGTGGTTCTTGAGATACAGCCTGGTGACAGACAGACAGACGGACGGATGGACGGACGGACGGACGGACAGACAGCGAAGTCTTAGTAATAGGATCCCGTTTTTACCCTTTGATTACGGAACCCTAAAAACGTTCTAACAAAAAATGTAAGTGTATACATATATTATTAAGATTTATTGTCTAATTTTAAGATAATTATTTTATAATACTTTTAATATTTCATTTGGTTTTTTTTTTATTAAACCATTGAATCGACTCGTATGATAAAAAATAATTTTAAACGCATTTTCAACCTGATACCGGAGAAGCATTATTTTTTTATATTTTAAAATATGTTTATTTATATATATATATATATATATATTTTTTATTTATACAAAATATTATACATATTTACAATTCACAACTTAAGAACTAAATATTTACAGATAGTTTTGATATAAATCATGTCCGCGTGGAATTGTGCCAAGAATGCTGGTAGCATTATATATATATTTTTATATATATATTTATATATATATATTTTAAAAATGTATTAAGTGAGTAAGAAGTATATAAATAAAAGAATAACTTTGTAATTCTGGTAATCGATTAATTAGTTGTATTGTAAAAAACGTAATTACTTAACAATTAATATGTATTTACTCGACTTACAAGGTAAGCGTTTTATCTACATTGCCATGTTCAAGTCTAACAGGTTTTAAAGGACATTTTTATGAATATGCATAAACAATAAAGCTTAATAAAAGTTTCTTAAATATTAATATATATATATATATATATATATATATATATATATATATATATATATATATATATATATATATATATATATATATATATATATATATATATATATATATACTATGTAGATTGATATTTTTTATGTATAATCATTGCATAGAATAAAATAAAGTTCATTCCCGCTGTCTGTATGCTTAGATCTTTAAAACTATGCAACGGATTTGATGCAGTTTTCTTTAGTAAATAGAGTGATTCCAGAGAAAGGTTTATATGTATAATACATGCATAATAAAGTAGAGGAACACTGATCGTTATTGCAACCGTGCGAAGCCAGGGCGGGTCGCTAGTTATATAATATAAGATAATTCGCTGCGACATTTGCTCATGTAAATTGATTCTATATGTATATAATTTGCTTTTATTAAAGTTTATCACACTTTTGAATTAACTCTGCAATTATAAAATTGATATTTTAACTTGCATTCCCGTTATCACTCCCTTGAAAAGTATAGATTATTTCCACATTTATTAAAAATTTACCGGGCTATATTTCAAAAACAGAATATATCGCCAGATAAAAAACGATTGACATATTGCTCGTCTTGATATTAATAAAAGAGTCTAATTTAAGTCTGTCACTCGTTGATATCGTTTGACTTGCCTTAATCGATACCCAGTAAACTTTATGTAACCTAAAACTTAAAGTTTTTTCTATAACCAAAGGTTTTCTTAAGTTTTTCTTCTTAGACCACTTGTATATAGAAGCAACAAAAAAAAAACTTCGGATACTTAGAGCTTACGGGATAATAACGTAATAACGTATGTCATTTGTTTTATGTTCACACATAGAAAATTATTGTGATGATTATATGTAATGTCAGAAATATTATATGTATAGTATAAATATCTTCTTAGATATTTTCCTAGAACAACGTCTGTCGAATTCGCTATATTTATTTAGATTTTTTTAACAAGTAGTACATCACCGCCCAGTAGGACTTACGATACAGTTGGTAATATTGAATTATTATGTATATATATATTATAAAAATAAGAATAAATAAAGCAAATTTATGTTTAAAAAACGCGATGCAACACTATGTCACATAAAAAGTCACTATAAAATAAGTTTGTAAGATAACACATAAGAAAGATACTAAATAAATTTAAAACTTACTTGACAAAACTCCACTCGCAAAACCAACTAACGAAATAAATGCTGCGACATACATAGTGTCTGGCCTTCTTCTACGGGATGAAAAGTTAATCTGGTACAAGACGCTGTACACACGTTGAATATATAAATGATTCATACCATGATAAACGTTTTGTAATAAGGTTCCGTGTAGCAAAAAATGGTGATTTTCTATTATTTTTTTTTTGTTTTTATAACACATAAAAACAAACTGACACAGAGTCAGGTTCTCTATATGATGCCTCAAGATGTTTTTTTTTTGCCTACGAAACTAAGCACATGATTGACTACAAAGAAAAAAACATAGGAATTATTTCAAAGAAATCTTTTGAACCAGAAAACCGGTATGTTTTAAAGATATTCTTGACATTACTTGAGGAGAGGCCAAAGCTGTATGACATTCACTGGTTAATACAATGTTTATTCTATAGTTATTATAATTAATTGTATTCTAAAATGTACAAAATAATTAACATAAAAAATATCTAAACAAGTAAACTATAAAATGGTTCTTCTGAGCTAGATGGGATAAAATCTCTTCCATAGCATCACTTTGGTGCCAATCACATTCCGTGATACAAAAATAAAGTTTTAAAGATCATTTGCGATCAAAATAAATTTAATGTTTAAATATATCTAGGTTAGAGTTAAAATTGTTACGTAGATGACATAGTCATAAATTTAGTGTTAGGTGTATACCTTATATTTCTGGCTGTAAAAAGTTACAGAAAAATAATTTTCTGTATGCGGAACATCATAATTATGTTGACTTATATTTATATTAAGTCAATACAGCCAATATGTTAAAGTTTTATTTTAAATAATAACAAATTATAATCGCAATCGTTGCGTGTATATAATGAGTTCAATTAAATATTCCTTTGAAATTATTAAAAACTAGCATGACACAAATAGTCTTTGATGAGAGTTTTTATCTTTAATTCTTCCGCCTTAATTTAGAGTTAATAATAACATAGAAAATAATTATATGATGTCAAAAATTATTACCAATTAACTGCAAAACTCAATAATTATTAACTACAAATAACTTTAAAATAAATTTTGTAACTGTTCAATAAATAGTCTTCTAAAATATCCACGTTTCATGTCTTGTACATAACTAAGTATAGACCCATTTGTATACTATCTGTTTTCTCAAAGATTTTTGAAATAATTATATGTAAATCGCTTAGTTGGCACATTAAACCTGTTGTTATTGATAATCAACATGGATTTAAAAAAAAATTAAATCCTCAATGTTAATAATGTATATGTCATATAATGTAGAATATAATGTCTAATTTAGCCTCATTTGTAACGGATGTATCTGAAGTGCTGGACAGTAACGGGCAAATAGACTGTATCTACACACATTTGCTATACTACAGGCTTTTGACTTAGTTGACCACAATATTTTACTACAAAAATTAATTAATTATTTGTCGGTATCTGTGGAAAATTTATTGACTAGATTACATCCGTATTTGCATAATCGAGAAATAAACGTTGTAATTGGTGGTAAACAATCTGATACTTTTATTACTGCATCCGGTGTATCGCAGGGATCATACCTTGAGACAGTACTCTTTGGAATTTTTATAAACGACGTACTAACGTGTTTTGAGCATTCTAAAATATATTTATTTGAGGATGATCTAAAAATGTTTAAACAAATATCAACAACAGATGACTCCATAAAAATGTAAGCAGATTTAAAAAGACTTATATCGTGGTGTGAACGGAATCACTTAACATTAAATCACCAAAAGTTACAATTTATAACAATAAAATTACATTTAGTCGAAAAATTCGAAATATTCATTATGATTATAATATAAGAGGCGATAACTTGGTATGTGTTAATGAAATATACGATCTGGGAATCTGAATGCATTCGAAGCTAAGTTTTATCCACATATAGAAGATATTGTTAAAAAGTCCCTTAAAATGCTGGGATTTGAAATACAAAAGATTTCAAAAAATCATATACAAAAATAGAGCTTTTTAATTCATACATCAGGATCAAAATCGAATATTGTTCAATTGTCTGGAACCCATACTACCAAATTCACGAAAATAGATTAGAAAGAATATAAAAAAGTTATTACCTTATAAGAACAATCTAGAATATAACTACAATAAAATGTTGAAACACTATAAAGTGTTGTCATTGTCTACACGAAGAGATGTTTTGGATCTTTGCTTTTTAAATAAAGTTATTAGAGGAGATATTGACTGTCCTGATTCGGTCCGAAGATTAAAACTGGCAATCCCTAGAAAACCTATGAGGACTTCCAGATCAAAACAAACATTCGTGAGCTGATTTGCTAGAAACGATTTGGGCATGAATACATGCTTTAATAGAATCATAGATTTGTATAATTCAATTTTAAAAGAGGAAGCAGATATTGATATTTTTAGATATTCTGAGAAAGCTTGACGTTGTTGATTGCGCACTACTACCAACATATTTTTTATATACTACTTTTATTAAAGGTTGCTTGGAAGAGATCGCTATAAGCGATAAGGCCGCCTTTGCATACATTACTTGTTTTTGTATCTAATCGTCCTGAAATATATCTTTTTTTTTGTGTGTGCAATAAAGTTTAATAAATAAATAAATAAAGCATTCAAGAGAAAAATTATGATGTTTTTATATTTTTACATTTAAACATAAATTAGTTACGTATATATGATATGTATATACTGTATGAAGTTTATATACTTGTCATTATTATACTTTAAATCAGCTGATTTCTTGTACCCCAAACCGTTTTTACTAATAGATAGATTATATTTATAATTTTTATATATATTTACAGAATTCGCGATGTATTATTATATTAACTGTTGTCTTTCGTTGTTTTTTTTTACACATGCCTACATATTTTTACTTTTTTCTTTTAAATATTTTTTCTGGTTTAGCACGGGTATTATTGTTGTACTTTTTTTTAAATAGTTTGTTTTATATTTTTATTGATGAGTTAATTTGTCATAAGATAGATATTTATTGTTATTATAAGTTTCTAAACAACTGCTTAAAGTGTATTGCATGCCGAGTTAGCTTTTAAGTGTTGTGTATAGTGTAAAATATTCTGTTTAACTATGATAGAAACCATTGTATACTACGTTGGCTTCCTATATAAATAAATAAATCAATAAATTACTAAAAAACGTAGATATGATTGGGTCTTAGAACTAAGATTTAATGCCTTAGAAATCTAGAAATTGTTATTAATACATATATGAAACAGAGTGTTCTTATATTTCTACCAGCCATTCAACATTTACAGACAGTGATTAAACAAGATAATTTTATTTAAATTTGGTCGAGTTCAGAAACGTACTTTTTCAGTTATGCCTAATAACGCATATTTTATTGACTATTTTTTTTTAACTACCCACCTAGTATTACTTTTCGATGTTAATTAAAAGTAGGTTTTTTTCGTTTACGAGCAAACATAATTATGCCGTACATGGTATCATTCTTCGAATATTTATATACTTACATAATTGACACTATATAATCACTGTTATAATTCATTGGCGGTATTTGATTGAGTTTGAGATTATGACTAAGCACGTAGTTGAAAATGCTTGATTAATTTGCGATAAAAATCAACTACTCTACCTACTACTTAATATTAAGGACAAGCTTTAGCGGACATTATGTACAAACATAGTAAGGTTATCTAAGCCTCTCTTCTATGTTACATTTAAACTACCTAGCTAATATTAAATTATCTATATATAAATACGTGAAGCAAAAATGTTGCACCCCTTTTTACAAAAATTGCGCGGACGGAGGTGTATGAAATTTCACACACTTATAGTTTATATAGAGAAGGAGTTCAGAATACTAATATTTCTTTTAAAATTATGTAATAAAATACACTATATCAATAAAAAATCATTACACACACTATCATGTATGTGACACACGCGCATATATACTCTTTTGTTTATTATATCATAGAAGTATAGTCTTTGACAACATAAATTTAAGAATGTTCAAACATATAATTTAAATTAATTGTGGTCGAATTTCAAGCACTGTTCATCATCATCATCATCACAGATGCCTTTTGCAGTCCTCTACTGGACATAGGCCTCCACAAGTTCATGTGTTTGCCCATAGTCACCACGCTGGGCAGGCGGGTTGGTGACCGCAGGACTGGTTTTGTCGCACCGAAGACGCTGCTGCACGTCTTCGGCCTATGTATTTCAAAGCCAGTAGTTGGATGGTTATCCCGCCATCGGTTGGCTTTTTAATTTCCAAGGTAGTAGTGAAACTGTGTTATACCTTAGTCGCCTCTTACGACACCCACGGGAAGATAGGGACTGTTCAACCACTAGTACTTATTACTAGCTACTCGTATAATTAATATGTGCTAGTATTAAATTATTTATTGTTGTTGTGTCGGCTTTTACGGTACGACTGAATTTCAACAGACATTATAAAAGGAGAAAATTTTCGAATTTTTATTTTTTTAACTAGTAAATTGGTAATTGTTTATTTGCTTATTTAGACAAAGGCTTACCCATTTCATTAAATATTACTTAAAATAAGATAAACTAGTATTATGACAAATTACGTTAGTGCATTAGAGCGTCTTGTAATGGTTGTAGGAAGATTGTATGAAACTAGCTGACCCCGCAAACATTTTTTTGCCATTTATGGTATTAACCTTTAAGTATGGACGTCATTTTTTCTTAACACTACTGCGGACGTGTAGTCTCACAGGCTCCTATATACACACAATTTTTTTTTGGAGAATTTGATATAACATCGCTTTAAAAGTAATTACATATTAAAGTTATGTAGTTTAGCAATTAAATAACGTGCTTTTATAATCAAATTTTATTTAAAAAATCATAGAAATATTAAAAATCCAAAATTATGGCTCTTTTCAATCTAAATCTACTTAGGTTACATTTTTAGGTAATAAAAGCAGCCAAACTTATTTCTATAACAAAATAAGTCTTTTTTTCTCAAAATATAATGTATAACAAACCAAAAACATAAAAGAACTACTTCATATAACAAATATAAAAAAAATTGACAACAGTCAAATAACGTAAATTTATTGGCAGTCAGTGCACAAAGATCTAGAACATTGGAGACACACAGGTTTGTTGCACCCAATACAAACATGAATAATCATCCTATGTTTTTTCGTGGAATAGATTTTATATACTCTTAATAATAATAATAATTAAGAGTATATATTTTATTCTTAAGAGTATATACTCTTCTGGTTTCTTGACTGGTTTCTTGATCCTAGACATCTTCTGTAACCATATAAATACCTTAAACTAGAGTCATGGTCAACCTCAGCTCTCCTGGCAGTCGTGTATTTATAAAACGTCTTTGCACATAAGGCACCACAAGCACATGTACTAATTTTTTAAATCTCTTTCCGCAGCTTTTGTTTGGTGCATCTAAGGAAAAATAAATTAATTAAGAAGAGTTTAAAAAAAAAGCATTTTTGCGTGCGTTTTGGCGTGTGAGTGTATGTGCGCGTTCCCACGCATGTGTGTGTGTGTGTGTGTGTATGTCAATACCTTCGGAATAGAGTTTGTATTTTTTTACTTGTAGTTGCTAATATTGCCAAAACAAGGAACACCAGTTCCATTTCACGGCCAGTGTCATACAATATACAAATTTGTTAGCTAGTTAATTGATATACATTTATAAAAGTAATATAAAATTAATCACAATAAAAAGTTACTATTTTAATTTATCCCATTTATCAAACTAATGTAAGGTTTTTGCTATAGTAACCAATATAAAAATAAGTTTTAAAGATATATTTTTAGAACTGATTGTAAAGTAAGAAGTTTTCATTTTTTTTCTATTTTTAATTACCTGCGATTGTTTGAAATTGATTAAAGTCCTCTATACATATTTATGGTCTAGAATAATCGAGACGTCGTATATCTACGAAGAAGTTGTTTAAGTCATTTTCCTTGACTGGTTTTGTTAAATATGATTTCGCGTTGGTTTTAAAAATATATACGAGATGCTAGGTTGAAATAATATAAGCGCTTAGCATAAGTATGTATCCAATCGTATCTATTAGTTAAAAATAAATAATTTTTAATTAAAAATAAAATAATGAGACCAAATTTTCTCCCGAAGCCTTGGATCTGATGCGGCAGAGGCGCGAGTTGCTGGCTGCTTCGCCAGAACAGAGGAAAAATTTTTTAATCGAAAGGTGATGTGTGTCATTTGGTCACATTTAAATTTCATTGAGATCTGATTACTACTTTTTGAGTAATCTTAGATGACGCGTATTTACTTGAATATTTTTCGTCGACCTACTTTGATTTCTTTTCGTTTGCGAGCAAAATACGATTATTGAAATGGTATCAATATAATTTTTAAATTTAGTATAACGGCCTTTATAGAAAAAAGCTTAGTAAGTAATGTCTTTAGGTCATACTTAAAATCACTGTCGTTAAACATTTTTGATATTGAATCAAAATAGTAATAATAATAAAACCGTATTAAATAATCAAAATAATCGCTCACCTTCTCTGTTTGGTGTCACCTGTCCCGCGAATCACGAATCGCAATACCCGTGTTGTCCGTACAAAATGACCGCACAGCTTCGTCTTGATTTAGCTGAAATAGTCAGCAAAAAAAAAAAAAACTTTAGATACTCATATATTTTCAATAATTAAAATATATATTTTATTATACTTCGTTGAAACAAAAGAAGGCAAATACTTATATCTTAATAAATTATTTTTAAATTTTTATGTAGGTAGATGCATATTCTCATATATTAATTTATCGTGATATATAATTTTTACTAGCTTATAAAAAATTAAAGAACGTTTTAAAATAAAATTATGTAATTATTTAGGTATAGGTAATTTTTATATGTATTATTAGGTATTAGATGTAGGATTGAGTATAAAAATTGGAAAATAGCAGGGCACTTAGCTGATCAGATTGAAGCGCTGATTGTATTTTCGCCCAGATTTCTGTGGTGTCCTTCTATCTTTAGAAATACGATCACTTTTCCAGCTGGGTTTCTCCGGCCACGGATGATGCAATAGTTAGATTGTTGAATAATCGCCGAAACGTAATTGCGCATTTCTTATTTCTCGTTGGTCGTTTCCGTAGATTGCAATTTATGTATTCGTTTTGTCATACGGTCGCCAAAATGTTTGTATATTGTATATTGTAGTTGTGGAAATTAACCCTAGAACCCTACATGGGGTGCTGGTGTACCCCAAAGCGATTTGTTTTGTAATTATTTCTATTTGTATAGAACCCATAGGTTTCGACATCCGTGTATTTTAGTTTTGTGTTGAACGCTTTCGATTGATTAGTGCAGCGGTGACAGTTACACTGTGTGGACATGTTTACAAGCTACGTGGGGTGACCCCGTACCCCAGTGTAGGAAAACCGTAAGTATTTTTTTAATGTTAGTGTTATATCATTCATTTTTTTTGAAGACTATTTTTAAATAGTTTTACTATTTAAATTACTTTAAGCTTTGTATATATGAAAAATCGACGTTTTAACCATTTTTGCGCAGCAATTATTCAGTTAGTGAATTAATAATTCATATTTTTCAAATGGCTGTCAGTTGAGGATTGAATGACAACGACATCAGTTCTATCTTAGACCACGAAACTGGTGACGAAGAAGAGGGAGGTGTGATAATTCAAAGTCTATTAGCAGAATTATCTGATGATGAACCCGAAGGTCTAATAGAAGATTTTCGCATAAACGTAGACGAAAATGCTGTAATTGGTACCTGTGAGAAAGCACCTACGGATACGACCTGAAACGAAGAGATTGTTAATAGTGATGATAAGGTGACTTTACGTGAATTATCACAATATTTGATAAAGAAAGAAAAAGTAAAGGTTTTGGAGGTGCCAAGGGTTCTTTATGGAAAAGGAAAGAATTATGGAAAAAATACTTAGTCAAAAAAAACCCCACGTTGGCCAATGAGCTTATTTTATGGATGTGGTATTAACTCTTGGGTCCTCAACAAGTGTTCAAGAGCAAATAATAAACAAACATAAAGTTTAGACGCACTTTTTTGAAAAAGATAGGCTTAGTTCTCATTGGTGAAGATTTGGAAGAACGTTATCAATAACCGAATTTGAGGAGGGATATAAAAGCGTCTATTGCAGCAATCCTCAAAAAACAACCGGATTTTCCCAGGTCTGTTCCTGTACAACAGACACAAGGACGTTGTGGCTTTTGTCCAAGTTCCAAAGACATAAAAAGCAAAACGACGTCCCATTAGTGTAAAATACCTATTTGTTTGGAACACTAGATTAAAGTCTGTGAAAAATGCTCAATTTTATTCTAAGACTGATTTGTTCATATAAGTTCTTTTTATTTGATAATAAAAAATATATTCATACATTGGTTTCTATTTACAAAAATTACACGCGATTTTGTATGGGGTACTCTAGCACCCCAATATAGGAATAACTAGTGCCCAGGATAGTGTAGGGTTCTAGGGTTAAAGATTTTGGTTTTAGAACATAGATTTTTTTTTGTTGTGTGATAAGAATAATTTGTAGGTAATAAGTTAAGAAAAGTATGTGTAGACAAACATAATAATGTTGCCGTTATTAAAATGGCGAAATTTGAATTTAAATTTTCAACCCTTATTTCACACATTTAAAAATAAATTGTGCACAATAAATATTTATTCGTTCTTAATTAGTAGTCCAAAAATAAAACTCATGCTTCTAATTTAAATTATTGTTTTGGCTTGAGAAAAAAAAACGACTTCAAGTACATTGACAAGTAATACTACGTAAGTAGACGAAAAAATAGACTTTTTTCCACGTAAGAGAAGGTTACTGGGAGCTGGCGGGCTTATTATCTACTACGAGTTCCGACCGCTATCAGAGATCTATAATCATAATCAGGACAGGTAGCTTAATGTGTCTTGCTCCGAAGAGGTTAATGTGCCTCAGAAGGAACGAGGGGAGATTCACCAGAAGGTACACCTAGACTTACTCCTCTGGCTCAGCGACCCGTAGTGGATCTTGGCTTCCGACACTAAAAGTCTCCAGCGATCCCGGTTTAGAGCTATCTCGCACCAGCCCGCTGTCACCAGCTCACACAGGTCTCTCTGTACCTCGTCCTCCTAGCGGTACTTGGGGCGCCTACGGGCCTACAGCTGTTAGGTTTCTCCAAGTATTCTCTCTTCGCTACACGATCGTCACCCATCCCTATTACGTGGCCGAGCCAGCGAAGTCGCGCTGCTTTGGTTGTACCGATTATATTGGGTTCAGCCACAAGGTCTTCAATCTCTTGGTTCTTTCTCACCCGCTATCTTGCGTCAACTTGTTGGGTCGGCCCTAAAATCTTTCGAAGTATTTTCCGCTCTGCCATAAGAAGCCTGTTCTCTACTTTAAGGGTTAGTACCCAAGTTTCGCATCCATACATAAGGATTGGTCTGCTCATAGTTTTGTAGATCCTAATGTTAGTTTTTCTGCCAAGTACCTTAGATACTAACACCTTATGTAGGGATGCAGTACATCTTAGTTTAGTTAGGTAGTTTTGAATACGAGTATCAAGAGCTCGAGATTGATACACCCTGACTGGAAACAAATATTTGTAGAAATACAAATATCCATCACGGACGGATATCAACCCGCTACCAGCGGTGTTTAGGCAATAACACTTTAAACTTAAGCTTATAGGTACACATACACGTAATTTTAAATTAATTTAAGTAGACTGTACATATATTTAATTAATAAATTTGCTAAGTCGAAAGGTGGTTAAAGATAATTAAGAGAATACTACTTCAAATAACAATCTTAATCAACAATCGTAATAATTTAAAATAGCATACAAAAATATGAAATGTCTAAAAAATATCACCAGGCACTCAGCGACAAAGCAATATATAAAAAGCTAGCGTTCGTATCACAGATTTTTGAAGCTTTGAAGATCGCCTTTGGTCCACGTGTCGCGATCGTCTAGCTACTGATATTGTGTTTGGTAAAATTTGTAATAGTGTTCTACACTCTAAAAGAGCGATCTCTTCCAGACAACCTCTAGCATGAAAAGTACATGACAAAAGAATCAGACGGAATGGAGGTATACCTACGTAATATATACATATAATCATTCACGAAAATATACATACATATACATATTACATATATATATGAGTAATAAGAATATGAATTAATAATTAAGATGAATAACTACCGGAAACATATCATGTAAGACGGAACCCCAGACATATGCCGAGCTTGTCATAAGCCTGGAGAATCTGTTAGACATGTTGTTTCCGGATGTAGTCATTTTGCTAACGGTGAGTACTTGCACAGGCATAACCAAGTAGCCAGGATTATCCACCAACAACTGTTATTCAATACGGCTTCATTTAAAATGATTTGCCTTATCACCTGGTCATGTATTGCGCTACTGGGATCCGTCTATTGTCACTGCAGGCTTATTGCAGCCAATAAACTTGATATAGTGCTAGTAGATCGTTTAGCGCGGCAAGCAATTATTGTTGATATAACAGTCCCACATGACGATAATCTCGTAAAGAGGAAAAAGAAAAATGAAGTAAATATTTAGACCTTGCCCACGAGATTACCGGCATGTGGAATGTAGACTCAGCAATTGTTCCTATTGTGGTGTCGGTCAATGGTCTTTTAGCGAAGAGTTTCAACCAACACCTTAAGAAACCTTCGTTTGACTGTTGAATCAAGGGTCGGATACAAAAGGCAGTGTTGCTTGAAACAGCCCGTATTGTGAGGAGGTTCCTCAGCCTGGAACCTTAACTACCGGTGACCTGGGCCTCAACTTGCTATCGGAAGACTACTGTTTTTATATTTTTAAATATTTTTATTTGCCTTTTTTTTATAATTATATTCAAAAATGTAATCATAAGGAAATGTATTGAATAAAAGAAATAAAACTAATAATAATACACTTTATTCTACATTAAAAAAAAAAAAACAGAAATAATACATAGTAAAGAAAGAAAGATTTTAACAATACATTCATTAGGTGCAAAGGGTGGCCTTATCGTATTTTTAAAAGTTGCAAGTGTTTGAACACGTATAATATTGTATATTTTACTTATCAAAATTATTTAAATAAATATAATTTTGATTTAAATTGTTATGTTTTTATTACTAACTATGAAATAAATATTATTATTAACCCATAAAAGAATTTTAAAGTAAGTCTTAGTTTGGTTATCAACAATGACTCAAAGCGTCGAAAATTATCTTACATAGACTTCACGAGCACAATAATGTAAAATTTGTGATTATATAGGCGTTTACAACATTTACATAGTAAAAGAACATTTTAACTGATTATATTTTAAAACTTTATGATCTTGGGTTCATTAATGGTAATTCTTTATAAAAATATCAAATATCCATGTAATTGTCAAGTAGCATTATAATTATTAGTCTTTTAATAATTCAGTAATTCTCGAAATATTAGGTTAGGTGAAAACAATAGTTAACTGTTGATTAAAGTATCTTCGAGCGGGGACGTTTCTAGGTATTTATTAATGTTCTTAAAAATTCCCTTTAAGAAAGCATCCCAGATAGGATCCTGGATAAGTTCAGTGATAGTTTTCCAGTTTTCTCGAGCAAACTTATGAACTGCTTCCGCTGTAATACAATCGAGTATTATACAGTCGTGATAGATTATTAATTAATTTGATAAATTATGTATCATATTATATATATATATATATGTACATACATACATATATATATATATATATATATATATATATATAAATTCTGTATATAAAAATCTATTAAATACTTGAGTCTTTAAGTATTTGTGGGACAAATACTTAAGCTTTTATAGTCCTTTTTAGACTTCAATAGTCTATGTTCTATCTTGAGAATAATAAAAATAGTCTATAGGTGTGAGATGATTATAAGAGTTTGCATTGTACTCAACAAACTCAACAGTTTATACATATATACATAATGTATTATTAAATACTTACCCAAATCTTCACGTCCGTTGAAAAGATTCTTAAAATTGAAAAATATTTGAGTAAGAGGTGTTGCAACAAACTTAAAATCTTTAATAACCATAAGAGTTTTTCCATCATATATTATATCTTTTTCGACATCAAATTCCACGTTTACAAGTAATCGTCCTGTAAAGGAACAAAAAACAAAACGGTTCATCAATACCCACACATCATACATATAAAAATATTGTTTCTAACATTTTTCTATTCTATTTTCTTACGTACCTGAAATTAATTGAAAGTCTCCATTTTCTTCTAAAGCTAATGTTCCAATATGTCCTTTCATGTCATCCCAGGTCCAGGTACCAGGCCATTTGCCGTGAGTTTTGGGCAGTTTCAATAGAAAGATAAGTGTGTGAAATCCGATTCAATTCTGAAATAAATAATTTTTCTTACATATTTATTTGAAGAGTTGATTTAAGCGACTGCCGAGAACATTTCTTGCTTACAAATAAATTTGCTTATAAGACTTTATTTCTTATGTATGGTTAACTTGAATAGACTCAGTCAGTCAGTCAGTTCAGTCTATTGCAGTCCACTGCTGGACATAGGTCTCATCCCCCCAATTCAAGATGTCCTCCAGTGCAGTGGTAAATGTTTCGGCGGTATTATATCCTGGATATGGACGGTCATCGTCACCGCGTCGTACATAGATCTCAGTACTTCGATATATTTCCAGTCGATATGACATATATACAGAGAATCCAGGGCAGACCAGATCTCGACAGAGTCAAAGGCTTTCTCGTAGTTCACAAAATGCCATACATAGTGGCTGATTATACTCTTCAATCTTTTGTATAATCAGCCAAAAATTATGTATGTGGTCTACGGTGCTGTAGCCAGTTCGAATCTCAGCCTGCTCCGGTGGTTGGAATTTGTGGGTAACGATCCTCGAAAACAGCTTATATACATGGCCCAGAAGTGAAATTGGTCTGTAATTCTACAAGGGAAACTTATCGCCTGTCTTGTTGTATTGTTTCCTCGAGTACATTTTAAATTTATTCATTATAATTATCATAAAGAACTTTTTCCTTATAATTTTAGTATTGAAAAAGCATAAAAAAATTAAAACGATAGTGTTATTTTAAAATTATAATAATTGTGTTTGCAAATGAAAAAAACCAACTTCAGTTATATCGACAAGTAATACAACGTAAAAAAAAATAACAAACGCACTAGTCATCTCTACGATTTTTGAGGGTTCCCCTCGATTTATCTGGGATTCCAGCATCAGATCCTGGTTTCCTTATCATGGTACAACCCTTGGGATATCTCCTTCTATTCTCCTCAATCTATCTCCAACAAAAAAAGAATTGTCAAAATCGGTTCATAAACGACGAACTTATCTTCAAACGTATATACAGTCGAATTGAGAAATCTCTTTGTTTTTTTTTTTAAATCGGTTAAAAAAGTCAAAAACTTACCGTAAATTTGTGAGAGTGCACGATTTGTAGCCAGAGATAGTACTATTAAAGAATTTAATGTTCAATTTTGGTACGTTTATTTCTATAAATTCATTGAATTGTAATAATATTGTAATTTAACTAAAGTTACAATACTCACTTGAAAAAACTCCAGACCCTACACAGACAAATGATGCAATAAAAAATAGAAACATGACTACTCTTTACCGCGCATCGTATCTGTTTGTTATTATGAATATTTTATATCTCGATTTTATAACTTCATTACTTGATAAATACGTAATCGAAATGCGTATGCTGAATTTATTATTTTTTATGCTCTATTAAAAGTCATATCGGTAGGCTTTTTGGTGTTTTTAGTTCATAGGCAACTAAAAAAACCCACTTAACAATAGACAAATAGTTCTAAACATATTGAGTATTGACGCCGCGTTGGCGCAACGGTTACAGCCATGGATTGTATCTGTTGCGCTGGCGGATGCGGGTTCGATCCCCGCACATAACAAACATTTGTATTGGCCATACAGATGTTTGCCGTGGTCTGGGTGTTTGTGCAGTCCTTGTGGGTCTCCCCACCGTGCCTCGAAGAGCACGTTAAGCCGTCGGTCCCGGTTGTTATCATGTACAGCTGATAGCGATCGTTACTCATAGTAGGGAATATATCCGCCAACCCGCATTGGAGCAGCGTGGTGGATTAAGCTCTGATCCTGCTCCTACATGGGGAAAGAGGCCTATGCCCAGTAGTGGGATATTACAGGTTGAAACGTATTATTTGTTTGACTTATGATATCGTCTAATTAGTATCGTCTGTTAGTAGGTAAGACGTGTTTTACGTTGTTTTAGCTGTATACGTGTTGTTTTAAAGCGTCAGTGATCACAAGTAATCAATAACTTACTGAATTATAATATTATATTATTAAAATTATATAGTATGGATTTTCGAATGCAATATGTTTGTTTTACAACACATGTTTGTCAACACATTCGTTTGTGATGTAATTTTATCTGGCAGTTAATATATTAACTGCCAGATAAAATTAGCCACAAGTTTGCCTATTGTACAACACAATCAGTAATTAGTTTTAAATATTTGTTTGTAATTTATTTGTAGCGTGCAATAACTAATTGAATATGTATATAAAATAATTAAATTTAAGAAATAGTAACTTTGTAATAAGACAACTTAGAATGCGTAATGTGCAGAAGCTTAAGAACGTAGATATAAAGTAATTTTAGTTTCTGCATGTCTATCTACTTCAATTTATGAAATTAATGAAAAGATTGGCAGTGGTAAACGAAGTCGGATGAATAACTAGTATGTATAACAAAATTAAATAATATTGGTTACCACATGAATACACAGATATTGGTCAAATTTAGCAATTTTTTCCTTATTTTAATTATAATTTTACTGAAACAATGATACAAAATTTATGCAAGTTACGTGATTGATATGCGTGCGTATGATAAATAAAAAATAAAAAATAAATGTATAGTTGTAATGAATATAAAAAAACAATACATGTAAATTAATTAATAATATATTTGCTTATAAGTAAAAACATAATTATAATTAACAAAGAACAAGTTTAAGGTCCATGTTCGTGTTTTATTCGGTTTTAATTATAAGAGTTTTTTTTTTGTCTCGATGAGAACAATCCGCTTCGGCTATGTGTAAAGAAACAGACGGTCAACGGATACAAAAAAATATAATCTCGCATGTGAGTATCGTACATATAAATTTCAGTTCATTAAATATATTTTTTTATTGTTATATTTACATTATTCTCATTTTGATTCGCTACTGGAGTTCTATGCATATATTGTTTACTCGAAATTATATTGCGTCTTAAATATTTCTTCAAACAATACTAAGGATGTGTGTATCCTGTAATTAAGAGGTCAATATACATAAAAAGAAAGCACTCTGAGTTGTGATAACAGAATTAACGTTACGGAAAATCATACCTTGAGTTGATCAAACTTGTGGGAATTGTATATATCAGCATCACGACTTCAACCTCCATCACTTAAAAAAAGTAGTAGGAGTTTCGCAAGGTTGTTTTAGATGGCTGGATGAGATTTTTGTAATAAATACACTTCGATATAATCACTTTTCAAATAAAAAGTGTGTTATATATCGTATATAATCGATTTATTTGTTTTCTACTACTTCTTCTTGACAAAGTATAATAAGTATATAGTATTTGAGAATGATTGATGTAATATTTTAAAGAATAAAAAAACAACCCAAAGAGGTGCGAAGACACTAAAAATTAATAAAATTAACATTGGTTCCAAAAAGATACGAGTCACGCAAGGCATTGTAAGGTTTTTGAAGTGAAACTTCTTTAGGTGCATGAGGGTAAAATTTTTACGGCAACATTTTGATGAAACGGCAACGTTTTGATGTAACGGCAACGTTTTTGTCGATGGCGCTGGATCGGAAAGCTAAAGCTTTATATTTATATGAATATAAATGAGACTTAAAAATTAGTTTACCAAAGAAGTATCACTTCTAATATGTGTATTTTGTACGCAAGCACTTTTATTTAATTTTAATTAATTTAGTTTTGACCTTTAGTTTTTCTTAATTTGATTATCCTTTTTATGAATACTAGTGATTTTTTTTTTATAAAACTAAGTCGGTAAACAAGCGTACGGCTCACCTGATGGTAAGTGTTTACCGTAGCTTATAGACGTCTGCAACACTAGAAGCATCGCAAGCGCGTTGCCAAATCCTACCCCCAATTTCTCCAGAAGTCCTGGTCACCTTACTCACCAACAGGAACACAACACTGCTTGAAAGCTGTATTATTTGGCTGTGATCTTCTGTAAGGTCGGGGTACTTCCCCAGTCGGGCTGCTCCATTTTTTGAAATTTCCTGAGAAAATTTCGGGAAATTTCCTGATGTTTACCTGAGGTTACCTAGGTATAATTATTTTTTCCCCTATTTTTTCTTGACAAATCATAATAATATTCCTTATCATCTAGCCGTTAAAAAGTCAAAGTTAATTATCTAAAGTAAACATAGATTTTACGAGTCTATAATTTCAAGAAGTTTCTTGATTTTCCTGAGATCTTACTATCAGATTCTGATAAGCTTGAACACCTCAAGAGTTTGAATTTTATGCCTTTTTCACTGGACTATGTGTGTCCTTTTTCCGTACCCAGGTGTTTATCCGCTCTAGCTTTGGAAATTGCCAGCCCACGAGGCACGCGTAGGCATTGAGTTTTGATTCCACTGAGATGGATTTTATGCTGTGTGGTTTCGGCATTAAAGAATATAGCCGCCTCCTCTCTTCCCGTGGGTATCGTAAGAGGTAACTAAGGGATAACACAGTTTCACGACCACCTTAAAACTTAAAAAGCCGACCGATGGAGGGATAACCATCCAACTGTTGGCTTTGAAATACACACGCCGAAAACGGGCAGCAGTGTCTTCGGTGCGACGAAGCCAGCCCTGCGGTCACCAACCCAGCAGCAGCAAGCAGGCGAGTTGGTGACTATGTACTTGGATGTATGTAATGAGGTACTTACTATTGTATAATTCGAGATATCTCAATGCAGAATCCTTACTGCATGAGCTTGCTTTGCTCTTAACCGGTTTTCATTTATTTGTTTTTGTAATCGCAATATTTAACCTTTTGATAAAATTTGCAAAAAAATATAGCCTTGAGCAAAACAATTAACTACATAATATAAACAATATTTTTACGCAGTTCTGTTGTTATTTGTTGTCTATCTGTATTCTGTTTATACCTTTTTGTCAATTTTTTGACATATTGATTAACTAGCTGTGCCTGCGACTTCGTCCACATGGAATTAAATAATTGTATTTGCTCGCAAATGAAAAAAAAACCAACTTCAATTATATCGACAAGTAATACAACGTAGATCGACGAAAAAATAGTCAATCATTTCGCGGTATCAAAGAAATCTCTGAAATTATATCAGCTATAAACTTGAAATTTGCCAGACAGGTTCCTTATAGGGCATAGATATTCGCTAAGAACTGCTTTTATGAAAATCAACCCCCATGGGGATAAAACGGGGGTTGGAAGTTTGTATGAGAGTCCTATGTTTTTAAGGTAAGGGACTTGAAATTTATAATGTATGCTCTATAGATGGTGAGGAGGTGTCCAAATAATGTATCGTAATCTGTATATATAAAAGAGAAATATCACAGACTCACTCATCACGAGAACTCAAAAACCGCTGGATGGGTCCATTCATCCAGGATTGATAAAGATGAAATTTGGCAGGGAGGTAGATTATAGTTAGTAGACGTCCGTTAAGAGCGGATTTTGCAATATTCCTCCGCTAAGGTGGTTTAATTGGGGTTGATTGTTTGTATAAAACATATACAGCAGCTATAAGTTCGCCTGATAGGTCATTTATACTGCAGCCGGATAATAAAACCAAAGATGTGGTCTGTAGAGAGGTTTTTAAAAATAACTATTAAATTATACTAAATTGTGCCTTTTAAAATATTTCTCAGTGTGATAAGCATTTCAAGTGACTGAAATAAAAAATAATTTGCGTTACACATCTTAATAGAAACGAATATCTTCATAACCATGCGGATGTAGTCGCGGGCAACAGTTGGTGTATTATAAAACAAAGTCCCGAAAAGTATATGTAATCGATTCCTCCAAAATCTACTGAACGGATTTGTATGCGGTTTCACCAATGGAGAGAGGGCTTTAAGAGGAAGGTTTACGGAACAGGTAAGCCGATTTTGTTGAGAGTTTCACTGGCAGTTTGTCGGGAAAACTTTGTGAGACACTGATTTCAACGCGGGCGAAGCGCGGGCATAGCTAGTATTTAGTATTATTATTATTTATTATATTTATAACGCCCATAACGGGTGTTTGAAAATTACATAATTGGTCTAGCCTGTAACATCTCAAAGTTGGACATAGACTTTTTTCTCCATGTAGGAGAAGGTCATTGCAAGCTGGCGGGCTTATTCTCTATTACAAGTTCCAATCGCTATCAGAGATCTATAATGATACCAGGATAAATAGCTTAGTGTGCTTTGCTCCGAAGAGGTTAACGTGCCTTAGGTACGGTGGAGAGATACGCGAAAAGGTACACCAGACTGGAAACAAATATTTGTAGAAATACAAACATTCATCACGGACGGATATCAACCCCCTACCATTGGTGTTTAGGCAAAAACACTTTAAGCTTAAGTTTATAGGTACACATATCCGTAATTTTAAATTAATTTAAGTAGACTGTACACATATTTAATTCATAAACTTGGTAAGTCGAAAGGTGGGTCAAATTATATGTTGCTTATTTTATTTGTTTTTATTTCTTGTTGATTACTTACGTTTTTTATGCACATGTGTTTGGTTCATATTTGACTTAAGATAAGAAAAGATAATTCAACGAATACTACTTCAAATAACAATTTTAATCAACAATCGTAAAAATTTATAATAGCATACAAAACTATGAAATGTCTAAAAAAAATCATCAGGCACTCAGTGGCAAAGTAAAACATAATAAGCTAGCGTTCGTATCGCAGAAAAATCTTTCGTTTCTTTTGTTTGCTTTGAAGATCGCCTCTGGTCTATGTGTCGAGATCCTCTAGCTGTGTGTGTGTTTAGTGTGTTTGGTAACATTTGTAATGACGTTTTCTATGAATTATAAAGGTTATGGAAGTCTCCTGCAAGATATAGAATTTTAGCCTACTAATAACTGCTGCGCCTAGCTTCAATATTATACTCAATTTTGTGTATAAGCTTTAGATTTGTACTAAAATATTACCTCCTTGTTGATTAAAAAAAGTTTAGGCTATTAAAACGCGTTTGTTTTAATTTTATTTTTTAGATTGTATTTCTAATGAATATTTTCTAGAAAAATTGCCATTGTCGTGTATTTCGAAATTATTTGTAGATTTAAATGTTTTTCACTATACCCAAGTTCTTCTAAGTAAGTAAGTGACTGATATGATAGCTAATAATGTTGATGTCAAAGCAAATCAAACTGTCGTTTATACATCGGAAAACCTCGTGTTCCGTTCCGCAGAGGTACCACGTGCAGGTAAGATTTTTAAAGATCTTAGAGTTGGATCGAGGATCTTTAGACTTACTAATGGATTTAGATGACTTTAGTTGACGTGACGTTGAAATGGCTAATTACTTTGCGGGTATTAATATTTATTTATTTATTTATTTAACACCAACAAGATAGACACTGACAATAGACACATATAATCATAAACAAAGTATCTTAAAAGGTAAGCGTTATCTTAATTATAGGTGTTACACGCATTCTATTAATTTAAGCACGTATACATAAAGATTGTTATAACAAACAATATTAATTAAAATACATCAAAAAACAATTCTAACATAGTAAAATAAAGTCCCGATCAATTGACCATACAGTTGAAATGAAAAACAATTTAATATGATTTCATTGTAAAATTAAATTAACATTAATGAATAAATCGCAGCTATTATAAAACTAAATAGTACATCTAAAATTGATAATTGAAAATCTATTCACATAAATTAAAAAAAAAAGATATATAATAATTAGAGAATAAAAAAAAAAAATTAAGGAATTATGTCATGCAATTAAAAAAAAATCATCAGCTATTATATATTTAAATATTGATAAGTTACTCGAAAAAATGTCAGTAGAAACATTAGGATCGGGTTGTTTTACCCTTTTTTCAATGTTTTTTCTGCAATTCGATTTGTAAAGCGAATTATAACTCATCATCAGCCTGTTAATTGGTGAATGGCGTCCCTGACGAGTCCGGGTGAATTTCATTTATTTAATAAGTAAGAACTGTCAATGACACCATTCACCAACTTGTGCAGAAACACAAGATCGTGGAGACGTCTTCGATTCACAAGTGGTGAAAGTTTAAAATACTTTAGTTTTTCCTCGTAACTATTGAGCGACCTAGGTATATCATGATAAAAGGAGAGGTGCTGTAAGAATCTTTTCTGTACCTTTTCAATTCTTTTACAGTAGATATCGTAATAAGGATTCCACACGACACTACCATACTCCAAGTTGCTACGAACTAGGGCTGAGTAAATAGTAATTTTTGTCTGGGCATTTTTGAAATCTTTACAATTGCGGATTAAAAAGCCAAGGGTCTTAAGGCTTTTGCTGACAATATTGTTAATATGAACATGGAAACGGAGCCGATCATCAAGCACTATCCCCAAATCGCGCACATGAGACACCTCTGATAAAATGCTACCCTCGATAAAATAAGACCTTCTAAGCGTGGATTTCTTTCTCGAGAAAGAAATAGCCTGGCACTTATCCGTATTAAGGACCATGCCATTGCTCTGACACCATAATACCAATCTGTCCAAGTCGCCCTGCAACAGTAAAGCATCAGCATTGGAACAAACTGGTCTAAATACCTTAAGATCGTCAGCAAATAAATAACAATTCGAATTGGTGAAAAAGCTACTGATATCGTTAATGAATATGTTAAATAATAAAGGCCCTAAATTGGAACCTTGAGGTACACCTGTACGAGCGACAAATCGAAATGAAGCATAACCGTTAACGACAACAGTCGATATTCTGTTTGTGAGGTATGATTGGAACCAAGCCAACAGTGGTCCCTCTACGCCGATGTTTTTTAGTTTTTTCATTAAAACGACATGATCAACCTTGTCGAAGGCCTTACTGAGATCAGTGTATATTGCATCCACGGATTTGCCATCATCAAGAGCCTCAGTAATTTCCTCAACAAAGGAAATAAGATTCGTGGTTGTTGAACGAGCCCTCACAAACCCGTGTTGCTCCTCTGCTACATGATGCTTGAAATGCCATGTGATAATCGGGCAGATGAGTAATTCAAAGGCCTTAGCGAAAACTGAAATGATAGAGATGGGTCTGTAATTTTTGACCTCCTCTCTATCCCCGCTCTTAAACAATGGCAAAACCAATGCCTCCCTCCACAAAGTTGGATATGTGCACCTATGAAGCGAATTGTTAATAATTAATGTTAGCAGTAAAGCCAAATAACTAGCGCAATTAGAGACAAAAACAGATGGAATACCATCTGCACCAGCCGCCTTAGAAGGGTCAAGTCTTTTTAACACTTTATAAACTTCGTCCACAGAAAAAGATAGTAAAATGGGAAAATTATTACTGCACACTGGGGCCATATTTGATGATGAAAATTTTGTTTTCGTATCATTACTGTAAACCAAAGAAAAGTGCCTCGCGAAC
Organism: Melitaea cinxia; assembly: GCF_905220565.1. Lineage (NCBI taxonomy): Eukaryota > Metazoa > Arthropoda > Insecta > Lepidoptera > Nymphalidae > Melitaea > Melitaea cinxia. The sequence goes on along the minus strand of NC_059405.1, from coordinate 5,129,032 downwards.
AAATTACAAATATCCGTTCCGTTGACCGCGACTTTATTACCCAGTTTCATTTTTGAAGGGTAAGAACTCTTACCCCTCTTATGTTTTAAAAATGACCAGATTAGTTTTGGATTAGATTTTAAGGATGCTTCAAGTCCATCCAAGTATTTTGCGTAAGCAGATGACAACAGCTTATCGCATCTTCTTTGTAAAAGGTCGAAAGTTAGTTTATCGCGAGGATTATTATATTTGCGTAACCTCAATCTGTATTTATACTTTTCTTTGATGCAGTTAATAACACATGGAGTGAACCAGACCGGGTAGCGACTACTGCAAGGTTTAGACTTAGGCACATATTTTTTAATTAAAATTCGAATCTGCTCGTAGAATTTGTCAACCATTTCATCGACAGAAGGGCAAATGCTTAAGATCTCCTTCCAGTTGACCTCATTGAGAGCAATTTTTATATTTTCGTAGTCCGCCTTATGAAAACAAAATTTTGTTACATTACAGTTAAATGGCAAGGTCGAAGATTAATTAAAATTCAATGAAAAAATTAATGGGGGGTGAAGGGGATCGAGAGAAGTCAACGGATCAATACAGGAAGAAACATCACGAATTGGATTGTCGCAAAGAATTAGATCTAAGATTTTATTTTTAATATTTAGTATATTGTTGAACTGGCTTAGGTCATTACAAGATAGAAAATCCAATAACATATTCTGTAAAAGACTTATAAGAGATAAATCAATCCGTTGTCATATTTGTTACCTGCAACTGTCATTGCCTACTTTTTGTGTCATTCACTTGTATCCGTCAAAATATATCTTATTCTACCTGGCGCTATATTTTGATTTTTTATTCAGCTTATTATTATTATATTCTATTAACTGAGCTAGGGCACAGCAGGAATTTCCTGCTCAAAATATGGAGCAGCCCGACTGGGGTAGTACCTCGACCTTACAGAAGATTACAGCTAAATAATACTGCTTTCAAGCAGTATTTTGTTCCTGTTGGTGAGTTAGGTAACCAGAGTTCCGGGGGGGGGGGGGGGGTCGGCAACGCGCTTGCGATGCTTCTGGTGTTGCAGGCGTCTATAAGGTACGGCAATCTCTTACCATCAGGTAAGCCGTACGCTTGTTTTGCCGAATTAGTGATATAAAAAAAAAGCTTGTTAGTCTCATGATCATAGGGTTATTTATTTTTATGAGGATTACTATTACATGTTAATTATAAATAAAAAATATTTTATACTATTGTTTGACAAACGCTTGAAATGGGCATATACGATGGCTGCTGTGTATAACAATAATTAATAATAACAGGAATAAATAAGAAATTCATTCTTGAAGTACAACTTCTTTACGCACGCTTGGATTGTGGAGTAAGCTGGTGAATGCTTGACGAGAGCGTTACGAAAAGTTGATCGGGCGAACAGAAGGTGAGAGGGAGATATAAGCTAGATGGAGCTAAAGAAGTTAAACTTCAGTCGTGTGATTTAAAGCACACTCGTTTTTGTGTTTTTATTTCATTATTTTTATTGGAAATTGTATACTTATGCTAAAGTTATTTCTATTTTCCTCGTACTAAATCGATTTCAATTACATCAACAAGTAATAGAACGTAAGTAGACTCGACTATATTAGTACCCGACTATATTAGTACCCGACTATTTTTTCGTCGACCTACGTTGTATTATACTTTATAATTAACTTCAGTCTCGTTTCGGCGCTAATAGAGAATACACGCTTGTTTGCTTTTCTATCGAAACCAGTGATTCTCAAACCTACGAAATGGTGACGTGTGCTAGTTGTGGATTGCAACATACAGATGGACCGGTGTGCAGTCTTTGTAAACAGCACTTTGATTTTTCTTGCGCTGGGATCACAGAAGGAGGATACAGAAAGTTAGGAGACAGGAAGAACTCTTGGCGATGCCCAAAATGCAAGTCTGGCCTCTCCCCTTCACCAGTTTCACCTTCCCCTCTAACTGACCAGTTGGACAGGATTCAAGCACAGCTGAACGATGTTGTGCTGCAGTTGGCTCCTCTGGCATCATTGGTAGAAGACGTGAAAATGATTAAATGTGATTTGAAAGATCTAAAAGAGTCACATGAATTGGTTCAAGAAGCCTTAAATAATTTTTCAGTGACACTCCAAGCCTTGGAAACAAGAGTTACTAAAGTTGAAAATATTGCTCGGGACGTACCCACCCTCCAGGCTGAGATTGCTAAGCTTCATCACGAATTAGAAGATAGAGATCAATGGGCACGAGCTAACAATATAGAAATAAGAGGAATCCCTCAGAAGAAAAACGAAAATCTATACGAAATTGCCCACAAAATTGGTGTCATATGCAACGCTCCTATAAAAAAGGAAGAAATCAATTATATTGCGCGAATCCCAACGCGAATACCCAATATTGAGAAACCCATAATCATCGCGTTTAACAACCGCTACACTAAGGAGGAGTTAGTTGCCTCGTCACGCCGTAATAAGCAGCATCTTAACTTGTCTGGCCTGGGTTTCAGTACTGCGGGAGATTTCTATATTCACGATCATCTGACGCTACGAAACAAAAACCTACTCAGTAAAGCAAAAAAATTGGCGAAGGAGAAGAATTTCAAGTACATCTGGGTCAAACACTGCAAAATCATGGCCAGGAAATCGGACACATCACCAATATTTTTTATAAAAGGCGAGAAGGATCTCTTGAAAATTACTTAAAGTTTAGCTCATTTTTATTTAAACATAATAATATAATTAGTTTGAGAATCATATTAATAACCGGTGTCTTTTGTTCGTCTTACCTCTTGCCGAGCGTAATAACTAACGAGAACGGGGCAGTCATTCAGTTATCACACGTAAGTTTACACCGGTGTGCACAGCTAACGCCGATATGCGCTTGCGTTTGCGATGTCATAGCGCTCATTATCGCTTGCGCACGTGCATTGCTGAGAATAGATTCGCTTACACTTAGTTATTACACTACTACCGTCTATTATACGCTTGCCGAGAATGTAACAAAATTACAATTTAAATCATATGATTTTATATACTTAAAAGTCAAATCATTTTTGCGTTGTTCTACATTTCTTTACGCCTGTGTGATGGCGTGTATCGTGGGCTATGTAATTCTCATTTTAGATAAGCATAATCTCACAAACAATTATGTTTGGTACCTACATATTATATGTGCAGGGATTTCGGCTTCGAATAGTGTCTTTTTATTACGCTGTAAATACCTCAACTCGATTTGTTTAAGCTATGTATTACTATCTATCAATAATGGCTTCATTTGATCTTAATATATACTATCAAAATACACGAGGTCTACGCACAAAAACCCATCTTTTCAAGCGAAATCTATTGCTTAAATCTTATGATATTATCTCATTGACTGAAACTTGGTTGCATGATGGTATATATAACAGTGAGTTATTTGATGACCGTTATATGGTTTGGCGCAGAGATAGAAATTATATTGCTACCCAAGAGAGATACGGAGGGGGTGTACTGCTGGCTGTACGTCGCGAAATCAGTGCGGTGGACCGCCCGGAGTGGTCCTCGTCGGCTGAAGACATGTGGGTAACCGTTACTCTTAAGAATGGTAACAAAACCTGTAAAATGCACGTATGTACAGTATATCTCTGTAGCGAAAATCATGGTAATTCTTATAACTCACAACTGTTTAATTTCACAGATAATCTTGAACAAATAATTAATTCACATCCAAGTGATTTATTTTTAACTATGGGCGACTTTAACCTTAGCAACGTTAGCTGGTTCCTTGAGTGTAGCACATACCCGCAATACTCCGGAGTAACAGGTGAGTCACAAACTTACTTCTTTGACACATTATCGGAATGTAATCTTAATCAATATAATCTTCACCGTAACATAAATAACAGGATTCTAGATTTAGTATTATGTAACAAAGGCTTACGAGTTTCTTCCTGTGACGACCCACTAGTGCCAGAAGACCCTCACCATAAGTCCCTTGACATAATAATTGAAAGTGTTCATTACGAGCAACTCCCAACCAAGCCGAGACTGAAGTACTTTTTTGAGGCAGGCGACTATGTAAACATTAGGCAACACTTAAATGATTTGAACTGGGATAAACTCTTGCAAAAAAATTCGGTTGAAGAAGCTGTATTTAATTTTTATAATTGCTTAAATGAAGTGATTAATAAATATGTTCCCCACAAAGTTATAAAAGCTACTAACTTTCCACCATGGTACAATGCCTCTCTGAAAAAGGTACTCAAGGAAAAGTTTAAATTTCTTCAAAAGTACCGTATTTATGGTAACACTGAGGACTATGATTCCTTCTCCTTACTCCGTCACAGGGCTAAATCGTTGGAATCAAATTGTTACGCTACTTATATTAAGAAATGCGAGGACTCGATAACCAAAAACCCAAAGTTATTTTGGTCTTTCATAAAATCAAATAAACAAAGTTCTAGTAATATTCCTTCCTCCGTGTCTTACGAAGGAGATACTGCTGATACAGGGGATGATATTTGTACATTATTTTCAAACTACTTTCAGTCTACATTTCTGTCATCTACCACCTCCAGCATTCGGTCTAATACTCATGCTCCGCCTCCCAACCATAGTAATGTAATCACAGACATAGAAATAACCCCCGAAACGATTAGAAAGCTACTAAAATCCTTGGATTTGACTAAAGGGGCCGGTCCCGATCATATACCACCGTTATTTATTACGAGATGTTCGGACAGCCTAACTAAACCCCTAGTAATACTATTTACACGCTCATTAAAAGAAGGTAGCATTCCCAAAATCTGGAAATCCGCCTTTATATCCCCAATCTTCAAAAGTGGAAATAAGAGTGAGGTGAAAAACTATAGGCCGATTTCCAAATTATGTATATTCGCAAAAATACTCGAAAGGATAGTTCATACTCAAGTCTATAGCTTTTTGTCATCTTCGTTTATCCCCGAGCAACATGGTTTTGTTAAGAGACGCTCAACAGCTTCCAATTTGCTGCTCTTTACAGACTATATTACATTGAGTATGGATTCAGGTGCACAGGTTGACTGTGTATTCACTGATTACAGTAAATGTTTTGATCGTATTGATCATCAAATACTCTTGAAAAAACTTTTAGATGCTGGTATTCACGGAAACTTATACAGGTGGTTCAAAGCTTACATTGAAATGAGGTCTCAAGCTGTTGTTCTCAATGGCTATATGTCTTCATGGAACTGGGTACCATCTGGAGTCCCACAAGGCTCACTGCTGGGTCCATTGCTGTTCAATATTTTCATAAATGATATAGCTTCTTGCTTCAAGCATTCAAAATTCCTACTTTATGCTGACGACATGAAGATCTTTCAAAGTGTACGTATTGAAAAGGATTGTCATCTTCTACAGCAGGATCTCTTAAGATTCGAAAATTATTGTTTCATAAATAAATTAGATATAAACGTCGCAAAATGCTTTTCGATCACATTTTCACGTAAAATCAATAACATCAAATTTAAATATCTACTAAGACAGCAGGAGCTTAAAGTAGTAAATGAAATACGAGACTTAGGCGTTACTCATGACTCTAAGCTGACGTATGAGTACCATATAAACAATATTGTAAAAAAAGCGAATAAGTCAATGGGGTTCATTCTACGCCAAAGCACTCAATTTAATAGTATTAAGCTTGTCAAGATCCTTTATTGCTCATATGTGCGTAGCATACTCGAATACTGTTACACAATATGTTGTATACATCAATAGGTTAGAAACAATCCAGCGTAAATTCATGAGATATCTTCAGTTCAAGTCTAACAAGTTTGACGAATGTTACGAACATAGATGCAAAAGACATCATATATTACCGTTGCATGAAAGGCGTAAAATAGCAGACATTACATCGTTGACCAGGATAGCGCAAAGTGAATTAGATTCTCCCGATCTTCTTAGCAAAATTTACCTAAAACTACCTAAAAGATCATTAAGACATCCCCTCAACTATTTACATGTCCCTAGTTGCTCGGCAAACTATAGGCAAAACTCCTTTCTTTTGAGGTCCGCAGATCAAATCAATAAGCTGAATGACTTCCCCGACTTTGACCTATTCAACACTTCTGTAAAAACAATTAGAACTAAATTGGCAAGACACTGGTTCGATATGGTATCATAAACCTCTTTTCCTTATTTAAAGTTCATTTAAAAAAAAAATAAGTGTATGTAGTTAATTTCATGCTGGATTTTTTTTTTTAATTTTTTTTTTTTAAATTTTTAACTGTCGTAAATTTTTAAATTTTAAAAGCATTCAAAATAATAGATTTGTACTTGCGAAAGCAACTAAATGGTGCTTAGATATTTCCTTTTTTTAAAGCAATTGTTAAAATGTATCACTGTATGCTTTCCTAATAAAACAAAATAAATAAAAATAAATAAAAATAACCTTCCACTGGGTATACTGATTTGATGATTCTTGTTTTAATCGAAAGGTGATGCTTGTCTTGTAGTTCCATTTAAATTTAATCGAGATCTGATGGCAAATTTTTGAGTAATCTTATTTACTTGACAATTTCTTCGTCTAATTACGGTATGACTTGTGTATGTAATTGAAGTTGGTTTATTTCGTTTGCGAGCAAACACAATTATTTTTAACCTTTAAGGTGAACACACATACATATTAATTCTCGAAATGTTAGGTTACGTGAAAAAAATAGTTAACTGTTGATTAAAGTATCTTCAAGAGGGGAAGTTTCTAGGTATTTATTAATGTTCTTAAAAATTCCTTTTAAAGAACCATCCCAGATAGGATCCTGGACAAATTCGGCGATGGCTTTCCAGTTTTCTCGAGCAAACTTGTGAACTGCTTCCGCTGTAATACAATCGAGCATTAAACAGTCTTAATAGATTATTAATTAATTTGATAAATTATGTTTCATAAAAATTTGTGCTGAAATTATAAAACTTTTTACTTTTATAGCTATTATTCTTATTATATATATTACTTATTGAAAATCAGAAAAATAGTCTGTATATATAGGTGTGAAATGATTATAAACTTTTGCATAATAGTTGAGTATATATGTATATAATGTATTATAAAATTCTTACCTAAATCTTCACGTCCATTGAACAGATTTTTAAAATTGTAAAATATTTGAGTGAGAGGTGTTGCAACAAACTTAAAATCTTTAATAAACACAAGAGTTTTTCCATCGCTCCTTTTCACTTTTTCGACATCACATTCCATGTTGACAAGGAACCGTCCTGTAAAGAAACAAAAAAATCGGTTCATTAATAACCACACATCATACACATAGAAATATTTTTTCAAACAATTTTCTATTCCATTTTCTTACGTACCTGCGATAAATTGAAAGTCTCCATTTCCTTCCAAAGCTAATGTTCCAATATGTCCTTTCATTTCATACCGACCATTTGCCGTGAGTTTTGGGCAGTTCCAATCGTAAGCGAAGTGTTTGAAATTCGAATCCATTCTGAAATAAATAATGTTTCTTACATATTCGTTTGAAGAGTTCATTTAAGCCAATGCCGAAAATATTTCTTGTTTACTTGTTGTATGTGGCTACGGCACTAAATAATATAGTCACCCCCTCTCTTATCGTGGGTATCGTATGAGGTGATCAAGGGACAACACAGTTCCATTACCACATTGGAAGTTAAAAAGCCGAGCGGTGGCGGGATAACCATCCAACTGCTGGCTTTGAAATACATAGGGCAAAGACGGGCAGCAGCGTCTTTGGTGCGACAAACCCAGTCCTGCGGTCATCAACCCGCCTGCCCAGCGTGGTGACTATGTACAACACACATGAATTCGCGCCATTTTTGGCGCGAACTTGTGGAGGCCTATGTCCAGCAGTGGACTGCAATAGGCTGAAACGATGATGGTGATGAATGACGAATATACTAATGCGAGATATGTAAAAATTTCCAATAACAATGGAAGGAGGCGCTTGATATTGTCACTTTGGCAAGCAATAAAATTTGAATATACGTCACAGAAAATTGAAAGCGACAAGTAATTTAATTTATTGGTATTAGGTAGTCAAGGTTTTATAATATTAAATTTCCGACTATCCGGCTCACCTTCGAATAATCCCGACGACGCCATGTCTAGCAGGACCGGGTTCCCATCCCGGCCCGACACGAGCACAGGGGCGTTACTGGAGGCGCATTAAGTAGCGCCTCCTACGCACCCCCGTTCGTCGCCTGCGGACGGAAGCCTCGTCGGTGGCCTCCTCTCTCATCCGCTCGTCGTTCTCCTTCTAGGACATTACTATCTCGCAGAAGGAGACCATCGCCGTCCAGGACTTGTCGTCGCTGAGCATCGCGGTGCCCCAATGTATGCCAACCAACACAAAATTTATTGAAATCTTAATCAGTAATAAAAATATTCAACAGAGTTTTACTAATATAACGTGAACGCTCGTCAAAGTTACAACGCGGAAGATTTTTGCTAACACGGTCAAAAACCTGAGCGCCTACTCCAATGGCTTATGTGGCAATAACGTCTACCCGGGGTGCACTTCCGATTATGATGAAAAGCTAACAAAATCAACAATCCTAAAATAGTGCATTCGAAACTGAGGCGTGTATTTTTAAGTAAATTATACAACAAATAAAAAACCTTATTTTATTAATTATTGATATAAAGAATGTACATAAATGTATATTCACATGTAGTATCGTATTTAATATTAAATATTTTAATTTATAACATACAACAACACAGAAAATGATTTTCGTGTACGTTTGCTCTTATTTGTTCTTTTTTTACGCTTTATGAGAATGGAATGTGTAGTTTGTATTCTTTTTGCGAAGATGTTATTATCTCATCTCTTACGATCTTCTCTATCTGGCCATTTTCTCACGTTTGGCATATCGACGGCAGTAACGAGAAAAGAGAAAATTGTTTTTAGCAATTTTAAATTTTTACATAATTGAATTTAGAATTTATAGGTCTGGTGATTTTTTTCAAGTCATATTTTTTTGCCACATTTTGCCATAATAAAGACACCTGTTTCTAATTCTAAATTATTTTAAAACCCAATTGTGTAACTGACTCTTTTATTACAAACGCAAGTTATCACTGGTTAATTTCACATTTGACATGTGATAAAAGCTAGGAATGTGCTATATGTGGGAGAGGGTTACAAAAAGAGGATTCAATGAAGTTGCCATGGCTGTTTGTACTATTATATAACAAAAGATGCAGAAAATAGTAACACAGATATACATCTTTGGTCAGATAATTGTAGTGGAAAGAATCATAACAACTCAGGTTTTTCATATGTGCATAATTATGCATTTTAACTAACACTAATCTATAGTTATACAATAATAATATAAATATATTATTTGTCTGACTCATAATATCGTCTAATATATATATCGACTATAGACCGAGAGCCCAGGAGGGTCAGACTTTCGTCATTTCAGAAAAGCTGAAAATTTCTCAGTGCATGCTCCCAACACTGATAGAATCAATGGCCTATATGAAGCTTAACTCATGGTTACTTTGGCAGATACCAACTAACTTAAACAACTAACTTACTGACCAGCTGCTGAAATTGATCGGCTACTGAAGAAAAATCTTCTAATAGGTACCTAAGTAACACGTATGAAGTTCAGTTTTATACTATGACGTAAGTTTAGGTACAAAAGTTAGTGGTTCTGGTTAACTTGATATCTAATGTTACTTCGAACAGAAATGACGTAAGTTACTTGCCCTGGTACGCCTTTGGTACCTGGTATCGGTATCTGCTAAAGTAGCTACGAGTTAAAGTTCATATTGGGCCATCGTATCAACTTGTGTTGGGAGCATGCGCTGAGAATCTTTCAGCTTTTATAAAATGACGAGGGATTGGCCCTCACGGGCTTTTGGGTTATTACTTAAGAGCCGTTTTAGGTTGTTTTAGCGGAAAACATGTTGTTATAGAGCGTCAGTGATCATAAGTAATCAATAAGTTCCTGAATTATATAGTGTTAAAATTATATAGTATAGATTATGGATCATGTTGAATACACAAAATTGAGTATTATTTGTTTATAGCGGGTGTGAAAAAAAACTACCTTCTTTAGTTTTCGTTTTATTTTGATTTTCTATTTTTAGGAACTAACATTTTTAAAATGCTAACAGGATTATTATGCTTAAACGTTACAATATTATAGAAAATACAATTATTGTTATAATAAATACCAATTTCCGTAATTCCTATTCATCCCATGTACAATTTTACATAATTGGTGAAATTTTCACATGACAAAAATGAATTGAGAATCATCTTTTGTGTATTTGGTTAAAATAACATGTCTAAATTAGGGAATCTTCCACTGCGACGTATTCTAGGTATTTGTTGACACTTTTTGATAGTGTATCAAGAGATTTATACCAAATAGGGTATTGGATTAAGCTTGTGATTTTTAGCCAGTTGTCATTAGCAAACTTGTGAATGGCATCCGCTGTAGACAAACAAACAATAAAAGTTTAAAAAATAGTGTAATCCAGTTTGCAGCAAATATAAGCAGTATAACGATTTATTTTAATCTTTTGATAGCACGCTTGGATTTTTTAAGTGTCCCATTTTAAAATTTGTAGTCTTACTTATAGGTTAATTTTGAGCTCCATCAACTGATAAATATATATATGTAGTTTCAATTCATTTTAATTTTAATTTCAAAACAACTAGGGCTGCAAATAAGCGTACGCGATTACCGTAGCTTATTTGCCGAAGACGCCCGCAACACCAAAAGTATCGCAAGCGCTCTGCCAACGCTACTATCCCCTAGGAGCTCAGGTCACCTTAATCGCCACAGTATTACAATACTGCCTGAAAGCAGTATTTTTTTAAGGTCCGAGGTATTTCCTCAGTCGTGCTCCAGATTTTGAGGAGGATATTCAATACCTCAGTGAAATTTAAGTTTAAAGTTCTCCTTTTTTATTATGCTTCATAACAAATTGTGTGAAAATGTAGAAAACATAATGACCAGCTATAACCTTTCGTTCATGTTAAGATATTGATACCTATAGTATGAGATTTAAACATACAATTTTAATGAAATATTTTTAATAATTTTTATTAATTTTATTTTGTCTTGGCAATTTTTTTTTACTGTATACTTACCTAGTTCTTTTTTACCGTTGAACAAGTTTGTAAATTCATATGTAATAGGTTTTGTTGGTACACTATTCACTTTGAATTTTTTTATTAAAAAATGAGTTTTTCCATCGTTCCCTTTATTTTTTTCTAGTTGAGTATCAACGGTCACAAGAAATAATCCTGTAAGTAAGAATTTTATGTAATTTATTTTTAAGATTTATTAAAAAAAAATACTAAGAATTTTTCTGGGATTTTTATTTTCAATTTGATAGCAAATAAACAAAGTTTTAGTCTTAAAATGAGGTCATCAGTTACTGCATAATTTAATGAGTGAACAACCAAGTTGATCACGTTGTATCAATTTATTAACCCTAATCATATAAAAAAGTGAAAGAATGAAATTAATAAAAACTATTTATATTACATATATACTTATTCATTATCACGATTCAGCGTATAACATACTACTGGTATATACTATAGATATAGATACATATTTCTCCATATAGAAGAAGGGTAGGAGCTTAATCGACCACGATGCTCCTCTGCGGGTTCGCGGAGATGATAGAGAATATTCTCTACTATGATTAACGGTGTCTATGATAACAACCAGAACCGACTGCTTAACATGCTCTCCGAGACATGGTGGGGAGACCCATAAGGATAGATAACCAGACAGGAAAGAAATATCCGTACAAATACAGATATCCCGAGCGGGAATCGACCCCGCAATGGCGGTATTGATGGTATGTGGGGCCGTCATAATAATTATACACTGAATCAGGTAACTGGGACGATGTTAAATCATAATGAATGACAATAAAATCATATAATAGGAGATGCTTCAGACAATTCTCTATAAAATAAATATTTTATATTAGGAGTGCACTTTATCTCGTCTCCTTTTTCATCTTTTACTAAGTAATTAAATATGTATATGGGAAAAGTTATTTCTGCCAACAGCTTATACAAATTGTTAATAGAAATGGGATTGGCACAATTAACAACTTACTGTTGTTATAAGTATTTTTGATAAATACAAATAATTTAAAGCAAGGACGTAAATGTAACATATATTTTACCTTAGAATATTTTTAGTATATTCAACAATTACCTGTATGAAATGAAAAATCTCCATTTCCTTGAATAGGTAATGAGATAAGTTGTCCGATCATATCGTACTGACCATGTAGATTAAATGAAGGGCAATAAGCGTTGCAGTGCACGCTTGTCATGTCCTCGTTGAATCTGAATAAATTATAAGTTTACCTTAAAAAATATTATAATTACAGCTAATTTATTTTATGAGTTTTGTTTTTAAAACTAGTTATACAAATTCTTACAAATGAAGCTAATATTCTTAATTAAACATCTTTTGTAGAATAAAAGATAATTTAATACAGTCAAGAGTAATACAGTCTCCATCTTTAAATAAATATTAATGAATAGCTTAAATGTATAGTATCTACCTGGGTGACCGAGCTTAGCTTGGTATTTTTAGTAAATCGTGTTTCTTGGAAATCATCATTTATAAAATATGAATAATATTTTTTTTACCGACAATGATAAACAATTTAAATAAATATAAAAAATCAAAGAAAAAAATTAATAAATAATAATGATAAAATATGAATAACATTTTTACATACATTATTAAATAAAAAATACCGAGTGCAATTCGAAAAAAAAAAAAAAGAAAAAATTATAATCGACCAAGGATTTGAACCATGGTCTTTTCAATCGCACCCGATTCGGTTTCTCACCTGAGCTATTACATTCTTACTGACCAGTGCGAAATTTACCTTCGTATTCTAACAATATTTTTTAATTGTCTAAAAACTGGGATAAAACGACATCGACATCCTAGCTAGATTTATTTATCTCCCCCGAAATTCCCTGCATACTAAATTTCATGAAAATCGTTGAAGCCGTTTCCGAGATTCAGATTATACATACACACACACACACACACCCATATACAAGAATTGCTCGTTTAATAGTATAAGATACGGGCATGACTTCAGAACGACTATATCAAATTGGATATTTTTTGTGTGTCTATATCGTCATGACAAGGTTTCTATAAAAGAAAGATTAAAAAAAATATATTCATGACAGAAAAAATAGTTCGCTTAGAAGTTCGACGGTCGGAAAAATTTATTTGTGATCTATCATAACCAAGACTCCGTTCATTTTCAAAGTCGAAAACACAACAATCTTTACTAAGCTACGAATTCGAGTACCTAACTTCATTTTATTAGTTTAAAGTGTGTGACACTTCATTTAAGTAGTTAATAATATAATTTGTAATTGTTTTTTGACGTAGATTTGATCTGAGAATAGGTTGCTATGTAGCTGTTATTTCATACTAAGCGATTGTGAGAATTATATTGTTATTGTAAATACTTAAATAATAGTTATTATAAGAACTGGTGAAGCTTTAAATGTTGTTTCTCTTTTCAGGTTAATAATTTAAAATTAAATAATGTTTTGTAAAATTACTTTATATGATAAAATAAAAAAATAAAATAACTCTCTTTTCAGAGCAACTCAATTACAGTTTTATTGTTCATCTTAATATCCAAAGGATAAATATTAATTAAGATATTATATATTTACTAGCTGAACCCGCAAACGTTGTTTTGCCATATATGTTAGGGGTATGAAAAATAGATGTTGGCCGATTCTCAGACTACCCGATATGCACACAACATTTCGTAAAAAATCGGTTCAGCCGTTTCGGAGGCGTATTGTAACAGGTATTTTATATATAAGATTACTTCAGTTTGACTTATTTTGATGGAGGAAATTTAAATGGTAACAGCTTACTTACGTTATATTTGATAGTCTACAATCTTTAAATCCAGTAAGAGTACTGTTGAACAGTAGCAATTTTAATGTAGGCAACTTTACTTCAATAACATCATTGAATTGAGGATCAGCGCTGTCCACTCCGAGTTCTGGTATACCAGTAAGTATCCGAGGTAGTGCAGCATTTACCGTTAGCTCTAGACAAGACGAATCGCTTACTTTGCATGGTGCAAATAGGCTAGCTAAAACATATCGTTAAAAATTACTGTTTCAAATTTAAAACTTGCCTTTTATATAAATTCAACAAGTGCCAATTATTTCTGAATTTAATGTTTATTAATATACACCGCACTATGTTTTTGTTGCTATTGTTAGTATAGTAATTCTCCTTGAAAATATATCAAAATCCTCTGCAAAACTCATTGAAAATGGCATTATTAACAAGAATTCACGATTTTAATGTTTTCTATATCTAATTCATGATTGATGATGTTTTTTAATTAAAGAAAAATAATAATAAGTTAAGTAAGCTATATAATAAGTAAGCTAGCCCTGCGGTCACCAATTTGCCTGCATAGCATGGTGACTATGGGCAAAACACATGAGTTCACTCCATTGTTATGCGAACTTGTGGAGGCCTATGTCCAGCAAAGGACTGTATATTTTCTTATTGTATTCATTCAAATATTTTTATCGTTTTTTTTTGGCTATGTTCATTCTAATATTGAAAATGTTTGTTCATTTGTTACTGCCTTGCGGTTTCCTTCGTGTAATTTTCTATCTCTTGAGAATGTCTAGACAAAAAATCCTATGTACTACCGCGATTTATATTTGACAATTCCAGACATTTCGGCGTTGTTGGTCGCGGTTTAAAAACTTCTATCTTATGTGCTATTTTGAATGTCCAGCCATATCTATACATATAGCTAGACATTCAAAATAGCACATAAGCATATTCATTACCAAACAAACATTTATCAAACCTCAAAAACTTTCGAATTTATATTATTGGCGGGATAGAGAATAATTATATTTTTTAAATTCGATTTACATATTGGTTATAAGTTACTTAAATAATACAATACAAATATCTACAAACAGTTAGGAATTTTGTGAACAAGAAAAAAGTAAAAAACTGACATTTGAATATCAAAATTTAAATGTAAAGAAGCTTATTGAAAACATTCCCTTATGATTAGCGTTCTGAAAAGTTTTTTAAGTGTCCATCTATGTCAAATTAATCATAAGAACTGTTAACAAAAATGTACGTTATAAACATGTTCAAGATTCTGTTGTCAATTATTCGAAAGTAATGTATTCTTGGTCATTACAAATATAAAAACGTACTATATTATTAAGGGCAGCGAATAAATTTAACCTTGTAGAAAAATCGGAAAAAAATGAAAATATTATTAAAGGCGCTTTTGTATTCACCGTAATTTCGAATTTAGGTAAAATTGTCAGAAAAAAAAACGATATTTGATTCGATGTACGTGAAGCATTTTCGTTTTTACAATAGAAACACGGATATAATGTACAAAGAAAGCGACACAAGAAGATAATCGGAATGTATATGTATATTATTAGAATTCTACGAGTAATGTCACAAAATAGTGTCAAAGCGCTGTACGATCGGCATAAAAACTTGGAAAAGCTCGTACCTCAAGATGAATCTACATATTTCACCCATTCGAATGTAATTAACTAAAATAAAGAAATTGGTAAACTCAAGCACAAAGCAAATACAATAATTAACATTTTCAAATGAACATTATTTACAAGCAGAGAGAGAACTCGTATCGATTAGCGAAAAGTCTTCTTTCTCTTATTTAATTAGCTGAAGCCTTAAAATACGTAAAACAAAAAAGTGAAAATTAAATCATTGAGAAAATTATTTTATCATAATTGTTTTACTTACCTGATAATACTCCACTAGCTAAGTATATAATTAATAAAATTGGCAACAATTGAAGATACATCTCGTAGTGGTTTCAAAACGTATTGTTCCCAAGCAGTTGAACACACGTTATTTATATAATATGTACCTACTTACTTTATGATATCATGAATAAATAACAATTTATTCTAAATAATTACCATTTAGTAAAACTTTAGGTACAAAAAAGATGCTTGTAAAATTTATTTTTCAGGTATCGTTTTTAAATTTATGCTTAAAAATATCAAGTAACGAAATGGAAGTTTCTTGCTCAATATCTGGAGCTGTCGAAGTGGGAAAGTAATTCAAACTTTTAATAAACAATTAAAACTAATCAAAATCAAATAATAGTGTTATTTAATGTGTTTTTTGTAATGTTAGTAAGGCAGACAGCGCTCTAGTACGCTTTTTTTATTGCTGAGGTAGAATCGGTAATACGCTTGTGATGCTCAAGGTGTTGCACGAGTCCGGTAATCCCTTCCGGCCGACCAAACGCTTAATTGCAATTTCACTTGTTTGCCTACATATAAAGACATATTTAATTTCCAATATTTATTAATATCAAATCCTTTTCCTTCTCTTAAATCCTACACCTACAGTACCTATAACTAATTAAAAAATAAATATTTTGTAATACAATATAAGAAATAATATTTTTAGATCATCTATACGACTTATAATAAAACTGTAGCGGATATAGTTTTGAACTTTGAAGATGATGATGATAATACAATTTACTTAAAAGCAAAAAATGTAAATCTTCTCACAAAACCTACCAGATGTATTAAATTAACTGCCAGATAATTAGCCATAAATATGTCCATTGTATTACACAACCAGTAATTAGTTTTAAATTTTGTTTATAATAATTATTTCTATTAAATTTAAGAAATAACACCTTAAAATTTAGTAATAAATTCAAACAGCTTAGAACGCGCAATGTGTAGAAGCCTATAAAGGTAGAGCTCAAGTAATTTTAGCTTTTGTATATGTACTTACGCGTTAGCACAAACGGTCACAGCTCTGATTTGTGACTGTTGCGCTGGCGGTTGCGGGTTCGATTCCCGCAAATAATAGCGTCCTTACTCATAGTAGGGAAAAAATTTTTTTTTGGTATCGCAGGGGAACCCATTTACGGGTGATATCCAGGATGTCCGGGTAGGCATTCCTAGACCGTATGTCGACTTCAGCATTTGGGGGTGTAATACCTACCAAAACCCCTGCAGGAGAAGGCTCCCGCAGGTCGCTTTAATTGGAGGGTCCCGAATCTGCAGGCAACAGGATCCCTTCAGCGACAGGCTGGCCTCGGCGAAAAGGTCAGACTTCTCCTCCATGGGCACTGTCCGGCTCACCTCTGAACAATCCCGACGACGCTGTGTCTAGCAGGATCAGGTTCCCATCCCAGCCCGACATGGGCACAGGGGCGTTACTGGAGGCGCATTAAGTAGCGCCTCCTACGCACCCCTGTTCGTCGCCTTTTTTTTGATATAAGTAGGTCGGAAAACAAGCGTACGGCTCACCTGATAGTAAGCGATCACCGTAGCTTATAGATGCCTGCAACATCTGAAGCATATATTATAAAAATATGTTATTTTGGTATATGTACCGTGTAGACATTTAGACATTGTGTAGACTCCCTTAAGTAAATACAAACTTCGTATATAAAACAAAATAATAGATACATATTGACTGTATTTGCTATGATGTTAAGTACAGACATAATTATAATCAATAAGAGTATTTAAAGTCCGTCTAATTAACATTGTTTTTATAAGGTTTTAATTATGGGATTTGTTTTTGTCCCGCAGAGAACAATCCGTTTTAACCACGTACAAAGAAACAGACGGTTTTAACGGATACGGAAAATGAGAACATGTGAGTAAGTACCCTATAGGTATATTAATTTCCGTTCATTCAATCTTTTTTTTTTATTCTTTAATTTACATTATTCACATGTTGATTCGCTACTAACGCTCTATGCATACGAGTATATTGCTTACTCGAAATTTTATCACAATGAAAGATTGCGTCTTAAATATTTATTCAAACAATACTAAGGAAGTGTGTATCCTGTGAGTTAGAGTTCAATATACATAATGCTGTAACCTTAGATGTAAATTTGATAGAAAAGCACTCTGAGTTGTGATAACAGAATTGACATTATGGAAAATTATACCTTGAGTTGATAAAACTTGTGGAAATTGTATATATCAGCATCACGAATTCAACCACCATCACTTAGAAAAAGTAATAAGGAGTTTCGCAAGGTTCTTTTAGATGTCTGGATAAGATTTTTGTAATAAATAACACTTCGATATTATCACTTTTCAAATAAAAAGTTTATCTATATCGTATATAATCGGTGTATTTGTTCTCTACTACTTCTTCTCGACATAGTTTATACCTATATAAAATAGCATATAAATATTGATTCAAAGTGGATGCAAGTTACGCATGACATAGTAGGGTGAATAGAATGCAGGTTTGGCAACGTCTTAATTTTTTTTCTATTTAATTTTAATTAAGTTAGTTCTGACCTTTAGTTTTTCTTTAATTTGATTAACTTTTTTATTAATACTCGTGAAATATTTTCATATTTTAGTGTTAATATTATTGCGTAGTTTACTAACAATTTATAATATTTCCTATCTTCTAGCAGTTAAAAGGTCGAAGTTAATTATATAAAGTAAACATATGTGATTCTAATATAATTATAAGAAGTTTCTTGATTTTTCTCCGAACCTACCACCAGATTCTGTTATGGTTGACAACCCCAGGAGTTCGTCCTTTTTATTAGTCCATACAAGTTAATTTAGTTATGAAGTATCGTTAGTAGTATGATTAACATTCTCGTGTTAATTTAAGAAATATTTTATTGTCTTCTGACTTCCAACTTCTACAAGGATAATCCAATAAATCCCCCTTAAAACGAGGCTATATCTTGAGTGAAGATTATTCTCAGGCGTTTGCAGCAAGTACTGGAGATTTAATTTTCTGAAGAAATTAAAATGGACAAATAATAAACATTTGATTAAAAATGCAAAATTTTAGTTAACTGCCTGTGAGTTAAGGTAGGTCTTATAGGACCATTATTACTTTTTTCAGTGTACTGTTTGCTGATGATATAAAATTATTGTAACAGTTTCAGAAGTAATAAAGCTATAGTAGTAGTAGTAGTTAGTGGGTTGAGTGTGGGTTGTGAGTTGTTAGTTAGTTGAATGTTGTTTTAACTACAATCAAATGATTAATCTTAAACACGTTATTGTTAATTTTCCTCATAATTTCATTAAAAAAAATCTGTTTTTGAAAACTGATTAAATTAAAATCCAAATTAAAAGAATAACGTTCCAAATTGGAAAATAAGCAATAATATATTAATAATTCACTTGAATAACTAGAAAAATAGTGCATATAACTAATATAATCATAAGAAACTACAGTTTATTTTCGCTTTTCGCAAAATAACATGCAATCTTACTAAGTATTACGCGCATTATATTGTTTTAATGTGTAATAACACATTATAATGTTTTGTTTAATATTAGGTATGGGGTAATTTAGTTAATTTAATATGTTATTGAACCTTGATAGAAAATCACAAGCTTTTTATGATGGAAAGTTTTTAGAAAATAACAGGCGACATCACTTAGATTGTATGCAATGAATATCAATGATAGTTAAGAAATATCCAATTTTTTTTCGAAAAGATGTATCGTAAAAGCTTTTTAAGAGATCCCACTACTCTGATTGTATTTGCTTGTAAAAGTTACATAGTAATATGTGAAAAAAATGCTTAATAATGTAGCAAAAAATTAAGTTATCATTAAAATTATACGGTACAAACTCAAGAATTTGTTACTTGATGTATAAAATGTAATATATCAAGTAAATAAAATCTAATATAAATTTGTAATGCACAAATGATTTTTTGATAGAAAAATCAATTGAACGAGTAACGACTTTGGTGTAATATGTATACATAGAATATTTTTTAAATACATCTTTGAATGTATAATTTTTTTTACCCAGTGTTGAAAACTTTTTAAATGTAATGTAGTTTAAATTGGATGACACTTAATTTTATGTAATTCTAACGATTTTGTATTGTTTAACTGCTTTTAAGGTGTCAACATCGCCAGCTTGTAACTTTCATCTTTTTTCAGTTAATTAGGAGGACAGTATAGATAGTTTAATTATATTGTTACTTGACTTAGCTGGGACCGTCCTATGCTTCACTTGCCAAGGACTGGTCTCCTAAGGCGTATATTCCTACAGTTGTCAATTTGCGCCCTTTAGCTTATTAGACTTTTGCATATGTCTTATAACTTTGGTTTTTTGTCGACAATCAATCAATAATTAAGTTTACAATAATGTGTCAAACTGGAGAATAACGTACGGTATAATTTATGAAGTGAGACCGAATTATATCCGTGTGAACCGTGTATGTGCTGTCTTTGATGAGTATAGTAATACCTTGTGAATTAATGTTATTTTCCATCTACCTTTATCTCAATATTTTTTTAAATACACACATTTTAATACCCACAAAGCAGTCAGCGGAATTACACATAATATTTTGTAAATATGCAGATTTTATTGTTCGAGTACAATAAAGGTTATACAAAAATCATTGTATGAAAAGTGAAATATCATCCGCATCTACTAGCTTCATAGAATCTTCGTAATTTTTTTTTAATTATAATAGGGTTAAATTATATTAGAGTTTATAAATCCATTAGCCCCCCCCCTCTTATAAGTTATTGGTATGAAAAATAGATGTTGGCCACGAGAATTTTATATACAAGATTGATAAAAATTGTTAAATGAATTTTCTGGTTACATGTGCGAGTTTTTGTTGCATTTTTTAATTCACAGCTAAAAACTATATACTTACAGATATTTTCAATATATATTATGTTCGCGTGGAATAATCCCAAGAAAAAAAAAATTAAATTTATAAGTAACAAAATCATCCCGTATCGAGGCATGTACCTTGAACTTACAGAAGATCACAGCTAAATTGCAAGATTGTGATGCTTCAGGTGTTGCAGGAGTACATACTATAGGATACGATAACCGCTTGCCGTCATATTAGGCTTTCCAGTTGTTTGCCGATCTGGTCGTATAAAAAAAATGTCAGCTTCTACCTATATATATATGTATAAAAAAAATAATCGCCGTAATGTATATAAGCGTATAACTTCTGGACAATTGCAAAATTGAGTAGCCTTTTTCTTTATTGTCAGGACAAGGTTGGGATATAAGAAAATAAAACAAAATCGATATACTCACAAAAAAAAAACAAAGAAAAATATAATTATAATGATAAGAAGGTCGTCAGGTCGTAGTTTAAACAATTGTTAAATTTTATGCTGTTTATATTTTTTTTGAACAAGTGCACAGTGGTTTAGGTAGATATCTGTAAAAAAAATATTGGTTGTCTTTAAAGTCGTTTACGGACGATACTTTTACGTGATAACGTCATAAAGAAACATTTATAAAAAATTGCATACTTTTATGAATTGAATTATGATCCCTGAATTATCATTATGTATTAATTATTGAAAATTACAATTATTTCGATAAATTAACATTTATTTATTCAAACTGCTAGCTCTGACGCCATGCGAGAAAACAGTGTGTCATTAGCCAACGCTTGTTCCGCTTGTTTCTCTATCGCTTGTTCCGCGCTCTCGCATGCACGCTCAGGCTCAGGCGGAACGTAACACTTTTTCTTGCGTTCAGCCGGTGTTCATCGATTGATAAGACATTATCACGACAAAAATCGTTGCATACATATTTTCAATTTGCAGTGAAACTTAACATACAAAGCTCTAATTCTTCTCCTTTGGTACTGAAATTTATACGCTACTTCCGAAATGAAAAATGGTGATATTTTTACAATAAGAGTTGTTAGTTATGATAATCGTTGTTGTTGTTCTTTAATAAGGATTCATTCTTAACTTGTACCTAACACAATAGCTATATATTTTGACAATTGACGTCATCGTGCGCCTTTTTCATTTGTTAATTTTAGTACAGTTATTAAGCGTAACGAGTGGTTAGTAAAAAATATTGTAAATTTTTTTATGAGTTTGATTAATTAATTTTTAAGTTGAAAAAACTCAACGTTGTATTCCTGCTATAGAATTAAGAGTGTTCGATGATATTTCAAAGTATTTTTAAGAATAAATAATTTACGTTATCTATATTAAGAATTGAAATAGGTATGTTTATTTATTCGGTGCATTTTGTACAAGAAAATACAGAAATTTGAATTTAGTTTGAGTTACTAAATTTATATTCAGAAAAATATATATTATGTATGCGATATACTCTCCGATGTCAAAAACCGGTTCCTACGAGTTGCTTCTACTTTATTATTAATCTCTTTAGTCAAATTATTCTACGTCTGGGTGGCTGTCATTAAAGTTTAAAATTAAGAGTGAGAAAAAACGATGTCAGAAGAAATGCTAGCAACAATTTGTGTTCAAAGCTATGGTCGGCAGTCGGAAGAATTTGAACGATGTTTCCACTTCCTGCAGCGACGTTATGCTGCGGTAGGAAGCGGTAGAACGGAAGCTAGAACAAGGTTCGAATTCGCTCCCGATTCTTCGCGGAAGGCGCGGTGGGCGGTGCTGGTCTGACTTATTGTTAGCCAATCTGCTACCGTAACGCTGGATCAACAAACGACGAACGGGGGATCTATCGTCCACATTGCACGGTTCCGAGGAGAGAATCGACCTTATTGTTTGAGAAAGTCTCTCCGGAGTTGCTTATTGCGGCGAGCCCTATTTTGGGTGATCGCCGGTGGAAACGCGAAAGTGCAAAGCGTCCCCATGATCTCGCCCTAGACGAGAAGAGCGAACACCCCAGGGGTTTTAGTCGGTGCGAGTCTGACATACCCTGCAGCTCCTCTGGGCTAGAGACTTCCATAATAGACTTCTGCTGAGTCAATAAAAAACAATTTATATAGGCGTTTGTGCTTTGTGTACGTTGGGATCCTGACAATGGACTCTTACCCATTTACCTGCTAAACATGTGTGGATATAGTGCCGCTATAATTTATGCGAGATTTGATTAAATTTATAGTAAAACAGTTTTCTTTTTAATTAGCACAGGGGAATCCAGTAGAAAGTTATGCGGTATAATAGAACGTGGGTCGACGAAAAAAGCGTCAAGTAAAAACGCATTATTAGATATAACTCGAAAAGTAGTTGTTAGATCTCAAATAAATTTGAATGGGACCAATTGACACACACCACCTTTCGATTAAAAAAAAATTGTCGAAATCGGTCTACACGGTCAAAAGTTCAGATGTAACATACATAAAAAAAAATACAGTCGAATTGAGAACCTCCTCCTTTTTTGGAAGTCGGTTAAAAAATATACGATTATTTATATATAACAAGTGTTTTAAGTGAATTGAACAAAGTTTTTTTTTCATATGTGTTGGTTCTGAAGTGAAAGTTGATGATTCTTACTCTTTTATAAATCAAAAGTTGGTTTGGTCTTGTGTTTTCGTTTAAATTTGATCGAAATCTGACAAGTGCTATTAAAGCTACCTCCAATATGCGTATTTACTTGCTTATTTTTACGTCTACCTTCATTGTATTACTGGTTATTTTAACTGAAGTCCGTTTTTATTTCGTTTGCAAACAAACATAATTATTTTGTTTTATCATTATGTTTTTTTTTTACTTAATGTACTAACTCATATTGCAGTAGGTATAAACCTATCTTTAAGCTTCTAGTTTTGCATCGAACCATAAATTTCTGTGTTATTGTAATAGGAATAATAAATATTCTTTCTATTCTGAATATATGTAAATATACATAATTAAATATTCAGAATAACGTTCTCTTCGCGCGGTTTGCGCATATGCCACTGACAAAATATCAACTGTTTGTGTGTGTGTGTGTATTTTTTTTCCATTCGGTATATATTCTCAAATTAATTTAATATACTAGAACAATTTGACATTTTAGGCCTCTTAAGCTTGGGTAGACGTGGGATTGGTTAACAATCTGATATAATTATTGTATTTAGTTTTTGTGGTAAATTTGGATGCATGTGATTTTTTACTCAGTTTTTACTAAGCTATAATATAGCCCACCCCCTCTCTTCCCGGGGGTGTCGTAAGAGGCAACTAAGTTATAACACTGTTCCACTACCACCTTGGAACTTATAAAGCCAACCGATGGCGGGATGACCATCCAATTTCTGACTTTGAAATACAGAGAGAAAGGCGAAGACGGGCAGCAGCGTCTTCGGCGCGACAAAGCCAGCCCTGCGATCACCAACCCGCCTGCCCAGCGTGGTGACTATGGGCAACGCACATGAGTTTACACCATTTCTCGCGCGAACTTGCGTATATCCAGCAGTGGACTGTGATAGGCTGAAGTGATGATGATGATGATTTTTCACTGCGTAAGTGTAAATAAATGAGCTATTATATTATATAATATATCTGAATCACTTAATGACTTAAAGCAATTCAGTAACAAAAATTTAATTTGTAAATATAATTTAGAACAAATAAATCAAAGAAAGCCGAGGCAGTTACTACATAAAGCACGTCATAGCTTTAATTGCTTGAATTTTTACCCTTCGCATTTGTACTTAGAAATGTACATTGCAGGCGTGTTTGTTTCTATGGCTATGTGTGTTTGCCTGTGTGTGTTTTTACGTATGTGTATGAGAGAAAGAGAAAGAGAGAGAGAGAGAGAGAGAGAGAGAGAGAGCAGCAGTTATATTTATGTCTCTCAAATACAAACTTTGACATGTTGTAATTTTAAAATATGAATAGATTACAATAAATTTTTGTGTAATATGGTGTTTTTTTTTAAATTAATCCTGTAATTTTATACTGAATCAGGCATGTATTGGGTTTAATGGATTTTTTTAAATATAAAGTATAAAAATATTGTGATCTAAACATGATATAATAGAGATGTAGCAAAAAAAGAAATAAAAGAACAAAGTTTGTTTTAAAATAAACTTTACTTTTAAACTTGATTAATGCCACCTTTGCATTTTATTTAACTTTCATCAATTAATATTTACACCACCGAGAGTTGTGCGGATTACAGTTTTCACTGACATGAATCTTTAATTTAGAAATTGTAAAAGCTGATCAATCTTCTTTTCTTATTTCTCAATATTTATGTGATAAAACTTGAGAATTATAATGTGAAACGTAACAATTTAGCTAAGTACGTATTTTTATTTTCATCCTCTCTATCAAATGAACCATGCTGGATTTCAGGATAAAACTGTCTTAGTTTTCAGTATCAACTCAAACGATGCCAAATTTAGTTTCCGATTGTATAGATTACGGCGAAGGTAAAGATAGGCAAAAATATAACATATAAATTTTTGGCATCAGTTGTTTAGAGATTATTAAAAGATTAACTTTAAGGAGTAACGTCTAAAGTAAAATATTCTAGGAATTTGTTCACATTATTGACCATTTTTTGGAAGGAAGCATTCCAGACTGCATTTTCGAGCAGCTCGGTTATTTCTTGCCATTTCTCTTGAGATAATTTGTGAACGGTGTCTGCTGTAATTTTAAGGAGGTAAAATTAAAGATACAAAAAATAGAATCACTAAAATTAGTCTAGCGCTACAAAAATGTAACAATAAATATATTACATAATATTCTTGTATAATATTGTTGTCTGTTTCTAAGGTAGGCAACTAAATACCACGCGCATTAATATACGCAGCAGAGCGAAGCTGACATCCGTGCTGCCCGCTCCGTAGGAGACTACCATAGGGAAGGCGACGCTGATATGCGCTCCTTCACGAGCGTTCACGGTGTCTGCCGGTGCTGTGCAAGGTCACCGCTGGGTTTAAATGTGTTGTCTGGCACATTTTGACAGTATTGGGAACCCTACGGTATATTATATCCGCGCACACTCACCTAAGTCCTTCTGTCCATTGGATAGGTTTCCAAAGTGAATTTTAATACTTAACAGTTCTGGTTTAACTTTGAAATCTTTGACATGTAAATTACTTTTTGTATCAGAGCTTTTAATTATTTCCGTGTTATACTCGGATGTTAAATTATATTCTGCAATTAAGTAAAGCTTATTTTAATGGAAATAAATGGAAGAATGGAAATAAACGGAAGAATGGAAATGATTCACATAGATGCGATGGGCTTTAGGGAAACAAAGTTGAAATAAAAAAAAAACTTCAAAATATTAAGGTAAAACATATTACAGATAAAAAACCCAACCTTAATATTCTAAAAAAATGTATTCATACTCATATATAAATTTTTTAAAAGTATTTTAAGGCAAAGTTTATTTTTACAGATATTTATGCTAAAAATGGCGATAAAAACAATAAATATTACCTGACTCCGCATTAAAATGCCCCTTTTCCTCCACAGGTATTGAGATGAGTTGTCCGCTTATTTCGTAGTCGCCACTTATACTTAGATGAGGACAGTTTACTTCAGAGTATACGTGTCTGAAATCTTCTCTAAATCTGTTTAAAAACAAAAAAAATAACATACATGCATGTCGATTTTTTATTTTTTGGGACATCTTGACACAATACTTACAGATAATATACTTTACAATGATACAGGTAAGGCCAAGAAATATGAATCAGCTAAATCAAAATTAATACACCCAGTGAAAAGTTATGCAGTATAATACAAACGTAGATTGACGAAAAAATAGTCAAGCAAATACGCGTTATTAGATATAACTTGAAAAGTACTTGTTAGATCTCAAACAAATTTAAATGGTGCTACACGATACTCACCACCTTTCTTTTAAAAAAGAATAATCGAAATCGGTCCACCCAGTAAAGAGTTCTGATGTAACATACATAAAGAAGAAAAAAAAAAAAACAGATGAATTGAGAACCTTCCCTTTTTTCGGAAGTTGATTGAAAATAATCTACACTTTCGTAGTAGTATTCTCCTATATGAAGGAAAGGCCTTTACTCACCTGTGGGATGCCTAAAAGGGGAATATATACAGTAAAGGGGAAAGCCTTCTATTGAATAGTACCTATTTGACGATGCGTTGGCGCAATAGTCACAGGTCTGGCTTGTGGCTGTTGTGATGTCGGTTGCGGGTTCGATCCCCGCACTTCGCAAACATTTATAGTAGCCATACAAATTTTTGTCGTAGTCATGGGTGGTGGTGGGCGTTTGTACTTATATATTGAGTGTGTTTCCGGACCCCCTACACAGAAAAAAATCCTATAGAGGGGTATGGAGTGTGGGGTGTTTATATTTATTCATAAAACCTTATCACATATAGAGAGTTTACACTTGCTATACCTATTTTCTAACATATAGCTGAATTTGGACACTCGCATAAAAAAGTATCGATTACCAAACTTACTTTAAATTTATAAATTTGCATTTAGCATAACCAGAAATAGTGCTGTTGTACAATGTATAGTTCAAGCCAGATAAAACTCCTTCAATATTTTCCAAGAATTGAGGGTCAGAGCTCTCAATACCGAAATCTGGTATTCCTCTGACTACTTGTAGTACTATAGTTTTTAAGCCATTCTCAAAGCACTTTAGATCATTTCTTTTGCACGGTGAAGTGATACTACCTAAAATAAAACATTCAAAATTGAAGTGAAATGATAATGATATTAAAAACCGGAATGTTTGGCGAATGAAGTAGTGACGCTTACACATCTTTATATTCATCAAGAGATTGTATATGAGTATAATTAATGTTCTTCTTTTTTGAATATTCGAAGACACCGTCTATCAATGTAGTAATGTTCAATTAATCAAAAATCTTCAAATATTTGGAAAATCCAAAAGTACATGCCTCCACGTCCTCTAGTAGCTTGTTAAGAAACTAATGGTCGAACGTACAATGATTGTAAGTTCGATTCTTAACATAAACATACTATTTTTATAAAATTGTACAAAAACGTAATTAGCGTTTTAAGCTACTTTCAATAATTCAGTGTTTTACTAAACGAATAGATGAAATATTTAAAACTCATCGTAATAAAGCGATAAGTCTTTTAATTAATAAAAATAATTAATTGATTAAAATTAAATTAAACTTACTTGATGAAGCTCCATTTCCAGCACATAATGTTAAATTGCAAACTATAACAAATGATAAGAACAGTGACAAACGCATTGTATTAGTTCCTCGTGTAATAATTACAACATTAGTGTGTGACTGAAAGCAACATAAATGTCGATTATATACTATCTTATCTCAATTCCTAATTAAACCGAAATAAAAGAACATTAATAGAATAAGTATAATACATCATTAAAAATAAATGTATATCTTTTTTTTAATGAATGTTAAAATAAGTTTATACCATTAATATACAGGCTGGATACAAACAAACGACATTTAACTGAACTAAGTAGGCTGCTACATTCAATTATTATTTCAAAATTGTATACAAAAAGTTAGTCAAAAATAAGAAGGCTACATTCAATTATTATTTCAAAACTGTATACAAAAAAAAAGTCAAAAATAAGCAGTGCTTTTAGTTCAAGTCGCATACATAATTATGTTATGCCTAAACTAGGTACTGTTGTTTATATTGGACTGATTTATTGTTTGTAGCATGCAAATTGTACGTATTGTATGTGGTTTGATTTAATGACTTTCGGTTTAATTCACACAGAATAATTATGCTTATTTGTCTGTATTTTTATTACATTATAGAATATTCGCATATTGTATATATATATATATATATATATATATATATATATATATATATATATATATATATATATATATATATATATATGTATGTATGTATGTACATATATGTCAGTGTTTATTAATTTTCACATTTTGCCTACTTTATCAAATTGTATGTCTACCTCAGTTTTCATGGAAGGAACCCACGTTTTAAAGCCCTGGTACATTTCTAGTTTTATTTGCTATTGTTTTGATGTTAATTAATTGTGGTCTGCATTAATGATAGTAGTAAATTACAGAACATTTTTTGTTGTGTTATTTTATAATGTTTGTTAAGACCATATGTCACTGTTTGTCAGTTAAGGTCTTATGTCACGGAGTTAATTTTTGATATATTGATCCAGTTCTGGACAAAATTCACTCATATAGTCAATCATCAGAAGCCAATTCTGTGCTGCCCGTCTTTGGCCTGTGTTTTTTAAAGCTAGCAGGTAGATGGCTATCCTGCCATCGGTCGGCTTTATAAGTGCCAAGGTGGTAATGGAACAGTGTTATCTATATATGGGTGACAATATTCTTTACTACCGTAGCCACACATAATTAATCAATAGGATACTGAATTATAAGTATTAATATTATATAGTATGGATTATGAATCATATAGCGTACACAAGATTGAGTGTAATTTGTTTATAGCGGGTCTGAAAAAAAAACTACCTTCTTTAGTTTTCGTTTTATTTTGGTTTTCTATTTTTAGGAAGTAACATTTTTAAAATTTTAAATAGAATTTTTATACCTAAGCTCTACAATATTATTATAGAGAATAAATTTATTGTTACAATCAAAATTAAAATCAAAATCAAAAATAGCTTTATTCAAATAGGCCCCAAGAGCACTTTCGAATCGTCATTTTACAAATTAAAACGTTAAAAATAAATTATTATTTTTGTAAAAGTTAAGCTACCACCGATTCGGAATGTAGATTCTGCAGAGAAGAATCGACAAGAAACTCCGCAGTTACTCTTTTGAAAAATAAAATATAAACTGTTTTTAGTACCAAATTAGTAACATGTTGCATAAAATACAGCGCCACAAAGTCCGCACATCTTTATCAACTATGTAATCCTGCACCGAATAATAAACTTTATCTATTATTATTTTTTAAATAAAAACTTTAAATTTATGTTGAGACAATTCCAAAATATACCAATAAATACCAATTTCTGAAACTTCTATTCATCTCATGTAGTAATTTTTTGGCACAATTTTAACAAAAATTGGTGAAATCGACACATGACAGAAACGAATGGAGAACACTCCTTTTGTGTATTTGGTTAAAATAAAATGACTAAATTAGTGAATCTTCCACTGCAACGTACTCCAGATACTTGTTGACACTTTTTGATAGTGTATCAAGAGATTTATACCAAATAGGGTATTGGATTAACTTTGTGATTTTTAGCCAGTTGTCATGAGCAAACTTGTGAATGGCATCCGCTGTAAATAAAAAATAATATAAATTAAGATTGATCAATTTATCGATATTCATTATCACAGCCTTTCGCAGTCCACTACTGGACATAGGCCTCCACAACTTTACACCAAAAATGGCGTGAACTCATGTGTTTTGCCCATAGTCACCACGCTGGGGAGGCGGGTTGGTGACCGCAGGGCTGGCTTTGTCGCACAGAAGACGCGGCTGCCCGTCTTCGGCCTGTGGATTTCAAAGCCAGCAGTTGGGTGGTTATCCCGCCATCGTTCAGCTTTTTAAGTTCCAAGGTAGTAGTGAAACTGTGGTATCCCTTAGTCACCTCTTACGACACCCACGGGAAGAGAGGGGGGGTGGCTATATTCTTTGATGTCGTAACCACACAGCAATTTATCGATATTAACGACAGTGAATTTCAATAAAAGGTCAAAAAATAGTGTAATCCAGTTTAAAGGAAGCATAAACAGTATAATAAATTTGTTTTAATCTTTTGATTGAACGCTTGGATTTTTTAAGTGTCGGTTTTTAAAACTTCTAGTCTTAATTATTGGTAAATTTTGTGCTAGAGCTCCAATAGGTAATATAGATTCAATTCACTTTGATTTTATTTTGGAACAACAAGGATATATAGACACCTGCAATATCAGAAGCATCCCTATTCCCCTACCCCCCACCACCCCAGGAGCTCTGCTCACCTTACTCGCCACAATAACACAGCACTGCCTGAAAGCAGTATTATTTAGCTGTGATCTTCTTTATGACCGAGGTATTTCCTCATTTGGGCTGCACCAGATTTTGAGCAGGATATTCACTGCTGTGCCTACCCCAGTGAAATTTAAGATTAAAGTTCTCTTTTTTAATGTGCTTAATACTAAATTGTATGAGAATGTAGGAAACATAAAATACATGCACGAGATTTAAACATACAATTTTAAAGATATATTTTCAACAAGTTTTATTCATTTTATTTTGTCTTGGCATTTTTTTTTTTGCAAAATAATCTTTTTTACTGTGTACTTACCTTGTTCTTTTTTACCGTTGAACAAGTTTGTAAATTCGTATATAATAGGTTTTGTTGGTACACTATCCACTTTGAATTTTTTTATTACAAAATGAGTTTTTCCATCGTTCCCTTTAATTTTTTCTAGTTGAGTATCAACGGTCACAAGAAATAATCCTGTAAGTAAGAGTTTTATGTAATTTATTTTTAAAATAAAATAAATCGACAAGTCATACAACGTAGGTAGACGAAAAAATAGTCAAGTCTCATTATCAAAGATCACTCCAAAAGTTGTAAGCAGATTCCGATGAAATTTAAATGTGACCACATGTAAACATCGGCTTTCGATTAAATTAAAAATCATCAAAATCGGTATACCCAGTAAAAAGTTATGCGGATTTTCAAGGGTTTCCCTCGATTTCTCTGGGATCCTATCATTAGGTCCTGATTTCCTTATCATGGTACCACACTTAGGATAAAAAAGAAATCAAAATCGGTTTAAAAATGAGGTCATCAGTTACAGCATAATTTAACGAGTGAACAATCAAAGTGATCACGTTGTATCAATGTAGTAATCCTAATCATATAAAAAAGCGAAAAGAAGGATAAATAAAAACTATTTTTATTATTTACTTATTTATATATCACGATTCAGCGTATAATATCCCACTGGTAGAGTATAAAAAGCCTCTTTCTCTATGTAGAAGTAGGGTCGGAGTTTAATCGACCGGTGTCAATGATAACAACCAGAACCAACTGCTTAACATATTTTCCGAGGCATGGTGGAGAGACCCATAAGGACAGATAACCAGACCAAAAAGCAATATTTGTACAAATACAAATATCCATCCTGAGCGGGAATCGACCCCGCAATCGCCGGTGTGTGAGCGACCAAACGGTAAAGGCATCACTAGACCAGAGCGATGTTATTATCTATGTATGATAATGTATTAAACTTAGGCCGCCTACATCAAACGTCAATTTCGTCGTCAGATCGTCAGCGCACGACGTTGCAGCGCGACAAAGTTGCGCATACTCTTGCGCATACGTGTTGAGTTTGATGTCGATGATAAGTGGATGGTACTGTCGCTTGGGCACGTTTTCTAAAGTTTGTTCTATTATATATATGACAATTTTATGGTGGAGTTTGATAGAGTGACCAGAAAGAACTTTGGTTGATTGTCTCCAAATATGGATAATAAGTGTGATAAGGAAATATTAAAAATACTAGGAGGTGCTACGTCTGTCTACGTTTGGGACATAAATATATATTTTTTATATTGATGGTATGTGGGGCCGTCATAATAATGATTATAATAATGATACTGAATCAGGTGACTGGAAAGATTCTAAATTATAATGTATGATAATAAAATCATATAATTAAGAGATGCTTCAGACAACTCCTGGTAAAATAAATATTTTATATAAATAAATATGCGTGATGGAGCGACACGTACAAAGAGTTAGTTGGGGATCCTTTCAACAAAGTGATTTATAGTACGATACAATAAATTGACGTATAGGTTGAGGTTATTGTATAAAACTCCGGTCGGTACACCGTGTGTCCTTCGCGCTGTAGCCTAGAGTAGTGTGTGTACCAAAAGGTACTGCTGTGCTTTTTTCGATTGACGTTATGATGTCTTGAGTTACGTTTTTCGTTGAATAACTATACCAAAACCACGACCAGATGTTGCTTAGCATTGCAGACGCCATTACGGTAATCGAAGTGATACGGTACCGTGTTGGACCTTCACTGTGGATTTCTTTCAAATTGTTTGAGCATTGAACGCTTATGTGTGATGTGCTTTTGTTGCAAATGACTCGTCTTTATAGGAAGTTCTCTCAGTTGAGACTAAGGATCACATTCTTGATGGCAGTGACACAAATATATTCAGCTGTTGCATCTTTCACAACTGTTGAAGTTCGGTAATATAGTTATATTTAACGTTTGTATTGAACAATATCAGGCACACTATAAACTGCTGATCTCTGTTGAGAAAAGTTCAACGACGTGTGGTCGGAACTTACGTAAGAGGCGGGAGAGGAGGCTCTTTACCTCTACCCCCTTTGTATATTTTACTAAACAATTAAATATAAATATACACATGAGAAACAACTGCTTCTCTCAAAAACTTATATAAGTTGTTAATAGAAATGAGATCGGGACTTTATAATTATTTACACCAACTTACTGCTATTGTAAATATTTTTGATAAATATCTTAGAATCTTTTTAATATTTTAACATTTACCTGTATGAAATGTAAAATCTCCATTTCCTTGAATAGGCAATAAGATAAGCTGTCCGCTAATATCGTATTGACCATGTAGATGAAATGAAGGGCAATAAGCGTTGCAGCGCACGCTTGTCATGTCCTCGTTGAATCTGAATAAATTATAAATACTTATAATTTAAATGATTGCGTTAAAAAATGACTTCAATTATATCGACAAGTAATACAACGCAGGTAGACGAAAAAATAGTCAAGTAAATACGCATTATCAAAGATTACTCCAAACGTTGTAATCAGATCTCGATGGAATTTTAACGTAAGCACATGATAAACGGCTTTAGATTAAATTAAAAATCATCAAAATCGGTACACTCAGTAAAAAGTTGTGCGGATTTTCGAGGGTTTTCCACGATTTCTTTGGGATCACATCGTGAGATCCTAGTTTCCTTATCAAAATCGGTTCATAAACGACGAAGTTATCGCCGAACACACACACACACACACACACACACACACACACACACACACATATATACGGTCGAAATGAGTAAGCTTCTCCTTTTTTGAACTCGGTTAAAAATATTATAAAGCTAATACATTTTAGAAGTCTTGTTTTTAAAACTAGTTATACAAAATCTTACAAATGAAGCTAATATTCTTAATAGAACATCTTTTGTAGACTAAAAGATGATTTAATACAGTCAAGAGTAATACAGTCTACATCTTTAAATAAATATTAATGAATAGCTTAACTGTATGTACGAGCATGACTATTTGACTATATGACTGTATGATTATATGACTTTGCTATGACTTCAGATCGGCTGCACCAAATTTGATGTTTTTTGTGAGTTTATATCGTCATGACAAGGTTTATATAAAAGAAAGGTTAAAAAAAATTATATTCATGACAGAAAAATTAGTTTGCTTAGAAGTTCGCCGGTTATAAGAATAATTTATTTGTGATCTATCATAACCATGACTTCTTTCATTTTCACAGCCAAAAACAGTCCAATCCTTACTAACTAACGAATTCGAGTACGTTTATTTTATTAGCACAACGATAACTATTTATATATTTATTACATTAGTTTGACTTATTTTGAAGGAGGAACTAAAAATAATAACAGCATACTTACGTTATATTTGATAGTCTACAATCTTTAAATCCAGTAACAGTACTATTAAACAGTATTAATTTTAATTTAGGCAAATTTTCTTCAATAATATCATTGAATAGAGGATCAGCGCTGTCCACTCCGAGTTCTGGTATACCAGTAAGTATCCGAGGTAGTGCAGCATTTACCGTTTGCTCTAGACAAGACGAGTCGCTTACTTTGCATGGTGCAAATAGGCTAGCTAAAACATATTGTTGAAAAATTACTGCTTAAAATTTAAAACTTGAGTTTTATGTAAATTCAACAAGTGCCAATTATTTCTGGATTTCATGGTTATAAATATATTTTGCGCTATGTTTTTGTTGCTATTGTTAGTATAGTAATTCTCTTAGAAAATATATCAAAAGCTTACAATTAATTGAACAAAGAATTATTAAGAAGAATGCATGATTTTTATTTTTTTATAAATAATTCATGATTGATGATGTTTTTTAATTAAGGAAAACAAATTATAAGTTCTAATTACCGTATATTTTGCACCAACAATTTATTCTCAATTATTGTGGTTTATATTTTTTTATTGTATTCATTATATAATCGAAAAAAAATATCTTTAAAATTATTAAATTAACTGGTCATTTTCATTTTAATAATGAAAGTGTTTGTTCATTTGCTACTGTACTACGCCCCGCGGTTACCTTCGAGTAATTTTCTATCCCGCGAGAATGTCACAAGCCTATGTACTACCGTGATTAATATTTTGAAACTCCCGATGTTTCGGCGTCGTTGTAGCCGCCATATTTGCGGTTTAAAAACTTAATATAAATAAAAATATAAATAAAAACAAATATCCAGAAACAGTTAGGAATTTTGTGAACAAGAAAAAGTTTAAAAACTAACAATTGAATGTCAAAATTTAAATGTAAAAAAAAGCTTATTTAAAACATTATCGTTCTTAAGTTTTTTAAGTGTTCATGTATGTCAAATGGAAAAAAGTGCGTACGTACAAAGTACATATCAGCAGTGAAACTTCTTTGGCAAACTAATTTTTAAATCTCGTTCTATCTAAAGCTTCAGATTCCCGTTTTAGCGCCATCGGCAAAAACGTTGCCATGTCATCAAAACGCCGTTTTATTCGTAAGAATATTACCCTCATGCGCCTTAAGAATTCACTTAAAAAATTTACATTATAAACAATTAAACATATTCAAGGTTGTATTGTCCATTATTCGAAAGATATTTTTTTTCGGTTACTAAAAATATAAACAAAACACATACTATATTATTAAGGGCAGTGAAAAAAATTAGTTTTGGGAAAATCGAAAAAATAAAATAAAATTGCATTTAATTAAAAAGACGCTTTTGTACTCGCCGTGATTTCGAATTAAGATAAAATTGTCACAAAAATATAAAAATATATTCGGTTCAAAATACGTGAACCTTTTCGTTTTTTGAACACAGAAACTATGATATAATACCGTAATTAACTGAAATAAAGAAATTGGTAAACTCAAGCACAAAGCAAATACAATAATAAAGATTTACAATGAACATTATTTACAAGCAGAGAGAGAACCCGTAACGGTTAACGCAAAGAAACAAGTATTTTCTTATTTAATTAGCTTAAACCTTAAAACATGTAAAAACAGAAAAAATTAAATCATTGAGAAAACTATTTTATCACAATTGTTTTACTTACCTGATAAAACTCCACTAGCTAAGTACATAATTAATAAAATTGGCAACGATCGAAGATACATCTCGTAGTGGTTTCTAAACGTTTATTCCCAAGAAATTAAACACACAATCAGTATACTCGTATATATATATATATATATATATATATACATCCTGCTAATAATTAGGCGTCCCACATGGGCCGAAATGCATCTAAACTGGCGTCCACCTCCTTTAGACGTCCGCATATCGGACGCCACTTTTTTAATCGATGTCCTATTAGTCCTTTTGGCTCTAGCTACCTGTACAACAAAAATCGCCGGAAGGCAAAAAATCGTTGAGACATTTGCATTTGTATAACTAAAACTTCCGCGAAATTCCGCACCAACGGTGCAGCGCTAGTCTAGCGCGTATATCGACAGAGCGTATACTCTGCTAAAACTCTTCCGATACAACCGATTATTTGACGTCCTATTGCGACGTTGCCAAACTGACTGTATTTGAAGGTTTTGAAATATTCAATTAAGTCAAAACAAATCATTTAAAAACAGTTTGCCGAAGTTGCTACGCACGTGTCGCTGCTTATTTGACGCTCGGTTGCAATATACTGCTTAAGTAGTAAAATAAAATAAAAGTACACTTAAAAAGAAAAAGTGAGGCTTTAACGAATTTACGAATTGAATTTACATATTAAGCGGAAAAGTGACACTATTTTGTCATAAAAATAAAAATATTCCATGGAAGCCAGGCTGGGTAGCAGTCTTTGAATTTGAAAAAACAAAGGTTCTGTTACATTTAATACATTTTTGCAATGATTTTTTATTTGGTTACTGAGCGCCCCTCTGAAAATTTGTGTTTTTTGTTTAGTGACGGTTTGGTCATGGACGTCGAATATGTAGTGGTTCGAATAGTAGGTATACAGGTTTACGACGTCCGTATATAAGGTAAGGGCTACGCAATACGTAACACATATACGGACGTTAGTTTGACGCATACTGTTATTAAGGATACGAAGTTTTTTTTGCAGCTGTTCTGGCTTTTGACCCAATCCAGGCTACACGCAATGCCGTCAAAAAACTTTGAGACACTTTTAGACAATGAAAGTTTTAGAATTGCTCTCGGTCTCCGGTTGGGAGCTCCACTGTGCTTTGAACACAGATCTCCGTGCGGAAAAGAGTTCGACTCTTTCGGACTACACGGTCTTTCCTGTAACAAGAGTTCAGGTAGGTTTTCCCGCCACAGTTCCCTTGCCACCATCGACGTTCCTGCTCTTATCGAGCCTACTGGAATTAGTCGCAATGATGGCAAGAGACCTGATGGATTGACGTTGGTTCCCTGGGAAAGGGGACGGGCGCTTTTGTGGGATGCAACCTGCGTTGACACACTTGCTCCTTCTCATGTCAGGGAAACAGCCTTAAAAGCGGGAGCCACAGCGGAAAAAGCTGAAACGAATAAACGGCACAAGTATTCGTCATTAATTTCAAATTACATCTTTGTGCCATTTGCAGTCGAAACACTTGGACCTTGGAGTAGCAGTGCTAAATTTTTTTTAAATTAAACGAGCAATTCTTGTATATATATATATATATAGAATCTGAATCTCGGAAACGGCTCCAACGATTTTCATAAAATTTAGTATTTAGGGGGTTTCGGGGGAGATAAATCTATCTAGCTAGGATTCATTTTCAGGAAATGTCGTTTTATCCCTGTTTTTAGGAATTGAAAAAAATATCGTTAGAATACGAAGGTAAATTTCGCATAAGTCAATGTAGTTGAAATAGCTCGGTGGGAAATGGGCCGCTCGGGATCAACCGAGAAGATCATGGTTCAAATCCACATGTCCCTGATCAATTGTTTTTTCTTTTTCTTTTTCTAATTGCACTCGCTATTTTTTATTTAAATAGACTGTTCTTATTTTTTATTATTATGTCGGTAAAATCGAAAAATATTATTCATATTTTATCAATATGTAATTCGTATTTATACTTTATGATTTCCAAAAAACACGATTTACTAAAAATACCGAGCTTAGCTCGGTCAACCGGGTACTTTTTTTTAAATAAGATAACTTTACTTACTTACTATGAGTAAAGATTAACACCTCGCCTTATTGCCTCCACTGGTGACAAGAGGGCTGGTGCATTTTTTTGCCCAGAGAATCGGCATAGCGATTCAACGAGAAAATTTGTCAGCATTCTTGACACGATTCCACGCGGACATGATTTATACCAAAACTATCTGTAAATATTTAGTTCTTAAGTTGTGAATTGTAAATATGTATAATGTTTAATAAACTATTGTTATCCACTTAAAAAAAGAGAACTTAGAAACCTACTTAAAAGATATACTTTATATTTTATAAGTAAATATTGTTTGACGACGTTTAAATTTGCCAGACGACGACTTAGGTAAATCATTCTAGTGAAATAGAGTTAAGTAGTTAGACTATTTAGTCTGTATAAAAAATATTTTAGCCATGAGACATTTTATATTGAAAATGATAATAATATGTTGTTTGTAAAAGCAGGTGGCACAACTATTTGTGGCTATAAAACTTAATTAACCTATAAGATTCGTCAGCGAAGAAGAAAAAATAATATCCTCGTATTCTTGAATACCCAGTTACCCATGTTCTAAAATTACTTGAAATCCGTTTAGCTGTTTTGGTGTGATGAAGACACAACGACACATACAAACATATAAAAAAAATGTTCGATTCAGTAGCCTGTATTCATAGACCGTATCACTTTTTTTAAATATCTTCAATGTACAGAAAGTATCCGTGGCAGGATAAGGGAACATTATTTATTATTATTCTTTGAGTCAAAGAATACTTATAACAAATGGACACAACGATAAATAATTATTTATTATATTATTATTCTGATGATGTGCTACGTCGTCAATAATTAAAATGTTAAAAGCCTAAATAAAATATATGTTGCAGCTTATTAAGAGAGCTATTATAAGATGAAAAATTGGAGGTGTTCCTATGACCGTTACATGTTAAAATTTCAACGAGCGTAATAGAATTATTTCTTAAGTTAACGATAGATGATCATCACACCTACTAGAAAACTGGCAACGTCGCATTTCAGCTTACTTCTCACTCATTTCATCATTACTTATATAGGACGCTAAATAATCGGTGCATTAAGTGAGGCTATATGGATATATGGAGGAAGCAATAACATAAGTATCATGAAAGGGGTTCATAAATGGTTGGGCACAACTGTAAGCAGAATATTCTCAAAAAAGAAATTGAAAGAAATTGATATAACCCACGGAATTTAAAATGAAAAAAATAAGCAACATTCGCAGAAAAAACATATAAAATGTAAGCATAACTGAGGGACGTCGTAATAACGCAGTTCGTGCTTGACGCCAAAAATGTATCTGGATGTATATATATATATATATATATATATATATATATATATATATATATATATATAATTTGTGCCTACTTACTATATGATATCATGAATAGATAACAATTGATTATAATTAATTACCGTTTAGTAAAACTTTAGGTACAAAGAAGATGCTTGTATGATTTATTTTTCATGTAAGGTTTTTAAATTTATGCTTAAAATTATCGAGTAACGAAATGAAAGTTTCTTGCTCAATATCTGGAGTAGTCCAATTGGAAAAGTTGTTCAAACTTAATAAACAATTCAAACTAATCACAACCAAAAACAGTGCTAGATAATGTGTTTTGTATCTAGCTATATATTATTATATAGCTGAGTTAGAATCGGTAATGCCTTTGTGATGCTCGAAGCATTCCAGATGTCCATGGGGTACGGTAACCCATTCCGGCAGACTGAAAGTTTATTAGCAATTTCACTTGTATGCAGCCTTGCCATAAAGCCTTGCTTAATTTCAAATCTTCATTAATATCAAATCCCACGAGCCTTCCCAGCGAGGTGACTATGGGCAACACACATGAGTTTGCGCCATTTTTGGCGCGAAATTGTGGAGGCCTATGTCCAGCAGTGGACAGCAATAGGCTGAAATGATGAGATGATCTGAAAATACTATTTGCTGTAATGTATTACAAAAAAAATAATTAGATACTTGATTTAGGAGAAGGGAAAACACACGAGTACACGCCATTTTTGGCGCGAACTTGTGGAGGCCTATGTCCAGCAATTGACTGCGATAGGCTGATATGTGTGTGTGTGTGTGTGTGTGTGTGTGTGTGTGTGTGTGTGTGTGTGTGTATGTGTGTGTATAAAAGTTGTTTCGAATCAGTTCATTTACTTCTGGTATAAGAATAAAAACGAACACGAAATCAACTCATAAAGTTCTGATTGTCAATCTTTTGTGCTATTTGCTTTGATAGGAAAAATATTCAGGAAAACCAAATTCGTAACTCAAGTGATACATTCTTGTCAATTGCATGTTATGAATGACAAACGCTCGCGAATCGTTTCAAACAGATTTCGCGCGAATGGCGCGAACTCATGTGTGTTGCCCATAGTCATAGTTTAACTAAGGTAGGGCACAGCAGGAATTTCCTGCTCAAAATTTGGAGCAGCCCGACTGGAGTAGTACCTCGACCTTAGAGAAGAGCACAGCTAAATAATATTGTTTTCAAGCAGTATTGTGTTCCTGTTGGTGAGTAAGGTGACCAGAGCTCCTGGGGATTGGGGATTTGGTCGGCAACGCGTTTGCAATGCTTCTGGTGTTGCAGGCGTCTATAAGTTACGGTAACCTCTTACCATCAGGTGAGCCGTACGCTTGTTTGCCGACCAAGTGATATAAAAAAAAAGTCACCATGCTGGGCATGCGGGTTGGTGACCGCAGGGCTGGCTTTGTCGCACCGAAGACGCTGCTGCCCGTTTTTGGCCTGTGCATTTCAAAGCCAGCAGTTGGATGGTGTTCCCGCCATCGGTCGGCTTATAAGTTTAAAGGTGGTAGCGGAACTGTGTTATCCCTTCTTCTTCTTAAGGTGCCGTCTCCTTGCGAAGGTTGGCAATCATTAGGGCGATTTCAACTTTTGAGACCGCTGCTCTAAAAAGTGATCTTGTGGTCTTCCCGAACCACTGGCGCAAGTTCTTTAGCCACGATATCCTTCTGCGGCCAGGCCTCCTTCTGCCTGCTACTTTTCCCTGAATAATAAGTTGAAGGAGTTCATATTTTTTGGTGTTATCCCTTATTCGCCCTTATTCTTTGATGCCGACACACACACACACACACACACACACACATTTCTGATCATCTATACCGACTTATAACATAAATGTAGCGGATATAATCTTGAACATTAAAGATAATTATGTAAAAAAAATATTTGAATGTCATTCTAGAACTATAATGTTACATAAAATTTACACTATGGCCTGTATAATAAGATGTATTAAAATAAAACTGACTACGATTCAAATTCATACTACGAGCTATATATGGTCTCCTAAGAAAAGAGTTATTATAATTATTAACCTTGCCTTGTCCGATTTGATGACACTGTTGTAGTACATAGGAGACGTTTTGAAATTTTGCCTGCAGATTTTTCAATTTATTTGTTTCGTATAATTTTAACGGAGGTAGGGCACAGCAGGAATTTCCTGCTCAAAATCTGGAGTAGCCCGACTGGGGTAGTACCTCGACCTTACAGAAGATCACAGCTAAATAACACTGTTTTCAAGCAGTATTGTGTTCTTGTTGGTGAGTAAGGTGACCAGAGCTCCTGGGGGGCATTGGGGATTGGGTCGGTAACGCACTTGCGATGCTTCTGGTGTTGCAGGGGTCTATAAGCTACGATAATCTCTTACCATCGGGTGACTTATCAATTTTTTTCCTCATATTAATTATAATTTTATTGAAACAATGATAAAAAATTTATTCAAGTTACGTGATATGCGTGCGTATGACAAATAAAAAATAAATGTATAGTTGTAATGAATATAATAAATAATATATTTAAATTGACTATATCGACAAGTATAACGTAAGTAGACAAAAAATAATCAAGTAAATAAGCGCTATCAAAGATTACTTAAAATCGATAAACCCAGTGAAAAGTTATGCGGTTTTATTACAACGTAGGTCGACGAAAAAATAGTCAAGTAAATACGCATTATTAGATATAACTCTAAAAGTACACGTCAGATCTCAATTAAATTTAAATGGGACCAAATGACACGCAACAAATTTTAGTTGAAATAAAATTCATCGAAATCGGTCGACCCAGTATAAAGTTCTGATGAAACATACATAAAAAATACAATCGAATTGTGAACCTTCTCCTTTTTTGAAAGTCAGTTAATAAAGGGGAAAGATATGTTTGTTTGTTTGTATTGAATAGGATCCGAAACCACTGAACCAATTTGAAATATTCTTTCACTTTTGGGAAGCTACACTATCCGCGGGTGACATAAGCTATGCATAACATACATTTAAAACATATATTTAAAAAATATATTTAAAAATGTCCAAATTTCGGCAAGGATTGCCGCCTGCAATTCCTGCCCTCGTCACGATGACCCGTTACGGACGTCGCAGCAGGGTCTTGTTGGCGCGACCAAGGGCGGCCGCTCAGAGATGGTACTTGGCGCTCGGACCACCCACGTTCGGTAGCAGTCTTCCTAGTGAGGCGGCGGCTCCCATGATTCTCGGGGCTAGCTGGGCAAAATAAGCCCCGAAAGTCCACTTCCCGTCCAGGGTGAGACCGAGGAACTTCATCTGGGTCCCTATCTGGACCAGAACCCCATCCAGAGTCACCCGCGTATCTGAACAGGGCCCTCCTGAGGCCCATGGAAAAGTAGGGCCTCGGTCTTCGTCAGGGCGACTTTTAGCCCCAGGGCTCGTATACGGCT
Source organism: Melitaea cinxia (assembly GCF_905220565.1). Classification (NCBI taxonomy): domain Eukaryota; kingdom Metazoa; phylum Arthropoda; class Insecta; order Lepidoptera; family Nymphalidae; genus Melitaea; species Melitaea cinxia. Next base: position 5,086,187 of record NC_059405.1, on the reverse strand, counting down.
TACCACGAGTGTTGTGCTGGCCATGGCCTACCGTATCACCTCCGCGAGGTCCCTCCCTTTGCCCATGACCAGGGTGTCATCGGCGTAGCATGAGACCCATACACTGTGGAAGCACCCAGCCGTACTCAACGTTCAGCACTAACCCCTGTGGAATTCCGCACGAGACGCGACGTCACCTCAGACCGTTGCACCCCGGCACCAGGACCTTGCGACTTTGGAGGTAGTCTCCAAAAAGCCTCCGCAGATACAGGGGCACCCACAGGGCACGCAAAAGTGGTGGAGGAGTGACTCCTGTATCGGTTCGCGTGGGAGGCTGATGACGGCGTCGGCGATGTTCAGCGAGGCAACCAACGCCTTTTTCCCCTCGCGGACCGCTGCCTGCGTCTATCCTTTGAACCAGGGCAGGGTGTCTAATGTCCGCCCCGCCCCGAAATTAGCTCAGTCTTTCGTGGCCATGTTTGCTGTAAAGTACCAGGAACGTCGGGCATTTACAAAACATCATAAACCGCGATAAAATCCGAAAAAGTTATTTCATTGTAAATATCATATCAAAAATTGACCGCTCCAGCGGGATTCGAACCCTCGTCTCCGACTGACCGTGTCGGCGCTCTAGCCAATTAAGCTATGGAACGATGTACCCGCTAGAGCGAAATTCTTGATATGATGATTTTTACTTTCGGTTTAAGCGAACCGTGACGCCGTCTATAGTGAGTTCTTTACAGAGACCCGTAACTATTCAAAGTTTCATATTACAATGAAAATCTTTGACAGGAGACGACACCATGCTATTTTTAATATGTACGATTTTATTTTTGTGTTACCCACAATTAGGAATTCTAAACATTTTTGAATATCATATCAAAAACTGACCGCTCCAGCGGGATTCGAACCCGCGTCTCCGACTGACCGTGTCGGCGCTCTAGCCAATTAAGCTATGGAACGATGTACCCGCTAGAGCGAAATTCTTGATATGATGATTTTTACTTTCGGTTTAAGCGAACCGTGGCGCCGTCTATAGTGAGTTCTTTACAGAGACCCGTAACTATTCAAAGTTTCATATTACAATGAAAATCTTTGACAGGAGACGACACCATGCTATTTTTAATATGTACGATTTTATTTTTGTGTTACCCACAATTAGGAATTCTAAACATTTTTGAATATCATATCAAAAATTGACCGCTCCAGCGGGATTCAAACCCGCGTCTCCGACTGACCGTGTCGGCGCTCTAGCCAATTAAGCTATGGAAGGATGTACCCGCTAGAGCGGTTCGAATCCCGCTGGACCGGTCAATTTTTGATATGATATTCAAAAATGTTTAGAATTCCTAATTGTGGGTAACACAAAAATAAAATCGTACATATTAAAAATAGCATGGTGTCGTCTCCTGTCAAAGATTTTCATTGTAATATGAAACTTTGAATAGTTACGGGTCTCTGTAAAGAACTCACTATAGACGGCGTCACGGTTCGCTTAAACCGAAAGTAAAAATCATCATATCAAGAATTTCGCTCTAGCGGGTACATCGTTCCATAGCTTAATTGGCTAGAGCGCCGACACGGTCAGTCGGAGACGCGGGTTCGAATCCCGCTGGAGCGGTCAATTTTTGATATGATATTCAAAAATGTTTAGAATTCCTAATTGTGGGTAACACAAAAATAAAATCGTACATATTATTTCATTGTGAGTAAAATTCTCGTAAACATTAGAAAACAATTATTAAAGATTAGCTTAGTTTTTTTTTTGGTTGATTTGAGATTGCTGGATAACATCGGGGATATTAAATATGTTTGTGATGTATTTATTTTTAAAATGTAGCAATTTTTTTTTGATTTGCTTGTATAACTCATTGTCGGTATTTTAAAATGTATTTAAAATGTTTCTTGACGTTCGTTAAGTGTAGGTATAATCACCTTATGGCGAATGAAATGTTTGTATTTAATTTTATCTTATATCTAATATTAACTGTGTGGCTACGGCATTAAAGAATATAGCCACCCCCTCTCTTCCCGTGGGTGTCGTAAGAGGTGACTAAGGGATAACAGAGTTCCACTACCACCTTAGAACTTATAAAACCGACCGATGGCTTTGAAATACACAGCACAGACAGACAAACGGGCAGCAGCGTCCTAGGCGCGACAAAACCAGCTCTGCGATCACCAACCCGCCTGCCCAGCGTGGTGACTATAGGCAACACTCATGAGTTCGCGCCAATTTTGGCGCGAACTTGTTTAGGCCTATGTCCAATAGAGGACTGCAATTATAGGCTGCAATATTTTTATCTAAAAATTTAATAACAAAGTCATATACAAGACTAACATTTTTAACAAGACATGCTGTATATACTAAATTTATGTTGTGAATAGGAGTATTGGTCACTAACATCTGAAGTACCTAAAATTTTCCTAATAACGTCAGTAAAAGTTAAAATTTATGTGTTTTCAGATTCTGAGTATAATTAAAAATACATTTTTATAAATAGAAAAGTTTACGAGTTAATGTCCCTTAATGTATAATTTCTTTCTATAAATTCGTCTAGAATCTGATAAAATTCAGTCTTGATTCATTTTATTATTTATTTACATTTTTTTGCAAACCAACACAAAAAGTAACAAAAATTTAATTCAGTAAACAAAAATGATAAAGTTGCATTAGTTGCAACAGGCGGCCTTATCGCTATCGCAGCGATTTCTTCCAGGCAATCTTTGGGCATAAGATTAGAATTGATTGTTAGTGGGGATAGGGGCGCAAAATATGTACTATCAGACATAAACATAAATACATATTATACTCGTATATAATCATATTACATACACATATACAAACCAATACACCCACATAAATACATACATATACACTTACAGAAATAACTACATAAACAAATAATAATTTTGTTCTAACTTTGCTTTTATCTCTGAGGCCGGATAGCGGGTAAGCCTATAATTTGTATGTTTCACTAAAGGCTATTGTTTGTTATCATTTATTTGTATTCAATTATTTTACTACAAGGAATTTAGAATCTATTCTAATGATCTTTACAAGACTAGTATTCAAAAATTTGTTTGAAATATTCGACGTTGTTTACGCATATTTAATTGTATGATTTTGTACGCAAAAAGCTTTTTTATATTTTTAGGTTCATTTTATATATCGTTTTGATAATAAAAATAATATAATTGCAATAAAATTATTATGAAAATGTGATAATATGTTATTAAATATTTAATATTTTGAAAAAGTAGGTAATACATGAATTTTGTTTAGATTTTAAGATAGTAAACAACACCGCCATCTACGCAAAAGGTACGGAATTAGGAAGCTTTGAAGCCTCTGTCGTGACCTAGTATTAGTTTTAAGCGAAAAAGATACAGATGGTTTTGTGTATGTCGTTCTTGTTGATTGTTGTAACAATTTTAATACCTATAAAGTAAAAATGAAATATAATTTACTTGAAATTATATTAAATATTTGTATTTATTCTAATTATATCTAAATTTTCAAAAGTAATAGTAGTAGTTAATAAATAATAATAATAATAAAAACTCTTTATTGTACACCAAGAGTGAGCAAACTTACAAAAATAAATACAGGAGATAAGTACAAAAGGCGGCCTTATCGCTAATATTATCTAATTATATTATTGTCAAAAAATATTAAGTTATAATTCTAATTAATGGTAAAAAATGGAAGGGGATCTTAAATTACTTTGGTGATTAATAACATTGAATTAAGTTTTTTATAGTATTGCAATTAACCATAATGACAACATTTTGGTAAAGTAATCATAGTTACAATACAATACAATACAATACAAATATACTTTATTGTATAACCAGAAACAATACATAGCTTTTTACTGGCTTTTTTAATATACGGTAGCGGTCACAAATTCGAGTCCAGCACGCGGGATAGTTTGAATAGGCCGTAAAGATACATACATCGTGACACGAAATTTTTTATGTATATAGATTTATTTACGTTTCAGGAACATTAGCATAAAATATCACTAAAATATCTCGTTAAAAGTATAATTAAATTGAAAGTCTGTTCCACAAATGAGTCGTCAAAAGTTGGACATGTAATTGTTTTTAGAGTCAAATTAATAAATTTAACAAAAACCACTACCTATTCGTACGTCAATATATATATTGATGTACATACGACGTGACGTACGAAGTACTACAAGATAAGAAAATTATAAACCCATATTAAAATATTTATGAATTTTTTTCAATGCAGTAAAAACAAAAAGAAAAAAAAATCACCGGACTAGCCAAATCTATTATTTTATTGCATTGTACAATTAGTTAAGAAATATTGATGCCGTTTTGTACAACTTTTAAAATAAGAGCAAAATTTAGGCATCGCAGGTTTCAACAAAGAAAAACTAGTTTTTTATATTTATTTTGACCCCATTATATGTACAAAATTAAACGTGAGTCTTCAATTACACGCTTGAAATAGATTCAAATAAATATAATACAAGACACTCAATGACCGATGCTTTAATTTTTTCACTATGTTGCGCGTGCGCAGAAAAAGTGAAATAATTTATTTATAAAAGCATTTACAATAAATTACAGATCCCATTAAATTTAACTGCAAAAAGTAGTTGCGAGATGATGTGTGGCCTTTCATGTACAGATTGTTTGGTAATCCCTCGGGTACTAGCAAAAAATGTGGGAACTATGACGTGCGCAGGTAGTGATGTGATAAACTATTCAAACATAATTATAGATATATCGATACTATACAATTGATTCAAAGTTATAGTTAAAGACACAAATTTAGGTTTTTTAAATTAATTAATTAATTAATTTTATTTATTAAATTTTATGGAAACAAACAGTATATAATATTTTTTATAAATAGCACATAATTAGAAAACCATCACCAGAACAATTTCCAAAGATTGTTAACATAATCATAATAAGTACATGGCGTAGATGCGACGTACGAAACCAAGCAAACTCAAATGAATTAGTGAGGTTACAGAGAGTGTGAAAATCATTTAATTTACCGACCACAATTTTTTTCATAATAATTTTTAATCATTATCATTTTTATTTAATCATTGTTGGTAATATAATACCGGGAAATTTTAATAGAAATATAACATAGAATAACATTTACCTACATTTTATTTGATACAGAGAGATGAAACAAACTCACATAAAACCAGATTTTTTTTGTGTGTGTTTGTCAATCTATTTTAACTAAAATACACTCTATCTGATTTATGACCAGCTTAGCCTGAAATGAACCTAGCTACCTCAGCTACAAACGGACCCAAAAAGTAGCACTGCTAAAGGGTTAGTTACATTTTTAGGGTCACAAGAGTATTTTATAAATTGTGATTATCAAATACACACAGAAATGTAGCTAGCCAGCTTAGCTACAAACGAACCCAAAAGATGGTAGTGTAATACTATTGTACACATTTTATCGATAAAAATAATTTCACATCATTATCACATCAAAAGGTACAGGGACAGATCTGAACGACAGAATAATGACGCGCCCACCTCGGTCCGCCATTCATACCGCATTGACAAAAGCTTGGTAAATAGCAGTTATTATTAACATTACAAGCTCTATCAATCGATAGACCTTAGGGCCTTTATCGACAGAACTATTATCAACGTGTTTCAGAATACACTAGATTCGAATGACGGAGTTCTAGAATAATATTAATATCACTATTAGTCTTGTCCTAGCTTACACAAATTGAACATAATTATTTCATTTTATATTATATTGACCACAAAATTATATCAATGAAGATTATGATGAATTAGAATTAATTATATGAATGAAAAAATTTATTAATAATCTGCCACCGCGCATCAAAGCAGCGTTGTGGATTGAGCTCTGATCCTTCTCCTACATGGGGAAAGATGCCTATGCCCAACCGTGGGATTTTACAGGCTGAAGCGCATGACTAGGCTGTTACTTTAATTTTCACTGTTCACAAACTTTTATTTTTATTAGATATTATAGATTTATATGAAGATATTATTATAAAGGCAAAATATCCCTTCACAAAACAAACTATTTTTATTCAATCGTAAATAATCTTTTCAACCACACAATTGCAACGATCACAACAGGATATAAATAAAACACGCCTACTGCAACACAATGTGGCATTCTTACAACTGCTGTTTAAAAAAAAATGTACTACAGTTTTTTAAGACGCGCGAGTTTTGGTTTACTATACCCTCAGTTCTTTGTACAATATGTCTGATTCATGATTTTATAGGTTTCATATAATATTTAGTAAAACTTTGAACAAAATCAAATAGTAAACGTTAGTAATAAACGGTATACAAAAATGTTAGGCGTCATCCATGTAACATAATAACTTTAGCTAGACAAAATTTATGCCTTTGTTGGATTATTTTTATAACTACCTTAGATGTGCTCCGCGGTTTCATCCACATTAAGAAATTCTTCAGCTTTATAATATTAGTATAGATATTAATTTCCTGCATAATTGCCATGAGTTAGAAGTTTTATAGTGTACGAGTTTTCTACCATATCCAGAGGGTACAAATAAGCTTTTAATAATTATAAATACATTAGTGTATGAATGTATGAAGTAATGAATGAATGAAAAATATGTAATGAAGTAAAAATATAACAGAAATAAACTAGAATAAAAACAAAAAGCATTAAAATAATTGAAACTTTTTATTCGTAAATGAGTTTTAAAATTAAATTAGGCAATAGCTCTAGTATTATTACAATTTGTAAAGGCTGTTACAGAAAATACATAAGAGATGAAGTAAATACAATACATGCATACTGTTAATTTGTAAAAAAAATCTGATCAGGGAAAAAAAATATTTTGTTATGGAGATAATAAACCAATTTTGTAAGTTATCACAAAAAAAAAACAATAAATAAAAATTTCTTAAATAGTTGTTTTATAATCACACGTGGGTCAGCAATATTTACATTGTCATCGTGGTATTCAAAGACCTTTATCTCTTATCTGACTTCCATGACATTTTGGTTACTACAATCCAAAAAAAACACCATTCGTAAGAGCAACAGATTTAGTCTACGAATCAGTTCCTAATGTAGAGAAGTTTGTTTAAAGATCGTTTAAAAAAATTGCGGTCGGGACCCAAAGGTTTTCTTAGCGATTAATCCGGACGATAAGGGACAAAGACGTACAAATGTGTGCCGAACAGATTCCAGATCGAAAGCGGATAAAGTTAGTTTAAAGCAGAAAATGTTTTTTGTTGACTTTATCGCAAATCTGTCATTCGCCGCACGTGTTTTGACTAGCTATTATGCTACGTTATTCAATTGCCTGTTGCAAACTGCTATCATAATATCTTAATGGTTTTATTTTACATAAGTATAACGTAATATCAACGAAGCGCCTTACAAAAATGTAGCGTAACGTTGTTTAGCGTTTTTATGTTGCGAAATTTGCCAAGTTTGAAAATAAGGCGACTTAATTAACGAATTATAGTGAAAAAATGTTATATATGTATAATTAATCTTTTTCTTTATACAAAATATTATACATATTTACAATTCACAACTTACGAACAAAATATTTACAGATAGTTTTGGTATAAATCATGTCCGCGTGGAATTGTGCCAAGAATGCTGGCAGCATTTCCCCGTTGAATCGCTATGCCGATTCTCTGGGCATAATTTAATTACAATGTTTTTATCGAGTGGAAATTTTTATATTCTATAGGAAACCGCTCTATAGTTGAGACAGTTAATGAATAAGTATAGCTGTAACTAAAAGATTGTGTATTTTAATTGTATATCTTTTAATTTGTCATATATTTAATGGTCATTTTTACACAACCGGGACGGTAAACAAGCTCACCTAATGGTCTGCAATTACCGTGGCCTATACACGCCTGCAATACCGGAAACATTGTAAGTATGTTGTTGACCCTACCCTTAAATCCCCTCCAGGAGCTTTGGTTACCTTGCTCACCTTAGGAATACAAGACTCCTTAAAATCAGTATTATTTAGCTGTGATCTTCTGTAAGGTCAAGTGACTTCCCCAGTTGGACTGCTCCAGATTTTGAGTAGAATATAGACCTAACCTAGCATTGTTTAACTTTATGTGCAAATATAATTTTAGTAGATACATCGATGTTATTTATAAGCTGTACAATTATTTTTACAAGAATAAATAAATAATTGGAACAATAAAAAATAAAAATACCCTGATATCTGATTAAAGTACTAAAAAAAGACGTATTTACAGATTTTAGTACACAGTGCGCTTTATAACAGTAATATATTTCTTAACATGTAACATAAATTAGGCATACATTAATTGGTCATAAGGACAAGCATCGTGTGTGGTTGTTTGATGCATCACTGATCAAAGTCACGATAATAGCCTTAAAACTGGCCTTAAACTTAGTGAGCGTTATAAAATTCCTAGCGGTTTGCGTCACGATGTCATTACATGTCAACCTTTGTTGTCCTACAGCTTGATTATCTAAATGCCTTTTATACAATGGATTAAAGTTTGTCTTGATACGCCGTAATTGCTCCTTAGGACCGCAGAGATTGTACAAATTCTTTTGAGATTACATTTGTAGTAACTTTTAAGTTAACGATACTTAGAACCAAATCGAGTGGCGTTTGACCGTTTTGTTTGATATTTGATGGATGTTTGAATTATGTGTGGAAAGGTTAATGTACTTTAGTTCTTTATTACACTTTACAGATTAAGTAATTACATAGTCACACTTTTACTTATTAAATTACCATTTACACAGTAACACAATTACGTTCAATTTTTCTAGTTCAAGCAGTAATCAATTTTTTTTTATTCAATCCTAACCTAACTAATCCTAATACTATTATTATATAACAATCATACGAAGAAAAAAAAATCAAAGTGCAACAGTATCATAAAAAATAAAAAGGCCTTTATTAATAGAGCCTTTACAAACGTATGTCGTGCGAGGGGATCGAACCCGCGACTGCCAGCGCAAAAGCCAGTACTGTGACCGCTGCGCTAACGCGTCGTCGTAATAAAAAGATTTCTTTTTTATTTAGAATCTGTTTCTAGCTACACACTGGACATACATTATAGAAAAAACACAAGAGTACCATTTTTTAGTAACCGTTAGGAATCATGGAGAAGAAGGAATATACTTTATTGTGCATACAAGTCAACATACATAAGTATCTTAAGAAATTAAACTTACAAAATAATATGCACAAAGCCGGTCTTATCGCTAGGTAAGCGATTTCTTCTAGACAACCTTGGCTAATTTAATTCATAAAAAAATGTATTGACGTCATAATAATAAAATAAAAAATATTGCACCTATTGTGTTTCTTAAAAAGGTGCATTTATATTTTATTTAGATAAAATGTATACTATTTATGGCATAGAGTCTGTATTAGAAGTTCAAATGTATTATTATATAAATATAAAGTTATCCGACACAGACTTTCACTCATTATTTTCACTTAAAGCATTAACAATTCGGGTAGCGTAACAAAATATAATTTCTCACCAAACAGCGACGACAGAACAAATAACGATTATAATCACGTCAAAACCTGAGCAAATAGCGGTCGATTCAGAGCGTTTGCGATGTTCAATTCGCGTAGTAAATAAGACTATTGTTACTGAGCAAACATGATATTTGCTTCAAAAGGACGCCTCATTGTGAAGATATCCGTGCGGTTGACAGAGTCCTCGGTATAAACAGTCTTAAGGCCTATTGTGGCAAGCATTAGGGACCTCTTTAATCCGTTGAAAACAATTTCGCACGAAATGTTCTTCAGCTTTGTCGTGAATTGTTTTGGACTTTATTCAATCGCTTGTTCAATTTTGAGGATTTCGTAGATTCGCTTTACGAATCGAGGAATTTTCGGAATTTTGACTGTATAAAATTTTGAATTATTCTTAACACTTAAAATATAAGGCATATTTTAAATTGTAACAGTGACATTTAAATGTATACTAGCTGAACCCGCAAACGTTGTTTTGCCATATATGTTATTAAACACCCTTAATACCCCCCGCTCCCTTTATAACTGAGAGGTATAATAATTGTGTTTGCTCGCAAACGAAAAAAAAACCGACTTCAATTACATCGACAAGTAATACAACGTAGATCGACGAAAAAATAGTTAAGCAACTACGCGTTATCAAATATTACTCAAAAAGTAATTATCAGATCTCGATAAAATTTATATGTGACCATATGATAAACATCAGCTTTCCATTAAATTAAAAATTATCAAAATCGGTACACCCAGTAAAAAGTTATTACGGATTTTCGAGAGTTTCCCTCGATTTCTCTGGGATTCCATCATCAGATCCTGGTTTCCTTATCACGGTACCAAATTAGGGATATCCCCTTTCCAACAAAAAAAGAATTATCAAAATCGGTACATGCAGTAGAAAGTTATGCGGTATAATACAACGTAAGTCGACGAAAAAAGCGTCAAGTAAAAACGCATTATTAGATATAACTCGAAAAGTAGTTGTTAGATCTCAAATAAATTTAAATGGGACCAATTGGCACACACCACCTTTCGAATAAAACAAAATTTGTCGAAATCGTTCTACCCGGTCAAAAGTTCTGATGTAACATACATAAAAAAAAAAAAAAAAAAAAAAAAAAAAATACAGTCGAATTGAGAACCTCCTCCTTTTTTGGAAGTCGATTAAAAAATAGATGTTGTTCGATTCGCAGACCTGTTCAATATGCACACAAAAATTCATTAGAATCGGTCGAGCCGTTTCGGAGGAGTTTAACTACAAATACCGCGACACGAGAATTTTATATATTAGATTTTTACAGTTTAAAATTTGCGAATATGATGCTGTTCTTTTTTATTTAGCAGTGAAAACTTTCACTTGTATCTACTATTAGTATAGACTATTTAGTTGATACCGTGGCGCTGGAGCGGTCAATTTTTGATATGATATTCAAAAATGTTTAGAATTCCTAATGTGTGGGTAACACAAAAATAAAATCGTACATATTAAAAATAGCATGGTGTCGTCTCCTGTCAAAGATTTTCATTTTAATATGAAACTTTGAATAGTTACGGGTTTCTGTAAAGAACTCACTATAGACGGCGCCACGGTTCGCTTAAACCGAAAATAAAATCATCATTACAAAAAATTCGATCTAGCGAGTACATCGTTCCATAGCGTAGATCCTTAATTGGCTAGAGCGCCGACGCGGTCAGTCGGAGACGCGGGTTCGAACCCCGCTGGAGCGGTCAATTTTTGATATGATATTCATAAATTGCAGATTTTAGTTAGTTAATATCTACAGAACGTAGGTTAGTAATAAAACAAACAGACAATTGTTAGAATTAAATTTTGGTTTAAATCTCGATTAGTTTCACGAAACGTGAAATAGAATAATTATGGTTCACGAAATACAAACACCATAATGAAACAGTACGCATATTACTCAGAGTAAAATGTATAAAAATAGTACGGTATATAAGATAGAATTATATGATATTTATTTTAATTAAATTGAAAATAAGATAAAATTTTGTAAAACAAATAAAATAAAAATCTGATAGGCAAAGATAATTTTAACTTGGACGATTGCAAGACGATTGTAACAAAGAAATTTTTTTTTGACACCGGAATCATTGTCATGTATTTCGTCAAAGTACAAGCGTGACCTGCGCATCGCACATATTCTGCATAACTATTATATCACAATTATATTTTACTTATTAAAGAAAATGTTTTTTTTTTTAATACAACCAACCAAAATCTTTAAAAAATTATGTGCGTATTTATATGTCAAATAAATCTGATATAATACACTACATAATTCGATGGTATATCCTTTTTAAGGCTTATAAATGAAGGTAGATATGAAAAGTTCGTATATATTTCTTTAAAAGAAGACTTGTATAAAAATAGTTGAGAGAAGCAACATTTTATGACCTAGTTCGACGCACCTTCTGTAAAAGGGCCGACCTTTTACGTGACTACGAAAATGTTTAAAAAAATACTGAATTGATACAAGACAATACGTTCATATATATAATCCTGCTGATTTACATTAAGACATTCTTCGATATTTGAAATACATAATAATTTATATCTTTTGATGACATTATTACATAGAACTAAAGGATAGAGAGATAGAGATAAGAGAATAGCCTAAAGTACCGACTGGTTCAATTCGGTTGACGTTTGTGCAAATATTTCTTTCCGGTTTGGATATCTGTCCTCATGGGTCTCCCCACCTTGCCTTGGAGAGCACATTAAGCTGGCGGTCCCGGTTGTTATCATAAATATCTCATATCGATAGTTACTTATTGTAGGGAACTAATCTGCCAACTCGCAGTGGAGCAACGTGGTGGATCAAGCTCCGATCCTTCTACTGCAAGGATAAAGAGGCCTATGCCCAGCAGTGGGATGTTACAGTCTGAATCGTGATCGTCAAATCGTGATAACATTGTTGTAAAAGCTGGAAAATATACTTAAGACATATTTCTTGTGTAGTAAAGCTAGCAATCGCCTTTTAGGTTGCCGCTTAGATTCCTGGTTGGGGCAGATTTTATAGATTTATAGGATTATGACTTTGTGGGTCTTCCTACTGTATCTCATGTCTCTTCAAATTTATTCGTTATACAAGAGTATTATGAAATTGTTACGTTTTTGTGCAATTAATGTCCGGATATACGTTTATTCTTCTTATGTAAACTCTAACTCTTAATAGATATTTGAGTTGATACCATCCTTCTAAACGAACCTATTTGAACTATTTTAAATGCAGAAGTGTGTAAAAATTAAGTTTCAAATTAAAAATAAAGGAAGTTTAAGAATTGGGCACTGTACACTGAACGCTTAACACAGAATTTTTTATTGTAACCGAATGTAAGCATTCAATGATGATTCCTTGTATGAATAAGCTTTGCATCCTTGCTGCGTGTTCGACAAGTTGTTGGTCGCAAGACGCATGCTTGTATACACGAATACCAGTGAAGGGTCTAATTAGAATGGACAAGTTTATACGCGGAGCACGTTCGACTATTAATTGGAGCGACTGGCCGGTTCATTAGAGAGCACAATTGCTCTGCACTGCCATTCAGTAAGTTAATTAATTGTTCATGCATATTCCGTACACAAAGCTATATATTTATCGTTTAAATATTAAATTTTTCAAAAAATTTCATTAATAATGGATCACAACGGAATTATAATACCAATAAAGGTAAAATATTTCAAGCATAAAATGTTGATACACAAAATGTTTGCTGTAAATTGAAATTTTAATTACGTCTGGTTTTGTCTAATAAGTAGTAAGTTTAGTTATTGTGTTGTATGAATTGTAAACATGTTATTAACTTTAGTCACAGACACGAGAACTATTTCGTTATGAAAGTAGTTAGTGGAGTTCCTGCTTCTTGTTTCGCCTTATTAAAAAAACTTCAGATGACTTTTCTACTAGTTCCGTAGAAGTGTTTATATTCACCAACGACACTAACGTTGCGTATATTATTGTTTTGCAATTCAGCAATGTGATATGAAAACAAACGAATAGAAACTTCAAATTTGTAATATTTCTAATGTACGTAAAACTTTTATATTAATTGATATATATTTATAAATGTTATAATTATAGTCTTTGTAATTATTAGATTACGTGCGTGACGTGATTATAATCTTATATTATAAATGTATTCACTATTTTTGGCCATATAGATGTTTGTCGTGCCCCGGAGAGCACGTTAAGCCGTCGGTGCCGGTTGTTATCATGTACACCTTATAGCGATTGTTACTCATAGTAGGAAATATATCCGCTAAGCGCTAACCTATATTGAATCATCGTGGTGGCTTAAGCTCTGATCCTTTTCCTACATGGCGAATGAGGCCTATGCCCAGCCTAGCCCCATGTTAGCAGTGGGATACTATAGGCTGAAGACTTTTATATATTCTTTATTGCACTTTAAAAAAAAGACTTTCAACTTTTTCCATCTAAAAAAGTAATATACATTGTATATTTCAAAGTAGATACGCATTAATAAGCACAGTTCGAAATGTTAGTAGTGTATTAAGGATTACCTGCTTACCATCGAGATGATTCGTCTATCTCGAAGCGTATTGTTACTATTTGAAAGGCGCGCTGTCACAATGGCCCCAAGCCCCGGGGACAAAGAGCTACGTATAATTAATGGTAGTGACCACGAAATGTCACTGTCTTGAGACGATAAAGTTAGAAGAGCTTGGGAAGTATTGAGCAGTTTATATTTTAAATTATATTTTTAGAGAAATCGATGACATTCTAAAAGTTCAAATGTACATTTTGAAATTCTAAAGATTAATGAAATTTAACTTAAAAGTAAATAATTGACCTCGTTTATACTGTAAGTATACAATAAATAACAATACTGTTTATTGGTAAGTAGATCAATATTTATTATTATTATTATAATTCGAAAAAATTAACTGTAAACATGTTGTAAGCTTGATAAAGTATTGTTACACGAAACAATATAACTAACTAATAGAACTAATAATCTTTTCGTATTGTCTACAAAGAATTAAGAGGAAAGGGTACCGAAGAGACTTTTCAAAAATAGGTATTTGAATAAAATGTTTCTGTCGCGCTGCATGCCGCTACCGCGCCCCGCGCCATCTCCGCCCCGTTTTTTCTATGTGTGACTGTCGTGTTGTTAGTGTGCGTGCGCCGGCTATTCAGCTATTAATATTGTTGACGATATTTTAGTATTCGCATCTTTCGTTTGTGATTGACTACGAGTACATATAGCTCATAGTGCTATTTTTCTGAATTTGGCTTGTTTTATTGAATTTGTTCTGCATCGTATTGCTGTGACTCGGCTCACTATTATTGAATTTCGTAAACTACATGAATTAGGTATGTAATTACATGGTTGAGGTGTGTGTAAGAATGGGTAATGAAATACATACATAATTATAGTGTATACATGTAGTACATAGTATAAGTGTAAGTATAGTCATCATCATTACAGCCTATACAGTCCACTGCTGGACATAGGCCTCCACAAGTTTACGCCAAAAATAACGTGAACTTATGTGTTTTGCCCATAGTCACCACGCTGGGCAGGCGGGTTGGTGACCGCAGTACTGGCTTTGTCGCACCGAAGACGCTGCTGCCCGTTTTCGGCCTGTGTATTTCAAAGCCAGCAGTTGGATGGTTATCCCGCCACCGGTCGGCTTTTTAAGTTCCAAGGTGGTAGTGAAACTGTGATATCCCTTAGTCGCCTCTTACGACACCCACGGGAAGAGAGGGGGTGGCTAAATTCTTTAGTACCGTAGCCACACAGTACTTTAGTACCGTAGCCACACAGTACACACAGTAGTAAGTATAGTATATATATGTAATGTAGTACATACACAGTATAAAATGTTTGCCTTAGTACCTATATAATTTGTAATGTCTCATGTTTGTCGCAGTTATTAATACATGGGTATAGGTTATATATATTAATTAACATATAATTGCGGCGATATAACAATGGTTAAAAATAATATTATAAATAAAAAAAAAACAAGAAAAGCCGCCTGCGTGAAGAACAACTATTAGAAAGTCAATTGAAAAAGCTGGAACAAGATAAAAATTCAATAATTACACAAAGATAGCTAAATAAATTACACCAATTTCAAACATTATGTACTGTACACTTACAAAAATCATGAAGGCGACTTTTTCAATTATTATTTTATTTATGTTTTTTTAGGTAGGCAAATTACGTAATCGATTGAATTTTTTTAAAGAGTGGTTGATTAACATGACATAACATAACAATACACTTTATTGAACACCAACAGAAAATAATAATACGTATCAGATTGATTTTTAACCGACTTCCAAAAAAGGAGGAGGTTCTTAATTCGACTGTATTTTTCTTTTTTTTTTGTATATATGTTACTTCAGAACTTTTGACTGGGTGGACCGAGTTCGACTTGTACGCAAAGGAAAAAAAGCCGACTTCAATTACATCGACATGTAATACAACAAAGGTAGACGAAAATATAGTCAAGTAAATACGCGTTATTAAAGATTACTCAAAAATTTGTTATCAGATCTCGATGAAATTTAAATATGACTACACGATAAACATCAGCTTTCGATTAAATTAAAAATCATCAAAATCGGTACACCTAGTAAAAAGTTATGCGGTATAATACAACGTAGGTCGACGAAAATAGTCAAGTAAAAACGTATTATTTATATTACTCGAAAAGTTGTTGTTAGATCTCAAATAAACTCAAGTGAGACCAAATGACACACACCACCTTTCGATTAAAAAAAAATTTGTAGAAATCGGTCCACTCAGTCAAAAGTTCTGAAGTAACATACATAAAAAATACAGTTAAATTGAGAGCTTCCTCCTTTTTTGGAAGTGGGTTAAAAATAGAAACCGATTTTACACGTCTATAGAATCCCTAAGTCGACAAGCTTGAACAGTGAAAGATTTAGTATAAACGAAAGAGGAGTGAGAGGGAAATTCAAGAAGTAAGCTTTCCTCAGAACGAAAACTGCGTTCATTGGAATCACTAAGAAACTTAAATCGTCGTTTTAGATAAGCAGGTACAACAGGATTAAAAAGAATAGAGTAAAGTAAGTTGAGAATATACGTATTCCCGAAGTAGGGAATTGGGTGCCACTCAGGGCGTAACTACTGCCGTATCAGCCGTATCAATGATACGGGGCCCCCTATTTACAGGGCCCCTAAGGTGTGTAAGCAAAAATTAGTAAAATGCTATCCACAATGTCACTTAATCTTGTGCTTCCTGGAAAAAAGAATAAAAAAACTGTCATACATACCTATAGAGTTTTAACTTCAGAAATGACTGAAGTCTGAAAAGCAGTCCCCTTTTATCCGAGTCAAGCGTGCGCCCAATTGTTGATAACATTCTGTATCGTTTATTTCGGGATTCAGTTAATCATTATGAACAATGAATTAATTTTTTTTATATAAGAATGGGGCACACAAGCAGACGAAGCCATCTGATTTATAACGGCTACCGTCGCCCATGGCCTTTAGAGAAAAGATGTAGACACTAGACGCTTTAAAACCCCCAAATTTTAGCAAGGTCATTCCACACTTTGAATGTACGCGGAAACATTGCGCACGAAGCTCGCACATTGGTTGCAAACCACTGGTGGATACAATTAGCACCACTAGATTTCTTGACATCGAAATAATGCAGAACACGACAAACGACACTGCTCATAGTGCACATTACGCATCGCGTGTTCGCACCGTGGAATGCTCGGTGGTGCTTTTCCCTCATCGTCAAGAGTTGAATTCGACGCAAAAAGAGTGCAAAGAATTTCGCTTACTTTTTCGCATAATATGCCAGAGAGCCTTCAGGTTCGCGCAATGATGGAAGTGTAGACTAAAGAAAGTTACCTTCGACAGCTTTTGTAAGAAACAAAATGCATGGGTTCCATTTGGAAAGCCCAATAGTCTCTCGCCAATTCTGCTGTGTTTGAACTTTGCCCTAGCGATTTACTACCTGTAAGACCTGGAGGCAGCGTTGAATCTCTTCTTCAGGTTATGCGCCTGTGAATCCCCCATATAGATGCGGAAGATGCATAGGAATTCACTAATAGTATTGGCCTCACAGGCTGAAGCGAACGATCCCCCGCATCTATTGCTGCAGGTCAAGGCTAATAACTCTCCAGCTTGGAACTACAAGCTCTTTAAATTAGCTTAAAATCCGAAATTCAAAACATTCATTCCATTAAAGAACTCATGGAATTATTACTGATAAAATTCAATAGCCTTGCATCCAATTTTCCGGAGGTATTAACTTTATGTTTTTCAAAACTAAAACTGATAAAAAATTACCTAAGGATTTCGATGGAACAGGAACAGCTACAGCAGACTACACTCACTATTGTCTAGGAGGAAGTTATAACTTATAATCAATAAACATTTATTTTAATTCAATGCAAGCATTTTTTGTGAGAAATCTTTACCCATCATTTGCCTGCCCCCCCACTAATTTTGATACAGGGTCCCAAGGTTCCCGGGGTTCCAAGGAATGCTACGCTAGTGGGGCCACTTGAGTTTTTTACGCAATTCAGAAATATGATTCTATTTGCGAAGTCCAAATACGAATCGCATAGGTACATAGATTCGACCAAATTTAATAATCTGCTCCTCAGTAATGTCAAGAAAACAACTAAGCAATTTTTTACCGATGAAAAAAAACAGAGGAGGTTCTAAAGTCGCTACGTACCTATATTTATTTATGTTTGACCATGCATAGCTTTTTACAAAGTATTCCGAAATTGATAAAAAAATATATTGGAAAGAGTAAACCCCGAAGTTGTTTTTCGACTAGGAGGCGAGGAAGAAGCGCGGCTCGCAGCTTGCTTGGCATAGGCATGGGAAAGAGCAGTCCTAATTTTATAAACTTTCTTATTGTATTTTTTATTAGTATTACGGTAATAATAATCATAATATACTTTTTTGAAATCCTTGTATGGAGCCCTTTTGATACCAAAAACAAACAACACAGTTATTTACCATAATTATCATTGTTATTTGTTAGCGAAATCCTTCGTTAGCCCAGGTTTGCACAGTGTTACAATAAAAACCGCATATACAAATACGGTTTTATTGTAGTTATGAAAAGAGAAATTATTTAATTTTGTTAATACGAATTTTAGAAAATATCGACTAAAAATAACATCACTAGTGTATCGATATAATTGTCGACTATGAGGCATCACTTCGCTGGCGTATATACGTATTGCTTTGACCCTTCCCTCCCCCAGACCTATCCCCCAAAAAGCAAGAAAGGGACAACTGCAGCTCAGACCGTTTTAGGTATATAATTTTTGACCAAAACAGTGTTTCGTAGTCGACTGTTTTCTCCTCAGAACATGGCAATTTTTTTAAAAAAATTTTTTTAGAAAATAAAAGAAGACTTCGGCTATGCCCCTATGTTTTCATTTTTTTGAAAATATGCATATATTTTTTTTAATGAGTGTCTGAAAATGTACAAAAAATTATGCAATATTTCAAGTTTTTGAAGTCTCCTAATTCCTATGATAATAAGAATATGAAAAAAATCAAAACATAGGGGCATGGTCATGGCAGCAAAGAGTTCTATGTCACAAAAATATTTGATCTAGTGTCATTATCCAGGGAGAAAACAGTCGACTACGTTTGTATGGAGAAAGACCCGGTACCCTTTCCTCTTAAGGATGTGATATAAGTACAAGTTAAAAATTTTATACCAAATTTTGTCATTTCCAACTAAAATTTAATACGTCACTAATTATTTTCTTATTAAATCAATTTAAATCAAGTCTGATTGTGTTTGTCTGACTCATCTCGATACATTTTATGTTCCCTCATCTCAAAACGACGATCATCAGATTAAGATTAAAATAAAACAATAATCCTTTTCATTGCGTGACGATCCTTTATTTTAAATATATAGCTATGGTATTGTATGGCGTGTCTTCATATCTAAGAACTAAATAGACTCATGTGGGATGTAATTTAGCGCCTTGATACGTTTGTCTTTGTTGAAACGGTACTATTTCTGTAAGCAATTAAACATTCTCTTACTATCTGACTAGAATATTCTATGAGACTTTATTTCTGTGACGCGTCATTTACTGAGTTTTATCTGGGTTTTTTCAATGATAAAAAAAAAAAAAAATAACAAAAAGTACATGATGTAATTTGAAACTCTTTTATTTGCCTTGATAATTATTTTTATTCTACTTACATTATGTTAATTTAGCATTTACTAGTTATCAAACTTATTTGTAAAAAAAAAAAACAGTTCTGTCTGTATTTACAAAAGAAATATGTCATTTTAAAATTTGAATTCAGCTTATATCATTTAAATTCTTGACGTTCAACAAATTATTGACGTTTTACTCACACATGAATCCAACCATAAAATCAAATTTTTTCGAAACTAATATGAACTGGGTATTTGAAGAACGATCTTAATAAATCAAATAGACAGCATGGTTAAACAGCTTTACAAGTATGCATTTTAAATTGCGCTGAAGCCTTTTGATTCGCTATTTACGAGACCTCGCTGCGGCTTCTTAATAAAGCAAAGGTGTTTAATTGGCTGGCAAACTACTCGCGAAGTAATAACGTCTTGGCTGGCAAAGCATCAAACAACCCGTCAATCTACGATAGAGGTGGGACGCTCTCATTGCTTGTGACTCGCTTAAACGTTTCACGTATTTATATTAAGATTTTGCATTTTATAACACATTATATTTGTTTAGTAAACTGTTACAACCTAACAACTGTATTCAATTTGGTAATTGTTACTTAAACATACGATTATGTTTAAGTAAAACAAAAATGTTAAGATTCTAATTCTAAATGTTCAAATACTAAGATTTTTGTTTTTGAAAATAAACACAGTTAAATTAGTAGGTAAATAACTATAAGAGCCATTGTGGAATTGTTTTCGTTCAACTATAATATTGATCGCTATTAATATTCACGAAACAAGTAAACATGTTACATAAATTATGTTCGTGGAATTGGTTGATTGATAATTAATTTTGAATATATGATGTGATAGTTATAATATAAATAAATATTTATCGAAATACTGAAAACAGACCCCTTTATAATGATTAATACTCTTATGTTTTCCATTTGATTGTATTACTTTCTATGAACACATTGTCCTCGTTCTGCCATATTACCCATTAAATAATCCTGTTAGGTGTTGTCACGATTTGATTTTTTTACGAGCGTCCAATATAAGACGTGATCGGAGATGTTATTGAACGAAATGTTTTTTTAGGATTCACATTCAGAATTATAATATTATGTGAACTAGATTTCGAACGCTTTGGCTGTTGTTATATATCTGTGATATGTGATGTGTGGTCCTATAAAGAAACATATAAATATGACAAATATCAATAATAAATATGTTTAATTTACATTCATCAAAAAAGTTTGAACATACTTTTTTGATATATTACATTTTTTTTTTATTTAATATATTTTTTGCTGTTTGTATATTACCTTATTCTTAAAAATTAATAGACTATACTTTCACGTTTTTTACAATCTGCATACGTGTTCGATTTTTTTTAACCCTTGCATTTCAATTATCTGTGAAAGCATATACCTACAGCCTGTTTGAACTTAATTTCTGATACCTCTTTTACATGTTAATAAATAAATTTTAATTTCACTATTCTTGTATTTTCAGCAACAATTTTGACGTGTACAACGCTGCAAGCGTGTGAAGCACTGTCTACAACAGCTGTTTACAATTATTTTTATTGTCAAATATAAATTAACAGTTCATTCGAATATTATTCATTATTATATAATAACTGTGTCCAATAAAATAAGATATACAAACTAAATGTAATTTTTCATTAGAAACTAACCAGTTTTAAAGGAAAATATATTTGGGCAGTTAAAGTTTACGGTTACATAATTTATCAATCTACAATTGTACATTTCATAGTCGTTTCACTGACTCCACTCGTAACAGGTCTCTATAAAAAGATATCACTTAATAATTGATATCCGTACATTATCAAAGTATTGAGATCTATAATGCACTTATGTTTGTAACACAATGTACACCAAAAACACCTTTATATTATCTTTTACCACCAAAATTGAGAAGTAAGGTGCTGACCATATACCGATTCAAACTAGCTGGTAAGTTTTCCTCCTGCTAGTTACTGATTTTATCTAATATACCTTATATTTCAGAATTTATCTTGAACCATTTAGGTCTTCCCATCGATATCTTCTGTAACACTGATCGAGTGATAAATGGAGGTCTAGCATTTGACAACTCAGCATCACCCAGATTTTGCTCACGACAGTCTATTTCGATCCAAGCGTTTTATTTAGTAAGACGTTAGTATCTGTTATATGGTGTTATTTAATGCCTTAGTAATATATTATTATCTGCTTATCTTTATTATTTTTGTTTTTGTCACCAGTTTGTTTGACCTTGTTGTTTACAAACACGTTAATGAGTGTTTTTGTTGTTGTTAGTTTTCATTGTATTATTATTCTGTAATAAATCTATTAGGTGATTGAAATAAGATCAGACAAATTTTATAAATACAAATATTCCTTGCTACTTTCAAATATTTGACAAACGTTGCAAACTTTTTAGTAACAGCGTTGCAATGTCAGATAGTCAGATACGTATAAGCTCTCACTCACTCACTCACTTCAGCCTATCGCAGTCCACTGCTGGACATAGGCCTCCCCAAGTTCGCGCCACACATCCCGGTCTTCCGCAATCCTCATCCAGCCTACACCGGCAATTTTACGTAGATCGTCGGTCCAACGGGCCGGAGGACGTCCCACACTGCGTTTGCCAAGACGCGGTCTCCACTCTAGGACCCGTCTACTCCAACGGCCATCGGTCCTGCGACACAGATGACTAGCCCACTGCCACTTCAACTTGCTAATTCTGTGGGCAATGTCGGTTACTTTCGTTCTCTCGCGGACAGTCTCATTTCTAATCCTGTCTTTGAGAGAGACCCCAAGCATAGCCCGTTCCATTGCACGTTGTGCGACTTTAAACTTGTGGACCAGTCCCTTGGTCAGTGTCCACGTCTCGGCTCCGTATGTTAACACAGGCAGGACGCATTGCTCGAAAACTTTTGTCTTCAAGCATTGCGGAATCTTCGAAGTGAAGACTCGACGGAGTCTGCCAAACGCCGCCCAGCCCAACCGAATCCTCCTATCGGCCTCCTTCTCGAAGTTGTTGCGGCCTAGTTGGATAGTATGGCCTAGGTAAATATAATCCTGAACAACTTCGAGAAGGGTACCATCGACCGATACCGGTATCGGTATGACTTGGTTGTTAAACATAACTTTCGTCTTATCCAAGTTCATACAGAGACCGACACGTCGGGAGGACTCGTTTAGGCCGGCCAGCATTTGGCCTAACTCATCCAGCGTCTCCGCAAAGATGACAATATCGTCGGCGAAACGAAGTTGAGAGATGAATTCACCGTTGACGTTGATGCCCCGTTCCCCCCAATCCAAGGTCTTAAGAACATCCTCTAGCGCAGTGGTAAACAGTTTCGGTGATATTACATCCCCCTGTCTTACCCCGCGCCGGAGGGAAATAGGTCTTGTTCTTTGGTCATTGACATGAACGGTCATCGTCGCCGCGTCGTACATAGATTTTAGTACTTCGATATATCGCCAGTCGATATGACATCTCTGCAGAGAGTCCAGGACAGCCCAGGTCTCGACGGAGTCGAAGGCTTTCTCGTAGTCCACAAATGCCATACACAGCGGTTGATTATATTCTTCCGTCTTTTGGATAATCTGCCGAACAGTATGGATGTGGTCCACGGTGCTGTAGCCATTTCGAAACCCAGCCTGCTCTGGTGGTTGGAATTCGTCGAGTCCTCTGGCGAGACGATTCGTAATAACCCTCGAAAACAGCTTATAGACGTGGCTCAGAAGTGAGATCGGTCTGTAATTCTTTAACAGAGACTTATCGCCTCTCTTAAAGAACAGCACCACCACACTCCTGGACCACGCCTCCGGCGTGGTACCTCGGTGGATGACGGCGTTAAATAGTCTTGCCAAGGCTTTCAGGACAGGTCGCCCTGCGGCTTTAAGGAGTTCAGTGGTAACTCCGTCATCCCCCGGGGCCCTTCCGTTTTTAAGCTGCCCGAGCGCTGCACCAATCTCATCCTCTTCGAAGTCCGGGATACACTCCGAATAATGGCGCAACAATGGTGCCCGTGGATCTTCGGTGTCCCAAGTCGCAGGTTTGCGTGCGCTCGACGAGTACAGCTGTCCATAAAAATTCTCAACCTCTTCTCGGACCTGAGGGCGAGAGCAGACGGTTCTGCCATCTGCTGTTTTAAGCTTCGCAAGAAGGCTTCTCCCCAATGGTCTTTGGAAAACTTTGGACCCCCTATTCTGCTCAATCAGAGTAGCAACCTCTCTCGTATTTGAGCAGCGGAGGTCTCGGCGAATAATTTTCCGTACCCTCTTGGAAAGAGCCCTCTGTTCTGGCGAAGCAGCCGGCAACTCGCGCCTCTGCCGCATCAGATCCAAGGCTTCGGGAGAAAGTTTGGACTGCTTCGTTGGCTTTGTTGGTGGAAAGTGCCTGCGACCCAGTGTACACACCGTCTTCACCACGTTGTCGGTTATCTCGTCCACGTCGCTAGTAGTTTCCAGCGAATCGAATCGGTTTTGGAGTTCCAACTGAAACTGCTCGGAGCCACATAGTATTTGGGGCAGCGTAGGTCGGAGAGTAGATTTCATCAAGCGGGTCCGCTCCTTTCGGAGACATATATTCAGAGTGCCCCGTACTAGCCGGTGGTCGCTGCCGGTGTTAAACCTGTTAACCACTGAGACATCTCTGAATATGTGCCTTTTATCCGCTATGATGAAATCTATCTCGTTCCTCGTCACAATATCGGGGCTTTGCCATGTCCACCTCCTTTGGGGCTTCTTCTCAAAAAATGAGTTCATCAAGAAGAGCCCCTCCGATTCGAGGAAGTTGACAAGCGTCTGCCCCCTGTGATTCCTGTGCCCCAATCCGTGTGGTCCGATGCTCGATCCGTCGCGGCCTTGTACTCCCACTTTAGCGTTGAAGTCTCCCATAACAACGCTGTAGAAAGTCGAAGTAGTGCCATGTATGGCCCTTGTAATATCTTCATACAAGGCTTCGACTTCATCGTCAGAGTGTGCCGAGGTCGGCGCATATACCTGTATCACTTTCAGGGAGTACCTGTCGGTGAGCTTAAGTACAAGGTACGCTACCCGGGTCGACACACTACTGACTTCCACAACGTTGTTAGTGAGAGTCTTGTGAACCAGAAAACCGACGCCACCTTGGGAAAGCCCATCACCTTCACGGAAGTAGAACAAGTGCCCGGAGTCCAGGATCATCGTGTCCTCTCCCTCTCTTCGGACTTCAGACAACCCCAGTATGCTCCACTTAATGTGACTAAGTTCTACCTCAAGTTCGGTGAGGTGATGGTCCAACCGTAGCGTGCGTCCATTATACGTAGCCAGGAATATTTTTCTATGGCAGCCTCCCGTACCCCGGTGATTCTTAGCACCCTCTACCCCACCGTTACCACGGCCGCTGCCGTAGCCGGGAATAGTGGGGCTGCCGGGAACGTATAAGCTAAATAAGCCTAATTGTTAGAACGTATTCCTTTACCAAAAGCTCATTAGGATTATTAGTGCTGATTACGCTAGTGCAGTATTATGTATCATCATCATCATCATCATTTCAGCCTCATACAGTCCACTGCTAGATATAGGCATCCACAAGTTCGCGCCAAAAATGTCGTGAACTCATGTGTTTTGCCCATAGTCACCACGCTGGGCAGGTGGGTTGGTGACCGCGGGCTTGGCTTTGTCACATCGAAGACGCTGCTGTCCGTCTTCGACCTGTGTATTTCAAAGCCAGCTGTTGGATGGTTATCCCGCTAGGTTATTTTTTGACGACGCGTTGGCGCAGCGGTCACAGTAATGACTGTTGCGCTGGCGGTCGCGGGTTCGCTCCCCGCTCACGACAAATATTCGTATTGGCCATATAGATGTTTATCGTGGTTTGAGCGTTTGTGCTTGTGTATTGGGTGTGTTTCTGGGCCCCCGACAGAGGAGAAAATCCTACTGGGGACCGTTGAGTGTGAAGCGTTTATTTAATTATTTATTTTAATACAAATACTAATTTATAATAATCCATAGAGCATGAGTATGATGTATTGAGCTCTCTTGCTTCTCTTTATACGTATTTACAGTATTAAATACAATAAAGTGTATCCAAACTGTAGAGTCCACTACCCA
The DNA here is from genome assembly GCF_905220565.1 of Melitaea cinxia. Classification (NCBI taxonomy): domain Eukaryota; kingdom Metazoa; phylum Arthropoda; class Insecta; order Lepidoptera; family Nymphalidae; genus Melitaea; species Melitaea cinxia. Next base: position 5,060,373 of record NC_059405.1, on the reverse strand, counting down.
CTCACCAGGGTACAAAATACACTGCAAATTTCGTTATTTTTTTAGACAACTAGCTAGGTAAACAAGCAAATGGCTCACCTGATGGTAACCAATTACTGTAGCTTATAGACGCTTGCAACACCAGAAGCATTGCTAACGTCGACCTTAGCTCGACCAGCTGTCCCCAGGAGCTCACTAGAGGAATTCAACACTATCTAAAAGCAGTAATATTTAGCTGTGATCTTCTGTAAGGCTGACGCACTTCCCCATCCGGGCTGCTCCAGTTTTAGAGTACGATATTTTTTGCTGTGTAAATCCATGTCACTAAATTAAAACTCGCAATCTAGTAGTTTCTACAAGTAACAAAAAATAAGTGAATGTATTGAATTGACGGAAAATGGCTACATTAGACGACAATAATTATTAATAAATAAATACTAAATATCGATATCGATAAATGGCTACAACTTATTTAGGTGCATTTTGCAAAGTAAGGTGTAAAATAACGTCTCTATTGTATAGCGTGCGGTCCTACCGCGGTGCTGTAAGCAATTGCTTTGTTCGTGTTGATACCGTGATGAGGCAGGCTGACTCGATTAGTTTTACACCACGATAGTTGCACCTGATTTCTCTTTTAAGACTTGCAAATTAAGGCTTAATTACTATATTGTCTTGTCTAATTTAGGTTGTGGATGGTTGTGGGTTTTGATTTTATTCTTAATTGTTGGACAATTATTTCTCTTTAGAACTGCAATTAATGCGGTACTGCAGTTCATACAGACCATTTTGTTCGTCCAAAATGTCTGCATAATGCGTCTAGTTTTTAGTAGTATCATATCATATAGTGACACCTTAGTTAGGTAGGTAAACATTTGTGCATATTGTTGTATGTCCTAATAGTTATATTATTTAACAATTACTAATATTAATTTTTTATGCGTGTTTGAATACACAATAAAAAAAATTTGAACTAAATTTCTGTTATGATTTCGTAGCTTTTTGTTTATTTTAGAAAAAAAATCATATGAGGCAGATGTTCCAATAGATAATAAAAAACATATTCGTTAGAGTCCTTGAGTTTTGAAAATGGCGCTCATTATATCACTTCTAGGTGTACTGGTAATATTTTATACGTAATATTGGAAAAAAGTTACTCAATATGATATGATGGTGACATGAAAACACACATTATCTAAAAAATACATCTAGGTAATTATATACGTGTCAAAAAAAAAAAAAAAAAAACATAACAAAAAGTATCACTCGCTCACCCGTTTTAGCATATCACAATCCACGGCTAGACGTAAACCTCACCAAATTCGCAAAGCAATCGTTTTTTTCCGCAGTCCTCATCCAGTCTCCGTCAGCAATCTCGCGCAGATCGTAATAAATATGATCGTAATGAAATGTTGATCAAATTTGTGAAAACTTTTCTTTTTCATAACATGACCCTGGTTAAAATTTAAATTTGTTTCTAAGCTATTCTTTTTACATTCACAATGATTCTCATTATATCTGATTCATCATTATTGCCACAAATCAAATCAATATCCACATGCACTTTTGAATTCAATTGATTAATTTCAGGTTGCATTATCATTTGAATTATGCTTGTAATTTTATTTTAAACTAGCTGTACCTTGCGCGCGTTGTTATGCTTTTTTTTTTGATCGTACTAACTCAGAAACCTTTGTGGACTTATGCACAACACTTTGCTGAAGATCATAGCACGATCAAATGCATAGTTTACGATTTTATAAAGGACATACAGACAAAAATTAATTTAATATATATGGATATTTTGAACTACACAACAAGAGCTACAAAATTATATCGATACACTACAGCGGCGTTACAATTACCCTTTTGCATATTTTATACCTTGTACCAACGATCAGCCTGCTATAATTCTAAATTCTATAATCTGTGGGTGACCTTGTTGTTGAACTTTGCGAATTACGCGTTTAGTATAGGTTTACTGACAAAATTGTCGTAACATAACCAAAGCAAGTATGACTAGTAATGTCTTTAGTGTTTTATCTGAATTTAGTCTAAATAACACAACTCTTAAATAGTGTTGAGTTGCTGTGGTGAGTGATACCTACTGAGTTCCTGAAAGGGTCGGAGATATCAACGGTAACGCGCTTGTAACATTCCTGGTGTTGCAAGAATCCATAAGCTACCGTATCTTCTTACCTTTAGCTGGACCGTACACATGTTTGCCACATAAGACTATCTGTTTGTCTGAATATCACTGCCGATGCTGGTGTTTTTTTTTTGTTTAATTTTATATTACTGTTTTTCTTGAATACATTTTTTTTTATAAATCATCATGTAATATTAAAATTCTCATAATTAACGCGCGTCGCGTCACGGGTGGAAAGCTAGTAAATTAAACAAATTTAGAATAAATAATGTGCTGAAGTAGAATATATTTGTAAACAGACATCTACTTGTTTTTCGATTGTAGCTGTCAAAATAAATATAGATGCTATAAATAAGCTTAGTTATAGAAATATGTCTCGTTATAAAAAAGAGATCATTTTTATGGAGCTTTTGTTCGCTTGGAGATCAAATTATAAATTTGAGAAAACGAGCACTTTATCTATGTAATCAAAAGAACAAATCTTAATTTTCTTTTCCAGTTAAAAAGTTAAAAAGTAGGAAATTAAATACTCTACGAAGCTTATTTCATCTTATGCATGAATCAAAGCGGTCCTAGAAGTGTTATTTATTTCTAAACAAAAGTCTAAAAATAATATTTCACACTTTTGACTTCTAAAGTCAAATATTTGCACATAGTATTTTTTTCCCAGCTGCACACTTCTGATTGAAATCACTTTTGGTTCAAAAGTTCTTTGCCCAAACATTGGACAAATTTTACGCATTTAATTTTAATAATTTCGTCTAGGCAATGCCAAATCCATCTGTCCTCAGGTCATATTTATAAGTTTAGGTGTGCGTACAAAAATAGTTACACCCTATAAAGTTTATTTATTAAACACTAATTAATACTAATATGGATGTCCGATTTATAGCCTTGAAAAGGGTAATAAAATAGTCTTAATGGTCGCTATTTCAAATTTAAATATTTCATATAAGTCACATAACTTACGCGTATTGCAATAAACAACGTCTCAACATTGCTAACAAGCCAATATCAAAGATTAGTGGCCCGCCGCCGTCGTAAAGAGAGGTGTTACGTCAGATATTAAAGAAAGGAGGTGTTGCGTCATATATTTTAGTGAAGAATTATTCTTGCCAGGGTTGCTGTGTGGCTTTTACATTGTTGGCAAAGTTTTTCCTATATGGATGGAAATTAATTTCAAATTTGATTTGAGATTTTGACAGTAACTTGAGATTATTTTATCCGAAACCACGAATTTAATATCTAAATATTCATGAGCAGTCATTTTGTTGTTACATATGTAACAATTTTTGCCATCCCTAAAAACATTTAAACTAAAATAATAAAAGGTAACACTTGTTTTCTTTTGCTTTATTAGTTTTTTTTTTTATTTTTTTTTTTAATTTCAATGCGATCTTGAAATCATAATAAACAAACTCAATATCAAATTTGAACTAAAGGAAATATGATCACTTAAAGCAAGGAAGGATGATGTTTAATTAAAAGTTTTTGAAATAGAGATGCTTCATAATATGTATCTTAACGGGCCCCTTTATATTGTGTGTGATAATGTATTTGTCTCTAGGGATATCGTAATCATGCACTGTTACACTCCTTCATTGATTATACCGTACATTTTGTATCACCGAAAACCCAGGAATTTTTGACACTCATTTTAATACTTACCATTATGTAAAGGATCTTTTAACACTACACCTTCTTGCAGAATCTTTAGATTTTTGCAACTTTATTCATTGCTTTTATGCATACTGAATAAATTAGTTAAAATAAAACAATATATATTCACTTCCTTTCACAAATATTTACTCAAGTTTTGGCACCATAGTCGCCAAAACAGGGTATTGCGTAGGAGTCGTGAATTGAATCCCCACCTGGGATAAATGTTTATGTAAATAATACATAATAGTATTTTCTCGCAAATGAAAAAACGTACGTAGACGAAAAAATAGTCAAGTAAATACGCGTTATCAAAGATAATTCAAAAAATTGAAATCAGATCTTGATGAAATTTAACTGTGACCACATGATAAACATAAGCTTTCGTTAAATTGAAAATCATCAAAATCGGTATATCCAGTAAAAAGTTATGCGGTATAATACACCGTAGGTCGACGAAAAAATAGTTAAGTAGAAACGCATTATTAGATATAACTCAAAAGTAGTTGTTAGGTCTCAAATAAATTTAAATAGGACCAAATGACACACATAACCTTTCGATTAAAAAAAAATTGTCGAAATCGGTCTACCCAGTCAAAAGTTTTGAAGTAACATCCATAAAAAAATACAATCGAATTAAGAACCTCCTTCTTTGGAAGTCGGTTGGAAATAGTTGTCGTGAACAGGACGTGCTGTGTTTGTGAAACCCCCCAGTTGATGGCAGCTGAGATGTATTATATAATTTATGTTATCGAATGATATTTGAACGGGCAACAGTAATTTAATATTTACAAAAAACCTTATTCTAAACTTTTAAAAAGGAATTTTAAGTTAGTAACACTGGTTCTAATTTTGAAATTCTTCATTCAATAGAGAAAGACGTGAATATATGAAATCTCAAATATTATTACTCATCGTCATAACAGGGAGCAAATCGGTGCTCATACTAGTTTTAAATATATTCATTCATTTAATATTGTATCAACTTATGTAAACGGGACGGAGCGTTGCAAGTATGTAGAGTAATGAGCTAACTTCTCTATTAAACTATTTAAGGCACTGCTTCTTGCCCTTGCTCTTAATGTTCTATATGTTATAAAAACTTCTCGTGACTTCATTCAAAGACTGAAAAAAATAATTTTCAGTATAAGCTTAAGTTCACAAAAGTAAAAAAAAAAAAAAAAATAGGCGAAAAATTGATGTCTTATGTTAGTGTTAGTATAGTAAGATGATTTCGCTAATATTACGGAGAAAAATATTTTTTCTGTAATTTACAACCATGAGGTGCAATCTTGTGTTGACTTGCACTAACTTTTCCGGATTTGATCGCTGTTTGGATGGAAATTGGAAATGTTTATATAGACAAACAAACATTAGTATTATTTGATGTTAGCGATTCTGCTATTGTACTTATTAGTTTACTTTCTTAATATTCATACAGTATCTGTTTGTATATAAATGTATCTCGAATTATATATGAATAATATAAATTATATATAATATTTTTGGGTAATTTTTTTTAAAAAAAGTTCTCTTGGTACTTTTGAGTAATAAAAGTTTTGCAGTAAAATCAGTTAATCCATGCATTATCCAACTGTCCAACAGATACAGATTTCTGTATGTACTTTGTTCTAAAACTATTTTAAACGATTGTACCGGATCTCACAATTTAATTTAGAAGAAATTCAATAATCAAAACAAACAGTTGATCGAACACGATTCAAAATTAATATTGTTATAGAAGTTTATGAAACGGTATTCCAGGATTTTCCAATAATCGAACAGCAGATGTCAACAAAGAGGGCAAACTTCCGAAAGAGTTGAAAAGTAATATCGTTCCCGAGTACTGAGTCAATAATAAACAAGGGGCGGTGATACACTTGTAAACTAATAACCCGCCCTCCAGACGTTCGCTGAATTAATCTACAATGGAGTCGCGAGAAACGGAGACCGGCTAAATTTCTGTCTATTGTTTTAGATGCGTACTGTTAAGAGAAATGAAACTATTCTAAGCAATGTTTACTGCTTTTATTTTTGGGATTGAGTTTCTTTTCGTATTACTTTTGAAGTTTATCTATTAAATGACAAAAAATGTTTGATTTAAATAAAAAAATAACTATATGTATTTTTATGCTGAAGTGCGTGAAACAGCACTTTCACAGACTTGCATATATATCATTTTATTATTAGGCCATCTGAAATGTTGCAGATGTATTTATTTATTCATATTTTATTGCGCAGTAAATTAAAGAATTGTACAAAGGGCGGGCTTAATGCTAAAAGAATTCTCTTCCAGCCAACCTTAGGACGTACAAGAGCAGACGTTTGTAGATGTGCAAAATTGAGTATTAGTAAAATTCGCATTAAGAAAAAAAAAGAGAGAAAAAATAAGGTAACGTTAGTGGCAATCGTTATGTTAAGTTATTAAAGAACGGGTACATAAGCTACTAATTAGTAGGTTATTCTTTTTTAGGTTAGGTCTTACTTTCTTCTTATTTTATTTAAAATTACAAATTATAATCCTCAGGTTCACTGGCTCATTTAGTAATCTAGATAATTATAGTTGACTTTTGTTTCTCCATATCAACAACGCTGTTTGGTTTCAAAATTTTATGGATTTATGATAAAAAATATAAGGGTACTTATCATTATTTATGTAAATTCACCAAAGGCTTTTCTCACCAGTTGCTGATAATGCTGTCTGACGTATAAAAGTATCCAAAAGATAAAAGTTAATGACGTGTTTTTTTGGTACTGGGTTCTGTCAGTTATTTCTATTCGCTTCGCTAGGAGAAGGATTAAAGCTTAATCGACTACGCAGCTCCGATGTGGGTTGGCGGATATATTTCCTGTATATGGCCAATACAAATGTTTATCATGTGCGGGGACCGAACCCGCAACCGCCAGCGCAACAGTCACAAACCAGTGCTGTGACCGTTGCGCCAACGCCAACGCGTCGTCAGTCGTTTCTATTTGTAACCTGTGAAATTAAAAATTCAACAGTTTATTCGTTGAAATGAAACAGGACTACGCGAACTTGTTAACCTACTGGGTCTAAGCCTATCAGCAACGTATTTGTTATATAACACTTTTTCAGCAACAATTAAAACTAGTCCCCAAAATATATTGAAATCCATCATTTTTGTTTGCTTGTGGACAGATAAAAACACTAAAACCAAGTTCTAATCGCTCGTGCAAATTACGTGATCGCTCAAACTTGTTCTTCAAATTTGAGCAGTTTATCGAAATGAACCAACTTCGAAACATCGACGAACATTTAACGCTATCGTCGATAACTTAAAACGAATCAATGGTGCGACAAATAGGGGCTTAAATATTGCGAAACTCGCCCCGAGGAGTTTGTGGAGAGTCTCTAATTAATGATAAACTTAGAAATAACCAAGTTCCAGTGAATGAATAAATTGTCCTTCACCGTTTCAAGTCCTGTTTATATCTTTAAGATATGTATTTACTGAAAATATTTTTAACAGTTTTGTTGACAGTTTCAATTTATGTAGTACAGTCATTATAGAAACTTTTTGTTCTAGTGGTGTTTGGTAACCCTGCGTAATTTAAATATGTATGTCGTGGGCATAGATCAAGTAAAAAAAGGTAGATAACGCACGTAGAACAGAAAACTGAAGCCACTTTTTTAAAGATGTGTGAGTGAGTGAAGTGTTCACACCTTTTAAAAAAAGTCCCTAAAATTTTTATTAAACAATTAATATAATATAGGTAAAATGGGTATGTGAAAATAAAAACCTGTTTATAGTTTTAAATAAATTTACTAAAAATAAAACAAAAATTCGGTAGAATAATAAAAAAATATATTCGTAAGATAATCGTATGAATGGACACTTCCTATCCCCTCTGTTTATCTCTTTTCAGTTTGCAGTCGGTTTTTTTTTAACTATCTTTATTTCTTAAACCTAGAATCCTTTATGTTGTATAAGTTTTTTAAATTTTTGTCGCTTAGAACTCAGAGTCATCGTCATTGTTTGCATTTTACTAATATGATGTAGTCTTATGTTCAAATATTTTTCAATCACTAATCGTATTAAATTGACTTTATGCGCATGGCCAGCATAATCGTGGTCATTTTCTCAGTCTTACAGCCGCTAACCATTCACCTCTTATTAAAATATTCGTTGGAAACCTAAAACCATGAAATTTGATAGTAAAATATGGGTACCTAGTTTACTCAAAAATTGAAAAAAGTTAAAACATAAAACAAACGAGTTAATAATTCATAAATATATTTTGATTTTTTTATTTTCAATTTATGTAACATAAAATAACACGAGAAAAAAAAAAACAATAACTATGTCTACTTTTTACTTAATTATTTTTCTGATTGCGTACAATTTACTTACCCACATTTTGGGGTATTGAAAAAAAGAACTACTGGCAACACTCCCGTAGTACGTCATTTCGTGACATTGAAATTATAAGTTCCGAATAACCTCAATATTATTTTGGAATAACAATAAATTTAAATTTTTATATGTACTTACGTGTGAAACGATATTCCTTCAGATTTTTTGTTTACTTTGGTATTGTTTTTGCACCATTTAATCACACAAGACGGCATTTTATAAGCAAAGTTACTGTATGAAGCCTCGTGATATACTAACGAAAATGAGCGTAGTTTGATGCATATGTGTGCGTGAGCGCGTGTATTTACTTGAAGGAGCCGAGTTTTGTGGCTTCACTAACAACAAAGGCCGCGCATTATCTACTTTTTTTTTACTATATCTATGGTCGTGGGTTTGATTCTCGGCTCCAGTTAGGATGTAAGCTTGTTGTGTACATGCTTATTACAAAATGTAGATAACATAAACATTAAGTAGCTTACATTAGATATTTACAGAGGACAATGTCTTCATGCATTTTTTTTAAGAATAACTTAGGACAGAGAAGATTACATATGAAAATTAAAAAATATATTTTATGTTTCATGAAATTATTTTTTGATAGCCATTCGCCTTCTCAGTAATATTTAATACGGATAAAGATTAATTTTTTGTAAAATTCTACAAGGAATTTAATGAGTAATTAATATACTTGATAGTCGTGAGCTATAAACGGTACTCAACTACGTCCTGATTAGTTCTAAAGTCTTACAGATAAACGATATGTGAGCACGTCTGAATACTTGATCCACCGAAACCTCCTTGGAGGATATCGAAATGCAGGATATACTTGTCTTTAATCTGTAAGGAATTAATATTTATAAAGTACATGTACTCAATGAAAAAGTTTTTTTTTTTTTATAAATATATAGTTAACGCAGAGAAAAAAATATATATGACAAAGTAGGTTTTATTATGGAAACCAATTTTTTATTAAATTTCAATCATCGAATAAATATTTTTGCAAATTTAATAATATTATACTATATCACTACAAAATTATCACATATTTTCTAGCACATGTTACATTTTTAAAGTATTTAACTGTTTGAGTTACATTAATTTCTATTAGAAAAATGTAGGTACCTATATATTTTATTTATATTTATCTCAATCCCAAAAGACCCAAAATAATGAAAATACCTAAAATACCAACATAATCAATAAAGCATACAAGAAACAAGTGATTCATTTAATGGTGATATTAGTCAGTGTTCAAAAGAGCGTTACTTTTGCTTATAATTAAACACTTCATCCGGTGTAGGAAGACGATATTTTTTACGTATAAATTACGCCTAAACAAACAATAGCTTACGTCGCAGGAGGCACGGCTGAATGAACTAATTATTTACAATCCGACACGCGACTTGATATCTCTTTGAAAAACTATGACGTGAAATCTCATTTCCTTACTTTTGTCGAAAAACTATTAAAATCTGGCTACGCGCCGAACAACTATATGTCAAAAAAAAGAATTAAAAATATTGGTACCAAAGGGCGACAAATTCTTTTATAAAGCTCATTTAATTTAAAAAAAGTAACTGGCAACTTGTAACTCCCGATGCTTCGCTAGCGATATTAAAAGGAAATATAAATTTAAAAATTCGAACGTAGTGTCGTACCTACCGATGCGTTTCGTCGCGTGATCGGCTCGCGTGTCTCATGCCGGGCTCAAATTAAAATCGAGTCGATAAGACACCGTGCGCCTCACGACGCGTCTCTTTTAATTACACACCCTACTTATCTACCCCTTAAAACTGAAATTATTTAAAAAGCCATTACTAAATTTGGAATTTTTTGACAGCTGTTAATTAAAGTTGATCAAAGGGTTGGAAATGTATTGACTTAATTCATCGTCGAAAGCTTTAATTAACGTGTTTATTATGAACAAACAATATTGATATCATAAGAAGTTCTTAGCATACATACGTATATATATAAAAATCTATTATATATAAAATGAATTTAAGTAAATAAATACGTTTTAAAATACGCACGAGGTGGTCGCTCTCTAAGGTAGTCAATTAATGTCTATTTTAAGTAATATCGGACTAATATATATGTCGATCTTTGTAATAAATATATATTTTTGAAAATGAGACCCAGACTGAGGGCGATAATGGAACTCGCGGCCCTGAATCTGAAAGCATGATCACCGCCAACTGATTAATGGGCCACATGAGCAAACTTATTTATAATACCATTAATAATAAAAAATTTAAACTTTAACGGTCACTGTGAACACTTTTGATTTGACTTACCGTGATTATTATTTTGAAACTTCCGATATTTCGGTGACATTGTATTTTCTGCAAAATAACATCTAACTCGCAGCTCCTCAGTCACCCGCAACCATGGCGCCTGCAATGACGCTAAAATGGGAGTCAAGGAGCTAAATAGAAGGAGGAGTTAAATAGAGAATAAGTCCCGTAGAATCAAAAGCTGAAAAATACAATCTAATTTTTTATTAAATATCAAAATCTCAATTTAGTCAGAAGTATGTTCGAGCTTACGAAAGGAGTCAGAATGAAATTAATGACATCTATAGAGGAGATTGCGTGCAAATGATTTCGCTGACTGGGTGAGCTGGAAGCCGGTGTCAGTTTTAATTGGGCCAACTTTGCTCTTGTTACGATGGCCGATTGTCTTATTTATGTTGAGTCAGGATTTTAAAAATAACAGCCTTGTGATTATCCTAATACTATTGTTTGTATTTAAAGATTATTGTCGATGATTTGAATACCTACATTTTTTGGGATATCTTTGGATTACTGAGTTTGAGTACTTATCGATAAAAATAAAAATGGGTCCTCGAAATTCATGTATGCGTTTAACTTCCGAACGCTGTCTTTTGACCACCAAATTGGATATGAAAATGATTAATTTTAATGATTATGAACAAAAAAAAATGTATTTAGGAACAAAAATGTAGTGTTACGAGGTTCGCTTGTTTGTTGCGCGATGTGTTTATTACAAAAAAAAAAAAAAAAACGAAGTGCTCGTTTTAATGTTTACCCGGCATTGCCTAGACAATGTTAATTGTATACATACATGAACAATAGAAACTATTATATATTATATTCATTTTTTTATGAGCCCGAGATTCTATAAAAAGCCTAAATTATATAATTTGCTGGTAGCATAAAAATTATAATGAACATACTCGTATAAGACAACTTTTTTCAATAGATAATATATAGAAATTACCATACAACTCTTATTTATTAGAGTTATTTCACACCCATTATTAACCCTTATGTCGTTTAAATATAGCAAGATGCGATGTAATTTCATTCCCGTTGGTCCATTTGACGCTCGATTAGAAAGAGCAAATTGAACCATCAATATCATCTGAGCCTTTAAAACTTTACTGAAGACCTCTTACGGAGTAGAGCTTAAGCGAGATTGTCTTAATATTGTTACATGTTGACCTATTAATTTGTTTGAAATTACTTTAAATGATAATTAGTTTTTCGGCACGATTTCATTGTAAATAATACACGTTATAATAATTGATAAAAATTCAATCAATGTCAAGTTATTGTTCTTTTTTCGATGAATTCTTGTGTTGACACGAAAAGTTATTAGTTATGATTGAATGATATATGTAAGTAATCCATAAAATATGAAATACTTAATAATAAAATACAATGATTTCTACTATTTCGAATCACTGTTGTTATGTATCGGTCGTTTTACAGTAATTTCTTCTATATGCACAATTTTTTGTACTACCACGGTAGCGAAAATCGTACGGTCCGCCTGATAGAAAGTGAGCATTACTAAGAGCTCAGTAAAAACAACACTACTAAAGTTAATAACTGTTTTATTTTGACTTTGATTTTCTAAGATAAATATAACAAAGCAAAAAATATATTTTATATTTTAAATTCGAATTTAAAAATTGTTTAATTCACTTCTCCACTCAATTAATGTACGAACACTACCAACCTTAATAAATTTTAAAAAATAATGATAGACCAATCAATATCAATGAATACCAGAGAAACGTCTACATCATAAAACGAGTTCTGTCCAAAATCGGTTTATGACATTTTAATAGATAGCGTGCTATGTTATGGGTTTGCATTTACATGATAATTAAAGAAACATATAACTTATAGACATATAATAAATTCATACGGTTGTAAACATACTCACACAAAAACATGTCATTAGACAAGTCGGATAGGTCTTTATAGCATACGGATTCCTCTTTAATTGGCACTCTATCAGTCAACCGTAAAACAGGCCAACATCATTATAAACAAAATATCAAAAGCGGAAAACTCTATACAGACAACGATTGATGAAGTATCGACGAGATATTTATAGTTGTGCATGGGATTTTGATTCTTATTTACAAATAAATAGATTGGTTATTATTATGCTTTGTTAATAAGAAAGATGGCTTAAGAAGTTAATAAAATAATTTTAGAGATATCATAAAATTTTAAACATAATATGCAGCAAGCATTACTATTTTGTAACTTTTTACAACAAATGATGTTAAAGTAACAACGCCACATGTCGCTGATATTCTTGATGGTATAAAAATGTTTACATATCATTAATTCAATGGAACAACAACAACTATGTAAAGAGGTATAAGTGATAAACGAGAAAAGCAATGACTTCGTATTTAGAAATAAAATTGTAATAATGAAAAAATTGCTATAGCGTTTTAATGAAAAATTATAATTCTAATGACCGATGATGTGAAATTTGTTTATACGAGTAGATATTAAAAAATAATAATAATGTAAGCAAGTCAAAAATGAAGTTTGCAGTTGTAAATAATATTTTCTACAAAAATCAACTCGCTTGATTGGTATTTAAAGTACGACAAAAAAATCTTAGATTTTATTTTTTTAATATATTTATGACTATTAATTTGTACTATATTTGGTTTTGAAACAGAACCTAAATTTAATCAATCAAATTGTTTAATGAGCATCTTTGTAATATTAATCAAAATTCCAAATTTTCTGAAATAAAAAAAAATGAACATGTACTTGTAATACTTCTTATACAGTTAAAAAATAGATACAATTGAATAGGCTAGTAATAACGTGTACAAGATTTTTGAGAAAATTTCCTAACTAGTATTTAAGATAAATTATAAAAAGGGAATTTCCTTGTTTTGAAACAAACGCATTATTTCACGGTACTAATAGTTCTGTCACTGCTTATCTGACAGCTCATTGCTGATAAAGAAGTTTATTTTGAATCGACATTTCGGCATCAGGAAAACGTCATTAGCAAGTATTACCTACCGCAACGTGTGTCACTCAAAGCTCACCATCTTTCACCACCCTACGGAGTAGAATAGTTCATTAACGAATCAGCTGTAAGCAAAACTGATCTTTTTTTAGAGGCCCGATAACAATCTACATAACATGTGAATGAGTGGTTATGATCTATGATTCCTGTTTTATTTAAATGCGTTGTCATTTATAATTATAACTTTAAACAAAATGTATACTAATTTTTTTTTATAATTTAAAATAGCTGATGATTATCAATCCGATTAATTGTTCCTGTGTATACTTAAGTACGATTATTTTGTCTCAAAATATATATTTTTTTGTTTTCTGATTGAAGAGTACCATTTTCTAGCTCGGAAACTGTATATTTCTCTCGTTTTCGTTGTCGTACCTTGATCAAGTCTTTGCAAGGATTTATGAATCTTGCGTCTTTTTAACCGACTTCCAAAAAAGGAGGAGGGTCTCAATTCGACTGTATTTTTTAACCGACTTCCAAAAAAGGAGGAGGTTCTCAATTCGACTGTATTTTTTTTTTTTTTTTTTTTTTTTTTTATGTATGTTACATCAGAACTTTTGACCGGGTAGACCGATTTCGACAATTTTTGTTTTAATCGAAAGGTGGTGTGCGTCAATTGGTCCCATTTAAATTTATTTGAAATGTAACAACTACTTTTCGAGTTATATCTAATAATGCATTTTTACTTGACGCTTTTTTCGTCAACCTACGTTGTATTTATACTACATAACTTTTTATTGGATATATCGATTTTGATAATTCTTTTTTTTGTTGGAAAGGAGATATCCTTAGTTTTGTACCATGACAAGGAAACTAGGATTTGATGATGGGATCCCAGAGAAATCGAGGGAAACTTTCTAAAATCCGCAATAACTTTTTACTGGGTATACCGATTTTGATAATTTTTGATTTAATCGAAAGCTGATGTTCATCATGTGGTCACATATAAATTTTATCGAGATCTGATAACTACTTTTTGATTAATCTTTGATAACGCGTAGTTACTTGACTATTTTTTCGTCGATCTATGTTGTATTACTTGACGATGTAATTGAAGTCGGTTTTTTTTTCGTTTGTCTGCAAACACAATTATAAGATTAATTTAATAACTACCTGCCAGTCGTATTATGACATCAGATTACCTACTAAGCGTTTTCTAAGCCTACAATTTTTCAAGGAAATAAATGTAAGTAATCAAATTAGTCAAAATATCGGATAAAGTGACCAACGGCAACAGCAAAATATTTTTACTATTATGGAATCACTTGGTAAACTACAATTATAATAAATAAATTATTGAAAGTAGTTGGAATTTTCTTTGTTTAACTTAATCTCGTCGAACTATAAACGCAAAGCTTTTTAACTGATCTAAAAGATTCAAACGATATTCACGCTATGCCAATCACAATAAAGGCTATATTCGCTTCAATATAAAATTTTGAATGAAATTCCAAAATTAATAATTAACTCATTACGTCAAAAATATAATTGGTAATATACTAATTGTTTTATTATAAGATCGATATATCCAAATTAAGTTAGTAGGTAATACGTCCCGTGACCTCTAAGCAACGAATTACAGATTGCGTGACGTGTTCTACGTGAATGCGGCACGTGCGCGGTACGTGACGTGACTGGGGCGTGACGTTACGTGTCGTGACATACGTACCACGTTGATCATCAGATAAGCAAATACTACCCGAGCAATGTCCAAATCTGCGATGTTCGAGGATTGGTCTTGCCTTTCATGGCTATATGTGGTTATTAGCTACCAAAATTACGTTCTGAGAACTATCATAGATTTTATCAGTATAGTAATTTTATGTTGATCTTTTTTAATATTTCTAATCGTCAATATATAAAAATATCAAATTATTGGTATAAAAACAAATAAATAACGCAATGACAAGAGTCTGAACACTAAATCGGTGGAATTTAATAAAAATCTAAATAAAAACTTTTTGGATCAAAATTAAAAAAACTCAAAACATTGCAATTTAAAAACCCTGATGTATTCTTGTTTCCAACTACCTATTAGGTATTCTTAATATCGCACCTTAATACTCTTAAGTAGTGTTATGTTCCTGCAACGAGTAAGGCCAGAGTGTTGCAGATGCGCTACGGTGATACCGGAAATAGGGTAAGTAATGCGTTTGTTATCTGATAATCTTTTTCGGCTTAACGTACAATTATTTACCACTCTTTACTTGTCGATATAATTGAAGTTGGTTTTTCTTCGTTTGCCTGCAAACACAATTATCTAAGTTTGTTTTGAAATTAAAATAACTATTGTATTAAAACACAATAAATGTAAAATAACAGCCTCAAACGTTTAAGTGGGTATTTCATTCCTTAAACTCAGATTAATTAGATGAAGGGGTTTATTGAAAGTAACATTCAGTGCAACGACAATTCTTAGATACTAAATATCAACAAAAGTATTATAAGAATACTGTAAACCACGACTGGTATTTTTTAATTTTACTAAAATGTAAGATATTCTCAAATTAAGCTTATTTGAAATATAATAGTTACAAATAGAATTGACGTTTGTTTAAATGTAAATATTTCAAATACAAAGCAACAATGAAACATTGAGATACTTTAGACATTTTAATTGTATTGTACGTGCTATTCAAAGCAAACGTATTTTAAACTAAATCATTGCATAACTTCACGATACTTGTTCAAACATATTCCGACTGTTGCTTATAGGCACTAGAAATAGAATGGCGTACAGTGGACCACATAATTACGATTGCAATCAAGAGTGTTTATACTGTGATCGAGTGTACAAACAAATATCGTCTTAACACGGCATTATGCATGTTTTCTCATCATTAAAACCTATCACCTCTATTAAGGCACGCCACGTTTTGTGAATATAATCATTTAGCTCCAGCAATGTTCTCCGTCCATACTTAATCTTAAGAAATTCTTGTAATAAGATCTTAAGCGTAGAACTGTTAAAGTACTTCTACAGTTCACAGTCCATTAGACGTACAACGTGGTTCTTCGGCAAATATAATCAAACCGTTTTGAACAAAGCTCGGTCCCCTTGATATCTCCTGTGAATAGTTAGGCGTATTTAAGGTACTTACGTGTATTCTGTGACAAGTGATACAAGTCGAAAATCGTTATTTTACATAAGAGTAAAAACAAGATTTAAAAAATTCTTGTCCATGAACAAAGTAATAAACCTATCCCAGGTTCAACTAGAGTATCTTCTTTAGTGGGGTAAAATATTTTCTTTCAATATACATTTTAGTTTTTATTGGTAAAAAATTCATTTCATTCAAGTAATTTATGAAAAAAAACTTTTGAATTGTAACTTTTTTGAATGATACTTGTACAGTTAAATTACTTCACTTACTTTAGTAGTTTACGAAAATTTTAGGTTCAAAGGGATAATAGTTCTAGTTACGTCAGTATTCACGATTAGATTATTGAAAAATAAACGTGGAATAGAATATAATAGCAAAGAATGGAAAAATTATTGTTGTGAATAAATAATCACAAACGGTTACAAATCGACAAATATGCATATTTTTGAATTTTTTTGCAGAATTATATCAAAAAATCCATAGCTATAGCCGATAGAAGAACGTAAGTTGGATAAAAAAGTTATCTTGTTCTTATAACTTTTATAATCACATCACAAAAAGGGTATATTTAGACTTATATCACTTAGTACAGGAGACACAGACTTGTTGAAAAGTGTTAATTTACTTCGACATTCATAGACGAACTTGTTTAATAGTTTAGTTGGTCTGGCTCAATATCTATATTTTTAGGTACATAATAAACCGTTAACAACCGCTCTGGTGTAAGGGTACGTATAGTAGTAGGTTTCTAAACTCTGGCAGTTTAGTTTAGCATGCAGTGTTGAAAATAATACGCCTCAACGCTTTGAAAATTAAAATATAAATAAAAAGCCCACGGATGTAAAACTTATATTACCAAAAAAAAAAACTCTGGCTGTTTATGGGTTTGATTCCTGCTTGGGATGGATATATGTATTTGTACAAATATTCATTTTCGGCGTTTGCTCGCTAACAAAAAAAAAAAGATACGATTTCAGTTTACATCGACAAGTAATACAACGTACGTGTCTCCTTCTTTTTTTGAAGTTGGTTAAAATAATATTAGAAATCTGCCTTTTCTACATATAAACATGTACAATAAAACATCAAACTACGATTTTTAAAGCCCGTACAAAGGATATAACTGATAACATTGATGTAATGGCAACATCAAAAAACTACGAATAGATGAAAGTTTCATGTATCTAAGGTTAAAAAAAAATTTCGAATAAAAGTAGTTGGTCTATAAATATTTGGTAGATATTTGTGAGAAATAAAATAATTTTGAACAAGGAACTCAAATAACAATCAATATATTTTCAAACTATTCTTAGAATACACTAGTTCAGTGTAGCGGTTTTGGAAGTTAAAATAAAATGAATAATTCAAACTACCCGGAAGTTCCACGACCTACTTTTTGAGTCACAACTTTTGAACCAATAATATTGTTTTCGAACAAGTAACAATGGTTGTTACTGTAGTGACTGTAAAGTATGCTTTGATTTACAATGTTTTTTGATTACAAAGTATTTCGTTTAATATTGAGGTTAAAGGGTTAACGAAGGTATAATCTTTGTATTTATAGAGCTATTCGTGCTACCAGCTATCTGCATTTTGATTTAGATGGCCTTTTACACAATATACAAATGAAATGTACAAAAAATAGCAATTAAATTTAGTATTTCTTACCATATTTATTTCATCTTTATATCATCGTGCCAAACATTACCAGTACTTTTTTCTTTTTCAGTGATGGCTCCGCCGATTCTATATGATTGATTCAGCCTGATAAATAGAAAAGTTACATCAGAACGGTCGTCAACTTATTCTAAATATCGCGGGGTATAATAATTGTTATTTTTTCATGTGTGGGTGTCATCCGCGTAGCAGATGACTCCCATCCTGGGGAGGAGACGGCCTCGTAGGACCCGGTCGTATCCGATGTCCCACAGGATCGGGCCCAGCACCGATCTTTGTGGGACATCGCAGCCGACCTGCCGCCATTCCACGGACCCCGACCGATTTTCGAGGCCTACTTTGCCAGGCCTACTTGTCCAGCGACACCGCGACCACCCTCCCTCCCGTGTTTCGCTTCACCCGTTACCGCCCACAGATGTTTGAGGGCGTCGATGGTTGACCGGCGCACTCGAAACCCGAATGTTAATTATTGTCTGTCTTAACCCATGCTAGAGAGATACAACTTCTGACAACTAAATGATATATTATATTATATGATATATTATATATTATATTATATTTATGATATATGTTCAGATGTCTTATTATAGTCTAACTAGCTGTCCCTCACGGTTTCACGTGCGAAATTTTCGATCTCGTGATAATATTGGGTTACAAAGTAGGTTATGCCTTATGTTAGTTTTCCAGCTATTTATGTATAAAGTTTCGTAATAGTCGATTGTGTAGGTTGTGTTAAGGAATAACAAACATCAACACTCGTAAACTTTTATATTTTAAATATTAGAAGATATGTTCTACCTTCTCGATTTTTCTCTTCCTACAAATTAATTTAAGTCTTAAGACTTTACGAGTATACTTCATTAATAATCTAAAATATAATGTAATATTGAGTACAAATAAGATTCTATAGCTTTACAAATATATCCAAAACAACTTAACCCTCTAATGTTCGAAGCGGGGTCCCTATCTGCATTGTCAGGCTCTTATTGCGGTCGTATAATGACGCCTACAAATATACCACTACGTCTGTAATAGAACCCTAGCTATGAAATTTGTTTATTTGATGCTTACACCCTAGACCGTTTCGCCATTTGTTTAATATTCACATTGCGTTTCGTATAAAGAGTTTATGATGTTGGATTTATAATGTTGGCTTATGTACTCGTATATAAAATGTGATGGAAGTTTTGGTGTACTAGATATACCTCGCCGTTTTATCCGTATTAGCTCTTATACCGTACAGGTTTCGGGTAAAAAAAGTCTGTATATGTATATTAATACTTCAATCTTGCTCAAAGGTACTTTGTGTCATAGGAAACCATTCAGATGTTATTTTAGTCAATCAATTACACGCATCGATTCTAACAAGGAGTAATTGAGTAATCTATTTCATGATGTTTAATTCTCTTATGTTCGACATTGCTTTGTAGGCAATTTTTTCTATAACTAGGTCGACAAACAAGCGCACGGCTCACCTGATGGTAAATGATTGCCGTAGATTATAGGCGTCTGCAACACCGGAAGCATCGCAAGCGCGTTGCCGACCCTATTGCCCCCTAGGAGTTCTGATCACCTTACTCGCCAACAGGAACAACAATGCTTGAAAACAGTATTATTTAGCTGTGATCTTCTGTAAGGTCGAGGTACTTCCCCAGTCAGGCTGCTCCATAATATGAACAGGAAATTTCCTGCTGTGCTTTACCTCAGTTATGGACAATGAATATGAAGTAAAAGATCTATACAGTATAAATTCACTATATTAGTTACGATTTTATCGAAACTGAATTCATCACGGATATAAAATTTATTTTAAAATGACTAAAATTTGCTCGTCCAGATTTAAATCAGGAATTTAAATTATATTAACTATTTTCATTTAATGCTAATTTCTTTGGTTGCGAATAGAAATATCTAACAGATACTAAATATATGTAACAGTAAAACGGAAGAAACATCTCAGATACTTTTATCTATTGGATACTCTTATACGTTAGATAGTATTTTATATAGAAATTTATCGGTAGCTGGTGACAATGGCTACTGCGTTATTTATGCCTCTTATATTTTACAAATAGTTTATTCAACTTATATATTAAATAAAAGTTCTCTACATAACAATAATTGTTTTGTTTCCCTCGATTTCTCTGGGATCCCTCAGATCATCAGATCCTGATTTCCTTATACTAGTTCCTTGTACTTTACCTTATATTAGGATCATCGCTGGCGCAACGGTCACAGCTATGGATTGTGCCTGTTGCGCTGGCGGTTGCGGAATCGATCCCCACACATGACAAACATTTGTATTTACCACACAGGTGTTTGTCGTAGTCTGGGTGTTTGTACAGTCCTAGTGGGTCTCTCCACCGTGACTCGGAGAGCACGTTAAGCCGTCGGTCTCGGTTGTTATCATGTACACCTGATAGCGATCGTTACTCATAGTAGGGAATATGTCCGCCAACCCGCATTGGAGCAGCGTGGTGAATTAAGTTCTGATCCTTCTCCTACATGGGGAAAGAGGCCTATGCCCGGTAGTGGGATATTACAGGCTGAAGCGATAGTATCAAACTTGGGATATCTCCTTTCCAACAAAAAAACAATTATCAAAATCGGTTCATAAACGACAAAGTTACCCCCGAACACACACACACACACACACACACACACACACACACACACATATATATACGGTCGAACTGAGTAACCTCCTCCTTTTTTGAAATCGGTTAAAAATTATTCAATTCGTACTTCATAAAAAGAAAGAAAAATAAAAAAAAGTGTCCCTAATACGACTACCTGTGTTAGCTAAAATCTCAAAATTGATACAATGCGCCTGAAAAGGTGATATTAGGAAGAGCGCCGCTAAAAGCTTATCCGTAGGGATTAACGCTTTCTATTCTGTTTTGTATCTACATAACGCCTGCGGAATTATGATAAAACTAAACGTACCCAAAGGTATGACGCATGAAGCGAAAAATATTGTCACAAACTGTCGAACTTCGCTAAAGAAATGAATGGGTAGATAACGGTTACTTGAAAATTTTATTATTAATATTCAAAAATACTTCAAATGATATATAGTTTATAGTTGGACGTGTGTTCTATATAAAAGTGTATATTTTATAGCATGTTAATCCATTGTTAAAAATATATAGAGGTTTAAGAGTAAGCGCTTCCCGTATTTTTCATTCTGCGAACGTATAGCACGGTATCCTTGGAGGCGTGCAATATAAACACTATTGTATTGTAGTGGGCTCGGTTTTCCGCATTTAGACGCAAAGGTGGTCCATTATGCGTGAATATAAACACTAATAATTGGGTTTGCAGGCAAACGAAGAAAAACCGACTTCAATTATATCGACAAGTAATACAACGTAGGTAGACAAAAAAAATGTCAAGTAAATACGCATTATCAAAGATTACTCCAAAAGTTGTAATTAGATCTCGATAAAATTTAAATAGGACCACATGATAAACATCGGCTTTCGATTAAATTAAAAATCATCAAAATCGGTCACCCAGTAAAAAGTTATGCGGATTGTCGAGAGTTTCCCTTGATTTCCCTGGGATCCCATCATCAGATCCTGGTTTCCTAATCATTGTACCAAACTCTCACAGGCTGAAGCGATAGTATCACACTTGGGATATCTCCTTTCCAACAAAAAAAGATTTATCGAAACCGGTCACATACATAAAAAATAAGAAAAAAAAAACAATATATACGGTCGAATGAGTAACCTCCTCCTTTTTTTGGTTAAAAATAGAAATAAAAACCAATTCATATAAAATATATAATGCAACTTAAATATTATAAAACTAAAACACATATATTTTCTAAATAAATTGTAAAACATATTTATCAGCACCGAAATAAGATGTGGTCGGAAAGTTAAACAAGCTTAAGGCCAATTCGGTTGCGGTGTATTGCGAGCACAACTTCAAACCGCTTGCGGTCGAATAGGAAACATTTTTGCCGCTTTAGTTTCAAGTAAAAAATTTCAACGTAAAAATTTAAGAATTTAAACATTTTATTATAAAAACTGGGGCGATCGTTTTGGTTAAGTGTAACGGACGTTGTTTTGTGTGACGAAAGTTTCATTGCGGTGTCACGGGTTTCCTATATTTGTTTTTGGTCACACATCGCTCCGGTTGTTACTATTAAGAATTGATAACGGCTGTTATGCTCGATATGTAAATTATTCGCTAACCTAGTGGACCACAGTGGCACCAGTTTCCCCTATATATTACGAGAAGCCATTAGATGGAGGTATCTTCTATTTATTAAAAAGTGAGAGCAAAAATAAATTGAATTTGTAAAACTTCTTTTTATTGTATATATTTGGTTCAGAAATGTAATATAACTAATTAGATTTCAGCTTATTCGCTATCCTATATATACGAAATGAATAATTTTGTTATTGTAAGCAGTGTTGTTTTTACAAAACACACGATTTATTTAATTGAGGTCGAATAGGTCAAACATCACTTTAGCCTATCGCAGTTTGCGTCTGACGGCCTCCACAAGTTCACGTCAAAAATGACGTGAACTCATTTGTGTTGCCCATAGTCACCACGCTAGGCAGGCGGGTTGGTGACCGCAGGGCTGGCATTGTTGCACCGAAGACGCTGCTGCCCGTTTTCGGCCTGTGTATTTCAAAGCCAGTAGTTAGTTGGTTATCCCGTCATCGGTTGGCTTTTTAAGTTCCAAGGTGGTAGTGGAACTGTGTTATCCGATAGTCACCAGTAACGACACCTACGGGAAGAGAGGGGGTGGCTATATTCTTTACTGTCGTAACCACACAGTAGAGGTCAGACATAATTTCAGATTTATAATTGGGTCAGGTTTTAACTTTCGTTGCATTGATATTTTTGTTTGGTAAGTGCTAGTAAAAGGCAATAAACACCAATGAAATAACAAAACGATTTCATTCATATGTATATAGAACGATGTTCTATATAATATATTCAATTAATAGAAATCTTTATTTTTGAAACAAATAAAAAAGTAAGTGTTTTCAAACAAATTAAAATAGTAGAAGATTCTATGTTTGTTTGCAAATATTTTGTTGTATGAAAAAAAAGGTCAATTTTTTTTATTGATTATTCAAAAATTCAGTAATCAAAAGTGTTTCATTTGAAACATTTCACTTAACAATATGTAAAACCAATTAAAAAATATAAAAGACGATACCGACATTCTTTCAACACGCAATCGATATACTTTTTGCTAATTTTCGTCGCGTCCGACGAAAACGAGATCGATAGCTACAAATAAATTGTATCCAATCACGGAATTAAGACAAATGGCAGTATTTGTATCCGATTAGCTTAAATTAAACTGCCAGGTTTTACGGCTGATTTTAAACGCTCACACATCGAAGTTATTCGAATGGAATTTTACTTTCTTTTTTAAACATATAATAAAAATCTTATATTATTTTTAAGTTATTAAACCTTTTTTAGAAAGAAAAACTTAATATCAAGATCATGTAGGCGACGTAGTCATATAATAAGTTTCATAATTTAATTTATCTTATAATTAGGACAGCGATTAGTATTAAAATATTATATTGCAGAATAATGCACAACTATTTGTATTTACTTTCTGTTCAATGACTTTTATATAAAGAAAAAAAAAATTACTCAATTCAGCCCTTAGATGTATTTATCTAGTCACAATATAATAATGACCTAAACTGAAACTAAACTACATATGTCATAAGGAACTCTTGTGTTACACAAATAAAGCTATAAATCAATATAGATAGGATACAAATGTTACGTATACGTCAAAAGTTAATTTTGTACGACAGTTTAGCTCAGTAATTACAGTCAGTAGATGTTATGCTAACAGTCGTTTGTATATATGTACAAGAAGTTTTTATCCATTCGTCAGTTCCTGTTACAACTGTTTTAGTTTTACATTTAAAAATTAGCACCAAAAAAAAATTAACATATTGTATTTCGTATAGGTTTTGATTTTTTTACAAATTTTTTAATTTCGATTCTTCATTACTTTTCACAACTTTTCATTACTATTTCATTTTTCTGTGACAACTTTGGTGGCTGTTTATTTTAATCGAGCTTTTATTACATAGCATTCAAGCTTTTAGGCAAATGACAGTAATATAGGCTGTTTTAATTTTAGACAGCGTTTTAGTGACAATTTCGTATATTTTTGTAGTCAATATCTGTATAATTATTTTGTTTTACATTTTTATTGAACTCTGTAAAACTTATTAATAGATATTAGATCGTATGTAGATAACCTTAAAATTGATAGATATATGTATAAATAATAATAAAAAAATATATGAAATTTCACAACGTATCACAGTAGGATCTGAAACTTGCGTCGGGGTTTCGGAAAAATACGATTGTACACACGCGAAGAGACCAAGGCAAATACGAGTTGTACATATATTTGTTATGTGCTGGGGTCATACCCACGATCTCTAGCACTTAAGCCAATTGTTGTGACCAATGCGCCAACGCTTATTTAGAGTATTAGAAAATATTTCTCATATACTTTATTATTGTGAATTAAAAAAAAAACCTTTTACACAAACAACGTATTGCGTTGTCAGTAAATTGTCAAGTTTGTTACCTGACAATTTAATATATGACATATAAGATGCAAATAGTGTACTATATATCTTCTAAAATATGTCCTCAGTGACAGTGATAAGATACATAGTCGCGTAAATCGCTTTCAATTCGATGTGTGAATAAGCGAGTGATTGTACGCAGAAGACACGACTTTTCCATTTTTCTCCCGCTGCGCACGGTCCCAGTTTTCGGCATCGAAAAACATTAGCAACGAAACACTCAAATTTAAAATTTTATTCGAGGAAAAGTTTTTCTTTGAACACGGCGTCTGTGAAATAAAACCGTTTTGAGATTTTTTACGATCGCGTTAACGTGATTTATGTAAAATAAACATCGGACATTCGAGTTTATTCTATTGTATAATTAAGTTTAAAATTAATAGTTTTGAAATTTGACTTTTATTATTTAAACTTGTCCTATAATACAAATTTCAACCAGAATCTTATTCGCGATCACACCTTTTGAATTTTATTTGCTTTT
Source organism: Melitaea cinxia (assembly GCF_905220565.1). NCBI lineage: Eukaryota > Metazoa > Arthropoda > Insecta > Lepidoptera > Nymphalidae > Melitaea > Melitaea cinxia. The sequence continues at coordinate 5,035,027 of NC_059405.1, read as the reverse complement.
CAAGCAAACCGTACTAAATAAATATCGAACGAAATAGTATGCAGTTCGAAGTATGACTTAATGAGCTCAAATAATATGTTTTATTCGCATTTATTAAGTAGTAGTAATAAGTAGTTTAGGCGTATTCAAAACCAAAACAGTAATCATAATTATAAGTTTATAGAAATTTAAATTTTTAGCTTGAATTGTTTTATTAATACATTGGTATAGGCCATATATACATTTGTCGTGGGCCCCTGGCTACCTGGGCGTTTGTTCTGGTATATTTTGTGTGTTTTCGGTCCACACACACAGAGACACCCTCGCGTTTATTTAAAAATTATTTGGTCAGCAATTTATTAATATTAATAGTATTAAATTATAATTATTGGTGACAATTATTTTGAAATTTATTAAAATGTAACTTTAAAGTTTGTAATTGTACTAACACTAGATTATAAGAAACATTTTGTTACTAACACTATATGAGCTACTCTCGAAATAAATAAAATATAATTATTATACTATGCATGTTAACTTACATGAGAAATTAAGCTGAGTTGACTACATCAGTATCGGATAGTAGTTGCCGTGGTAAGAATTCCTTGAACATAAAAAAATACACTCAATGACATGCAGACATAAAACATGGTTTTAGTAAAAGAGGCGTCATGTCAATACAAAATCCTGAAAAGTTTTAAAATCATATGCTAACCTATACATATGACCAAGATTAACTATCTTAATCGTTTGTATTTATTAAAAAAGATATATAATGACATTATGAAAAAAAAATGTGTTGTAAATTATTTTTCTAATAATATTGTTAATATTATTCTAATAGTTCAAATAGTTTGTCATTTTAAACTAGAAACATAATCAATAAAATTAATTACTTTGGTTTGAACAGTTCATACTACACTCTTAGGGCGCTACTTGTAAGTAGCTTACAAAGAAAGTAGCGGCATCTATGGATTAATAGTGTTGCTTGATTATGTTGAAATACAAGCGCGCACACACTTTTATTTAATTAAAAAATATATTAAATTTTGACTTAGGTAGAATTTATTAAGACAAAATAAATAAACAAATGACAAAATAAAACGACTATAATTTTCAACTTAACAAATAAAAGAGTACAAAAAATGTAACTCAAATTCAAGCGCCATAATAAAAATATCAGAATAACATTACTACTATATACATTCGCCTCAGAATGAATGACTACCATTTTATTTAAATGTGTAATACATACTGTGCTTATTTCAAATAATTATAAATTACAATGCAAAATAATTATAAATTATAATTACAATCTTAAGTAGGAAAACTCTACAAAGTTTTAATTCTATTAAAATAAAACTTTAATATTTAAAAAGTAGACGCTAGCTTAAAATTACTACGTATTAAATTATGTTCACGTCTGAAGACTGTTTCATATATCATACGTTAGTAATCGTATGATGTTTATGTATTATAAACTTCTATTATTATAATAATAAACAAACTTATTTAAAAATGAACTTCACATTATTTTGCTACTTCTCACTAGATGGCTCTGCATGTTCTTAAAGTTGAGAGCTTACTAGGGGTGCGGACGCGGAGAGAGGGGTTACTTGCGCGTCCCCACTGCCACTTCCACGAGTTAAGCACTATGCTTGACAGTCACAACGAAAGCGCGCCGCGAAGAGGACGTGTCAATACTCGCGCCTTTCTCGCAAACACGCAATAAATTCTAAATAACAGAAAACTGTCAAACTATCAAGTCATATATGTGGTCCATATCTAACTTAAACAGCTTTTAACAAGAACTTTTTGTGTGATTCGTGTGGACATTTGTGAAGTGAAATGCTTGCAAGTTTTTCTTTAACACTAAACTGTACTTGGTACTTTGTTTCGGAAATGGTGATATCGACCCACGGGGAGTGTTTATGAGACGTTCTATAGTGAAATGAAATAATCTGTGATAATGTTTGCTATAACGGCTGTGTTCTATGCGCTCCTACATGTCGGATGGACAGTGTTACCCAATGGGTCGGATAAATGTTTGCGAGTAACTGACAGAGACTTTGAAAGTAGCGTTATCTGCAAAATTCGCACATTGGATGGGGATGGCAGCAGCATATCATCAGTACACTCGGAGACGAGTCGCTTATCAATCGAATGCAATCACCTTTTGTTATTCGAAAGTTCACTTCGGGCGCATTATTTCAGCCCCGTCGTGAGTCTTACAGATCTTAGTATAAGTAATTGTAAACTACTTAATATTCCTGATAATACTTTTCAAAATCTAAATAAATTAAAGCGACTAAAACTTCGTTCAAAGAACTCTGAGTGGAGCCCTACCAAGAATTTAGATTTGACTTTGAAGTCTTTCAATGGATTATTGGAACTGCAGTCTTTAGATCTCGCCCAAAATAACATCAAGTTCGTTCCTTCCGGAGTATTTTGCTCTCTAGAAAACTTAAATACATTAAATTTAACTCACAATAGAATAAGAACCGTCGGTCAGATTGGATTTGGGCCTGGATGTGGTTCAAGCCTTCATACTCTTGATTTGAGTCATAATGAAATTAAAACATTGGCAGAGGACTCCGAACTATTAAAATTAAGAAGTCTGCAACATTTATACTTACAACACAATAATATTACTGACATATCAAGTGAAGCTTTTAACGGCCTTGTTTCATTGAGGGTTCTTAACATATCACACAATCGCTTACATACATTACCAGAAGGCCTATTTTCTTATTCTAGAGAGTTAAGAGAAGTTTATTTAAACGATAATTCTCTGTTTGAACTCGCTAGAGGTATTTTTCATCGCCTGGAACAGCTGATTGTATTGGACTTATCGAGTAATCAACTTACTAGTAATCATGTTGATCACGGAACCTTTCTTGGATTAGTGAGGTTAATTGTGTTAAATTTATCGAACAATGCATTAACAAGAATCGATGGAAAGACTTTTAAAGATTTATTTGTATTACAAATATTAAATTTGAAAAATAACTCCATTGGATATATAGAAGAAAATGCCTTCTTGCCTTTGTATAATCTTCATACGCTCAACTTAGCTGAGAATAGATTACATACGATAGATGAAAATTTATTTAATGGATTATATGTTCTAAGTAAATTAACTCTTAATAATAATTTACTTGTAAATATTGACAGAAAAGCATTTAAAAATTGTTCAGATCTTAAGGAATTGGATTTGAGTTCTAATCAATTATTAGAAGTTCCTAATGCATTATGGGAGCTTCCGCTTCTAAAAACTCTAGATTTAGGAGAAAATCAAATATCCGACTTCAGAAATGGTTCGTTTAAAAATCTTAATCAATTAACTGGATTAAGATTAATCGACAATCAAATCGGCAATTTAAGTGTTGGAATGTTTTGGGACTTGCCGAACTTGCAAGTTTTGAATATAGCAAAGAATAAAATTCAATCCATAGAGCGAGGAACCTTTACTAGAAATACGCAATTGGAAGCAATAAGACTAGATGGAAACTTCTTGTCGGACATCAACGGAGTCTTTTCAACGTTAGCAAGTCTTTTGTGGCTTAATCTATCGGAGAATCATCTAGTGTGGTTTGATTATGCGTTTGTGCCTAGTAATTTAAAGTGGTTGGATGTGCACGGTAATTTCATTGAACACTTAGGTAATTATTACAAGTTACAAGACGAAATTCATATAAAGACATTGGATGTTAGCCATAATAGGATAGCGGAAATATCGTCTATGGCCATACCTAATAGTGTAGAACTGTTGTTTATAAATAATAACTTTTTAAATAATATTCATGTGAATACGTTTTTCGATAAGAAAAATTTAACGCGAGTGGATATGTACGCAAATGAGCTAGTACATATGGAATTAAATAGTTTGCGTTTGGCGACTGTGCCCTCAAATAAAACTTTACCTGAGTTTTACATCGGTGGTAATCCTTTTCAGTGTGACTGTACAATGGAGTGGTTACCTATAGTAAACAATATGACTGCTATGAGACAGTACCCGCGTGTGATGGATTTAGAAAATGTTTTGTGTAAAATGACTAATACTCGTAGTGGAACACATGTACCCTTAACTAACCTTAAGACGTCGGACTTTTTGTGTGAGTATGAGACTCATTGTTTTGCTATCTGTCATTGCTGCGATTATGACGCGTGTGACTGTGAAATGACCTGTCCTCAAAATTGCACCTGCTACCACGATCCGTTATGGAACACTAATGTTGTTGATTGTTCCGGACAATCTTCCGTGGAAATACCACACAAGATACCCATGGATGCGACCGAAGTATTTTTAGATGGAAACAATATAAGAGAGCTCCAAGACCACGTTTTCATTGGACGACAAAAGATGCGATCACTTTATGTGAATAATAGTAATGTAGATACTATTCAAAATAGAACATTTGCAGGCCTTAATTCTCTTCAGATACTTCATTTAGGTAACAATAAATTAAAAGAATTAAAGGGATTCGAATTTCATCAATTAACTAGTTTAAAGGAATTATTTTTACAAAATAATCTAATCAGCCATATCGCAAACATATCATTTTTATCACTTAAATCTTTGGAGATTCTACGTCTGGATGGAAATAGATTAGTTGATTTTGGCATATGGAGTTTTAACAATAATCCTAATTTAAAATCTGTTTCCCTCGGAAATAATTTATGGTCATGTAAATGTCGTTACCTGCAAGAGTTGACTTCGTATTTAGCTGAGAATGCACAAAAAATTATTGATATAACGGACGTATGGTGTTGGAATGGTGACGCGAAGCCACCACAGAAAAAAGAACTTAATTTAAATGGAACAGCCTGCAGTGATTATTATGCTGATAATTCAGTCATCGGAAACATGTTAGTGTCGAACTACGTTCCCATGATGGTCTCGACTCTTACCGGCCTTATGCTAATTTTATTGGTTCTTGTACTACTATTTCTGTTTAGAGACTCGTTGCGTGTATGGCTTTATACAAACTGTGGCGTTCGAGTTTTTTCATTCTCGGGTGCTTTTGAAGAAAGTGAAAAATTATATGACGCATATGTTTGCTACAGCCCTAAAGATGAAGATTTCGTAATACAGTCTCTAGCTACGGAATTAGAAAACGGTAATCCTTCATATCATCTCTGTCTTCACTATAGAGACATACCACACCACGGGGCACAGTACATGCAATGTGCTCCTCCAGTCGTCGAGGCCGCTGAGGCATCAAAAAGAATAATACTGGTGCTTACGAGAAATTTTATGCAAACAGAATGGTCACGATATGAATTCCGACAAGGATTACACGAAGCATTGAAAGGATGTGTTTATAAATTAGTCTTAATAGAAGAATTCTCCGTTGTAAGAGACGCTTTGTGTGATCCAGATTTACGTCCATATTTGAAAACAAGCTCACGATTAAGGTGGGGTGAAAAAAGGTTTTGGGAACGACTCAGGTATATGATGCCGGAAACATCGCATTCGAGTCACAAGACACGATCTCACAACTATCGGAAGAATATAAATACATATACGTTAGATTCTTCTGTACCTAATGGGGGAAATCGGACTTTAAATTACCCTGATAAATCGCCAGTGTTGGGTAGCACTGCACAGAGTGCCAGTGCACCTCCCGATTATAACACAGAAGTGCGGCAGTCTCCATCGGCTATAAGACAAACTCAAGGAGTCGCTTACGGTCCAGATGGGAGACCAATATCAGATCATATTTATTCGTCAATAGATTCTGACTACTCCTCCTTAGAACAAGGTATGGCACCAGGCAGACGACGAGAATTACGACAATGGCCACCTCCACCAGCTCTCGTTGACACGGGCAACGCCGTGCAAGCTTACCTAGTCTAGACGGGCCCTAGCCCACTTCCAGTCACATTGTATATACTTTGTAGATTTTAGTTTTAGTATGCTGTAAATATTGTAATTATTAGTAATAAGTGCTATACCAAAATTTATGTAAGTGAACTTACTATTGCCTGTTTGTTATCCTGTGTATAGGTTTCGAATTAAAATTTTAAAGACTGCTGTAGCAAATAATTATTGTAAATAGCGAAAAACAAGTGATCGTACTATATAAATATCATTAATATGGCGTTATTTATACACTATCAAAAATAAAATGATGAAGATTTTTAATATGTTTTTTACTGATACTTCCTTTATATAAATAAGTAAAATGACTAAGAAAAAAAACACTTATTAAATAAATAGCGCAGTAAATTGTTTTATGAAGTAAGTAAGCATTATAAGTAATTATTACTATAATAATTTTTAAAATCAATCAAAGATAATACACACATCAGTTTCATTATAAAAAAATAAATTGACTTAGAAGTCAACTAAAGTTAACTGACTAATTATCTTTTTATTTGTAATTTTAATAAGGCTTTTAAAAACATCCAAGCTGCAAATTCAATAAATTCAAAATAGAAAGGGAAATGTAATTTAATCATTGTACCAGTATCCATATTATAAATACTTACATTTGAAAAATTCTCAATCGTATATTTTAACATAAAAATATAGCTATTATAACAAAACTTTATTATGATATTAATTTCACATTTCAAAGCCTTAATAAAAATATTATGCAATCTATTTTTAATAACAAGTTTTTACTATCCATTATTTTACTTGTAACCGTAAATTATTAAATAATTGTCTCGAATAATAAATTAGAGTTATCTAATTATTTTCCAATCAAATAAATTGATTGGATCGTAAAGTAATTAAAAAATTAAGAACATCTATAATTCCAAGGATTTTAAAATAATTACCGTTACAATTGCTTTATTTACTCACACGATTATTAAAAATATATTTTGAAGCATAAACGCACAGTTTCAACTTTATAGTTTCAGAGCTATTTCTAGTAGTAGTCCTTAGTATACAGTGTTTACAGTTATTTCTTTAGTGTTTAATTTAATTAGTGTGTATTAGTGCTTTTATTCATCACATCAAACTAAACGAATTTGTATAACAATCTAGAATTAAAAAAAAAATCGATTCGTTTTCCCATTCACATACTATGTTCTTAGTTACAATATTATTCGTAACATTTTTAAGATAAATAAAAATGCACAGTTTTGGGATAAGTAATGTAGCATAAATTCACAAAATTCCACAATTTAAAAAAATAAAATAACTAATAATTCATATAAAACTGGGAACATCGATACAACTAAATTATTACACTCAATATGTTTTTTTTTTTCTTGTGTACGTAAACCGGACGCCGTATCCGCCGCAGCACGTGATTGGAGTTAGCTAGCCGGTCGGCTTTATACGTACTTCGTGCTTGAATACTAACAAAGAACAACGAATAGTATTTGACTTTACTCGTTGAATTTTTCTCAAAAAGTAATTAAAGTTAAATTTTATTTTACAATATCTTATATATAATATCAAAAGTATAAAATTGTTTTTCCTATTTTATTAGAAGGTATTTTAAAAAAAAAGTTTTTATTTAAAATCATTATTAAAATAATTATAACACTACATTTTTTTAAAGTTTGAAATATTAAATATAAGTGCATTGTATTCTTATTAAAAAAAAAAAAAAAAATTGGAGAAAATGCAATCCTAAAACATTCTACTTAAATTGTCATGTTATACATATGAACAAAATTCAATTTATAAGAGTTTTGTCTTTGAAATGAAACTGAATTATTGTTAATATTTGTTTATAGCAAATAAAACTCAAAACAGCTTAGAAATTATCACAAAATCATAGTTAGCTTTTTATCAACAGACAGAAAAGATGACTTATATTTTATGCGCGTCATACGAGTGACAACAGTGTCATGTTAAGAGTTATGACCGTGCTGTACAATTGGATTGTATGTTATTAGTTGACACATGTAGTAATCTACCGTTATTTGCTATTCGAAATAACGACTAAGCTTTCCGTGTTATGCGACGTGATTACTTATGTAACAGGAAGATAATTATTACGTAAGACGACTAGCATTTAAATTAAAACTACATTAAATAATGTCATTGAATTTTCATATTACATTTTGTATAGATCGTTATATTTTTTAAATCCAGAATTAAAAAAAACAGCGCGTAGGTATGTACATAGAATAGTATTCAACAAGTCAAATTTTTTTTAATGGTTTAAGTCAATACTTTCGTAATATTTAAATACATACATTGATGTTTTACTGCTTTTAAAAGATTATTTTTTGTATTTTTATATCAATACTAAAGTACAACTAGTTTTAAAAATAACTACGTACTAAATGAAAAGTTGTACTTAAATACAAAAATAAATTACGGAAAAAATATAGAACACAAGTGCTAGAAAACCAACGAGCGTTAGAAAGGAGCTTGTTATGACTGCAACTTAAAACTTAAGTGGCCAACTAACATATTGTGCTTTGTACTTTTTTAACATAATACGCAGAGTGCCTAACTTTTCAATTTAAATAAATATGCTACCGCTTATTATTAACTAACTTAAAAAAAAGGATAAGATTCTCAAATCGACTGCATTATTAATATTATTATTATTTATATAATATGATAAGTCAGAACTTTTTTATTCGAAAGACTATGTATGTCATTTGGTCCCATTTAAATTTAATTTATATTTGACGAGTACTTTTTAAATTATCTCTAACAATGCGTATTCAATTGACTATTTTTTCGTCTACCTACGGTGTATTACTTATCAATGTAACTGAAGTCGGTTTTTTCGTTTGCAAACATACATATTATATTAACATAAGCTTGGGGCCAAATAGGGTAAATGATATCAGTAAAATCTAAAGAAATATTACCACAACGTAGTACCTATGTGTTTTGTTTTTTAATGAGATTATGATACGTTGCCTACAATACCTGAAGTTATTCGTTCAAATCTTAAAACAAATAAACGTTTTATCTATATAAAAATGTAGCATTTTCGGAATAAATTCTATGTCAAATATCTTCTTTTATATATATATAATAATGATTGTTTCTCTGTATGTCCTTTATAGAATCGCAAATTTTGCATTTGATCATGTCATGATATTCAGCAAAGTGTTGTGCATGAGTCCAAAAAAAAAAGTGTAATAAAAAAAGAGTAGCATCGCGCTCAGGGTGCAGTCAGTATTTAATAATAATATGTTCAGAACTTGTGCGTAACTAAGAGTAATTAATACAGTTACTACATAATCATCGAGGTTAATATTAATAACTATTCTCTAGGAGAAAAGACTAGATATTAAATTATCAAAACAATTAGCCAAAAAATATTTATATATGTATTATTTATAAGTATGTTTATCGAAAAAAAAAATATATATGTAGCTATACCAGTCGGCTGTTACCTATAACACAAACATTAAGTATTGCTTACTTTAGGAACAGACGACCGTGTGTGTATTGTGTAGGTATTTATTTATTTATAAATACAATAAAACGCCTCGAAAATGTTACGAATTTTCAAGTTTGCTTTCTCTCTGCCTTGATCTATTTTTAGATATAGTTATGCTTACCAATCGGTCCACGTAACTGTAATATCATCGACATTTATATCAACTGCTCAATTTCTATGATTCACAGCATGATGTTTTATGGCCTACGACTTACCTTAATAAATGTTTTTTGAAGCACGTAAACGGGAGACGATTAGTACGTTCGAGCAACCAAACACATTTATTATATGTACAGTTTTGTCATGTCAGTACCTATAGTAAATAAAAATAACATTAGTTTGGGTTCTATAGCGGTTTAACAGATAAATTTCGGCTATGTTTTTTTTTCTGTTTTATAGTAACATTTAATAATGTATCAGGTCAATTCTTCGAGTTTAAATATCAACGAGCGAAACCAAAAGTAAGTTTAGGCTACTAACTCAGGCCCTAAGGCTCCTAAAAGTATAAATGTACATACGACATTACGAATTTTCTTGTGTTTCTATATAATGGTATTATTGATATAATTTTGTCCATATCAATGCAACCACACATTTTGTATTTAAAATAATAATCATTTGTACAGTGAATTGGCTATTTCTAAACAAAGTAACACAAAAGGTTAGCTTAAGCTAACCAATAGCAAAATTAGAAATATTTGTAAACACTTCAAAAGGATTTACTCGTTCGCACCAATACAGGTTGTATGGTAATAACCATGAATTAAAATGGCGTTTGGTAATAAAATAGGTTTATTTTGCCGGTCATTAATATTCCGCGACAGAACAATTTCAAATGTTTGTTTTGTATAACCAACGCCAGTGCCAACATGCCAACATAAACATCCATCCGAGTTTATGATTGTAAAATTATTGCAGGTAATTTATGCTTTTATTACATCATGCATTCGAATACATATTTATAATTAATAGAAAATTATTAATAATATAATAAGTGTGTAACATTTTAATTAATCATTTAATTTTTTTTATTATTTGATGTTTTATTACATTAGTAAATAAAATAAATTAAAGAATCAAATTGCGTATTTCCGTTAAAATAAATAAAAAATATCGTAGTTCATTGATACGAGTCCTATCTTACGCGAGGTATAAAAAAAAATTAAAAGCTATTTGTAGCCTACAGTTATGTAGAGTTTTAAAGACATTAAATGATTCGTTTAAATCGTTAAACTAGGAGATGCAATCAAGTTTACAACATAAATGTAATGAAGACAACGTTTAACTCGACGATAATAGTTTCATATAAAACAAATTACATTCTACGAATAATCAAAATCGTATTTAGAGTGCAAATTGTCCCGACTTTCTCTATGTGGTTATACAAATTTATAACGATTTATTAAAACTACACACATCAGCCCAATGATTTTTGTCTTATGTGCTTTCACTTGGACTTAATAACAGGTTTAACACTTTCATAAAATCTGTTTCACACAACGTAATTGTCAGCAATTAGTCTATTTTAGTACATTCATTCGAAAACGTTTTGAAAATTTTATGATTCTAAGAGCTTGGCGCAGTGGTGATAGCTACTACGTTAGCCGTTGCAGGTTCCATCTTTAATTTTGACAGAAACTTCTGTTGGCCATATACTTGTCATGGTATGGGCGTTTGTGCTTTGTTGTGTGTGTTTCCGGACCCCGACCCAACTCGAACTGTAAGAAACAGAGGGCTGATTACAATCTGAATGTATCATAATTGGCGATAAAAACCCCGATCCAAAGTCAGTTACTTATAAAAATCATATATTTTCAAAAGTTACAATAATAATTAGGTTTTTTATAATGTGCTTTGACGCATGCTGAATAATTCAGAGAAAAATAAACAAGTCCAGAAACAAAACTGTGAAAAACATATCCATTACAATTACACGAGAACTTCGTGAATAATATAAATAATAATAATATTTCATCATTTCAGCTTATTGCAGTCCACTGCTGGACATAGGCCTCCACAAGTTCGCGCCGAAAATGGCGTGAACTCATGTGTGTTGCCCATAGTCACCACGCTGGGCAGTGGGTTGGTGACCGCAGGGCTGGCTTTGTCGCATCGAAAACGCGGCTGCCCGTCTTCGGCCTGTGTATTTCAAAGCCAGTAGTTGGATGATTATGCCGCCATCGGTCGGCTTTATAAGTTCCAAGGTGGTAGTGGAACTGTGTTATCCCTTAGTCGCCTTTTACGACACCCACGGGAAGAGAGGGTGGCTATATTCTTTAATGCCGTAGCGCACACAGCTTGTAATTATTATATACACACAATATTTATTGCAAACCCTTAAAAGATAAAAACAAAAGTAGTATGGCGGTCTTATCGCTAAAATAGTGATTTCTTTCAAACAATCTTTGGATATAGGACAGGGCACAGAAAAGCAGTTAGTAGTAGAAGAATAATCTAGATCTATTATTATTTACACAAGCCCATGTCATCTTCGGAACAAAATATTTGAATAAAATATAGAAAGCAAAGAAGTGCAGTGTAACAAAGCCGTCACGGGCCACGGTTCATTAAGTATCGGTCGGTGCGCGCAGAACGACCAGTATTTATATTGGGTAAGGTAACAAAAGGTCCGACTATTGTAAAATTAAAACAAAAAAGTGAACAATATAAAAACGAGTCATCAAATATAAAAATTATTTTTGACACTTTTGTGTAAGCTTTTTTATTTAAAATATTATTATTTGTATTGGCGTCTACTGGATGTAGACACTTATACTAACTTTAATCTTACTTCAATTGAATGTGTAAAACTTATAACAGGTATTGAAATATGTTGTTTCCGAAACTGTTGTGCATCGTACAGCTTTCTATAGTAGCAGCAGTGGCGTATTTACATGATATTTGAGGAGTTCTTTACAATTCATAACCTAAATACTGACTGAAATGGAATGGAAATGCAAGACGCACCCGACCGCATTCTAAAATACGGTGTTGAATTTGAGACCGAATACAAAATAGCATATTTTTTTTCTATAAAAAGTATGCTAATGATAGTTTTAAATGACTTGGATTTTTCGTTCTAATTATAATACTAAGTTTACCGTTCAAAGACAATGCGTTAGCCTTTGAGAAGGTCGAGTTTTATTGTATGCATTATATCTAATATAATACTAGGTCATTACAGTACTAAAATATTATTAAGCACATTCCAGTCTAGTATGTAACTAAAACTTGAAATATATATTTTTTTATTTTTTTCAATATAATTATGTTGATCTTATATAAAAAAATATATGTATTTTTTGTTCACTTGCAGTTTACAACTACGGTTTTTCGAAACTACACTACAAACACTGAATTTGATGATTTTTGTACAAGCATAAATTTCCATATAGATAGTTAAAATTTATTGAAAAAAGTTCTTGTTTCAGCGGAAATAAATTAATAGTTTTACAATTAAATTAAACGTAACAAAAATAATTCGGATTCAATTTATCTATAACACGAATCAATTACTATGATCGGTTTTCACGTCAAACCATACAAAAGAGGTAACGAAGCTTGAACTTGTTTATTACGATCGGCTTAACACACTGCATGATTCTAAGTTATCAGAAAATACCGCTACATCTTTTTGCCACGTCGAAAACTAAGTAAAACAATTGACCATAAAATCCGTCGTACGTGTCCCTCAAAAGAGAAAGCCGAATTCAATTCTAGTGTCCCGTTTCTTAGAACATGACGTCTTATTTAAGATACTACAAAAAATAAAATGGCTCGCAACTTGAAAGCATAAAGCAAAATGGTCGATAAAGACTCGTCCGTCTGCTCTAAGGCAGGAACACCGATACCAGGGTTTAAAATATTTGGGATGTTATAAAACACTTCTCGTTTATTGCGACATTGAAACAATTTTTTTCTCACCCGTTGGGTTTTGACAGCGGTACAATGGTAATACTAGCTTCTGTTTCATAATAACGAATGATAGGACAGTAGCCTGCAATGTTTTGAAAAGTCTCATTGTAATTTTATCTTAGTTTAGCACTAGGGGTCCTTTGGCGTCTTAATTTTATTGATGATGCAATTGAGAGGTTTCATTCATTTTTCTTTTGTGTAAAATGATGATGCACTTTTAATTGAGACATGTTAAACAATTGTAAGATTAAAAAAACAAATAAACAAGTTGTTACTATATTTGACGTTGATTTAGTGGTCATCGAGACCACTTCAAACGCAATTAAATTATTTTATGCCTTATTATGTAATTTAAAATTTATATACAATCGTGTTGTTGTATTTGTTTGTTTCACTTGTAAAATCAAAAATACTAACACTGACTTCCTGTTTCCAACGTTTGCAAACAGTATTTTTAAATATTCATACGCCGTATGAACATGAAAGATAGTGCCGACGAATATGCTACAAAAAACCGTCGAAGGGTTTGTTTTAATCGCTTTCTTTTTGTAGTAAACCGTCGGCACATTACACATGCAAGATCGCCAGACCAGAACCGATTCTACTCGCGTGCGGACGAACATTCAAACAGCGAGTTTTATGACGCAGTAGCGAACTTCGTGACGTCCTGTAATGTCAAATCGTCCCCGCTCTCCCTTTAGCGTTAGCTGTCGCTATGAAATAAAACGTAATCAACCATTGTCTGGTTTCCCCTATTGTCACCATACGTATGTGCACTATGCCACACCATTAAAACAGGCGAAGAACTTATCTTCAGACACATGTTTGAGTCTATTCATAGCTAGTTTATTTGAAAAGTTGGCGGCGATTGTGTCCCAGATCTGTCGTAAATCATTGAAGCACTGTTGCTTGCTACCGAAGTTGGGCCGTTTGTTTTATGATTCTTTTGTTTAAAACTTTTATTGGCTCTGCCGTTCCGAAAACTAATTTATTCAGGGGCCGAAAGGCCTTGGAACTTGTGTCTACTTGCTAGAGGACGTCCAATTTTAGCATTCAATTTACTTTTCATTTTACGATATTTCCCGTTTCTCGGAGATAACTTTTCTCTGATTGTTTACCGATAGCTTTAGTGAGCTAACAGCTTAGGCTAATTTCGTTTAGTTTTTATTCTCCATTGTTCCAATTCGTGAATGTTCCTATAAACGGTGGGAATGTGAAGGATACATTTTAGAAAGAATCTAATGTTTAGAAACAGTTTTGAAGTAGTTTGAATACAAACGAAACGGACAATCTGCTGAAGTTAATAGATAAAATAAGTTCTATCTAAAAACATTTATAAAGAACATTACTTTAGAGTATCTTACATTTGATTTAAAAATAAAAATGTAGATATTTCATAATCTAAGTACGGAAAGCTGGCTTAAGATTTGAGTAATTCCTTCATTAATATCAAAGTACCGAAGTTGGTATTGAAATTATTAATGCTTTTCTGCGCACCGAAGGTCGCCCGACTTTCTTCGTAATGTTAAATGGCTGTTAGTGTTATTAAGGCAAATTACCTTTGGAAAGGCGAAGCAATCAATATGTGTAATACGTTACTGATGACCGGGAATGGACGGCTACTAGAAATGATTGAGGCTTCCGTTCAGCCGATTAGTTATGATTTAGTGCGGTGAGTTCCTCAGGATTTTATCCACGTTCCGTTTGTTGTGAGATTATGTTTTTGTATTGTTGTTATATTTTGAATGGAATTATCATTTTCGGATAGTATAATTATAATATCTATTTTGGTACAGAAAAATAAAATAGTTTTACTTATCATAAAAGAAAAGTCACCATATACATATATCATATTACGAAATAAGTATATATTTTTTTATATTTAGTGTATTTTTTATCTCTTGTCAACAGAGTTAATAACTTATTATTTATAACCGAAATAATTATAAAATATACATAACCTATTATTTAGTAGTATCGAGATCAATATTGGTAAACCTATCAGTTCTACCTTCCGTGTTTTTAGCAGACTTCTACCATTTCATCTCTCTAAAGCATTTAAGTTTCGGCTCCCACGCGCTGCGATTTTTTTTTAGCGGTAGTGACCATTGTTATCGGTTCATTAAGTTTTTCATAAGTTTTGATTTTTTGCTTTACCGGATTCTATCTTTATTGTTTGCAAGTATGCACGGTCGCAATAACGTTTTTATTTATAATGATTTTTAGTGAACCAATTTTGTTGCAGGCTGTATAATGATTCAAAGCAAAAATGTACGAGTATAAGTAACCAACCAACCTTTAACCTGTACTGTGTTGCATTTTTAAATCCTTGTTCCTTATTGTAAATGATTAATAGTAATAAGACCTTTACAGACACGGAATAACCTACAAGGCGAGAGTCATATTTGAAATTGAAGGATGTTACAATAATGTTGATTACGCTTGACAGACAGCCGTACAATTTAAATACCGTTTCATTTGTATATAAACATACACAAGTAGCTACTTAATTGTGTAGAAGTGTAGGAAGCACACATGTAAACAATTTTTGTATAAGAAACAGTTTAGACGTCTAAATATTTTGAATAAGAGTCATACAAACAAGGAAGAATCAAGAATGATTGTAACAATGTATTGTGAAATACATCTACAAAAACTGAGCTTTTTGCCGTCAAAGTAATTTGCAGCTAATAATTTACATTCTTATGAATACAGGAACATATTTGTTTACGTAAAATAAATTAAAACGATATTTTATATATATATATAAAAAACATGAATATTAGTTATTAAAGTATAAAAAGGCAACATCACGTGCATTTTAAATATTATAATATTCGACATGTTCACTATTAATGTTGTCTATTTACATAACAATCAATCAAACGAGAACGTTCAAAGAGAACGGATTTGAGTTCAACACGTATAAAGTCTTTATCGATCATCGTTTAGGCAGAGGAACAACGAAATCGTTATTTAATATGAGAAAAAAAAATTATAAAACTATTTTTATAAAGAGTTCACGGTCATGACTGTCTTAATTACCGGTTTACTATGATTTATTACATAATGCTGGAATAATTTCGAGTCCGCCCAATGACGTATGACTGGTCGGGAACAGGTTACGCCGCAGGCGTTACGGTGTAGTTACAGGGAATAGATGAAGAATGTAGAGTGCCCTTTTTACTCGACTATAGTGAATTCGAATAAATGCGTCCCGTGTTACAAGAAAAATATCCGAAATTTTGTATATTATGTAAGAGATAACATCTAATTCTGTCAGTAAACTCGTAATTTCATTTACTTATCGTTGTGATCTGAGTAAGAGTAATAAAAATAACGTCCATAATCCACACAATGTTATTATTAAATCAAACAACTTTGTAATGTACCAAATGTTAAAATATAGCTACTTTCAAAATGGACGACTATATATTGATGGTACATTCGATATGAATAAAAAATTACGTAGAAAAGGACACAACAGGATTTGCATGTAGTATAAGAACAAATCTAGCTCGCCAGCTGCCATTTGAAAGAACACTGACTAAGCTTTTGATATAATGCATTTATTTAGTCTTTGTATTATGCGTTTTCGTTTTACATATTTCATATATTTTTTTCTTTACAGTTTCGGTTAGTTAACTAGTTATACATACTAGCTGACCCCCTAAACGTTATTTTGCTATATATTTTATTAACCCCCTTAATAATCCCCCCCTTATAACTACAGGTTATTTAAAATAGATGTTGGCCGATTCTCAGACCTACCTGATGTGCACACAAAATCTCAGCTGTTGCGGAGGAGTATGCTAACTAACATTGTGACACGAGAACTTTATACATAAGATTACATAATTTCTTTTTGAAGTGACGCAATAAATAGAATAGGGAAAATTACTTCGAAGGTCTGATGTGATAATAAATATAAATGAATTATAATGAATGTTTTGTTAGACATATCTCTCTCTCTACTTCCTTTTTTCTATCTAACTCTCGCCTCTTCCCTCTCTGTCCTTCCTCCCTCTCTGTTCTTCTCTCGTACTTTTTTCCTTTTCCTATTATGTAAGAAAAGATGACCAAATTTAAATAAATAATTCTAATAATAAATTCTAGTTCTATTTAATCCTCTTTTCATAAATGACATGACGCATCTGTTTTAATTATCGTTACGAATGCGCAAGCGCATGCAACCTCCACTGCGTTATAAATAATACTATAATGACAAGAAATTATCTCGGTTCGATTCCCGCTGCACGCTACATTCTCGCTTATAAACTAGCCTCGGGAACTATTTATTAATCCACTCAGTTAATTAACACATACATTTTAATGCAATAAAATTCAAAGAACAAATAAAATTTTCCCAGTGGTTTGCTTCGCACAAATAAATTACTTTTAATATTTAGACTTTTTGTTTAATATTAAATACGGCACTGGGTATGAAATGTGTTAATAAAATAGGGATTACTTACTATTATGATATTAGATTTTTGTTACATACATGCTTTTTTTAACTTCTTGTGTTTGTTTCTGTGTGTCCGTGTGTGTGTGTGTGTGTCTGTGGGTGCTTGCGTGTGTTTATGTATAATTTGTTTATTTTATTTATTTCATTAAACTTTTTTAGAGGCTTCTGTTATGTATTATGTATATGTCGTTATAAAGATATTTTCAGTAAATATACAAAAAAAAATAGTTTATATTAGAATATTTTAAACAGACAAATAATGTACATCCTTAATTCTTAAATAAAACATTCACAAGTTTTTACTAAAAGGTTTATTAAAAGCATATCAGGTCCAGTAGTCGAAATAAAACAAAGCAAACATATTATTAAGACAATTACCGATTGTTCAGTTCTTAACACGGTTCAACTTACAACCAATGACGTCAAAAGCTCATATTACACCGCAAGAGGATAATATTTATTAAATCTGGACCTCTGTAGCTTAAAACAATGTTCGTTGAGAGTCTGATGCCGTTAATTATAAACAAACATGACGCATTACGATTAAAGTCTAAGAGCCGGATATAAAAACGAGCACTCTATTACGAGGTTACGGAAATTGCACGCGTGGGTAAAAGTCCAGAAGAGCCTATAAAAATCAATGGCTTGAAAAAATAGGCGTACAGTTGCGTTAACATAGTTGGAGCGTTATTAACTTATTTTGTGACCCGAAATTTTTACAACGATTGTTTTGTGGCATTTGTGAAGGATCGGACATATTTTTTTTTTGCTTTCATACACCAACATGATAAAATTTTAAATAATTTGAGGCAAAAATAAAAAATAATATTTAATTTAAATGATTTTTTTAAACATTCACATTTTTGGGTCTTGCTCTTAAACTATGTAAGCTTTTGTTAGTGCTTCTGTTTCGACTTGAAAGAGTTATTGTCTACAAGAGATATAAGTCATGCAAAGTTAATATTATTTAACTTATTGTGTTTTATTCTTTAATGCATGTACAAGTATATTCCTCGCACGCATTTATTATGTGAAATGGACGAAACTAATTGAGTTAGGGCACAACAGGACTCGACCATACAGGAGATCACAGCTAAATAATATTGCTTTCAAGCAGTGTTGTGATCCTGTTGGTGAGTAAGGTGACCAGAAGCGAATTAGGGATAGGGTCAGCAGCGCGCTTGCGACGCTTCTGGGGTTGCAGACGTCTATAAACGGTAATTGCTTACCATCAGGCGTGCCGTACGTTTGCTTGCCAACCTATTTGTATAAAAAATATCCAGTAGAAACTTCTAGCATATCTCAACGAATTTTAAAAACATTTAAATCTCAATAAAAGTTTTTAAGGAATAAAAGTGTTACGACATCTTTTGTTTTATTTATTGGCGAGTGGACATTGACTTGATTCAAGGGATTTTATAGGTCTTTTAAGTGCTAACAGGAGTTTAACTTTTCACAACCACGTCGGGAATAAATCTTCCACAGAGTTATAACAATTAAATGGGAAACCGCTTAGAGGAAGTTAGATATCTTTTCTGTTATACTATACTTGTACACCAGATCAGGGAACATTTGCCCATTTTCCGACATGACGGTATTTTAGCTTAAATAACACCTATTGCATATTACATTGAGGTTAAATTTGTTTATGCAGTTGTTGTGGTATGAGTACATTAATTTACATCTTATAATATCACAGAAAATATCCAGTAATTGATTCGATTTTGATAAATCCAAACACCAAATTGATGGGGTTACTTTTTAGTATTTTCAATTGAAATAATCACAAACATAAAAATGGAAAAACATTTATTATTTAAAAGTTTTAGTGTTCTTACAATAAAACAGCAAAAAAATCATTTCAAAATAAAGAATATTTCAAAAGAAATAAGTAAAAAATAATTTTATACACATCACTACACTTTATCGAAATTATCCATTTAAAAACAATTAAATATTGATTAAAACACTTTTATCGCTTGGAATTCTTATTAAAGTCGACGCCGTACACTGTAATGGTCGTAGGAAATATTTATTTTTATCAATGAATAATGTGCGTCGTGCGATAAGTAAATACTCAAGGTAAATACGTTTGAAAAACAAGAATGTTATTTCGCAAGTTCAATGATCAATTCCTTGTATTTGAACAATATCGGTGACTTTCTGTGTGTAATGGGCCCGAATAAAACAAAACAGGTTTTAATTATCGATATCAACTAAGATCTTTTTTCTATTTTTTATTTACACTTTCAAAATCGCATTAAAAACGGTAACGTTTGTATGTGTAAAAAAACGGTAATGTTTGTATGTATATAAAACATTGTTAATTCGCAAAATATACAAAAATAAACACAAACTTGCTATGCTCTATTCACCTAGAACTGTATTAAAATCCCCTATAATAACTATGACTTATACAAGAGACGACAAAGCCAGTACTGCGGTCACCAACCCGCCTGCCCAGCGTGGTGACTATGGGCAAAACACATGAGTTCACGTTATTTTTGGCGTAAACTTGTGGAGGCCTGTGTCCAGCAGTGGATTGTATAGGCTGTAATGATGATACAAGAGACCCCTACCTCCTTTGTATATTGTATATATCCATATCATATTTAGACATTTTTTTTGGCATTTATGAGAGTACTTTTAGTTAGTTGAGGTCAAAACGGAGATTATACAAAATAAAATTCAACTGTAACGCCCAGTACGAAACAGAGAAATTTCTTTTATAATTATATTTAATTGACTTCTCGTCGATAGCCTTAAACAAGTTTTGGTCCCTGTAGGTTGTAAAATTTGATATAAAAAAATAATATTATTATCCCTTTTACAACTGGTATAATCTTCTCAATATTGACATGAGCAATTTTAAATATCCGACTTTTATTACTAAAATAATTTGCTTGTTAAGACACTCCGTAAAATGGCTCTATTCAAATAAGGCAGATGCTTTACTTTACGTCTGAATTGAAATCTACAAAGCTTTTATGAGGTAGCAATGTACTAAACATTTTTCTGATTGAATCAAGATTACATTTTCTTGGAACTTTAACTGTGGATACTTCGAGGCGACTATAAAACTCTTATGGCTGTTTGTATTGATTCCCGCAGCATTGCGATTAATTTTAAACGTGTTGCATGAGTGTTTATGGCAAAATTATTAGATATAAAAAAGACCCAGCTTATATAAAGTTATACTTGTTTTGATATTTGTCGAATTCTTAACATTTTAATGGGTTCCATATTTACTTTTTGTATTAAATGTGATGATAAAAAGAAATAAGTCCATTGTGGATCGAAATGACTTTAAAATATTGTAACACAGTTTAATGAAAAGTTAAGAGCTTCAGTTTAGATAAACTACTATTCTCCACCTCTTCAAACTACTACTGTGTTCGTATTTCAAAGTATTTTGACCAAAAATTATTATTTTTAAAATATATAAATTCGGCATTTAGAAAACTACAGTACAGTGGATCAGAACTTGTTTTTTCGTTTAATATTCACGCATTCTATCTTCCGAGCTATCTCAGATCTAAATTAGCTTAATTTAGGATTAAATTGATCGCATAAATTTAAATTTGAATAATGGTAGTGAAGTGAACTGTATAAATTAACGACGCTTTCGTTTTTTGAGTTATATAGATTATTATTATTATTACTATAGTCTATATTCTTTGCTCGAATCAAATTACTTTTAATAAAAAATAGAGCACATAATACGACGAAGATTGTCAATTACGCTTAGCCGAAATTTCAAAGTGGCAAACCATGATTCACGCAACAGGGTTGGAATTTGGCGCAACTGGCTGATGCGCTAGTAGTTGTGATTTCAATAAGTTTGTTTTTCGTTAGCGTTTGTCATTGACTTGTGTATATCTTCAGACCGTACTCGGGATTAACATTCTCTTAGAGACTATTGAATGCACAGTGCTAAAAAGTATCAGGTTTTATGGACTACGCATGTATTTATGTAGTAGCATGTACTTGACTTATTTTAATAAAATGCAATGTCTAATGACTTTATTACAATAAGCATTAAATCATTAAAATACTTATGAATACAATATTTAAAATTAACAATTTAAAAACATCTTGTCTGTATTATTACTTGCCTGTGTAAAATCCACAAAATGAGGGTCATGTTTCTTTTGCGACTTGTAAAATATTTTACAAATATCAAGCGACATTCTAAATGAACAGCATAATACGATAAAAAGCTTAAGCAAAATATTTGCAAACATGTTTATTGCGGACGTGTGGGCAACCGCATTTTCTTATGTTAGTGTCGCCTTTGTTGATGTAATCCGTTATGATGCAGGCCGCTATTTGCGAGCTCTAGTCCACCGACTATAACGGCATCCCTGAATACCGTTTATAAGCGAAATGGAGGCATGTTTTATGAATATTGACTTGCATTAGCTTGGAATAGCCAGCTCGTTGCCAGAGCTTAGATGATCTTTAAATATAGGTATACATGAAAAGGATCTTATAATTCTGTCACGATTTCAATTAGCTATGTCAGATAGTATTATTGTTGTAAAGATTTGTTTTAATAACTAAGTATTTGATACTTTTTATTCAATGACCAAAGAACGGATGGTTTTTATGGCCGTAATGTAACTTTAATCTTTATATTACAATTATAGGGGTTTGTGAAGTTGTTAACAACAATTTTTTTTGTAAATTATGAAACTAGGTAAATTTCTAGTTGTACAAGGTATATTCGTATTAAAATAAATGAACTAAATAGTCGCAGACACATTACATTCTCGAGATTTTATTTTTTATTATTTTATTTTTAGAGGATTAAGACGTTTATGTTTATTCAAATAGTAGAAAAGAATAACACACATAGCGTGGCCACAACTTGTGAAGTTAAATTATATATTTTTTTATTAGAAAATATTAAAGTTAAAGTAATTTAATTTACTAATTAAAGTCAAATAATAGTATACAAGTGTTAATCCCTCTATTGTGTTATATGTATCGATCATAACTTTATATGCCGTCATAATTATTGATAAATTCAACATTACTTCATTTGTTTTGATTTTAATTTTTATTAAGGTATAAGATAACCGCATTAGTTCGTCCCACTTGTGTGGCCAATTTCGCGTATTGATCGTTTGTGTTACAAGAGAAATGTGTAAGGGGATACGCGTCGCTTGCCAAATGTGATGGAATGTGATTATGTTCACTTTATCAGTTCTTAGATCCATACGATTTATTTAATACCACGTGATTCTTGTAGCTACAAGTCTACTTACTATTGTACCGTCTCCATAGTTTAGCGTAATGTTATATGTCCTACGAAAATAGTTTATAAAAGACTATGTGCCTGTGAATAAAGAAAGCCTTTTTTACTAATTTTTTTTTTAATTTTATATAAATTGGTAAAAGTTTTTCATAAAATTAGAAAAGTGTATATGTAAACTAGGGTATAAGAATTATAGAGGAGGTTTAAGATATTAAGAGGGCAATTTACGTAAGTTGTAGCTTGAGAGCCAAAAGAGGAAATTAAACAAAGTGGCAATGTTTATGCTCTTCAGTATTAGGGTTGTTCCTGCTTCTTGCCATATCGCAAATTAGCTGTACTCTCCAAGTTGCTTGTTAAGATATTTCGCTTAAGAGCTGAAAATATATTTAAAAGTTAAGTATGATGATTTTTGCACCAAGGAACTTTGAGAGTTTTAATATTTTAGCATTGTTTATGTAAGCATGTTTTTGGCGGTTTTTAATGTTTATAAAGCATATTAATTTGAAAAGTTAAAGTATAAAAATAACTTATATGACATAACTAATCCAGTTGCAATTTTTTTTCTAGTTTCTCGGCAAAGACGATTGACATATTGCCACGAAATTTAATGTGTCAGGTTTTCTAAAAGCTGCCTTCAATCCCAAAGAAATGAATATTAGTACGAAACTATCCACATGCTTTTATTTTGCATTTTTATTTCTTTCAAAGTAAAATAATAAAGTTATTAATTTTTAATTCAAATTGTTCAAATTTCATGAATTGTTTTTACATTATCAAATCTATTTTTAGTCATTATTAAATATATATCATAAAAATCTCTTATTTATACAAATATTATACTATATACTCTTGATATTAAAAATACGCCGCTCATCTGAAGAACAAATATAAGTAACTCTATACAAACAGAACTCTTTCAATACAAGCCAATATAAACCTTAACGACGGGTCGATCAAATCCGTCTCACATAACAGATCGAAGATAAAATAGTAATGTCCTGTAATGTGCAATTACCGTGGCTACGTAAACATATTGTAGGGAGGAGATAAGGCGGTGTTATCAGAAGCCTACGGGCAAGCTACTTCAGTTGATTGCAAACAGAGTAGCGCAATCATAGGGCCAGTAATGCCTTCATCGGATATCTGGACTGAAGATCCTCTTACGAGGAGGTACGAGAATGAACGAGGATAGGTAAAAGTTACTGATCGTCAATATTTTTAACTGTTTTAAAAAAGCATTAAGTTGTTTGAGCGTCTATATAAAAATCTCTAAATCTATTTGCATAGGTGAGTTCTAGGTTCTAGGTAGAAAACGTAGATCTTAACCATAAAGTCGGTAGTTAATATTCGGGCTAGTAAGAGGCTAAATAAAATTCTATTATTTCTTTATAATAGTAGAGAAGACTTTTTCCTAGATGAGGAACAACAAATAAGTTTTAAAGAATTTTTGGATTTAATTTGCGTGTGGGTAATATCAGTTTTATTCTCATAATGGTAATGATATTATTTAAAAAAAATTGTGATAATTTAAATATGAATCACCCCTTACATAATCTTAACCATTAAAATATAAATAATATATATATATATAGATATTTTGTAATTATTATCGACTTAAAGTTGGTAGGTACGTACAGAATTGACGATGAGACAGTATTCAATAAAATGCTTAGGGCTAAATTATATAAATTCAATAATAGAGTCGAGATAGTTGATGCTATCATAGCTCAATATTTACAGCTATATCAATACTTTCACCAAATTTAAACCCAAGCCCTAAGCAGTGTAAGTTGAGCTTATAACACTTTGTTATTTAATTGAAATAAAGAAATCATTATTTTCGAACTTTTTAAAACTACAAAACTTGTATCTAAAAACAGAAAGAAATATACTTATTATTTCGAATTTTTAAACAGTAATTTAATTTGCTATAACTTAGACAAATATATCTCTTATCACTTTATAATGCATTAGATAACTTTGATGTGTACACCTAAGTAATTTATATTCATCTAGCTTGGTGATTAATTACAAAAAAAGTTACAATTTTTTTTAAAACAAATGATGTTTGTATATTTTCCCTAGACAGAAAAAAAAAACTGAGCAATTTAGATTGTATATTTTTAGACATTCTTTTGTATGTTAATGTCATTATCAACGAACAGTAGGCAGGCTGTATTTTTGGTCACGCCTACCTTATTGTAATGCTGTTTTGTATGAATAAGCACGCTATCGATGAGCAACAGTTTGTTTAACTGATCGGCGTGAATAAATAACAAAAATAATATCAAACTAATTGAAGTAAATTTTATTTCTTGTGATTTTCTGTATTGTCACTTGAGTATTTTGTCAAATTGTTCTATTTATAATAATAAAATGATAATTCTATTATATTAATATTATACAATAATAAATTTTGTTATTTACGCTGGAAAAATAATATGAATAGAAATTCAAAACTGAAATGTATTTACAACAAAGCAAATTGCTATAGTATTTTTTAACACGTAACATGGTTTTAAAATACTCTTTTCTTGTGAGATTGGTATCATAATTATAAAAGTTCTCACAAACACGCTTCTTTTAAGCACTGAACGTTTTCCATCGAATGCGGAACTTTTTACAGAGTGGAAGAATAAAAACTGAAGAGTCGTAATCAATGTTAGTAGCTTGGGTGGCGTGCGCGAGGCACGAGCGCTACGTACCGCTGTCTAACCCGCCTTCTTTGCGGCATGTCAAAGATTATGTTGAAGACGAGGCACGATATTTAATTACAACCATTTCGAGCTATTGTGATATTCTGAAATTTGTGTTTCATGTAGGAGTTCTTAGCGATATCTTTTAAAATAATGATTATTAAAATGTTTTATTAAAGAAGATGAATGAGGCGAGCAGTCTCAGTTCTAGTACACTATTTTGGCACAATTTCAGAGAGTTATTTACGAGTCTATTTTAACTAGTGTTCGAGAATTTACAGTTCTAGAAAAATATGGAATAAAATTTTCTAAATTACTTTTCATACCTACTAACATATCTGTATTTTAGTATGGCTGTAAATGACCTTGCAGAAGCGACCGAGCTCCCCACCACTTGCGCGCGCGCAGAGAAGTTCATCTACATAATTACTCGGAGCTCATTGGTGACTATTAACCTCATAATAATTCATGAGTCTATCGGCGTGTTTAATTAATACCGTATCATGTGGGCTGTCAGATAGGACATAATGAAACTTGATGGTTTTCGTCATTTGTTTTGAATACATTAGACGAGTACTCCTTTTCTCACGATGCTGGCATACCTTTATGTAAATCTATTTAGAGGGAACTATAAATAAAATTATCTTTAATAGATAGCTTATTTTTTAGTAGTATTCGAAATTTATGAATAACAAAAGAGACGAGGGATTTGACATGTAACTAATTCAAAACATCAATATGTAATAATTTTAGGTACTACACCTTCATCGTGATTTTTTTGTGACTTTAGTATGCCATTCAATTAAATATCTATATATATATATATATATGGACATATTTGCAATATCATAGATACAAAAAATCGCTCACGGAGACACTGGTTGACTGTGCTTTATGTCTCACGATAATACTATCAGATTTAGTTACCTAGTTACCTAGTTATGGTTTTTTAAGGCAGCTAGAGCGATATTTAAATTAAAATTTCTTTAGACGCTGACGTCAAAAATATTTATAAAACAACTCTCTCACATGCTTCAGTTATCATTTAAAGAATGTTGCTAACAATCGGCCTTTTTAGATAGTATCGTATGTCATATTTATAAATAGAACCAGCAGATGTTAGTCTTCATATGTAAATAACACTCAATTATAAGCAATTGCATCAAGCGCCATTTCATTAGACGCCAGACACCACAGCGTCTACAATAACAGTTTTAAAAGTGTTGAACTTAATATTGGTTTTACAATTATACGCTTGGTCTAATTTATCTACTTAATACTGAAATTTATTCCATTTTTTATCAATTTTAACAGATTTCTCTATTATTTTAAAAAAGTAAGCCGAAACATTAATGAAAATTTTTAACATTTAAAAAATATTCCAATAACACATTTTTGGTAACTAATATAATCGCTTCAGCGCTTAATCCATCATGCTGCTTCAATGCTGGTTAGCGGATATATTTCCTACTATGAGTAACGATCGCTATCAGGTGTAAATGATAACAACCGGGACCGACGGCTTAACGTGCTCTCCGAGGTACGGTAAAGAGACCCACAAGGACTGCAAAAACACCTAGACCACAGAAAACATCTGTATGGCCAATGCAAATGTTTGTCATGTGCGGTGATCGAACCCGCAACTGTCAGCGCAACAGCCACTAACCAGCACTGTGACCGTTGCGTTAACGTGCTAATATAATGCTAAATTAAATTTTGACAGCTAAATTGTAGAAATCAATTTAAATATACAGAAATAATAATAAATATCTTCAACAAAATTTCTATCTAATTTCTATATATATCTAGGTACGTGGTCACTAAAAGGACTAGAATTTTTTTCAATTAAATTAATAAAATCTACACTAAAATATATTTGGTTTGTTGAAGCACTTTCTAAAAGTATATTTATAAATAGAGAAAAAAAATTGAATGTGACATTTTTAATCTATCTCAAGTATTATACAAAAGAACTTTTCCCATTGAAAAGTTTTAACAACAATACGACATTTTTATTAAAGGACCTATAAATAGATGATGTATAAATAGATGATATAAATTGTATTTCATATTTTTTTGATAAAATAATTCAAGTTAGTTAGAATAGTGCTAGTACGTTTACTTAAGTAACAAAAAATATTCTTTCGTAACGTTAAAATTAAAACATTTTTTCCTTTTTAAATGTGTATCTAAAGCTGTAAAAGTTTAATTACAAAAACGTATGTGAATACTGCTTTAGTATGTTCGACGCATCCACGAAATGCAGAATGTGTGTTCTGTGCGTTACCGCATTGTACCCAATCGACGGACTAATTAATTCCTCTAATATTATATCATACGATTCACACCTATAATGCCTTATATATAAGTTCTAAGGTAGCTTGAGCAATAAGTGTTATTTTACTAGACGTCTCAACGCGTTGTACCGAAATATTTGTTGAGCATACAAGTGTAAAACCTATGCACACATAATATTAATTCTTCACGGGAAATGAGATGAAACGTTAGTCAACATTAAAACAACTTGACAATGTGCGTATTATGGATATAAAAACGAGAGATTTTAAGCCTTATGTACTTAAACATAAGGAAATAAAACATTTTTTGTGAAAAAAAGGTTTTTGTGTTTGTTTTGATAACAAATTTATAATTTTTCGATCTTATCAAGCAGCTGTAGTGTGAACCGTTTTTGTTATAGTTGCTGATTTGCTTACGTAACAGTTAAGCGAAATATGTTCTGTTTGACTGTTAATTTACACAAGTTTGATTGACACACACATTTGATAAAATTTTTAAAAGTTTAAGTAACAAAAAAAAAAGAAACATAAATCTACGTAACAAAATCACTAAACATATGTATTATGTAGCATTAGAATGAAATTAACACCGCAAGAAAAAGCATAAAAATGGTACCCTTTTAAAGTTATAAAAGTCTGACTACGGATGTTAAAGTTTTGAAAATAATTTTTTATCGATCGAGTTCGTGGTCATTTATGTTTAAAAAAATTGAAAAAAGTGGGATGAAATATAAAAAGATTTATCCGGCAAAAAGTTCAGGTTGTAATTTGATCGAGCGCCACCTACAATTGAACCTTTCTTTAATACCCACGCTATTTCTGCATGTCAAAATATGAATGTATTATGTTATCAATATAATGAATAGAGTAGTATAAATCATATTTTATTATTAAAGGTTATTTTTTTATATTTATCGCATACTTTTTCTGTTTGTTTCAATATATATAAAAATACAGAAAAAAAATGTTATAGAATAATTACGAGATGGAAATGTGACACAAAACAATGTGAAATAAATGTGAAACAAAAAGATGTTTTTTTTTTGTCTTTAATAATATTTTTTTATTCAAAAATTAACTAAGAAATTTCAATGCCAAAAATAAAACTCCATCTTTCTAAACAAAAAAAAAAAAAAAAAATACAAGGAACGACACGTCTAGCTCTACCTCATCCCTGCTCTACCTTTCGACGTCGGATCAAAATTATAGAGGTTTAATTAAATAGACATTAATACAAGACTATTCGAGATCGGAGACGATTTCGTCATTATGTTGTTACTCTAAGTTTTGGAAGGACCCGCCGAGAATTTATCGAAATTCTTGAGATTAGTGTCAGGGATGTCAAACTTAAGTTTTTTTATTGGTATGGATTTTAAAGGAATTAGTTTATGATTTGGGCATTTAAATTAGATAATGGCTGGTTTGAAACAATAATGAACCCTTATCGCCAATACTTAATTGCTTTAATTTATAATGTTTAGTTAATTTGTTTCATTACGACTACATTATATATATATTTTTTGTACGAAAAACACAAATAATCTTCGTATGAATAAATATAACAATTTTACATGCATTAGTAAGCATATTTTTGATAATTTATTTTATTTTCAATTAAAAGTCTTTTATTACGAGTAATATTATAAAAAGGTACGACGACTCAGTCTGTAATATCCCACTGCTGGGAATAGGCCTCTTCCCTCTTTCTCCATGTAGGAGAAGGATCAGAGCTTAATCCACTAAGCTGCTGCACTGCGGATTGGCGAATATTGAAAAAAAAATGTACAATATATGTTTCATTTTAATTTATGAGTCATTAGAAAGCTTCATAATGTTTAAAAGTACACCACAAAGAATAGGTACACCAAAAACGTCATGTACGAGCTTCTGTGTGTGTATTTTCAAACTCAAGTGTAGAGTCAAAAGGTGATATAGCATAACTTATTTCTATTAAAGAACATCTTTCAAATCAATAGAAGCAAAAAATTAATATTACACATTCGACGACAAATCCGATCACACCGGATACGTTATTCATGTTTTTATTAATCCTTAGAAATTATTTTAGTTAGGGTCCCACAATAAAATTAATAAATAAAGAGAATTTTGTAAGGAATTGGAATTGTGTTTCTCTTTTATTATTAGGGCTCCACACTAAATTTAATAAATGTTTTTAAAAGCCCGTTTGTCTGTCTTTTCTTTTTTGGAGTGTTGATTAACTCGGAATTTGACTAAACTAAACCATATCAGTAAACATTTAGTACACATAATATAAAATCCCGTAGACGAATGTTAGATAGATACGTGAATAAGACAATAAAATTGGTCGTCAAAAAAAAAAAAAAACGCAAAGGTACAGTCAGTCATAAAAAATGAAACCGTTAGTTTGGTAAGTATCCATTGTTTTTTTTTTTTTTTACTTTTGTAAATTGTCGTATAGTTATTCAAGAAAAAAAAATCGGTACCTGTTTTTGAAAGTATGGAATGTAAAATAAAAGATAATAAAACTAAAAAACTTTGAAAATACCGGATAACCTATCAGAAGGTTTTGGTTATAAATGAATTTTGTAACATTCAAGTGTTGTACATTATTATGTGTAACAAGCTAACATTAAGGCTTAAATAATTTCTTAAATTTTATTGTAGTATACAGGAGATTATAAATCATCACAGAAGCCATATGACTGAAATTGCTGTATCCACAAGCAATAAAAAAATATAATAGAAAAAGTTGTTTTTGTAGTACAGAACCCGTATTCAATTTCAACTCACACTTACCGGTTTATTATTAATTTTATTTACAATAACTAAAGACGCGTTGAACTATTACAGCTTAAGGGTGCATTTCATAATAAAACATTGTACTATTCAATTGTGGTAAAAATCATAAACCTTAAATAAAATTTATATGACAATAAGTTCACCGTTCACATGAAGGCACAATAAAACGAACGTATCAAAACTTTAAGGCGAGGATGTATTTGAAACGAAATTTAACATAACAATAAGCGAAATTAATTCAAATGTAACTTACACAACGACCCCTTATCTGCATATTTCTCTAGAAAACACTAATCTCCTTTTAATTGTTAGAACAACAAAAGCAAGGTTATCTTGAATTGTGTTTATTTAATAAAAAAAGTTAAATATAGGTTAGGTAGAGTCATTAGCAAATAACGCAGGATCAGGTAAGAATTATTCCATTCGGGTCATTATCATAATTACAGAGTAAACACACTTTCGGCACCAATTTAGAACTTAGAACCGTGTATCGGTTCTATATTTTTATATGTTTCTAAATATCTTGCTTATTACCTGTGCGTCTCTAACCTTTCGGAACTCAAACCGATTTCCGTCTAAAAGACCCATTTAATAACATCCTCTGCTTAATTTCATTAGCTATAATTACTAATAGTTGTCAAGAACAATGTGGATACCAATAATTTCCTTGCTCAAGGGTTATATAGTATAATTTTCACATTTGTGAATTGTACAACTTTCATATCGATGCTTGAAAGGCAATAATTACTAAGCGACATGTTGGCAACTTTACACTAGAGCATTTAAAGTTTTTTTTTTTTTTTTGAAAAAAAAAATCATCAAAAATCGCCTATTAGTCATTGTTATTCGATTCTAACGGATTTTAAATGCAGTTTGTAAGTTTTGTAAGCTGATATTTAAGGATTATTAATTTTCTCAATATTTTAAGAAATAGTGTCAATATCGCCCAAAATGTCGCTTGGTAATTATTGCCTTTCAAGCGTCGATATAATCTCTGCATCATAAATAACGAGGTCTAAGATTTGAGATTTCTTTAAAAAGTAAATGAATAATTGATTTAGGCGGTGATCATACAGGGCTTTTGTTATTACAACGACGACCAGCAATAAAATTTCCGTCAAGGTTTCCATAAAAAAATTACCATTTAACTATCTAGTGTAGTAATTGTTTTGACGACGCGATAGCGCAATGGTCACAGTACTGAATTACGGCTGTTGCACTGGTGGTCGCGTGTTCGATCCTCGCACATGTATACCACATCTTTATTGGCCATACAGATGTTTGCCGTGGTCTGGGTGAATGCACTTGTGTATTTTGTGTGTTTCTGAACTCCCGACATAGGAGTATATCCTAGTGGAGGTGGTAGTTTAGTTTAGTGGACTAAGATATATGAGAATTAAAAGAAATTCGTATATCCCGTGCCGAATGATAAAATAATGAAGCACAAATTTTTGCCCAAAACGTGCACCTCGAGCTATTTTGCTTTAAAGACAACCGATAAATTATTGAGCCCTAATTAAAAGTTAAGTCGTACTGACCTAAATTTGAGTTTGAAATATTTTGATTAATAAGGATCGATATTGGTTCTTTAATTGTTTCAAAAGTAATACGAAGATAGTTTACGTAGTATTATTTCTTTTTTTTTGTCATATGTATCTAACGAAATGCAGGAATACTAATTGTAGAAGGGAATATGTTTTAGCTTGATTTTTTCTGGAATTAAATGTTCTGTAATAAAAATCTTTAGCCTTATAGTGTTTAACGGTATATTATATTCGCAATATCGAGTAACGGATAATCCTTACTCGTTGCTATAATGTAAAAAAAAAGTATGTAACTCGTAGTGCCATAATAGATAAATACTTTATTATTAAAATCTAAGTGTCTATACCTAATACAGATTTACTGATAGAAAATATGGGGTGCAAATATGAATACCTTATTTAGTTGTACAGGAAGAAAACCAGTTGTTAGCTGCCTGAGAAAATCATGAGTTGCGTTCCCGCAGGCAACTAAATCATAAAGATTCTTAGCATCACTTCAATTTGATAGAAAAGGAAACAAGCGTAGGATAACGTCGCAATTGATACCTTATAGACATGCCGTCCCTTTCATCCCGTATTCCAAAGACAGAGATACAATTAAAAGTTAGAAATTATAGCTAGGGATTTTCTATAACTCGATTTCATAAAAAGTTAAAGTCCAACGCCACATGCACTCTAATATGTGATTACACAATCCCCACACACCCGCAGTGTGGGATTAACTCACACAACCCGTTTCCTGTTACCTGCTTTAAAGCAAAAAGCCACTCAACGAATTAGAATTAATTTCACATTTTTGATAGATAGCGTTCCCTAATGCGTGTAGCTTTTTTGTATTTCTTAAGTGTCGTGTCATCTATTAGTAGAATGCAGACCTGACCTCTCTATTCTTATTTAATTCTTGTATGTATTAGTAAAATAAATATTTATTAAGTTACTGCTAACTTCCAGGAAATGCTGTCGATAAATAGTATTTAAACGTTCTTCTATGGTTAAAATCGTAAACATATTAAATGAAATACCCATTAACAGATTATTTCTAAACAAAATTAAATATGAGACTTCATTACGATTTATTTGGTAATCTATATAACAACAAAAAATGAATCTAAAGTCGACTTTCAAAGACCTATAACCAGTCAACCGTTTTGAAGTCTTTATTTTCTAGTATATAAAACATCTGTAACGAATCAGCACGGTAGACGCAATCTACAAAGTTAAAACAAACAATTACTTTGGTTTATTTGAAAAGGAGAAAAAATCGAGGCAATGAAATAGTCGGAGCTACCGGGCAAAAAACCACGGTCTGGCGGATGAGGCCGTGTAACGCGGGAGTTGAATTTGATCGTTCCACAATATTGGGAAATTTGTCTACAATTCGATTTTAAAGCTCAAAAATGTTTGTGATACTGACTACAATTTGTTATTTCGTATGGATGACTTTACGTGAAAAGCACGTCGTTTGTTTAATTACCCTCCAATTTTTACTCATTCATTATCATACTATACTGAAAAATGAATAGCATAGTCAGATCAAATATACACGCCTGCAAGGAAATCAATCAATATTAAAATTCAAAATCATTTTCAAGTACTGCAACTAAAAGCGTTACTAATTTTCGGGACAACGTATGAGAAAAATAATAATAACGACAGAGATAACTTTAAAATTTCATAAATAACGTGCCTACATACATATACGTATATTATATCCATACAATAAATGGTGTGATTAGACGCGCTGCAACCAGCTGTGCTAAGAAGCGCGCTGAATCGTACGATTTGATACGCGCCTCCATCAAGCTGGCTTTGTCAAAAGGCTAATAAAGTTTAGCAGATGTGATTTTCTAAACGAGACACTAACAAATGGAATCCAGCCGGTTCTATCTTAAGAAAATCGCCGCTGATCGCAGAAGGTAATTTTCCATTTTATCAAACAGATTAATGTGCACTTCATAAACTGCACGCCTATCTGATAGGAAGTAATTTATTGGAACGGTACACTGTTACTTTTATTATGCGCAATGTATGTTTTAAGAATAATTTTTTAATGATTATTTCTGTATCAAATGTGCCTGGGAAAATTTGTATTAAGTTCACATGACAATTTCGTAAACGAATTCACCAACGAAGCGGACAAAAATTCCTTTAATGAATAAGAAAGTAATTTAAATTATGCCATTCCGTTCGGTAAATTTGAATTTCAAACAGATATGTTCTCGTCGGTATGTTAGTTATTTAGCAAAGCAGATTTTAAAATTACAAAAAATAATGCGATCCATTTAGCTTGCGTTATCGCCACACGATCGCAAATTTTTTAATCCGTCTGCTAAAGTCCATGCGTCGAATTCTCTGCGTCCTACATCATTTTGATACGGACAAAGAAACTGACCTGCATCATTAAAGCCTATTGTAGCGAATTTAAAAATTTCGAAAAGCGAATTCGTCAAACGTAAAACAATTCGATACGCGTTTGAATTTGTTGTTCGGTCTGACTTCAATTCAATTTCTTCAACCAAACCATTCGCGTGAATTGGGTCGCGTAAGCGGGTCCGCCCTTTTGGGACCAAAACGTTATTTTTTTTCACACAGATTGCGCGCTCTTTGATCTTCAAAATGTGTGTGTTAAGTATTTCCTACGCTTTATACTGTTTCGGTGTGTGTTTTGTACGCGACGGAACCTCGTCAACGACACCCAGCGGGATGTAAAAATGAATCAGAAACGATTTGTGATTATTTCAACTTTTTTACGTTCATTTGAAGTTCATTATGTTCTACATTGAGCTGTCAAAAAAAAAAAATAAGATCAAAAATCTCTCTAGATAAAACTAAACTTAAGTACCCACTTAGACCATTAGTACTCATTTAGTCGGTATCAAAAAATTCACGTTAAATGTAAATTTGACCACATAACCACTCACCATATTTAAGTCACCTTGATTAGGTGACCTAAATATGAACTAATAATACCTCAAAAAAAACTTAAAATTTATTTTGTTTAAATAGTTTAGCTTACTTAACCAGCTTTCTTTGTAAAATGTTACCAATTAAGTTAGTAATACTTTCACACGCCACGGTCTTGCCGCCCACGTCGAGAACCGTATGTACTAAATACAAATAATTCCACACTTGCAACTGAATAATTCTAAACAAGTCCAATGCGAGCTTGCGAATTCTCGATTCCACCAATGTTTTGGGTTCTAGACCCTATGAAAGTTTATTCATGATCTAAGATTAGGTTAATATTAATAACAGATATTTTATGATTGTTCATATTTGTTTTAACGTGTTTTAACAACGCGTGGTGATCGAAAATTCGAAGTAATAAATTCGAGTGATATTTTTAGATAAATGTTAAACGATACTATAGAAGTCAATTCGTCAAATTTGTTTACGAAATAAAATGGAATAAATATTCTGATTTTTATAAAATAAAATAGTTGCATTCGGTAACCTGTGCTTTTTACTGGAATGAAAATAATAAATAGTTTTTATAAATATTTTTCTATACATTTCGGTACATTAATATTCAAATGAATAGATAAGTATAATCATCATACTTAAGAACAGAACTGAATTGTTCTTTAATTTAACAGTCAAACGTAACGTATTCTCGTTACAGAAGATTACAAAGTGATTTTTAAATTTAGTATAATAATAGTTTACTTAACAGGAAGAAAATGTAAGGGACCTCAGGAACATAGCTTGCTCCATTATTCTTAGATATCTCTTAAACTGTTGTTTGCTCTTTGTCAAACTATCTTGATGAAGTTTCGTGTTCAACCGAAATGTAAATGTAGTTTTGTAATGCAATATTCTATTCAAGAAGTTTACTTCGAATTTGTAAACTTTTCCGCTTGGAATATTTGATAGGTTCTGTTACATGGATGGATTTAAAGTTATTAGTGTTAATACCTGGACGTCTAGATTTTGATTAAGACCTGAAGTAAATAATGCGCGTAGTTAAAATCGGAACCATTTTTTTTTATTATTAGCAATTTAAAAAAAATACATACGTAGTCATTTCGTCAGTGTTATTGGATTTTATTTTAACGTTAACCCTTGCAACTGAGGTGTTTAGTCTGTCAGACACCTCTGGCCCAACCAACCATCACTGTTACAAAACGTTGTATCGTGTACCTTCCTAAAACGGTTTCCGCTTCTAGCTGCTGGAAGACCGTACCATGCTGACTTTTGGTGTTACGAGGTATCGGGGTTTTCGAGACGTAGGTACAGGAATAAATGTTGGATTCTTATAGACGTCACATCAACAAGACCATGTTAATTACCTTGTGTCTGTGGTACGTATCCTCAGTATTATACATATATACTGTCTATTAGACATAACTTCACATTTTCCAATGACATTTCG
Source organism: Melitaea cinxia (assembly GCF_905220565.1). Lineage (NCBI taxonomy): Eukaryota > Metazoa > Arthropoda > Insecta > Lepidoptera > Nymphalidae > Melitaea > Melitaea cinxia. The sequence continues at coordinate 4,998,338 of NC_059405.1, read as the reverse complement.
AAAACAATTTGGATACATTTCTATTTGTATATAATAGCTAACCATTTAGCATCGTAGAAAAACACATGCTTACCATTTCAAGGTTCCCATTTCAATTTTTGGCAGACATAAATTGATACGAAAAAGTATAATGTAAGAAACATTCTTCATCTTCATATCAAAGAAGCTAGCCAAAACAACCTATAAGTTATCGTTTTACCAGACGCTTATAATTCGAAAATATTTAGTTGGAAAGGGTATTTCGGCAGAAGAAAAAAATCAGTTTTCCAACACACCCCGTTCTTCAGCTTTCGAAATCAAACGTAAGAAATAACTGAAACAAAACTGATGATATTTCCCGAGATTGAGTTCATCCAGTATTGACATGACGAGTTTATAATGACCCATTACCAAGAGAACTACGTTTGGCAGTTCAAAGGGTTCCTGACTGACTTTACCTCCTCTTTAACCTCCAGCGTAATCCGAGAGACCATCAGGAGCTAAATTATGCAGCATTTGTTCCAGCAGACTAAAAACACATACACGATGCTGCTTAGCGCACGTTAAAAGACAATTTTCCTTATATTTCCTGTACATTTTAGTCTTACAAATAAATAAAATTAGAGTGTCTGTTTGTAATATTAAAATAAGCGCTTGTTACTAAATGCAATATACGGTTCATAAATACCAATATAACATTTTTTACAATTTTGGCTGTCTGTCTGTCTGTTTGTTCTGGCTAATCTCTGAAACGGCTGAACCGATTTTGACGCGACTTTCACTGATAGCTGATGTAATAAAGAGTAACTAGAGGGTACCCTATACTTTTATTTTCGAAATTCATTTATTTTAGAAATCTGTGAACTGAACAATAACTTTTTTATTAAATTCCACGTGAACGAAGTCTCGGGTACAGTTAGTAATTGAAATAACAAAAGAAAGTACTATTTTTTTTTACTGGAAAAAATAGAAGCTGTAATAATAATGTACAAATAATTACAACTCGTGTAAAAATGTTGTTAAAATGTATATATCAGTAATAAATACAAAATAAATATATAGTTTTATTTGTATGCCTCCTTATTTTATATTGTACAATAACTTAGTCTATTAATGTATATTTTAACAAAAAAATATATATATATTAGTTTATTGTTTATTTTGATGTAACTGAAAGCGTGGGTTGCGACTCGTAGGAACCACATTTTGCAGCTTTAGTAACATCGACTTTACAGTGTTGTATTCTTGTTGGTGAATAAGGTGACCAGAGCTCCTGGGGGAGAATTGGGAATAGGGTCTGCCGACGGGCTTGCGATGCTTATCATTAGGTGAGCCATACGCTTGTTTGCCGAACTAGCTATATATTTAAAAAAAAATTCACATTAGCTAAAAAGTTTAAATAAAATCTTGTTTGTTTGTTTTGCTTGGCTAACGATAATATTTTTATTTTTTTATAAAAAACTGTTCACTGTCTTATATTAATATGATTGCAACGATACACAAAGATAAATCTTACTCGTTAGTTATATTAAAATATACTTTTTATCTTTTATATAAATAAACGTATTTCACATAAATATAATATCAGATACGCGTCGTAAATAATTTTATAAACATCATATATTCCAATTATAAACGAGGAATGGATATTGCGCATTAAAATACTGTACCCGAGCGTACTGTGGGGTCGAATGATAATTCATTATGCTTAGGGAATGGTCACTATTGGGAACCAAAATATGTACCTTTGTTCCCTGTGAGGTCCCTTTCGGCTCAGGTGACACCTCGGCGTTACTAATTTGGGAATAGATCGGGATCTACAGATGTAAAACGTTTTACAAAACTGACAATCGGTACAAAAGTTGATTTGATTCGCTTATATCGAAAGCGATAATGTAAAAATATATAAATTTTATCTCGTATTTCTTCTTTATTCTCTAAGAAGTTTATTAAAAAAAAAAGTTTATATGGGACATATGTTCTTGACAACGTTTTCTTTTTTATTATTGATAAATAAAAAATTAAAAAGATAGTTTTAAATATTCCTACTTAAAATGTTTCGCTCCTTATTATATCTAGCGTTGTTAAATTAAATATAACAATACTAATATATTATTCAGTAATAAATATTCTGAATAAAAAGATCAACCTTACGAAAAATCACACGCAATAAATTAAATCCAGTCTAAGTTTTGCACAAGAAATCTCCAGGTTTTTGACGTAGTCGTGCCGACAGTTAACACGCTGTGCGATAATTTTTCGCCTTCTAAAACTGAAAGCGTTCACTTCCAACAAAGGATGCACAGTTACAAATGTCAAAAGCGATAAAATTAATGACGACAACCTTTTATTTTGGTCTATTGTCTCGAACAAAGTGGCTTTGTCTACTATAAACGTCATAATGTCAGTGTTTAGCGTCACAGCTTTTGTAACGTTCCCGAAAAAGTTCAATGAATAGGATGCGTGGCGTGCGCCGCGTGACGCTTTAACGCGATTTTTCTTCCATGGTACTCAAATTAACCTTAAAATGTAACTTCAAACATCCTTTGTTATTGTTAATGCCATCATGGGATAATTTTTTTTTTTTAAATTCGGTTACATACTAAAGAAAACGGTTTAGTACAAAAAAAGTCTTACCGTTTCGAAAACAAAATTCTATTTCATTCAAATTTCAAAATATTTTACTAATTTTAATTCAATTTTTTTAAATACATTATTTTTTTGCGTGTAATGTTTAGGTAAGTCTAAGAATCATGATGATGATGATGAAGTCTAAGAATTGTAGCATGGCTAATCTAAAGCATTAAGATTATTATTAAACCTACTTTCTTTTAAATTCCTATAATCAAAATTTGTAAAAAAAAATGTTTGTTATAAATAACGATTTCATAACGCGAGAGACAAATAATAAAATAAGACATAAATACGTTCGTAAATATTCTTTTGTTAAGGGCGACACTTTCATAATTAGGTTTCAACTTCGGCATTTTGAATCAAATGTTAAACGCTAGGAATGTCAAATTTATTACAAGTGTTCCTTTAGAACACGTAATACATTAAGTCATATTAATGCGTAGCAGTAAAGGTGGTGAACTTAAATGTAATAAATAATATCAAACTGATAGGTAGAGGTTAGCCGGCACCGGTGCGAAACGTGAATTAAATAATCTGAGAAAGATAGGAGATTCAAAACAGGTTTGCGGAGGAAATGCGTGATATAAACGAAGAACGTTTGCGTTCCTGACAAGATCACTGGACCGCGATTACGCTGTCGGCAATATTTAGATATAATTAATCGAAAAACATCTTATATCGATCGATATACATAATTAATTTTTATCTTAAAAAAAGAAATTTAAATATTTGTGCTCGAAATTAAACGGTTTATGCTAGTTTTTATATAAACCGGATTTCTTGAACTGTATATAAAATAAAATTAGAATTACAATAAAATAGTCATTAACACTTTTATTATGTTAACATCTTATGTCATATGTATCAATAAAAATTTAAATAACAATAAAGTCAATAAAAAAATAAAAAAAAATAAATGGATTTTTAATATTATGTATCTGTCGGTGGAATATTAGTTAGGACCAATAAATACCAATTTCTAATATTAATAGCAAATAAATTACAGGAACTCGTTTTCGAAGAAATATTCAACGGAACAAAGATCGGCAACAAGAATCATATTAATGAGTTTTCTAAGATTACCCAAACGTAAATTGTACTGCGTCCTTATTTTTGATTTTTTAACGAACGTAAATCATGTATTCGATTCCACAGTAATATTCTTGGAAGCTATTAAATGATTCTAGTCACCGTAAAATAAGGACCGATCTAAATTATATTTTGACGTGACAATGAAATAGATGCCGTTCGGAAATGTTCAATAAATTTTTCATGCAAATTTTGCGCTACATTTTTATCTGAGATACGTATTCGGAGAATGTTTTCTAAAAATGTTAAAACAATCGTCAATCGTCACGCGAAGTATTCGTTGGCCAGAGTTTAGTTAACAGGAAATCGTGGCATTAGCATAATGCATTCGGCTGTCTAACAAAATTTAAGACGCCCTTTGAATATTTTATGGTCGAAATCGTTGCGGCGTCGTATGATAAAAACTATATACCGTCTCAAGTTATGGTTGAAATCATCAATAACCATGTGGAATATCTGCACATCAATATAACATAGTTTTGATGACTTAAGTCCGGTGTAGACAAAAAACAATTTTGTACTTCCTTTTCTGCTACCAGTGTTGAAACGTCTTAAGATGCTGACGTCATTTTGCGCTACCGTTATTGTTACATTTACATATAATATTGGAATTTATTCGGATAAAAATTCTTCGTGTTACATTTTTGCTCACTTAATTTGAATGGACAGCAGTATTTTAACAACATTATCTTAATGAGCTAGTAATATTATCTACGTCATGTTTAATATTTAAACCAAATATAAAAATTAAGGTAAATGTTTTATATATCATTACATAGTATAAAACAATGTCACTTCCCGCTGTCTGTATGCTTATATCTTTAAATCTACGCACTGGATTCCGATGCGATTTTCTTTAGTAAATAGAGTAATTCCAAAGGAAGGTTTATATGTATAATAAATGCATAATATAGTAGAGAAACACTTATATTTTTAAAGGTTTCTAATGTGATGTCGTAAATAAACACATTTTTTGCGCTGACCATTGCAAATATTTATTTATTTTTTTATATTTAGTATAAGAATTGCATCCGTGCGAAGCCAGGGCGGGTCGCTAGTATATACTATATACAGAAAGCGTTACATCAACGCTAAAAAGATAGAGTCGAAACGGCCTAGTTTATAGAACAAGTTGAAATTATTCTTTAAATAAATTTTAAGTTACATCCTAGTATTTATTTCAACTGTAGCGTGACCAATTCTGTTTTATTTCTACTCTTTAATGACAGTAGATTTCTTGGTCTAGTAATAGGGTATTTACAAGCTGCTTACGAAACAATAGCAACAGATTTGTCATTATAGCGAATATTGTTTTTTGAACAATATAATGTCTGGCACTCTATACCGAAAAGGTGCTAACGGGAACCAATCAGGGTGATACTAATTTTGGGCAAAAACAAAAAACTCAAAAGAGCTCAACACAGAACACTTTTATTTCCCTAAACATAACAATAACTAAACAGAACTTTCTCCGTTATTTACGTTTCTTTGTATTACGTTTAAAATTCGTAACGTTGTTGTTTGTTTTTGTATGTGCGTGTGTGCGTACGTGCGTGCGTGCGTGTGCGTGAGATCGTGAATGCGTGCGTGCGTGCGAGTGTGCGTTCGTGTGTGCGTGTGTGTATGTTTTCAACGAGTAGATTTTACAATACTACAGCCATTTAAACTTCAAAATGCTTAAAAGATTTCAATTCTGTTTATATTTTTTTTTATGTAAGCAAATACTAAATATAATAGAATTAAATTTTATCGGTCGTTTACGAATTTATTGGGTAGAATACAACGTTTTTGTTGTGGATTATAACGTTTTAATGAGGTCTTTATCCGTTTCATGGCTATAAATAATGGTGTAAGCAAAATAACCGTTATTTATAATTATTTTAATTACCTATCAATTATTTAGTGTTAAGCTACACTTTGATTAAATAATCATTATGGAAATCATGTCGTAAATTATGCCGCTGCATTTTAAAAATTTTATTTCTGCTATTCAGTAATTTGTTTAAAGATTGTAGCAATGGATCATTCTGTGACTGGTTTAGATTTAAGTTTATTATTATATATAGTTATTACAAAGATAAGAAAAGTACAAAAGGAGGTAATACCAAATATTAATATTTATATAGTTTCTGCGTCAGTCGTACTATAAGGATTTAATAGAAAAAATAATAATTCTGAAACACAACTAACATTTGAAATATAAGACAATGTATGTATATAGTAATGGCAACTTGAAATTATTTCATGACTTATAATACTCACTTGATGCCGTGTTAAAATATATGTTTTCGATTTATGTAATTAATTAAATGTCAATGGGTAATTAAAAAACTTTCTGTTTTTTATGAATAAAAAAACGTCGTTCTAGAATTAACAATTTTTTTACAATGTAACAATGTTTCCTAATGTTTACGCGAATTTCACTCATTATAATGTAACAACTTTTTGGGGATTTTATCGCGGTTTATTAAGCTTTTTAGATGCCCGACGTTTCGGATATTTAACAGTAACCATGGTCACGGGAGAAATCCTCCTGGTCCTTGTTACATTATAACACAACAATGTTTACTAATTGAGTGGTCTGTAACCAGACAAAGGCGTTTGAAGATCACCGAAATATCGAAATTTTTATAATTATAATCGCGACTAGTTCCGTATAAACCAAAGTGTTTATAGTAATCGTGAAAGCTTTAAAGCCTATAATAACATACAATATAATAATAGTATACATATAATATAATAACAATAGATATTATTGTTGTTGTTCAATAACTTAGCTTATCAAATATTAAATGTTCTTTGTGGAAGGTATGACCAATTGACCACCCATTATGTTCATATGTTCAATGAGTATTGTGTAATACAAAAACAATGAATGAACTCAGGAAACAAGATATCAATGTCTTATATCACGTCATTGGAATATTTTATTGAACACATTTTTACAAGGTCCTGTCAGAAATATTAGTGTGAGTAGGTCCATAGCAAATTGTAAATATGCCACAAATATATTTTTTCGGAATTTAAAAACAACCAACATATTATAGAGCTATATAGTTAAGAAATATTTCCTTAGTATTCAGGAGTTGATAAAATAAAAAAAAATACAGATTACATAATATTATATGTATTGCAGAAACCATATATTAAGTAATTTATAGATACAATAAAAAAGTGTTCTATTACTTATAAAAGTCAGAACTAATAATACTTATACATATTTAAAAGGTTTCTTTTATAAGTAAAAAAATCATGTTTGACTAATAAGCACCGAATTAAAAGTAATTTGTAAACGTAGGTACATATTGAAGGAACTTAATTACCGTCGGTAAATTAGATACCTATATTTAGAACTGAAAAGTAAGTAATTATTTATACACAACGTAAAACGACTCAATATCAGCCATACAAATTATTCAATGATAATACTTAAAACTTTAATTTGTATACACGTATTTTTTATGGTATCTCATAAAACTTACGCTATCGCCTATAGAAGAGATCACTTACATTTTCAAAGCTGTTACGACATTTATTAGCTATAATGAATTACATATAGGATAATAAACAAACATCTGTCTGTGTGTTACTTGAGACTAAGAAACCAGACATCAAGTCAATCATTTGAAGATCCCTCAAACATTAAACATATGCAGCGGGCGTGAATAACTACATCGTAGACCACTACTACGGTTCTCTAACTCGTAATCACCGAAAATAATAAAAAGGAGTCAGTAATCTAATTTTACTAAAAACAATTATTTCAATTTTTTATCTATTGACGTACGAGTAAGTTCGAAGTTTTTTATTTATTGATTTCAGCAAGTAAAAATGGCTTTATCATTTTTATTAAACATTTAGTCTTGTACAATGATGGTTCATTTGTATCAATGCTAGACTTATTACTAGGTACACTGTCATTTCATACTTATTACATGTCTGTAATTATTATTACGAAACTTTATACAGCAAAAGCTTATATATAAACTACTACCGGGCATTCATTCTTAAATAATTTCGTTTATAGTTAACGAATAAGTTCGACAGCTCTATATACAGTATGTTATAACGGATAAATAAAATAATCTTGGTTCATTCTTGTTGTTACACCAAGGAATAAGTAAACCAAACTTACTTTAATGTAACACCAAGGGAACAAATTAGAATATAAGTATTTTATTTTCGTACGTAAAGATGTTCATTTTGTTTTTTATATTTTATTGATTTAATTATATAATTAAGATACACAAAAGAAATATTATAAATTATATTTGATTACAAGTAATAATAAATAAAAAAAATCAAGCGTGTATGAGTTTGAAACAGTTGTTAGAGGCAAAAAGATCAGGTCGTGTGTAGTATCGCAACCTATTTATCAAAGACGAATTAGTAGATGACATTGAGGCGTAAAACATATGGCCTATTAGTTTGCGGTTTAGTAAGCTTGACGGTAATGCTATCATTATATCGAAATTAGGTGTTAAGTCAATTATACGAATCGCACTAACGCAAGTAACTTCCGTCATTTACCATCTGGTGTGAGTTTAATTTGGGGAATCAATTTTGGATATCCGACAATTTCAGACATTCTTTCTTAGTAGCACAATTTTATTATTAAATTTTTTATCCTCTTTATTCTTCCGTACCTCAAAAGGAAAAAACGGAACCCTTAAAATATCACTTTGTTTTCCGTCTGTCTGTCAACGCCCTTTTTCTTAGGGACACATGAAGGTATGCTATATATCGCTAAAAATCCTATCAAATACACAAATCTACTGTCCCTTAAATCTGTGAAAAAATCAAACTTCTAAGCCAACGCAAAGCATAAAATTTTAGTTACATCATATAATAAGAATATTTTTAATAATTTTGTTTGTACGCAATCGCCGTTTTTTTTTTGTAATAACCGCTTCGTTTTCGTTGCTGTCATCCGTTGTAAAAAAAAATTGACTTTATGATTTTGTTTAAGCATTGGACCACATCCTACAAAAAAAATCGATTACAAATATTACTACCACAAATCTCGCATAAAAATAAAACGAGTAGAAAAAATGAAAATATATCGGATAGCTCCTTGTTTTCGGGAGTTTGCTAAAATATATATTTATAATACACAAAACTAACATAAATCCGCCTATAATACTATATTTATTTATTAAATTATATCCGAATATAAAAGACGATTCAAGTTATTGATACCTAGAAGTTAATCTCAGTTTTCACGGCGAATGATTTATTTAAATGGCAATAAAAAAACAAGAATTTATGTCTCTTCTGGGACATGTGGTGTCCATTACACGGTATCGTACTTGATTTATTAAACTTAAATCAGAATGCGAATTCAACGGTATGGGTTTTTTGTAATTCTGTCATAATATTACTATCCGAAATATACTAACAGATACCAGACGATGTTTAGTTCAAATCTGTGCTGACACCACTAAGGTCGTGTACTAAATCTTCGTTCAACTGTGAAAGCAATATGAAAAACTTGCAATTTTTGGAAACAAAGAAAGTATACATCTAACAATACGCAGCGGAGCAGCGTGATAGATGAAACTAAAATGCTCATAGGGAAAATGATCGATGATGATTTCCAAATCGTATCACGTTACAGATTTTCTTGTACTATTACACGCTTTATTACAAAATGGTACGACAACATTTTAATTAAACGTTGTGACACTCGTGCTTAATCAAATTTACTTCAGAAAAGAAAATTATTGTTCAGTTGTTATGTTTTTTTTTTTAAATATAGATTAAAAAGCTCAAATTGATTGGTTTAATAGTTATTTATTTATGTAGCTTTAATAGATTAAGTTTTAAAATTAAATTTATTCTATTTTAGAAAAACCATTTAACTCTATTTTGTACGTCTATTTAATTTATTTCAAAAAATAGAAATACATAATATTTTCTATTTACATTCCTTTGAACAAATAACGTGTATTACTCTGTGGGGTCCGACCTGTAATGAAATGTGGGTGGCGCTGCTTTAGGGCGCTCCTATGAACACACCGCACGCGATAGAGGACTGCAGGCAGCGCCTTATTAAGGCATGCAGATTATCCTTAAAGATTTGTGCATTAAATACTACGCCCGTATCATATCGAATGCATTGTACAAGCGCAAGTGGTTATAATTTAGATAAATTATATCTAGCGCGAGCTTTTTGTCTTTTAAGAGGATTATTAAATTACAATTAATTTAAAGTTTTATTGATATTGATATAATTACTGGGAAATAAAATAAAATTACTGATAAAAGCTTTTTACTCTTTTATGAAAAACATTAATAATAAATAAATAAATCTCTATAACATACATCTCGTTGTCTGATCCTATGATAAGCAACTATTAAGTTTAAGACAAGCTAACAAGCATTAGCTTGTCTTATAAGGAACAGTCGACTGTTATAACTAAATTTATTTTTTGGTGAATATGCATAGAAATAATATATAAATACACATATTACATCCCGACTCAGGTGGGAATCGAACCCGCAACCCTTGGAACAGAAAGCAGGGCCACTACAAACTGTGCCAACCGGATAGTTAAATATCAAAACTCAATATTTTATTTTGAACATTGATTTTCTGTTGTCACATGGCAAATCACCAGACGTTTTTGTGTAATTTTCTTAAATAAATTTATTATTTAAACATTAAACGTTGCTAGTCTTGATTTAAACTCATTTTCTTGCGATTATAATCCATGTATTTATCAACAGAATCACTTCGATTTTTTATTTTAGGACTTACTTGATAATTAAGTTGATTGTATTACTTTGTTTACAATGGTTTTTGATCTATTTTTAATACGAATTAACTGTTACTACTTAATTTTTAGATATATAGTTTAACATTATTCTCTTTAAAATAAAATAAATCTTTTTTAAGCAGCGCATTAGCGTAGTAGGTACTGCTTCGAATAGCATTCCACAATGTCATATAATTGCGACTGAAACAAAGAGGCAACACAACTTGAACGTAGAAGGTACATGTTTGTGACTTACAACCTGTGTAAGGTTCGTCAGACGAGCATTAAGCGAAAACAATGGCTTGCAATATCAGCCTTAAGTTCCGTATGAAACACGCTTAAGTGGTAGACTTGAAAATGTCAACCAGCGCTTTGTGTCTCTTTACTTGTCTTTGTCAACTAATTCAACTGCAGGAGACAAATAAACAGTGTTTATATTTGACCTTAAGACCTTTCTCATGCAAATTTACGAGACTAGAAGAACAATGCAGTTCTACACTCGTCTATTGTTACCGTTTTTTCTATAAGAAGTAGTAATTTAATTGAGTCGTAATAATTTCATTAAAAATAATAGTGTGCCCTAAAACAAACTACAAACAAAAATTTTTGCATGATAATATATATTGTTACGAATGTAAATTTCCTTAAAAAATCCTGACACAGTAAACGGACATTTGAACTACTTTCAGTTTTACATATGTTTACCTATATAGTTGACAGAGTACGTCTTAGATTTGTCGTTGTAAGAGATTAAAACTTTGAACAAAATGGGCAAAGCAGTTGATTTTTAAATAAATTCCATCAGTATTTTACTTACTAGTATAAAATTAAAAAACGTTTAATTTCAGTGTAAATTTTTATTAAAAAACGAGCGTTAAATTATTTTTTCGCTCTAGATAAACTTTCACAGCCAACGTATAATCCGGCTTAAGTTTCCAATCCGACCTCGGGCACTAAATGTTAGTTAGATAATGGCCACCGTAACACGCCTGTAGCGATATTAACTTGCTCTTAGTTTATAAAGGTTTCCTAAACTATTTTATTACGCGCATATTACAGAGACATTTACGTACGATCTCAAGTTTCCCTCTCGCAATAAATAATTACAAACTTGCCTTTACTATTCCGTATCACGCTATACTTAAAAACTTCGTATCATAAACTAGATTGCTATCGGTCTTGTAATTTTTTTTCGTAGATAGATCATTTTTATAATGAGCAAAACTATTCGGTTGTTAAGTGCGAATGAAGTAAAATTATTATGCAAATTGTCAGTTAAATTATTTCAAGTCGGTTGTATCAATTATCAAGGTCACGCAAAGTTCGAAAATATAAAACAAAAATGTCAGTTGTTACCGGAACGAGGCAATTTTGACGCACCTAATTGTAAAATAAAATCGTGACCAAGGATTTAGACAATTGTGAAGTTAGGTTATAAGTGATTGATATGACATAATTCTGACATCAGTCGTGGATCATCTCGAAGAAAATACACTTTATTAAGAGACGCAGGCACTCGATGTCTGCTCCATACCGAGCATCCCCGACTCTCGACTAGCAAAGGCCTCTCCAATAACAAAGCATGTTTATTGTCTCAAAACAAAGACACCGCCCGGTTCAAGGCTCAGTGACAGCGTGTAGTCGGTGATACAACGGCTTGTCAATTATCAAGCTAACGTTGTTTAAGCACGCCAACGTTCGAGTCAATTTCGTGTCTTGAGAACTCTGGCTTCCCCATGTTTATGAGAGCGAAGCGGTCGTTTATCTATGCAATGTAGTGCTTCCTCCATTGCACGTTTTGTTTGATCATATTTATCGTACTTCGCTCCGGCTCCCATTACTTAAGCAGCTTTATTCGTAGCATCTCATTAGGGAGGACGCATCCAGAGCACTATGTTCATGGTATCTACCCCGTATCGTAAGTAACTGATAACGTTTTGTAACGCCCGCGTATTGAATAGGATTCTATGATATCTTTAATCTTGGTATAAATCTGTCGATAAGTTTGATAGCTGCTTTTAAGTTCAACGTCGATATATAATATATTTAATTAAAAATACTATGTTTCCATTTGAGTAGTCATCAACATTCATTTTAGCTCAATAATTAATTTTCACTACCGAAGATAAATGTACTTAAAAAAACCTTCAAAAATAAGTAGGTAACTAAAAACAAAAGCAAAAATAACTATAAAGTAATTTTTATTAACATGGGTACATATTGAAGGTTACGGAATATAACTATTTACTTAAAATAAAAATTATAACATCAATAATATATGTTCAAAAACAAGCCACTCAATTCAATATAAATAAATCGGGCTCTTTCAAAGTGTCCTAAAATTGTTGACCTCTTCGAATTTACGTGATCATAAATTGGACTTTTTAATGTCTTTATAAGTGCTGTCTGACATGAAGTTAATGAAACGGCATATTTTATTGATCTACCTGCGAGGTGACACGAATTCAGTCGCCTCTAACCCAGCATTATGTTTTTCTTCAAATTGTTTTCTATCTCTTTCTTTCAAACGAATTTTCTATAAAAAGCGAGATGGCAATATTCCGAAGCTAAGCATTAGGATAGAACATTTCATTTGAAAGACGAAACCCGTCATTTGATAAGCCGATGATTTATTTTTTTGCTTAAGCCATTAGGATACGAAGAATTTTTTAATGTACCCTGCACTGTGTTATTTTAAATGGGCTAAGTTATTTGTTTGACTAGAAACAAACAAATTGGTTACGTGCTACCTTTCTTTTATTTTTATATATCCTTGCATTGCAGTAAATTGTAAATTCGCTTTTAAGAAATCTTAAATAGACTGTAAATTATAACATTTTCTTCAAAACATTAACAATATTTTTTCTTCGTTAACTAAAACCCCACCTGAGCAAAATGAACAGAAAATCATATTAACATAAGTTAACGAATTTGGTCATGTTACAAATACCAATTTCCTGGCTACATTTGCATTCCCTTATGGATATCCCTCATTGAAAATTACGAATTACTTATCCAACGATCCCTTTTTACTTAATGTAACTAGACATCTGTTCTTTCAACAGTTGTTAGTTAGTTAACTAAATGTAACATAAATTATTATGCTAAGTACATTAACTGCAATATTCAAAGTTCATAGAGTTACGTAAATTATCATCATATTAAATGTTTTATTGTTTCCAAATTGTTGTATTTATATAAATTATACGTGTTTTATCCTTATATGTTATTTATAAAAACTAAACTGAATTATTTATGATATTTAAATGTAAAATGGATACCGCTAATAGATTAGCGGATATATTTTCCATTATGGATAACAATCGCTATCAGGTGTATGGGATGGCAACCTGGACTCACTGCTTAACGTGCTCTTCGAGGCACGGTGGAGAGACCTCCAAGAACAGACATCCACACCGGAAAGAAATATTTGTACAAATTCAAATATCATTCCGGGTGGAAATCGAACGCACAAGCTGCCGGTGTTTACTACTACTACTGCCAGAACTACACCAGAGCGGTTGTAATTATAAATTGAAACATCAACCACTGTTATTTGTTACATAAGTGCTTATAATATTTTCATAATGTAACGTAATTTATTTCGGATCAACAAGCTGTCGTCGCCCGCATTCTAGACAATTGGTGCAATCATCGACAACGAGATTTCGGGGGTGAGTGAAACGGTATAATTGCATTGTCGCAACTGAATTATAATAATAGTTGCTATTCAATGATAATTTCATTTTGGACCTGCGGGTAAAGGCGTCTGTAATAAATAAATAATAACATTCAGTCCAATCAGGATTAACACTGGAAAAGGATGTAAATTGAAACTATAGATGAATTATAAAATGTTATTGTTGTTATATATGTTAGGTAGCCCTGGAAGTACTGGTGTAAGATTGAGGGGCGAAAGGCATAATAAATTTTTATTTATTTCGAAATCTTACAATTAAATTTTAATGTCAACTCCAATAGCGCACAAATGATAGCTAATACCGTCATTCGCATTATACTTTAATTTCATTATATATAATTCTTATAAATTCCTAAAAATTAATACCATTTTCTTCAGAAAAAAGGAGGAGGTTACTCAATTCGACCGTATATATATTATATGTATGTTCGGGGATAAATTCGTCGTTTATGAACCGATTTTGATAATTCTTTTTTTGTTGGAAAGTAAATATCCCTGGTGTGGTACCGTGAGAAAGAAATCAGGATCTGATGATGGAATCCTAGAGAAATCGAGGGAAACTCTCGGAAATCCGCATAACTTTTTACTGGGTGTACCGATTTCGATGATTTTTAATTTAATCGAAAGCCGATGATTATCAAATGGTCACATTTAAATTTCATCGAGGTCTGATTACAAATTTTGGAGTAATCTTTGATAATGCGTATTTATTTGACTATTTTTTCGTCTACCTGCGTTGTATTACTTGTCGATTTAATTGCAGTCCGTTTTTTTTTGTTTGCCAGCAAACATAATTATCTTATATTCGAGTAGTGTATATTAAGAAAAATGTCAACATCAATCCCGGTTAAAAGAAAATCACGCCGTACAAATATCGACCTTAAAGCCATTTTAAAATATAAAAATGAAATCGTTTCGTTACATAATTACTATACAGAGAAGTCAATGGGTACTCTATCAATCTAAAGCTATCGAAACGGGAAACACGAGTAAGTATCTAGGTCATATTTTTACCAGAAATTGCTACCGTGGATTTCTGAATCGGCCCTAATGAGCTCAAGTGTTGTTGGCGTTGCATCGAATCTTGTTTAATGGTTGTTGGGGTATGATTATAATGAAATTAATTTAAAGATAGATTAAACCTTTTTAAGGATATTTTTTTTATTCTTTTTGATTTAAGTTTGATTAAAAGTATGATTGTAACAGAATAACAACTGTACTTATAAACTTTCAAACTCTTACTACAGAATAGATATGTATATGAAAAAAATATTATTGGGACCTTTATCAAAGCAAATAGCTCCCAAAAAATAATTGTTAGAATTTTTGTCTGTTTGTCTGTGTGTTTGTGCACGCTTATCTCAGAAACGGCCTATACGACTTAGATGTGGTTTTCATTAATATATTTTAATTAACTTTATTTAACATTTAGTGTTTGTTTCATATTAATCGGTAAATAAATAAAAAAGTAATGCCAATTTAAAAAATCACGTTAAGCATGTAAATACCAAAGAACGATGTTTATAATCCAAAATAAAATAAAAAGATATATCTAAAAAATGCTGTCGAAAATGACTCTTCGCCGCAGACGAAGTCATGGGCACAGCTAGTTTCAAATATTACTTTCATAAAATTAGGATAAATCATTTGGGTGTCTTCCACTTAATAGGGTTGATACGCGACCTTAAGACGAGGGTCCGGAAAGATATATAAGAGCAGCTCTAGAACACGAAACTTATATACTAATGTTTGTTACAAATTGTATGTCAACTGGTGAAATGGTGACGACAATTTACGACGTCGTCACGTCATTGTGACAACATGTGATCGGCTTTAACTCGTCAAATTTGACGAGTTAAAGCGATCACATGTTTAATATGTACTCGATGCTGCTATTTGCATTTGTACAAATATATATTTAACCTTAGGGGTTGCGATCATACCATGTTGAGTAGAGAAAGTCATTCGTCCTATTTGATATAGGATCTGATTAATATCATTATTAATACTACAAAAATAATAATAATTAAAGAACAGGATGTCAGCAGAGGGTAACAGAAAAACTTTTTCAAACACAAATAATCACACAATCATACAAATATCTGCTTTCGGACCCGCGGTTATCGGTGATAATAGAACAGCTCATTTATTAAATTAAAATAACATTGAATTAAGTGTTAATTTAAATGGTTCTGAAAATTAATACAACTTTATTTTATAATTTTACACATATAAATATAATGTACCTGTGCGTTTTTTAACTTTAAACAAAACGTGTTTAAAAGTTTTTATCGATGTTACTCACAAAAGTGTAAACAGTTAAGTGTTATAAATCAGTAACCATACTGTCCAAAGATAAACATATTACTATCTAGCAGTGACATTGTACTTATAAATCAAGAAGCTGTGAGGAGGGTTAACTTTATTTAGATTAGATAAAAATACTAACACTTGCTTGATTATTTAATATTTGATATATTCTTCAAACAATCATTGTAGGCGTTTTGTTCACCGTGTGTTGTAAAAAACTGTTTTGAACTTCGTGAAATAATTAAGTCTTTCTAAATAAAATTGGATTAAATACAGTCTACCCTTACAAGCACAGTGTATTATGTACTGATTTATTATGTAGACGCTAAGAATAAATTATAGCACTCACTCGGAGAATATTCGAGATTGTTAGCTAAAGACATTTGAGGGGCACGGCACGGTACATTTGTTTGTTGCTAGCCCCAAAATGAAGATACGTTATTGTCTCCTAAGATTTATGTACAAACACGCCGTAATCTTGTTTCCCGTAGGCGGAGCCGCATTTGTTCAAAACGTAAAACCGAGCAGTGTTCGCCCTTGTTGTATATTTTCGGTTAAAACATCCTTGATAAACCCGGGTCGGGCCATATTCCTCGATAAGGGAAAATATGTTAATTCTCTCGCTACGAGAGAGCCGATATGACCTACTAAGTGATTGGGTTCCTGATGCGTTGGCGTGTTTTGAATTCGAACTCGTCCAGCCGCCTAAATATTACCAATGTTTACAAATTGCTGGATGGAGAGAAAGCTAAGTAAAGCGAAATATTTACCGAAATCCGCCGCCGATTGAAATATTCGCAGTTTGGGGCAAATAAAATTCTCCCATCGGTAAATGAGTTTCGATACGAAAAGACGGATTATGAAGATGAAAACATTACTTACTCACTTAAAGGTTCTTTTTATAATTAAGGCTCAAGGTGTTCGAAATTGAAACGGTAGCCGTAAAAAGTACAAAAAAGTGGGTCAAATTGTTCCTAAAATATATTCACTTAGGGATGCAAAATATAGCCGAAATGAACGCCTTTCCTCACAATATGGTGCCACTAAAATTACCATCTTTTATGAAATATTAGGGATTACAGAGACGGTTATTTCAGGAAATCTAATTTTAATTAAAAAATAAGCAAACGACAATTAATTTCCTCTTCAAGGAAAACGATGAACAAATTATACTTTCAAAGGTCTGGAAATGTTTTTACATAAATATTTCTTTACATTAGCAGTAACATCTACAATTTTTGTTTTGCTTTTTGAATTAAAGTTTATTTTTTATTTTATTGACTAGTCCCGATGTATTGTGTTGAGAGAGATATTATGTCACTTCTACGTTCACTACCTCACCTCGGCGTGAATCTATAAGTAAGTTAAGTTTTTAAAAGTTTGTTATCCATCTGAATTTTACAATCCACTGATGATTGCCATCTGATTTTCTACAAATTCTCAAGCTTATATATTTATTTATTTTATAGTAATAGTAAGTTTAGTAGTTCACGGGCTTGATAGCTTGTGTTGTATTTCGAGGAACAAGTCACCACCATCCACAACCTAAAATAAAATAAAAAAATAGAATTTCTTAATTCTGTAGCACACGATCTCGTAAACAGAAAATTATTACTTTTTAATAAATATCCAAAAATCAAGTATGTATTCATTGAAATAAAAAATAAATCAAAGCAATCAATCAAAATAATCAAATCATTATTTTTTATTGATAATTTAAACAAAGAGAAATGACTACTACGAAATGTTTATCTCGATTCGAAGAAGTTAATTTAGAATTTAATTGATTTAAAATATCTCAATTTCTGAACACCCCTAGGCTTGTTATTTTATAGATCGGGTACCGGTTTAAAATAATTAGTACGAGAATTTATTGGTGTCATCGATTTTGGTTTAAGGAAACTTGGCTTATTGTATTGGCTTTATTTATAACTAAAACTGAAATGTTTTAAATTGTCTAGCGATATTTCACTGGGCTGTTATAAAAGTTAGAAATCTAATTTATTCATAAAAAAAAAGATTTATAGCAAAAGGGTTAAATATGAATAATAGGTTTGTTGATAAAATTGTATTATAACAGTTTTATTTATAATAATATGTTATATAACCTTAATCAAAAAGCACTACCTTACTTCTAATTCTACATATTTTTTACAGATATTATTATCAATTTTAGTAACTAGAAGGTATATGTAGGAGGTTAGACTTAGGTACCTTTTTATTTATTTATTTTTTAAGAAGGGAAAATGCTATTTACGCATTAGCCCCGCCGCCCGGGGGGGGGGGGGGTGGCCAGAGTGAGGAGATAGTCCACCAAAACCACCATCTGTGCCCACTCCTCTCGCCATTGCCGGAGTCCCAGGAATGTTTTACTTGGGTACCTGTGTGAATTCAGAACACCTAATCAATTACGTATTGTAACGTTTAAGTTTTATTGTTTTCTACGTGTTAAAATGAGTTATTGTCTAATTGAGTAACTTGAAAATATCTAAGGCTGTCCAAGGAGTATTATATCGCAGTAAAAAGGCTAAAACTTTATCGTGAAGTTTATTAGAGAACTGGAAGTCAATAGCTCTTTGTTTTCTATTGAGAAATTTGATAACGAGTCTGTGTGTATCCTATCATTAAAGTCATATAAACATTCAACACACAACACACAACGACAAGGATAATATTGTAAATACATAACAATACCATTATTAAGTATAACACGGCAAACGATAGCTTTCGAATAAAAAAAAATATCAAAATCTGTAACACTCAAATTAAAACAAAGTTTATTTATTTATTTAACATTTTTTATAGGTAAAAATTATATACATAATATATTTGTCATGGAGACTCACGTATAATGGAGAGAGAGATTTCTTCCAGCACACCCAAAAAGGAACGGCTCCAAACGGAAATTAAAGTAGGTAGATGTACATACAATAAGAAAAAATTAAATCATTGAAATAAATATATACATATATGCGCGCACACACACACACACACACACACACACACAAACATATACCCACACACGCACACACAAATATATATATATATATATATGTGTGTGTGGGTGTGTGTGTGTGTGTGTGTGTGTGTGTGTGTGTGTGTGTAATATAAAAGTAAATTCATACATTCAAATAGAACTACTAAATCAGATCGAAATCGTTAAAATGAGAAATGTCACGAGGGTCTTATACATCGTTTTCGTTCCGAGTAAAATTAACTCGATCGGAATAACGAGAGATGATATTAATCAATGCCTTTTCTAACAAATTATCATCTAATGTTTCGCTAACCGGGAACGTCGTTTGATGTTGCAATTGGTGGGGATATTTGTGCTCACGTCAGTAGAATTTCTTGATTGAGGTTACGAAAATAGTTTTGCTGACTTTATTTTTCACCTCATCCTGTTAGTTAAATATAAATAGAAAATACATTTACGCTTACTGAAGAAAAATTACAAGATTTTTGGTTTTTTTTTTTGGATTGGGATTGGGACTGATGGATAAAAAGGTTATTTACATTATCATGCGTACAAATAAAAATCCTCG
Source organism: Melitaea cinxia (assembly GCF_905220565.1). Classification (NCBI taxonomy): domain Eukaryota; kingdom Metazoa; phylum Arthropoda; class Insecta; order Lepidoptera; family Nymphalidae; genus Melitaea; species Melitaea cinxia. The sequence goes on along the minus strand of NC_059405.1, from coordinate 4,978,323 downwards.
TTTTCGACAGGATAATAATTCCTTATGAACGGATACTGAAGATATAACGTTACTATTATTAAGCACTTACATATTTAATAAGAGCGAGTTAAATTAGAACTGATCTAAATTGAAACAGCCTATAAATATTCCTCTGTGGCAAAGGCTTAGAAGAAGCGTTGAGCTTAAATTACCAGACTGCCCAACTGCATGTTAATTGAAAATTTTCTATTAGTGGTAATCATCTTTAAATTTATTCGCACTACAGTCAGAAACTTAATATAAGCCTCAAATATCCGCTTGAAATCAAAACTCCGCGGAAAATGAATCTGCGATTGTCGGTGTAAACGAAATTTTCAACACAAGTGTGTGTGTGTCAGCTCCGACGCATGACTGGAGTTTACTCCTTTAGATCGACTGTCTAAATAGGCACAAAAGAGGCTTACTAGTGTAAGAAAAAGTATAATATCATATAAAAATGGTAAATAAACGAGTCAATATAACGCCATCTCTCATCATTTCGATAGATGGCGTTATTAGAAAACGTCTTAACGCTATCGGAACCCAGACAGATGACGCACAAAAAAGGACCGAGGTCATTGGATCAGTAGATTTAACTCCTCATATTTTTTTTTCATACCGGGAGCCTTATATGAAAATCGATTACTTGCAACATAAAAATATTGAAGATTAACTATAATATTTGTCATACGAATTATAAAGTTGATCGTAATAAATATGAAAGTTATAGCATATAGGAGCCAACCCTTCGTTTAAGCTTCGCCACAAGCAGATTACAGTCATTAGTCATTCCTACCGTCTAGAATGCCTGAGGGTTGAGACAGAATGTACGTACGTTTTTTCTTACCTGTTTATTTATGTTGGTCTCTAATTGTGTTTTTATGAGACGTGTTTATTATGATTTAAAAATTGTAGCGTATGTTCTCTTTGTTTCGGTTTTATATTCATAATATAGAGTAGTGACTTAATTACGCCTATAAAGCATAATATTCAGCTCAGCCTATTGCAGTACACTGCTGGACATAGGCCTCCCAAGTTCGCACCAAACATCCCGGTTTTCCGCAATCCTTATCCAGCCTACACCGGCAATCTTACGTAGATCGTCGGTCCAACGGGTCGGAGGACGTCCCACACTGCTTTTACCAAGATGTGGTTTCCACTCCAGGACCCGTCTACTCCAACGACCATCAGTCCTGCGGTACAGATGGCCATTCCACTGCCACTTCAACTTGCTAATTCTGTGGGCTATGTCGGTTACTTTCGTTCTCTCGCGGATAGTCTCATTTCTAATCCTATCTTTGAGAGAGACCCCAAGCATAGCCGTTCCATTGCACGTTGAGCGACTTTAAACTTGTAGACCAGTTCTCTCGTCAGTGTCCACTGGCTTCGTATGTTAACACAGGCAGGACTTTTATCTTCAAGCATTGCGGAATCTTCGAAGTGAAGACTTGACGGAGTCTGCAAAACGCAGCCCAGCCCAATCGAATCCTCCTATCGGCCTCCCTCTCAAAGTTGTTGCGGCCTAGTTGGATAGTATGGCCTAGGTAAATATAATCCTGAACAACTTCGAGAACGGTACCATCAACCGATACCGGTATCGGTATGACTTGGTTGTTAAACATTACTTTCATCTTATCCAAATTCATATAGAGACCGACACGTCGGGAGGACTCGTTTAGGCCGGCCAGCATTTGGCCTAACTCATCCAACGTCTCCGCAAAGATGACAATATCGTCGGCGAAACGAATGTGAGAGATGAATGTTGACGTTGATGCCTCGTTCACCCCAATCCAAGGTCTTGAAAACATCCTCCAGCGCAGTAGTAAACAGTTTCGTTGATATTACATCCCCCTGTCTTACCCCACGCTGGAGGGAAATAGGTCTTGTTCTTTGGTCATTGACATGAACGGTCATCGTGGCCGCGTCGTACATAGACTTCAGTACCTCGATATATCGCCAGTTGATATGACATCTCTGCAGAATCTGAATAAAACATAATATATATATATTTTTTTATCATTTACTGTGCACTGTTATAAAGCCCTATATTTATAAACATTTAAAATAAAATAAGTTTAATATTTTAAGTATATTATATATATTTATAAACACTGAAATATTCAACAATATATGATGAATTCAACTTCGTTTAAGATTTTTCGCGTGGCTTTCATGCATTATACCGACCTAAAAAGATTTTTATTTATAAATCACCCATGTCCTACTTTTATATTGGCTAAGGCGTATAAAAGAGTATTTGAGTATTGAGGTTTTACCCTTTGATTGTTTGCGATACGATATTCCAAAAACTTGCGGAGAAGTAAATTTTCCGCAAATTCGCCAACTTTTATTACACATTTTCTGGGTCGGATTTTTATATTATATTAAAATATTACGCAGTGTGTGAAAGGGTATTTGTAGGTTTTGGATACTATATATATTTTTTTCTATATGACTGCCGTAGTTTGAGACTTTGAATGAAACAAAATAATAATGTCTATGTATTAATCTTATTTACTCTTTATAAATAAAAATGAATGTTGCTAAGCGCATAAACCGAGAATGGCTCGACCAATTCGGCTAGTTTACTTTTTTATATGTCCTTTAAGGACTACGGAGGGCTTTAAAACAAAAAAAAAAGTTACTAATAACTTTTAACAGAACGAAGTCTGATTGAGCAGATAGTATACAATAATTTGATTGACTTCTATTACATTTTTGTCAAATTTAGCAATCATAATTATAATATAATATGTTAACCATGGTATAATATGTTAACCATCAGCCATCGAAATATTTATTTGCTACCGCTTCGTATGAGTGTATAATTAGGTATTTTGCAAAAAAAATTTACGGGAATTCTTTCGATTTAAGAAAAAAAAACTACAACAACAACAAATGAATATAGCATTTATAGTTTCGAATATAATAAGTTTAACAACACAGTAAAACTGGAGCTTACATGGTATTTTTTTTTTACTAGGATAGCAAGATGTGGTTACAGCATTAAATAATATAGCCACCCCCTCTCTTCCCGTGGGTGTCGTAAGAAGCGACTAAAGGATAACACAGTTCCACAACCATCTTGGAACTTAAAAACCGACCGATGGCGGGATAACCATCCAACTGCTGGCTTTGAAATACATAGGACGGGCAGCAGCGCCTTCGGTGCGACAAAGACAGCCCTGCGGTGACCAATCCGCCTGCCCAGCGTGGTGACTATTGGCAAAACGCATGAGTTCACGCCATTTTTGGCTCGAGTTTGTGGAGGCCTATGTCCAGTAGTGGACTGCAAAAGGCTGACGTGAGGATACCAATAGGAAATAGCTCTTATAAACGATGCTGGTACAAAGGCACTACTTATCCCATGATGGAATCTCTTCCAGTAGTCCTGCCACAGGAAAATTGTAAAATAGGCGCAAAATTAGCGAGTACAATCTCAACATATTAAAAATGAAAATATAATATATATAAAAAATACATAAGTATACAATATATAAATGCATACATACATGAAATGCATACACACGTAGATACAAATAATATGATACTTATACATACACGCATACACGTATACGAACCATAATATTTATATGAATGTTTATGATCATGTTCTGAAATATCTTCGTCCTTCTATTAAGGAATAATATTTTAAGCGACAATTTTTTATTTTATTCAGTATACATAGGTATAACGCGTACAAGGATTTTAAAATCATAGGCAATTGTTTAAGATGTCATAACCGTCAAACACGTGTAGGTTTTCTACTCAAAGTATTTTGAATACGAATTAAACCTTTTATTTTTTTGCCTTTTGACAAATCTGTCAATTTGTGTGGCATTAATCTAAACAATAGTATGTGAAACGAAAATTTGCTATATTTATTTTGCTCAAAGGAACGCACAAAGGAATGTCATTTACGGTCGCTTTGTTCGGAGAAGAACTGTAAACAATTGGCAACTTTGACATGCTTTTCTATGCGAAAAGAAGGATTAGGCAGGTAGGTACATGTAGAGAAACAACTTTGTATTTGTCACAAAATCGAAAGGGTCATTCGATTTTGATCTTTAAATAGAAAGTTACAGGGAAGTGGATAAATAAAATTCATTAGTAAACGTAAACGAATGTTTTTTTTAGGTGTGGCATTCAAGTTAGCGACAGTATTTATAATTATTTTTAGGGTTCTATAAAGAGTGTAACGCACTTTTTTTAGGGTTATATAAAGATAGTATTTTTAAGTGTGTTTATTCTTGAATAGATGGGTTTATTATACATATGACGACGCGTTGGCGCAACGGTCACAGCACTAGTTTGTGGCTGTGGTGCTGACGGTTGCGGGTTTGATCCCCGCACATGACAAACATTTGTAAAAATTGTTCTTATTTATGTTTTTTTTTAATTAAATTAAATTAATTTAAAAAAATTCTGCATGATTTTAGTAATTAATATAGAAATGTAAATTAAATATACAGAACCTCTGTAAATTCGATTCCTAAACCATTATATTGAAGGATTTTGGGCATAGTTGACTTGTATAAACATTTCATTGATTCCATTCTTTATTGTATTGTGTGTAACAACTTCAATTGGACGTGTTGTGATCTCTTAAAATAACATTATGTTGATAATATGTTTAAGGTTTACCTTCGTGGTTAACGAGAAATACAAAATTATGAAATAAATATATATAAATGATTATAATGTGATTTAATTTTTTATTTCGCAGACAAAATAACCGAAAACAACAAAAAAAAGTTATTACATATGTATGTACATATGTATTTATATAATTTTCGATCGCTGAATACATTGGTTGGCGCAAAATTTGAGTATGGCTGAATATATTCTAGCCAATATTTTTTGGTAGGTATAATAGTACTTTCTTAGGGAATCGACAATCTGTCTGTCAGTTGATCTAGTATATAATAGGAAAAATACATGTACAATATTTTGTATATAAAAACATTCAGCACGAACAGATTGAATGTGATGTTAAGTGATTACCGCCGCACATTAACGTTTGCAGTGCCAGAGCATCATAAAAGCGTTATTGGATTAAAGAGAGCAAAAGGAAGCTGGGGATAGCCGGATAGGGAAGGAATGGTGTTGGCTTCCGGTTTCTCACTTACCGTACCGTACCGTAAGAAACGCGAGTGTAATAATTTACAGACATGTATTATTTTTAGTGTAATATTAAGGTTGCGACAAGGAACCGTAGAACGATAATTATTACTGACATTTGCTATAAGATTAATACTTCGATATCAATAAACTCATCTACGTATTAGATGTTGACACAAAAATATATGTAGCTAAAGAACGGAAACATTTATATATTGTTACAACACTAGCTGCCCCTCGTTTTACTTGCGTCCGATCCTCTGTAACTGTTGGAATAAAAGTAACTTATCTTTTATTTTAAAAGTTAAGCTATGTATTACAATTAGTTTTCAAGTATTAGTTTCATTACATCAACATCCATCCACCCACCGACTTCCGCATTAATGATATTAGCGGGTTTTAATTACAGTACACAAATTGTCATGACAAAAAAGTGTACATTATATTGTTCTTTATAATAATTTAAAACAAATCACAATGCACATAATAAAATATTCAATTTGAAACAAATATAAAACAGTTAAATAATGTAATTTTCATATTGAAATCCTTCACATACTCTACTATTAGTAAAATAATCTTGATAATGATTGGCCTAAGGTATAATTTCCCTTAAAACATCAATAATATTACATAATAACAATGTTTTTCTTATGTTTGTCTTTGGAGAGTATCTCAAACAGAGCGTGCACATTTATAATCGAGTGTTTGTACGGACTCTAGTGTTGTTTGTCTTGTAAATGCCGTAGTGACTGTGCAAGTTTTTTACGTTATGAAATATGTTGTAAGAAAGTTCTTCATACATGGAGTTTGTGAAGTTGTTAGTCGCTCGCGTCACATGCGCTTATATTTATCGCTTTTATTTTGTTACAAGGTGTTGTAGCGTATTTTTTATAGCATAATAATAATAATAATATTCTTTATTGCACACCATTAAAAGATACAAACAAAAGTAGTATAATTAGAGGAAGATGTACAAAGGCGGTCTTATCGCTAAAGAGCGAGAGCATATGTTATTTCTAGGTAATATAGCGTTCTTTTGGTGAAGAAATTCAGAGAAATGATTTCAATTGTTTCGGAGTCAATCGATATCAAATACACCAAGAAAGCGAAAATGTTAATCTTTATAATACTAGTGAAAACAAGTCTGAATGTACATAATATTGTGTATTGTCGTGATTACTTTTTCTTTTCAATTGGGTTTTATATTGACAGGCATAAGACACAATTATAAAAATAACCAAAAATACTCTATTTATGTATGCTTTAAAAGCACTTTCAAATCGTCATTCTAGACAATGAAATTATATTTGCAACATACCTAGGTTTTGCGCAGTAAAATTAGCAAGAAACCTCGCAGTACCTTACCTTAACATTTTAAGACTAATATATAAATGTGAATGTTATAAGATATTTATTTATTGTTTATTATTACCTTTTAAGATTAAACTATTTAATAAAACTGTCGGACGTACAATTTTTTTTTCTTTTTCTGGCTGTGTGTTACGTGCTCAATTTCAAATTGTATATTAACAGTAGTAAATTAGATTGTATAAAAATAAAGGTTAGTTTATATATAAATCATAATTATTAAAAACGAAAAGTGTTAGACGAAATTACAAAATTAACACAAAATATATCAAAAATAATTCATTATTCATAAATCGATGTAAAATCCGTGCCTTAGGCCAGGACAGACGTTAAACATACTCGTCTAAGCAACTACCGCCAGATGTATTCAAGCAAAAATCTACTCTAACCCATTGTGATAAGATATAAAATTGCTTTTTGAGTTAACTCTCATCGTATATTAAACGTAGCTATTCGTAGCTCGGACAATCATTAAAACGGCCACACTATGTCATTATTTTCGAAACAACAAAAAAAGAGAAGTGAATTGTAACCGTGCAACATATCATCGGTGGAACTGGCACTTATGCGCGTAGTTTCTATCGTAAATCAAAGATATTAAACGGAATGGCGGGACCTCTTTTGAGTTCACATTATAAATTACTGAGGCGAGAGGACCATCCAATATCTTTGCATACACCGTCGACATAAATCGTGAAAAAAATACTAACCTGTATCTCATGCTGACGGTTCGGTTCACAGGCGCTAGGTGCTGGTGTTTATAGGATTCACGAGTGGAATGTCAAAGGAGATGTCATTCTTTATATTTTATGTGAGTATAGAATTGAGATGGTAGTGAATATATAATCTTACGCGAGTGTAAAGAAGACATTTACTCCAAATATATAATATCTTACATTCCATAACACTAATAATATTTGAAATATTATATTTGTGTCTATAAATATATCAACACTCTATTATATCGTATCAGCATTGTTCATTTTTAAAAACCATAATTCAAGAGAGCAATAATTCCTCAAAAATGTGTTGAAATATTATTGATATTATCGTTGATGTCATTGTCTTTATTCCTTTGTACTACAAGCATTCGTGATTTTTTATTCAGTTTCCGAATCACCCAATGATATAAATGTGCAAAAACAAATTGAAAATTTAAAACTATAACGAGTTAATTAAAACATCGCGTGAAATGAAATCGAAGCACTATCTTGTAAATACAAAAAAAAAAAACATCAAACTTTCGCTGCGCACGTGCTAACACGACAGAATCATTCACAATTTCAATTCGATGCTCATAGCTGACCAAAGCAGACTTTCGTTTTCCACTTTCGAAAATATCGTTCAAAATTAGTTTCTTTGTGTAAAATAAATTCAGATGACCGTACAAAGATACCAGCGGAATTTACTTTCATCATCACGTTTCTGAATAAAACGTCGATTTAGTTGAGGTCAGTCAGGAAGAAAGGTAAACGTATCATAACCAATATCAAAACGAAATGTCGAGTCACTAACCATTATAGAGGTGTTACTGTTTTGTAGAAATGTCTTGTTTGAATCGTGACCAGATGACGCGAGATAAACTCACAAACAAGGTTCAGTTGACGCGGATACAATATTTATTATTGACTACAAAGAAATAAATACGATTGATCTCGAAAAATTAATCAATGGCAAGAATGTTTGTATGAAGTCTTTTATGTTTTAGCTAGGTATAATTACTAAGCAGATTGTCTATTTCGCTTATAAGCCTTTGTCAAAACTCTTATTAGATCTTTTATTCGGAACAACTATAAAGTCACCTTGGCTTTCTTTAAGTACAAAGAAGCACGAACTTTCTGAATAGAGCTTATGTTTGAGTGGTTAGAAATAATAGAATTATTAACTAAAGTAATATATTTTTCGAAGAACTACAACTTATGTATAATTTTAATATATAAAGAGAAGTATTAGCAGTATAATTGTGTTTGCTCGCAAACGAAAAAAAAGACTGACTTCAATTATATCGACAAGTAATACAACGTAAATAGACAAAAAAATAGTCAAGTAAATACGCGCTATCAAAGATTAGTCAAAAAGTAGTCATCAAATCTAAATGAAATTTTATGAAACAACAACAATATGACAATCTTTAGCTATCAATTTAAGTAAGAATCATAAAAATCGATAAACCTGTGAAAAGTTATGCGGCTTAATACAACGTAGGTCGACGAAGAAATAGTCAAGTAAATACGCATTATTAGATATAACGCTAAAAGTACTTATCAGAAAGTACTTATCAGCGGTCAATTTTTGATATGATATTCAAAAATACTTATCAGATCTCAATTAAATGTAAATGGGACTAAATGACACGCAACAACTTTCAATTAAAATAAAATTCATCGAAATCGGTCGACCCAGTCAAAACTTTTGATGTAAAATACATCTAAAAAAATGCAATCGAATTGAGAACCTCCTCCTTTTTTGTAAGTCGGTTAGTTAAAATAGAATGCGTGAGAGAATAACTATCTTTGTATGCAAATTAAATTTACAGGAAAATGAAATATCTAAAGCTAATGCTTTAGATAAACTTTGACATTTTTCATTAATACAGAATTTCATTACAAGACAATGCAAGAAATATTTGCTGTAATCCTTTCTATCATTAGCACAAAGCTATTCCGTACGCTCAAGAAGCTCTTTTCAAAAACACCGAGCTATGGAAGAATCATTTGTGTTAATCCCCAGTGCCTAGCTCAGTCTTTCTACGAATGAAAACACTCTCAAGTGGATCTCCACTTTGCACTCTTTTAGGTGTAAACATTTTCTTAAAGACCCTTTAGACCAAACGGGTTGAATTGTTCGGCGACAAGAAAAGAGAAAATAAACGGGCAATTTACGTAAAATTCAGTTTTTATTATTACTAGCCAAGTCTCGTGGATTCAATTAAATAAAGTTTTAAAGCCTTAATAAAATTTTTATAATGGTTTTTTGCTCGAGTTAGAAACGAAAATCTAATTAGAAGTCAAAAAATATACAAATATCTACCATATTACTTACACTAACGTATTTACATCTTTATAAGAGGCGTGATAGCTCAATAAACATAACATATATGTTTTCCTACTTTTACGTTAATTTAATTTCTAATTAAACTCTAATGTCACTGGTATCAGTGGCTTGAAATTCTTATTAGATATTGAGTCGTTATTATATTTGTACCGAAAAGAAAACGTGTGTAAAGTAAATATATAATTTTGTTTGCACATTTATATTTAAAAATCCCTTACAAAGTTATTAGAAATAAATTATTACCATTAATTTTATACATAAAGAAAAACAAACAAAACTATCTTTTGTCACCACATAAATGGGTAGTAGTTAATTATGTTATGATTTATGTTCACTTTAATTAGGCCATTTCGTGTGGATTCATAATTAAAACGAATTACAATTATGTCATGCAAAGTATAAATTTAACATATCCCTTATTATGAACGAGCGCTACACAAATTCCGACCCATTTTTCACTATCAATTTTAGCGGAGCAGAGTGAGTTGTCTCTAAACAAATCTCAACAAAGCATTATTTATACGCGAACTCGTTTGATCCTGACGGTAGATTGAAAAATATGTAAACGCGCCCGATATTGAATGTGCCCGGAAAAATGCGATGTCATTTTTAACACGATGGATGGTGAGGCGCTAACATAGATAAATCGGTCGGAAGAGTCGTCGGTACATTGCCTTCCTTAACGACCCTTGGATCAAAATCGATTTAGGGTTAAAGATGATTTTGTGTGCGTGTGAAATTTGTAAGGCTTTTTGAGGAAATTTTTTAACGCGTCGACATTGTGTTGATTCGACATTTACATAACCGAGACGCGTTAAGATATTTTTTGCAGATTTCGTGATAAATATTTTCGATATATTTTTTACGCTGAATAACGTTGTTTATAACTAGATTATCACCCGCGTCTTTGCCTGCAAGGATTGACCGATTTTAGCTGTTCCATTTCCTTCCGTTAAAATATGGGCTATGACTCTCAGGGATAACACGGTATTCTACAGTGGAAAGTTTTTCAAAATCGGTTCAGTAGTTTTTGAGTTTCTATGATAATAAACATATACAGGTACAAAAAATGGTTTAAATAAAGTATGTATATGGTGAAAGTGATAGTATCACTTTAAATGGGTCTTTCTTAGGTTATCTAGTAGATGTAGTGAATAATAGATACCTTTGTCTACTTTTATCAAATCCCTCACGTGCTGAGTTGTGGAACAGCTTGTTTGCGTTTACTGATATAATAAACAGATAGTATATTATTTTGGTATTATTTGCATGTTGTTATCGAAATTCTAGAATACGGAATTTTTTTTTCAGCATTGGTATCATTTTTCAACATAGTGATGACGTCACCGATATAATATCTTTAAATTACAAAGAAGGTCTAATTGTAAAACGGATATGAGTGACCCTCGGTGACGGGTATGACGATTGCAAATATGACGGATCATCATTACAGCCTATACAGTCTACTGCTGGACATATGCCTCCACAAGTTTACGCCAAAAACAACGTGAACTCATGTGTTTTGCCCATAGTCACCACGCTGGGCAGGCGGGTTGGTGACCGCAGTACTGGCTTTGTCGCACCGATGACGCTGCTGCCCGTCTTCGACCTGTGTATTTCAAAGCCAGCAGTTAGATGGTTATCCCGCCACCGGTCGGCTTTTTAAGTTCCAAGGTGGTAGCGGAACTGTGTTATCCCTTAGTCGCCTCTTACGACACCCACGGAAAGAGAGGGGGTGACTATAGTCTTTAGTACCGTAGCCACACAGTAAATATGACGGATATGACGGCTAATTTTTTTTTACACTATCGTTCATAAAGACAACACATTCGTAAAGATACTTTATATAAATATCTAAAAATAAGATGTCACACAAAGGCGGTTTCATAAAATATTACGTAAGATTTATTTTAAGAATTAGTCGGTTTCTAGACAAAAGATATTTTGAATTTCGTTAACAGGGTAATACAATAGGCATCTACAGATAAATGTGCGTGCCACATCGAATGTGAAGAGAGATCATTGTGGGAACCACTTTGGTAACAGAATAAATTCTGATACACACAGCTGTTGCGTTGAACAAAATGTTTTTCGTTTTTATTACTATCAGGTACTGATTCTCCTTATCAGTTAGGATGTTTTATGTTTTATGTTGTGTAAATTTACTTTTAAAATATCACAGATTCATCATTATCAGCTCAGCCTATTGCAGTCAACTGCTGGATATAGGCCTCCCCAAGTTCGCGCCAGACATCCCGGTTTTCCGCAATCCTCATCTAGCCTACACCGGCAATCTTACGTAGATCGTTGGTCCAACGGGCCGGAGGACGTCCTGCACTGCGTATGACCAGACGCGGTCTCCACTCCAGGACCCGTCTACTCCAATGGCCATATCACAGATTAAGAAGAGCAATTTTTAATCCGAATAGTAGTTATGTTTGAGAATGAACCACACAATGAAAATTTGTATTGTTGCATTATGACTATTCAACTTAGTCACAGGAGCATGAAGTCCAGTAGAATTATAAGTTAGTCTGACTCTTAGGATCAGTATTATTTTTTCAATGAATACTACATTCAGCGATACAGGAAAAACGGAAATGATAGGACAAATAGTAATAATGGTTTGATTGTTAAATCGCTGATCTTTAGGAGATTAAGAGGGGAAACTGACAGGCAGCCCCTAACTTTTTATACAATTTATGATAACAACCAGAACCGACGGCTTAACGTGCTCTCCGAGGCATGATGGGGAGACCTATAACGACTGCACAAACACCCATACCACGCCAAACATCTGTATGGCCAATACAAATGTTTGTTGCCAGCGCACCAGCCACAAACCAGTGCTGCGTCCGTTGCGAGAAATCGTCGACAAAAAATTGCAAATATTCGGAATATTGTAATTATTTTCCTGTTGCAAGATATAATTAGTTAAAAGTATCCAATGATTTTGAACTTATAGTACAGTAGAGAATCGCGTATGTATCCATAAAAGTGGTTTGGTGTAAAGTTGGTTTACGGACGATAGTTTAACGTGACAACGTCATAACAAAACATCTCCTCGGACGCACAGGCCAGTCGAGTGGAAGAGAGATACATGCGGCGCAAGCGTACAATGAGCATAACGGGACAGTGAGCGTTACAGGACAATGAGGGTAATGGGACTATGACTCATCTTTTTTCGTGAATTCAGCCAGCGTTCATCGATTTATTAGACGTTGTCACGTCAATAACCCAACGCAATGGTCAACTGCTTAAATTCTATTTAGTTTAAGCGTATATATTTGTGTTGTATATTCTTTAAATCACCTAAAGTATCAAGTTAAAAACATTTCGTTACGAAACTATTTACGTCTTAGTTTTTTAATCTTTACCGTCGTATGTCTGAAGCGTAGCCTCGCGCCATAGTCCTTTTGTCTCTGACACTCCCTTACTATTTGATTTATAGATTCGTCCGTTGACTGCTTGTCTCGCGAGCTTTATTAATGAATTTATTTAAACGCTAATGAACAAGTTACGTTCGGGACAAGTGAAACCAATTTATCTGGATATTGGATGAAATTATATTTTAAGATAATAATTAACTGTACCGTCGCTTACGTACATACATTTTTAAAACATGGCATTTTTATTGGCATTTTCAGATTCAGACGCCTGCGACGCCAGACTCGCGCGATCAGACTTCGCGCCGGCGACAATATTTCGCACGATGAAGTCGAATATATCTACAAAGATTCTTCCACACTTGAGTGACGATTGAAACTTATTATATAATTAAACATCTGTTCCTAATTAAGTGTTACTAATTTTGTCTTTAAAATATATAATATAAATGTGATACTTGTAATATTAATAAAGTTGATCTTGGTATTGAATAAATGAATATATTTAATACACGACCGTCTTTTCCTGGGGTAGTTAACTGGATGGCTGTGTACCTGCCACCTGGTATACATTTTGTAAATAACAGAAAACCTCAATATAAGTTTAACGACCATTTCATTTCTATTCTTTTATAAAATTATAGCAATCTGTTGTGAGTTATTTTGTTTTGTTAAAATATTTATAGATATTAAATTTTAATTTAGGTATGAGTTATTATTTACTGTAATATTTTTTAATGAAGAAATAGTATATAAGAAGCTTTTGGTTTTCTGAATAAATAAATAAATAAATAAATAAATACTTGTAAGTATTTTTATATCGACAATCATCGTTAATGTATTAGTATTAAATTTTTTAAGATAGGTATTTCTGTCTATAATTTAAAAAATATCACATTATTTTAATGTTCTCGTGATGGGAATATATATTAAGTGTATTTCGAAGATTTTTTTTTAATTTATATAATTCAAAAATTTCTCTTATGTACCATAAGATGAAAAAATATTTATACTAATAGTCGTTATAGTATATATATATATATATATATATATATATATATAACGACTATTAGTATAAATATTTTTATGGCGGTTTGGCGTCTAAGTTGCACTGATATCCGGTAGATGGCGCTGTATTTCTGTTTCTAGATTATAAAAGGCGTGTTTGAGTATAGAATTTACATATATTTAAAAAAAATATAATTAAGGAGCCACAGCAACGCGTGGCTGGGTCAGCTAGTATAAATATAAATAAAATCAGGTCAAAAAGCGGATGTTGTAAACAAACAAATAAACAAAAACCCTGACTCAATAAAATATCACACAAGAAAAAAACTTCACAGTATTAGTTACAGTCGATCCTTTTTCAAACGCGCTTCATCAATTTTAAACACACTAATACTACGCTATTGCAAGAGCTCATTCAAAGGCCGGAGCTTTTTACTAATGCTTTCAGAGGCTTAATTAACATCCTCTCTAGTGAATAGGCAGATAGTTAATTCGAGTTGCGAGATAGGAGCCGTGTACGTAATGGAGTCGGAAACTGGTAACGAAAATAGTGCAGATTTGTGACAGATTTTTGTCGATATCGATGTTTTATAATCTATGTTGATTCATCGAATTATAACACTATTGTTATGTTTGTATGTTATAGTTGTACAAGATCAACTTGAATTGTTGATATCATGCAAAGTACGCAATAGATTTTGTGAGGATGGATGGATGTTTGATTGATCTCTTTTAGGTAAAATTACTGAACTGATTGTAATTTGGTATCGTTTTTTTTATACTAATAGTTTGGTAAACAAGCTTAAGTTCGGCTCGCTCGTACGTACAGCTCACCTGATGGTAAGTGATTACCGTGCAGGCGACGAACGGGGGTGCGTAGGAGACGCTACTTAATGCGCTTCCAGTAACGCCCCTGTGGCCATATCGGGCTGGGATGGGAACCAGGTCCTGCTAGACACGACGTCGTCGGGATTGTTCAGAGGTGAGCCGAACAGTCCCCCATGGAGGAGAAGTCTGGCCTTTTCGCCGAGGCCAGCCTGTCGCTGGAGGGGTCCTGTTGCCTGCAGATCCGGGACCCTCCAATTAAAATGGCTGAAGGCTCCCGCAGGGGTTTTGGTCGGTAGTGCACCCACAAGTGCTGAAGCCGACATACGGTTTAGGAATGCCTACCCGGGCATCCTGGATATTACCCATAAATGGGTTCCCCTGCGATAACAAAAAAAAATGGTGAGTGATTACCATAGCTTACATACGCCTGCAACACCAGAAGCATTGCAAGCGACCCTAACCTAAATCCCCCCAGATGCTCTGGTCACCTTACTAACCACAGACTCTGCTTGAAATCAGTATTGTTTAGTTGTGATCTTCTGTAAGGTTGAGGTACTTCCCCAGTCGCGCTGTTCCAGATTTTAAACAAGATATTTCCTGTTGTTCAATACCTCAGTAAAGTTATATATGGAACTATATATAGATTGAAATCCAGAATAACATATAGGCTACTTTTAATCCCGAAGTTCGCTGGGGATCAAAAACAATCTGGGTGAAATTGCGAGGCGCAGTTAATATTTTCGTCAGTTTTCTCTAGTTAATACGTAATAAGATCTATGCAAAATTTTAGTTAAATATATCTTATTTAATTCATGTGCATATGTATATAAATAACTGATAAATCTAACACCTATTGAATTTAATTACTTCTTTAAATTCCTATTTTGTGAACTCGAATTAAATTATTTTATTTATTAGCATGTCTTGATATAAAATAACAATAATAGTTATGCGAGGTGGTAAATTAAAATCGATTTTAAATAGAAAAATTGAACATTTTAAGTCAAAAGAATTTAAAGTTGTTGCAGTTTTAGCAATAATTAAGCATTATCTCAATTAAAGAAAATACTGGTACAATTTTTAAAAGGGTGAAATAAAACCAATTTTTAATTTTTTCCCTACATATTACTGCTACACGTTTTAATTTCAAACTATGATAACATTTATAATTATACCTTTATACTAAACATGTACTCTAGTTATCCTTAAATTAAAACCTTTTACTAGAATTCGCTGAAAACTTGTTTAGGGTTACCTTTGGTAATTAGAGGATTTTAAAATACTTTGCCGTCCAAAATAATGAGCCATCCCTCGGTGAGATAAAACTTAAGCGTGTAGAAGGACCCGTGATATCGGATTTCACCTCTCTTACTATACAGAATGTGACTTTAGTAGCTACTTTATATAATATAATCATTTGTGAAAACTGGTTGATCAGTCTGTATACTAGCAGTAAATTATTTACATTCTGTACGGAATAAGTTAAGTAAAAAGCTTTCTTTAAAAATGTTTTTTTGATTGAACTAAATATTTATTTTGCTTTACTTTTAATTGTAAAATTAACTTGCTTTACTTTTATAAAAAGAAATATAGAAGATGGACACTATGAAAAATTAAGTCTACATTTACAATGGCTTTGTATTAAAAGAATTACAGGTATATAATGTTTAAAAACCTTCTTCATTCTATTGTAAATTGCGCGAAACTCAAGTCGGAACACATCTCGCGACGTAAGGGAATGCAAAGCGAATTCAATTCTTGGCGCCGGAACCATCCAGGCGGAGAAGATTTAGGGTTCACTTTAGACGGCGTAAGTTATTCGCTCATGAACATCTGGAACGGTTTAAAATTAGAACGTTATTTTATAGCGTGAGATTGAAAATTTCATTATCTTCTTATTTTACTTCTTTTTTTAATGTTTTATTTTATGAGTTAAAAAGTTTTAAGATAAATCGATACTATTTATCCTAATATTATAAATCTGAAAAATTTATTTATTTGTTTGAACGCGTCCGAATTGAAAAAGTATTTTTGCGTTGGATTGACTATTAGTTTATATAATATTTTAATACGGTTTTTTCTCAAATTAACGCGGGTAAAACCACAAGCACAGCTAGTTTATATAAAGGCCAAAATATACTACATGTTGACACAGTTTTATTAATGCATCATTTCAAATAATATATGAGTAACTTTGCTGTAAAGAAAAACCAACATACAACTGTTGATATTTTAGATCATAAACCCTTTCATAATATAAGTATGATTAATTCCCTACATCGGTATTTCTCTTTCATCAATGCAGAGTGATCGGTCAAGCGTGTGTTACTCGTGACTCTTAACTTTGACATTTATTTACGTAGCTCCGTCTTGACGCACACATAAATTTCTATTAAATGAAACACAAACAGCTCGCAATTCGCGCAATAAAGGAAGACTTCAAAGGAGCAGTTCAAGGAAAAGCCTATTTTACATTCTCACATAAGACTCATTTTTTTTTCTTCGTCCTTTTGCCAATTGCTCGCTATTAATTAAAAAACCTGAAGCACTAATAGCGACATTATGATAAGTTGAATAGTGTTTAATGAAGTGGGATTGTTGAAAGTAGGTCGATGACAGAATTAAGAGTCGAATAGAAGTGTAACCATTTAGCGCTGGAAAAATGCAATTCTTATGAATTTTTAATTTCCTTGAAATATGGCTTATGTAATCAAAAATTATAATTGTTATAATTTTATATTACTATAATTTATTACTTAAAAAACATAATGTTGGTGTACAAGATGGATATTTGCCATGTTTGTTGTTGGTAATCATACACCGTGGATAAATTATGTATGAACACGTGACCATAGCACTCTTAATAATATCGAAAACTCAAAATAAGCAAGCAACAAACTTGGTAATTAAATACGTCGTTTTTTATAAATCATTTTAATGATTATTTCGCTTAAAGTAGGAAGTACATCTCTATACAGAATGTTAAACTTTGTTAATTTAGGTCACTACTCCGTTTCTATGAGAGTAGTTGACAGTTGTAAGATGTTTCAAAGACTTTAACCTACCTCATTAAAGAAATTTGTTATTTAAAATTAAAAGGAAATTTTCTGACATTTTCATAACAGCAATACACTGGGAACACAAATTGTATCGTGTAATTAAATTGATATATAGTGAATCTACTTTCCAAATTGTTGGCGGTTTTACGTTATCTGTAATTAGTGAAGTAAAGAATATTAAAAAAAAATTAAAATTACGATTCAAAGGTTTAAATAAAGATATTGTGGGTTTTGATTTTGTCCAGATAAAGTTTTTAAAATTATATTATAAGGTATTTCTAGTATTTGCTCTAAGGTGGAAATCATAGTTAGCGGGAAGGCTCTTAATTGTCTGGAACTGACGATGGTGACCAACCGTTAGTCGCTGCACCAATTTTAAGTTCATTGTTTCAATAATTACTCTAGGGAAATCTGCGGTGTTAAATATTCTGTATTTGAAGCTGCTGTCGATATTGGCCCAGTTTTGACGTCAGTGTCACAATTTATTATCTCTATCAATGTTAATTTTCATACAGTTAATCATTTTAGCTCTGAATTTAAATATTTTGATGTTCCAAATAAAACAATAGTTGAATATTTTATCACATGCCTTTAATCTTCGAACTTTTTTGAAGGAAATAAAGTAAATTTATATTAAAATGCATTTAATAGCTACACCATATTATTCGGCTTAAGATTATATTAGTAATAAAGATTTATGGTTTTAGTGGTGGCTGTATTTTGTGCGAGAGATGACTTCATTTAATTTGATAGTTTTTCTTGAAATAGTAACTGGATAGTTTCTAGCTTATTACTTAACGAATGGTACGAGAATAGGAGAATACGATGGTAGTTTCACATTACGTATTTTTTTTTTTAAATTAACACAATTATTATTTGTAAAATGACGATTCGAATGTGCTTTTTTTAATTATATAGGACAAAATAATCGAAGAGATCTTATCAACAGATTCAGCATCCATTACACTGACTAATGTGTCCATACATTTTTATGATTCTGACATTACTGTTACACCATTCAAATGAGTAGGCACACTATCGGAACTTTCCACATTAAGACGAAGAAACGATAAATTGTGTCCACTTAATATCTGACTCCAATCTTTCTTTAATAGGGTTGTCACGTTAGGTTGTAAGAATTTTTTAGTAAACTTTAGCTATCATTCTATTTATATATAACCTGAAGAATATTAAAATATAGAAATATAATTTTAGT
Source organism: Melitaea cinxia (assembly GCF_905220565.1). Classification (NCBI taxonomy): domain Eukaryota; kingdom Metazoa; phylum Arthropoda; class Insecta; order Lepidoptera; family Nymphalidae; genus Melitaea; species Melitaea cinxia. The sequence continues at coordinate 4,959,280 of NC_059405.1, read as the reverse complement.
GATACCATAAAGCTAATCTTTTATATAAAGAACAGCTATTTTGTTATACTTGTATTGTATTATAAATAAATTTAATTTTAAAATAAAAAATTAAATATAAGGTGCACATTTAACACTCAAACATTTCTTAGTTTTCAAACTGTTTGATCTTGCATATTGACAATGAAAAAAAAGTAAAAACTATTTCAAAATTATATTTGTAAATATTTATAACCCTGTGAAATCATTAACGAAATATAAATTTCATTTGACGACACGTCGCAGAAGATTTAACACGAAGAGATTAAGTAAGTAAGGACGCCCACGTACCTTATCAATAATCCATTATGAAAATGCAAACAATAAGGTGCTATCTGTACTCTATGTATCTGACTCGATCATGATGAATGGTTGCGAACGTACATTATAAAATGTCAATAAATAAAAAGTAAATATCCAGATGGTATCGCAGTCTACTCGGTGGAAACCTGAGATAGAGTTATATGTTGGCCCGGTACAGTTTGTAACGAAAGTGCCTATTAAATATGTACAAGGAATGGAAGTGAACATTTTACTCTTCTTTACTACGTACTTGTATTTTCTCCGATGTTATTGGTTAGAAAATATTTTTATAAAATCTGCAACGAGTCCGATTCTCTTATTTAAATAAGTGTTTTTTTTTTTGAAATATTAAAAGGATATATAATATTATAGGTGATAGTATAATGAGTTAATTAAAATTGTTTCTCATGTGACTGTACACTTCATATAGGCTATTAATTACGTGATAAGCAACAATATCTCATTGATAAAAATAAAAATGATGCATCCAAAGTAGAGAAGTGTAGTCGAAACCGGTAGCCAGCGAGATAAGTAGTCGGCAACTAATGATCTTTCTACGTGTACTTGCATTGATATATCGGTATTTGTTACAAAGAGCTTTTTAGTTTTACTTATTAACACGAAATAATAAATAATAAAAAAAAAAAAAACTTCAAAAACACAAGAAACTTATTCGTAATGATATTGACTATTAATTTGTCCCTATTATTAGATTTAATGTCAGACAAATATTTAAAAAAAACCGGCCAAGTGCGAGTCAGAATCGCGCACCCAGGGTTCGTACAAAAATTATTTAATTTTTTTTTATTACATGATGAAATACACTGGCCGAAGACGGGTAGCAGCGTTTTAGTTGCGACAAAGCCAGCCCTGCGGTCACCAACCCGCCTGTCCAGTGTGGTGACTATGGGGAACACACATGAGTTCACGCATTTTTGGCGCGAACTTGTGGAGGCCTATGTCCAGCAGTGGACTGCAATAGGCTGGAATGATGAACTAAAAATTCATGCTTTTCATAATTTTTTCTTTGTCTGTGCTAAAGACGTTGCTTCGTACCAAATTTCAAGATTGAGTTCACGGGAAGTACATTAGTAGGTTCCCTTGCGAATGTCAAAAATTTGCAGCGTAAACGGCTGTATCTTTTGATTGAGTTGGCTTAGAAGTTTGATTTTTTCACAGCTCCAAGGGACAGTATACCTTAGTATTTGATATGAATTTCAGCTTGATATCTCTACGAGTTTCTGAGAAAAATGTTCTTAACAGACAGACGGACAATAAAGTGATCCTATAAGGGTTCCGTTTTTCCTTTTGAGGTACGGAACCCTAAAAATACTTTTAAAAATATAAAGCTACTTGGTGAAATAGATATTGTAAATTATACGTAATGTATATATATAAACGTTACGTATAATTATTATATATAATTTATATTTCTGAAATATTATCAAATCAGTTAATCACAAGTGGTAGATAGAGGTTTTACAGGTGATTCAGCGGTAAGGTAGTTTTGCTGCAGTTGATTGCGCAGGTGTATTTGATGTTTTGTTGTGATAATTGATTCTGCAGTTGATAACTGTGGATTCCAATCAAGATTAACCATTGAAGTCACACGTTCCTTTATATTTATGCTTTGAAATAAATAATTCCTCACACTCAACGGCCACAATAAGTTTGTGTCAGAAAAAAACAACGTTACGATGATATTTTTTTGTGTTAAAAAAACTTACTTTTAAAACATAATACAAAAACACACACAGTACAGTATATAATTATATATATATTCAATATAGCGTGCTTACAAACACCCAGATTTCATTAAATATTTGCATGGCCTTTACAAACGTTTGTCTAGTGAGCCCGTACACATCGAACCCGAGACCGCCAGCGCAACAGACATGAGTATATGCGGGGGACGTTGCGCCCATGCGTTGTATTAAGGAACGACTCTAGGTGGGGTTTTGAGGTATTTTACAGCAAATAAGTCACTAAATTAAGGTTCTTAACTAAGGTAGGGCACAACAAGATATTTCCTGCTCAAAATCTGGAGCAGAACGACTGGGGTAGTAAGTCTACCTTACCGAAGATCACAGCTAATATAATACTGCTTTCAAGCAGTGTTGTGTTCCTGTGGTGATTAAGGTGACCAGAACTTCTGGGAAGGGGGGGTTAGGAGTAGAGTCGGCAACCCGCTTGCGATGCTTCTGTTTGCTTCTGTGTTGCAGATGTCTATAAGCCGCTGGTGATCGCTTACTATTAGGTCAGCCGTACGCTTGTTTGCCTGCCTAGTTGAATAAAAAAAGCATTCCAAGGAAAATTAAAAAAAAATCCAAAGATCTTATGACAATTTATTATCGACAATATAAAACTTTGTGTTTTAGAAGTTGGTGGTAAACTATTGAAAAGCTCATGATTTACTCGATGAAATTAGATGTAGTATTTCCGGATGTAAACACTGTTGATTCATAGTGATTTTATTATGGCCTGATGGTGACAGTATTAGTGTCGTTTTAAGCAAAAACGCGGAACGTTAGACGCGAGATAAAGTGTTTCGTCCACGCCTTAAGCGTCTTACTAATTAAGCGAGGAGTCCCGACAAACGAAAAAAATAAATAAAAAAGTTTTTATGGTAAATGAAAACATCCGTTTACAGAGTTAATAATTACGAGGGGAAACGACTGAGGCAGTTGCTCTGTTTTTCTGTCACTTTACTGCAAGTAAAGTTAAAAAAAGGTTATTATTATATGATAGACAAACTGAGCTTTAAAATTTTTACAATGAGAAAACTTATTAGAATGAATAACGTCCATAATAAGTGATACACCTGACCATCTTTCGTCCTGCCTCGAGCAACGAAAGTTTCCTTGGCAGTCGATCTAACGTCATACCTAACAGCGTTCAGAAACATAGAATTATTCACCTGATACCTATATTTTAATGTACTTAATTTCATGTAGTATGAAGAAAGCATAAATATTTAGAAAATCAACAGAACTAAGTTACTTTATTTTATTTTAATTTGACTAGACTACACGCATATAAACAAACGCGCGTTGCTCTCTCACACACACACGCACACACAAACACACAACCTTCTCACACTAGAAAACAATATGATTACAAAATGTGTATTTTATGTATTAGGAGTTTCATGTATATTATAGTAAATAGTATTAGTAAGAAATGTATATTTTAACGGAAAATTAGACATATTGATAGAACTACCTTAGCCCTAAGATGAAAGTACTTATGTGCACCATAGAGTGTATCTAGTACTCTATACACATGATGTGAAAAAGCAACTTATTACAAACTATCCAAACGTAATTAAATGTACAGGAGACTGTCCTAAATGGTCATAACTGCCTTTGAAAATATCTGGGCGAGATGAGAATTCAAATTATTTATATTTAAAATACCGTTCGGTTTAATAACAGCTTGATTACTATAACAAAAGATAAGTTAATGATTTTTATTTTGTAATAGTGCTAAAAATAACTTGTAACTAACAATAAGAGCAGTAGTTAATAAAACTTAAAAGTAATTTGTTAAAAGAATTACCAAACTCAAAACCAGATTGATTGTACTTTCCGTCTCCAAGTATGCTCTTATAGATGACTCCTGACCTTATCGCATAAAAATCTCGATATGAAGAATGTTTCTACCTACCCCTACGTGGCACGTCGTTAAGATGTTATCCCTTCAACGAGAAGTAATCTGTAGTCTGGGTGTTGGGACTTATACAATAGTGGGGTCGGATAATGGCTAAGTTTTTTTAGTATTTTATTACTTGAACCCTCCAGGGACTGACTCGTGTGACAGATCGATGCTATGACCAAAATGAAAAAAAAGGTGTTACGACACGGACGTTCTATTATCTCTTGTGTTTTTAAGATTTATTTCGTTTGCGTGGATTATATTTTTATTGTTTCTATAATTTATATTCGTATTGTTAAAAAAATATTTTGTAATTTAATTTAGTTCAGTTAAAATTTAAGTTAGTATTAAGTCAGAGGCTTAAAACCACAGTCGTACTTTAGTTTATTAAACTGTCATTAATTCTAGAACTTATTGTTATTGTACGTACATTGAGTATAGAATGTCCAAACTAGATGAACTTCTTGTTCGTACCACACACAGTCTATATCCTTAGAAAGGTTGTCTTATTTTATTCTACATAAGGACTATTGTTCTGTAAACACGTTAGTGTAGCCTTCGTACTCACAGTATGGCCGTAGCTAATTTAGGTAGCATTGTGCACCTCACAAGAGGCGTCTGAATAAGATTATCACAGAACCCGTTGGGAGTCATTGATCATAAATCATAACCCATAAAACGCATCTGACAATAACCTCTTTCTTTTACGTGACTTCCTAGACTAAATTACTAAACTACTATATTGAACTTTATTCCAAAAACCATAAACGCTAAATTAGTTTGACAAAGAGGCAGTATTAGTGATAGAGCAAACGCAGATCGTTAAAAATGACAACCGAACTTAATATTCCGTTTGATCGGACCAATTGTTAGTATTGTGTTTAGTGTCGTTTAGAAAGCGAAAAAAGTAGTTGGGGAATGTTGTTTTGGAGGACAAGCATCGATCAATAATGTAGTATCGTTTACGGTTAATGTAAGCACATGTGTGAATGATGCATTAGTGGGTCTTTGTACAAAGATTGACACCGTGCAATTGATTTTAGCGGTAAGTAGTGTGGGATGTAATGATTGATAAATCGCGTTTATTAAATAATAGAGCTTAGAATATAAAGTAATAAATAATTGTATTATTTTTATAAACACACTTCTTTCAGATGACTATGGGCAAAACACATGAGTTCACGTTATTTTTGGCGTAAACTTGTGGAGGTCTATGTCCAGCAGTGGTCTGTATAGGCTGTAATGATGATGATGATGATGATGACTTCTTCCAGATTAAATTTGAAAAAATAACGTCTTTAATATTTTCAATAGTAGCACCAATGCCTAAAACTATATATTTAGCTTGATTGTATGTATCTAAAAGAATATAAGTAAAATAAGTATTCAAGAACTATAATTTTAGGACCAAATTATTCAACCAATTATTTTATTGTTCTATTCAAAACTCAACTACTCTATTCGACGTCTACATTTAATGTAGTTATATAATATGGTTACTCTAATTATCAGTCAAAGTGCCCAGTATAAAATTGCTTACAATTAAAAGACAGATGTTAAATTTAATATTTTGACAGAAAGATTCTGCAAAATAGACGTCCACGAGTCGTTTCATAACGAATCTTAAGAAGAAATCTTTTATCGCAATTCATTGATGTTCAAATAAATCGGAGTCTCCGTTATTGTGGCCGAGGGAATTAGATCTCCCGTATTCAAAACACCGTACTATTGAGACCTCGGAAGGGAACTGGATCTGATAAGGTAGATCGACGATAGGGCCCCTTTTTCTTTGCGCGACACCTTTGTACTAACAAAGGGCTGTTTGGTTCGACTGTGGCATCTGAATGGGCATGCAATAACGTCCTGGCCCGAAGCTCGCATCCCGCGAGATCGGTCGCAGATATACATGTTGTTCAGAGATTTATTAATCTTTCACTGGAACAATGAGGGCTTTCGGTAGGCACCTGGTACTTTTTTCTCATAAACCCGTGTATTTAGTTTTTGCGGCGCTCGCGGTAAGAGGGTTGAAGAGGTTGGTAAGCGTATGTCTTTAACGTTAAATGGTTCGGTTTCTGGTTTTTTTTTTTGAGATTTTTTTATTATATTTAGATAGTTAAAATAAATAACAGAACTTTTTACGAAATAACATATTTGGTCATAATTCGATTTACCCTAAATTTCTACTTTTATTGAATTTGTGATCATTTAATTTAATATTGTCAAAGACATGTAATATATACAAATAAAATAAATAGGAATGTCTGTTTGTAATATTAAAATAACCGGTTTTTACTAAATGCATATAGATGTATATACTATAATACATACCCCAAAATAACATTTTTTATAATCTTTGTCTGTCTGTGTGTCCGTCTGTCTGTTTGTTCCGGCTAATCTCTGAAACGGCTGGACCAATTTTGACGGGGCTTTCACTGGCAGATAGCTGATGTAGTAAGGACTAACAAAAGCTACTTTTATTTTAGAAATTTATTTATTTCACTCTGCGAACTGAATAATAACCTTTTTGTTAAATTCCCCGCCGACGAAGTCGCGGGCACAGCTAGTTAATTATAAGATTATTTAAAAAACATCGAAAGATAAAATGTCACAAGAACATTTTATAATTCAAATTAATTCATATAATTAATGAAAATGTTATATCGTTTATAAAACTTTTTTCTCATTTCAATAATTCACAAAGACCTTTTTAGATGAAACAGAACTGTAAACCAGAATCCTATTAATTAAAAACTTTAGAAAACACACATTCTAAGAAGGTTTAAAGTTTTAAAAATCTCACTTGACCGATCATGTTACGCCTTTAATTTGTCTAGATCGCGTGTGATGGAACCCGCTTTTATAAATAATGTTTTATCTTTACATCGAAGGAAGGCAGAAATTCTTTCACGTCCTTTCGCTGAAACTCAACACTTTATTAGTTTTAGTTTGTCTCACGTACGAAATAAATTTTAATTATTACGTGAAGGTAGAGTTGAATCAAGAGACAATTCCTTTTATTTAATTTAATTGTGAATTATACTGGACTTGATATACTAGTTATAATGTACGTATGTTATCTGACTTTGGTCTAGAGAGCTTATTTTAGTTTTGTATTTTGAAGTATAAATTCTTTACGCATACTTGACTTGGGGACTAAGCTGGCGAATGCGTGACGAGAGCGTTACGAAAATGTGACCGGGCGAGGTGTACGGACCAAAAGAAATAGGTGCGACGAGCACACATTTTCGTTCTCTCTTCCTCTCATAGTTACGTTTCGTATATCTAAGACACAGTGCAGGGCTATTGTTAAAAAAGTTTTACTTCAGTGTGGTATAAAGCACACTAGTTTTTTATTTGGTTTATTGGTTATATCTTTAATCTCAACCAATAAGTTGAGGGTTAAATTTTGGCAACATTGTAGTAGGTTAACCTCTCAAAAAAAAAATGAGTAAAACTCAGTCCAAGTTTTTACTTTTTATGCTTTCGTAGTCGCTATAATTTATAAGTAGTGGGATATTTACTATAGTAGTTTTTATATGTTTTCGCTTCAGATAAATGAATAATTATCATTCACACATAAATCTAACTTTGGTTTAAATTAAATTTAAGAAATATTAAATACCTAAGTTTATTATGTTCAGATGAAACAATTTCTCTTTCTACTTCGAAATTGACTTATCCGATGTATCTTAGCTGTGATAAAATCAAAGTATTATTAAACCAACTGTCGTAGATGTAAATTGAAAGAAAAATAGCTATTTTATTGTCAATGATGAAGTCAGCTGCGGACTGGAGATCACATCTTGATAAGACACCCGCATTCGCCAAACAAACCACAGCGGGACGCCGTCACAATATTTTGGAGGGCTATTCTGTCTAAAATTGTCACTTTTTGCAACAACAGATTTTAGGCCAATAATAAATAACTATTGAATTATAGCGACCCAGAAACAAAATAATAGTACTATTTAAAAATAAATTTCATAGGCTACTTCAGTTGGCTTTTACGTAACTCGTCTCATCTGTTATATAGTTAGCTACATTTATATATATATAGACTTTATTGGAAATTTAATTAAATTTTAAAATATATTCAGATACAGAACAGCTTAGACATGTTTTGCTATATGCTGCGTATGAATAAAAATGTTTCATTAGGTTATAAGTTACGAACTAAAATTGTGAAAAATACCATATTATGATTTAATTTTCCTTTAAGTAAAGCGCTAAATGAATATTTCGCACATTGTTGCAATCTATCATTAAGACGAAGTAATCATAACTAGAAACAACATAAACCCTAAGAGGATAATATCTCTTCTCAGAAGTCAACAAAACTTACCACCACGAAGCATCATACAAAATTGCGGCAACATAAATCAAAATGATCTCGTTCGTAATAAAAACAAGTCTATTTTCGACTTGAATTAACTTGGTAACGTTTCAAACATTTTTTTTAATAAATCATAAATTATAAAAGTTCTTAACTAACTTGTGTTTTGATCACTCCCTCTTGGGAACATTGGGATTGTACAAAGGAGTTCTCTAAGTAACACGAAATCTTCAAAAAACTTAGTGGTTTCTAGCCCTTTGTATTTGTGTATAGACCGCCCTTTTAAAAATTTATTGTCATGGAATGATATGATGTCTTTATGTTATGGCTCCATTGTCAAATGTTTATCTGATCGTTTCTCGTGTTATATTTAATGGTCACATCTATACCACATTTTAGAATGCACGCATTATCCCTTTTGTTTGTGCACATTTCATTTCTATAGCTTTTTGGTTGGAAGCTTCTGTGACAGTTACGGCCTGTTTTTATGTCTTAAGTAAAGTGATATCGTAATACGTTTAAGTTATTCATTGCGATCGAAATTCGTCAATTTTACAAAAATATTTAAGTTTTTCATAAAACTTACAAGAAATTTGTTGTGATATGCTGTAAGTATATGGCATGTTTAGTAAGTTATATCGTAACTTTATAATTTAAATAATAATTTGATGTAATTTTAATTAATTTTACATTGCTAAAATTTTACATCGGAGACGCTGCTGCCCATCTTCGCCCTGTGTATTTCAAAGTAAGCAGTTGGAGGGTTATCCCGCCATCGGTCGGCTTTTAAGTTCCAAGGTGGTAGTGGAAATGTGGTACCCCTTAGTCGTCTCTTACGACACCCACAGGAAGAGAAGGGGTGGCTATTTTCTTTACTGCCGTAACCACACAGCAAAATTTGTGAAATAGTTGTCACGAGTGAATCCGAGTTCCGTGCTAGTTGTCTTTGACTTTCAATGTGTGACATTTTATTTCAAGTAATCAACGTTTAACTCTAAATCTATTTTTTATTGTTCCAACAATTGTGATTGCATTCCATTTTAGATAAATTGTAGGCAGAATAGAATTCAGTTTTATTCGAATTGACATAACTAGAAATTGCCTCGTACTGTGAACCATGGAAATGGATTTTTAGAATGAATAAAAAGTTCTATAAAAGTACAATTAGTAAAATAGTACCGGTCAATTTTTCCAGCAGGATATTTTATAGATAGGCTTTGTTTAATTTTTTTTTTAATTTTGCGCTTAAATATTTTTGTGAAACTTCAACGATGGCATGAATTCAACTTTGTTCACTTAGTTCTCGCAATGTTTAGATGTTCGTACGAATTTTTAAATTTCTATTAAAACACAATTTTTCATCCAGTAACTTTTTATTACTTGTAATTGCTGCCGTATAAAATATAAAATAGAATGATTGAAATTAAGACAAAATAATATTTACATTTATGACTTTTAAATTTTACTACTCTGGAACAAACCAATTTTCAAAGTCCTTTTACTGAGACATATGCGTGTCTTCATGAAACCATAGTTGGCTGGATACATATATATATGTATGTATAAAAGAGTATACACGGAATACAATCGCGCAGTATCCAACTTCAAGCTTCCTATTTCTGAGACATTTACATTTAATGTAACATGATTTAGCGCTATTAAAAACACAAAGTAATAAAAAAATATTTAAAATTATATATTAAAATATGTACCATGTATTTTAAGCGATAGCTTCATTGATGCCAATGTATGCAAACTATAACCGTCGTTTAGCTTGTGGTCGCAGCAAATCTCTCGATTAGAATTCTGCGGTCATGCAAAACGTCACCGGTTTATCGAATTAACGGACACTTTGTATATTGATTTAAAATAAAAACAATACACAATTTTATGACCAAAAAGTTTTACCGTGATTTTTTATATATGGCAATACAATTCATTTTGGTAATAGTTTTAAAGTATTTATTCTGTTTAATTACTCAATTGACTTTTAGTTTTGTAAATTACCACGAGTGGTGTCATTATAGTGACTTGATGGTTGCACCGACCTTTTATGCATTCTTAACTTAGACTTGAGATTAATGTCATCTTTGCAGCACTGTTGTTTTTGTAGGACAGTTTTTAAACGCTAAGCGAACCCAACAAATGTTTCAAAGTTAATACAGTAATAATTAATAAAGTATTATGTTACAAATTTCTCTTTGACAAAATTATAAAATAAAATAAAAATAATTTGGGCATCTACTGTGCTATGTATACCACGTCAAGTTAGTTGAAAAGTGATGAAAACTTCCTTCGCTTTCTTTATTTATATAAATGAGTTATTATATATAATAATATTAATCAATATTCAAATCTTAATTAATTAATACGGTTTTTTTTAAATGTAATTTATCTGTTAAATATAGCTTAGCCATAGTTTATATTACATTAAATATAATATAATATAATATAAATATCCAAAAAAAAAAGAGAATCTTAATTTACGTTATATATGAATATTGTAAAATACTTTACGAAAGCCTTATCTATTTAATGTTTGCGTTGGAATTTCGTTTGACTTTCTCGAGATGCTACGATCGGATTCTTGAGTTTTATAGAAATATTTTGTAAAGCATCTTAGATAACCTTTGAATTAATAATAATAAATGAATGAATTTTATGTTGAGTTAAAGTTTTTATTTCATTTTGAATTTATAACTTCTGATTTATTTTTTATTTCCTCAAATACTATTCAATATCATATTACATCTATAAGACATTGCGTGATGAATACGAAATACACACATTTTGAAACACATAAACAGTACAAAACTAATAATGTATAAATTTCACGATTATATGTAAATGCAACTGAGATTTTTTTACACCTGCTATATGATTACTTGCTAATTTGGGTCAATATTGACATCTTATTAATATTTATTGATTAAATTTGTCTAAATATTTGTTTAAAAGGTGTAGTTTATGAAAACGCTATCAAATCTCACGGAGCACTTGATTTGGAGTAGCAGAGTTTCGAAAAGACATGTTATCCAATATCCAAGTTTTCTTTCTAAATATTTATATTATAGCTGAATAGTTAATTTTGATTTTTAGCAATTGGTTTTACTAATGCACTAGAGTGTTATTTTTACGTATTTTATTTTTTTAATAATATCGTATGCCATTAATATGAAAATAAATAAACGCCTGACACTGAACGGAATCGAAATTCTGTGTTGAAAGACGAAAACAGCGCACACAAACATCCAGACCACGAAAAACACTTATATGGCTTTTATAAACACTCCATATGCAAAATTGATTCTGCGATCCTTATCTCATCATCTAATTGCTGTGACCACTGCTCCAATGCGTTGCCAATATAAAAAATATTTCTTATATTTGTTTCAACCTGACCTAGCTTTGTTTATGCGTAGTATTATTTCAAAACTAAAGATATGCAAAACTCATCCTTATAACAATACACATAAGGGTGTTACGTTATTTTTACCTTTTTCCGTCGTAGAAACGCGTGCATTTGAATTATGTAACCTGTCTTGAGACGAGAGATGACTTGACATAATACTGCAAGGAAACCTCAAGGAATGTATAATATGCATACGCTTACAAACGTGGACGAGCCTCTTTGTATTGTCACAACAATGTTTTGATCTTACAAGTTGATGATACGAGTATTTTGCTAGTATGAACTCTATGTAAATACATAATGCTATGTTGTGATTTTATTAAAAAAATTACAGATTGTTAAGTGTTGAGAAATAAATTTGAAATGAGGCAAAATTCATACTTTTTTGTACAATTAAAATAATAAATATTGTTGATCTATTTAAAGTGTAATTTAAAAAATAATAATACAGTTGAAAATATTTACAGAAAAAATTACAGAAAATAAAAACAAAACGCATATATAAGTAAAAAAAAAATATCTTACATTAGGTCTTATAAATAGGCTCATTCGGCTGAAATACGTTATAGACACATTTCCTACGCTATGCTGTGTTTCAAAATAACAGTGTTACTAAATTTCATTATATATATATATATATATATATATATATATATATATATATATATATATATATATATATATATATATATATATATGATATGTGAAATATTAATCAATTAGGAACAATTTTCGGAAATTCCTTTAAATATTTTCTCAATCTAATCGTATTCTATAAATAAAATGATAAAAACAATTACAAATAAAAAATATCAACTTAAGATCGTCTATGAATACATCAGCCGATCTTCAAGCACAATGCACAAATTATTCCTCCTACTTCTCGTGCAATTGCCTCCGAATCCATCTGAATACTTCTTCATTTATGTCACTATTAGGCCGAGTACATTATACAAACTAAACATTTTTATGCACGTAAACAAAAACGGACTTTGCACTTTTAATCGAATACACATTTATTTATGGTCCTAAAATTAGGTGCCGAATATGAGTAGCCAAGAAAAAACCCCCATTTAATTGTGGTAGACAATAATTATTTTGTCTTAAAATTAACTTTTATGACATAAATTAAATTAAAGATTTTAGAACGATTCATTTTATATTTTTGATTATGTGACTAAATATATAACGATGGAGTTACTGGCTAACTCTTTGCAGAATCTATAGGTACATTCTGAATCGATGGAAGCTTCTCTTTAACTACAACAAAATTATTAAAACGAATAAAAATTTAATTTGTGAAATTTTATGAAGTATTTTTGATATTCTTTTTGATATCATTAGAGCTAAATAAATTTATAGTCGACGAAGACATTTCTTTTACATAAATAGTCAAGGAATTGAACATTAAAATGCTTTTAGAATTCTATCATAAAACCAAATTACAAATATATTTTTTAATTTACTTTACTATTGTTTTTACTTGTGTGATTTGAAGAAGAATATGAAAAACGAATACTTTTTCAAACTACATCATTATATTTTTTAAATAAAGTCAATTGCACTTTGATTCTGAATAAAAAGTGCGAATATTTCCAATAGTAAGGCTTCATAATTTCCTCTTCAATTATTCATCGGGTAACCTTTTTGTTCGAATGTATGTCACGCGAAGCTACTCATTGGAAGTCGTTATACAAGATTGTCGATCGGTAATTAGTGTGTAGGGAAGTATGCATGTGTGATCCAGTTTCTTACGCTAATAACATATAATTTGCAGAAGGCAGTGATTTTCTTCAAAATTTTTGTTGTATCGCAATGTTTTCTATTCTGTGTATGCTCTTATTCTTTGTTACATAACTTATGCAACAATAAAATAAATAAATTTTAAAAATATGTACATAGGACTAATATAATTGACGACGTGTTGGTGCAGCGATAATAGCACTGGCTGTTTCGCTGGCGGTCGCGGGTTCGATTCCCTCTCACGACAGTCATTTGTATCGACCATAAAGATGTTAGTCGAGGTCTGGGCGTTGTGTTTGTGTATTGTGTGTATTCCCGGAGCCCCAACACAGGAGAAAAATCTTACTGGGGGATCCGTTGAGTGTGAAGCGTGTATTAGTTAATAATAGCTTATTATTATTAATTCCTTCAAAGTTATCTATACAAATAAATAAAATTTTAGTACCTGTTTGTAATATTGAAATTCTTTTTACTAAATTCATATGTGTGTATACACGGAACATATATCACAAGAACATTTTTTATAATTTTTATCTGTCTGTCTGTTTGTTCCGGCTAATCTCTGAAACGGCTTGACCGATTTGCAGATAAAACGTCAGATCTTTCGTCAGGCTACTTTTATTTTAGTGAGCCTTAGGATGTCACTGTCCTTCTATAAAAAAGGTTGACAATGTGAAGTATTTGGGTGTCATCTTGGACTATAGGCTTTCTTGGCATGATCATATTGAGCTGGTTGCCTCTAGATTACGAAAATTAATCTTTTTTTTAAAATCCTGCGACATGTTTCAACCAAAACATTAATAAATAAAATTTATACTGCCTTGGCTCAATCTATTTCCATTTATTGTATCACAGTATGGGGAGGTTCAGCCAAGAGCACATTAATTAAGGTAGAAAGAGCACAGAGGGCCCTACTAAAGGTATGTTATTTCAAAAAACGTAGATTCTCAACACAGAACCTTTACACCGTAACTGATACACTTTCCATTCGAAGACTTTTTTTATTACATATAATAATAAAAAAAACACACTGAATCAGACTTCAACCCTAATAATATAAATAAGCGAACAAACACTAGTGTTGTTAGGAAAATCCAGACACACACAAGATTTGCTCAATCCCAATTTCAATATCTTGCATCCCACTTGTATAATAAATGTAACAATATCCTACAAATATACCCTTTAAATCTGCGCGAATGTAAGCAAAAAGTAACTGCGTGGCTTAAAACTCTAAGTTATGAAGATACAGAAGTTTTATTTGAGCATATTATGTAAATAGGTTTGGATATCTAAATACTTAGTCTTTATACAAAAAAACAAACCACACAAACACACACACACACACACACACACACACACACACACACACATACACCCACACCCACACACACACACACACACACACACACACACCACACACACACACACACACACACACACACACACACACACACACAGGTTATTACTAACAATTTTCTTTTTTCTTTTATTTATTTGTATTATTTGTAAAGCTTAGTTTGCTTCGTCTTATAACTTTCTATTAAGTATGAGTGTGTTAAGGAAGAGTGACTCCTTCTGGCACGGGAGCTTATTGCACTCAAAAGAAGAAGTCAACCTTTGTGTTATTATTGTAATGTGTTGGTTATTGATGAAATAAACATTTATTATTTATTATTATTATTTTATATTATTTATTTTTTATTTTTAGTAACTATTAAGTCTCGAGCACAACTAGTATTATATAAGTATCTACTATGTGGCTTCTTGTTTTATACCAACTTTTTATTCAATTCGTATAAGAAAATAAAATAAGTTTTTCTTGTTTATCAAAAGACTGTTAATATCTTTTTATATTTTAAATAAATAACAGATGCTGAGAAAAACGTTGGAGTTACGTAAGAGTAAAAAAACGTCTTAAATAACTCATACCATTGCTAATCATTGTTACGTTTACCGTTAAAAAACAAAAGTACACAAAAGTTATGAAACCGAAGTCTGATTTATTTATTTAATAATTTCTTGAACACTTTAAAATTATATGAAAAAAAAATACAGTATATAAAAACTTTAGAAAGTGAAAAGATGGATTATTTCTCATTAAAGAAATCCAGCTGAAGTTGAAGAGTGTATTAGGTATCATTTCACGAATCACATCTCTTATGGTCAGTCTATCTAATTAATTTTTCGTCATTACTCTCTAGAAATAATGAAAGTAGAATAAATAGAGGGTAGTTTACCTATTTCCGAGAAAATTCGGTATCTATACATATAATAAAATGGTAGGAAAGTCAAAACTGTACATTGAATATTTTTTTAAAAGAATACTTGGGGCGTAATCTGCAATCGATACCGAAGCCAAAAATATAGTTTTTAGAATTTTTGTCTGTTTGTCTGTATGTATGTCCGGGATAAACTCAAAAAGTACCGCAGGGATTTACTTCAAATTTGGCATGAATATTATTAACAAGTCGGGTAAATATATAGGCTACATATTATCATGCTATCACCTACCGGGAACGAGCAGTGAACCTTTATTTCCTCAACGCATTCTGTAACAACATGTAATCTAACGACGCATATTTGAATGTTGTTGTTATTATCTTAATAACCATATTATATAAACTAGCTTCAAACTATAAAAATCACGCAATGTAAGTAACTAAGCTGATAAATATAATTAAATGAATATAAGTAGACAAGACAATTTTAAAGCAGCGCCATATATGAGATTTTTCTGTAGATATGAAATGTAAAGAAGAAAGGGGTAAATGAATGTTATTTTAAAAGGTATAATCGTAGGTTTTTTTGGTACTGTATAGCGTTCACGTAGACGACGTCGCGGGCAGCAGCTAGTTCTTAATATGTGTATATCATTATCAGAAAACATTATCATTTTATTTAAAACTAAAAAGTTAACAAAATAGTTATTTTTCAGTCGCAGAGTTATAAAATAAATAAATTTTTAAAATTAAAGTAGCCTTAGTTACTCCTCATTACATTAGCTATCTGTCAGCGAAAGTCCCGTCAAAATTGGTCCAGCCGTTTCAGAGATTAGCCGGAATAAGCAGACAGACAGACAGGCAGACGGAAAGACAAAAATTGTAAAAAAAATTACATTGGTATATATATGTACCATGTATAAATCTATGTGCATTTAGTAAAAAGCGGTTATTTTATACAAACAAACACTCCAATTTTATTTATTTATATAGATTGTAACATTGTTTCGCTGAACGCGTAAAATGATCGACGTCACATTTTCTCGTAATATAGAATCGACAAAGATCACTACGATTACTTTCGAAAAAAAAAAATGCCATCCTGTAGTTAAGCAACGCCTCGGATTAAGCTCCACAATTTTGTCTATACAAGAAGTATTTGGCCAGCAGTGAGACCCAGTCTTACACACGGAACGCATTACGCTTTTTCAATTCAAAATTCATATATAAACTTATGTTTTATCAATCTTCAATTATTTATGAGCATTATGTATGGTAATGGATATTTTAAGCTATAAAACGTCGTTACATCATTCTCAGATTTGAGTTCTAATAGGAAATAATGAAGATAATCTATGATGCAAGCATTTTGAGTGCTATAACGAAATAAAGTACGTAGATACATTAATTAACAAAATAGAGTCATCGGCATTGCTCGGTAGCGTTTAATTACTTAGAGAACAAACATGTGGGGTTTCATGGTTTCTTTTTGTGTGGTTCATACTTGAATGAGATTTTCACTTGAAATGGTATGATTATGAATTTTTAATTCACTCTAACCAAGAGGATTTTTAATTATTATTGTCTTATGTACATGCAATAAATCTTCACTTGAATACAAGAAAAAACAGGTTTTTTTTTTTTAATTAAGCAAAATCGTAATTAAGAGAACATTTTTTATTTCTAAATATACTTTTTCAGTGTGATTCAGATGTGTAAATATATATGTGTAATGTTATATGCTGAGATGCATTTTCAAACATGACATTTCTTTTTCTTTATCGTCGAATACGGAATGAATTTTTGAATAACAGCACTTTAAAATTTAGAACTCGCTCGATGACTCTCCATGACCTCTTGGTTCACACCTACATTATATCCACTGGACCATCTCGTATATTAATTGTACTCGAGTCTATTTATTGCACGCTATTATCAGGAGAGTATCAGATAATCTATCACGGATGTTATCACATTTCCACGATGACAGTAGTTAATGCATTTACGCTAAGCTACAAGGCTTTGCGGTGATATTTGTTGATATATTCTGTATCGGGTATGCCTAATATCAGTAAATATGTATTAGTAATTACTAATAAAGTTATAGATATGTAATATAATAATCTTATTTTAACTTTATTTTTAAATTTTTAGTATAAAAAACTTACATAGCTAAAGATTTGTCTGATGGTACAGGTAAGAGGCTGCTGAGCGTTTGGTCGGGATTCAATCTTCGCTGATAACAAATGTTTGTTTTTAATTCAGATGTATCTCGTAATTATATACTTATGTTGCGTGTCTTTCTGAACTCTGATAAAAAAAAATCATTCTAATGGAGGCCATTAGGTATAAGGTAGCGTTTTTATATTTATTTATTCCATAGCATTCTATACACAAATATCATTAACACTGCTTTAAAGTATTTTAATATATAAAAAAAAACAAAAAACTTTTTATTTTTTTCATGTAAAAAATGTGCATTGTTGATAATGAGTAAAAATAATTTTTATTAATTATTTTTCTATATAACTAGGTCAAAAAACTAGCGTACGTAGCGTACAGCTCACCTCAGATGGTAAGCGATTACCGTAGCTTATAGATGTCTGCAACATCAGAAGCAACCCTACGGCCGACCCTATCTCCAATGCCTCCCAGCAGCTCTGTTCACCTTACCAATAGGAACACAATTTTGCTTGGAAACAGTGTTATTTACCTGTCATTTTCTTTAAGGTCGACTTACCACCCCAGTCGGGCTGCTCCATCTTTTGAGCACGAAATTACCAACTGTCCCCTACCTAAGTTAGTATTAATAGTCTTCAAATCCAATTGACAGTGTGTATTTCAACGGCTTATAACAAATGAATTTTTATTAATGTACATTGACGTATTTTCTAACAAAATCCTTCTTATAGAAAAGGTCTTATCCATATCTATTAATAGTTACACAACGTCCTACAAAGCTACTCAAGATATCCTTAACATGTTCACAACTAGATCGAATATTCTTACTGTTGTGTACATTGGTTGTTCTCCGGGGATTGGATTGTATTGTCTCATCGATTGGACCTATTTATAGGTGGACATCGTCATAGCGATCTGCGTGTGTGGTACAAAATATAGGCGTGCTACTTATCTATTAAGAGATATTTTAAGTAAGTTACTATTTGAAAGTATTTTAATCATATACAGCAGACCGAATTTTGTTGGTATAATTAGACATTACTTGTCACATATTTAATTTATACAGTAGATATAGACATGAAGGAAATGGTAAAATTTATTAGAAAATAATTAAAACCAGCAAAACAACATGATTGAAATGTATAAACAAATTGCTGTAAACTATATGTAGTTGTGATTAAGGTAAATGCCGTATCATTGAGATTAAACTGTATCAATGTAAATTTTACATTAAAATATTTTTAATAGAATATCAGTAGTGTCCGTTTAAGCTTATGACTTGTTAAAGTCAAGAAAGCACATAATTGTATATTTGACTGCATAACACGTGAGTGTTCGACACATGGTAGACATGGGTGTGTCCGGTAAGATTTGTTGTTGACACTCCTAATAAAGTATGTCTCTTATTTCGGAAGAATGTCTTAGATGTTGTTTTATTCTTGAATTTCGTAAAGTACATTTTTCGTTTTGAAAATGTAATTTACTCAACTGCTTCGAATGGTGTTCAAGTTTTTCACATTCTCGAATGAGTTGGGAAATTGTCTTAGAAATTTTCGTAATTTTCTTTTAGACAGTTCACATTTTCTCTTACTCAAATAGACAAGTAATCCAAATAAAAACGTTATATGTTTATTCTTACTCGTCTAGTCCGTAAGAAGAGCTTTTTATTTGCTGAGTGAGTTTTTATGATATGTATATTTGTATGTATAAGTAAGTATTTATTTGGCCTTGGAGCTTAGAGAGATTGATCGATTTTTAATACGAGATGTTTTTTTAGATTTGTCTTAACTATAAATATGAATGATGTGCGGTAATGGTATTTGATATATATCCCTATTTCATATAGGATAAAAATTTTCACCTTTGTCTAACAGTGGGAGGTTCACAATTAATTTAGTTCTGTTTAGCTTCATTTTAAATTATCGTAGTTGTAGTATTTATATCACTATAAATAAGTCGTTATATTTTTTACTTTAACTAAAACAGACAATTAAATAATGCCAATTTGAAATAAAAAATCCTTAATATTTTTTAATTATTTACATTACATTACAGCCTATACAGTCCACTGCTGGACATAGGCCTCCACAAGTTTACGCCAAAAATAACGTGAACTCATGTGTTTTGCCCCTAGTCACCACGCTGGGCAGACGGGTTGGTGACCGCAGTACTGGCTTTGTCGCACCGAAGACGCTGCTGCCCGTCTTCGGCCTGTGTATTTCAAAGCCAGCAGTTGGATGGTTATCCCGCCATCGGTCGGCTTCTTAAGTTCCACGGTGGTTGTGGAACCTTGTTATCCCTTAGTCGCCTCTTACGACACCCACGGGAAGAGAGGGGGTGGCTAAATTCTTTAGTGCCGTAGCCACACAGCACTTTAATTATTTAATTCGGTCAAAATTTAAGATAGTCAAAATATAAAGTTTCCTAATAAGCTATCCCTATCTTTATTGGTAAATATAATATATTTTCTGATAAAAATTGTGTTTAGTATTTTATATATCATAAGCTTTTTCTTACGTATCTTATAATATTTTATATCCTAGAATATGATTAAATATATTGATATGTTATGGTTTAGAAAAAATATGCTGAAAGGCTGTAAAATTTATCATCAAGACAAATATGTGAATGAAAACGCTAACCATAATTGTGTCAGATTAAATAACCTAGTCAAGTTCGTTGTAGGAATGTACGCAGTGAAAAAATTTAATTTTCCATTAAAAAAATTATTCAAATATTTTATAAACAAAGAACAATTTTTAAGTGAACTATATGTTATGTGTTATTTGATTGTTAATATTTTCATGCGATATTACGTGCTGAAACTACGCCTATCTACAAACAAACGATGAGGTATTATATTTATTTTACTAAGTGAAAATCTATGTATGCGTAACATTGACGATAGCACGAATTTTATTTTCCCGTATTGTTCTTGATATGACAAAAGTTCTTATGATTTTATTATTAAGCTGTGACTCCATTAAACAAAAAAAACTTAGATTTCTTATCATAATTTTCCTACATGGAAAAAGAGGCCTGTGCCCAGCAGTGGGATATTACAGACTAAAGCGATTAAAATTTTATTGATAAAAAATATGAGAGATTTTGTCAACAAAATTTGTTCTAATTCACAATAACGGTCATTTTACTTTGACAGTTAACTTCTGGATGATATTTTACATAAACGAAAATGAATAGTCGATATGTATGTACACGCATATATATAACTTTGATTATTATTTTTTGTTAACGAACGAATTATTAAAAAACACATCGTTATTGTCAGGTGAAGGATATTTTTTGAAGTAAAACTTCTTGACGCTTGACTTGGGGAGTAAGTTGGTGAACGCGTGACGAGATCGTTACGAAAAGTGTGATCCTGCGAGGTGCAAGAAAGTTTTAAAGCACATTCGTTTTTTTAAAAATAAAAAACAAACATGTTCAAGTCCTCTGTTATTAAGTGGTCACGAGACCACATACGAGTAAACGTGTAGCACTAGAAAACCCATAAATGTTTTAGTGGCTTAAAGGATTAAAAGGTGTAAAAAGAACCAAGGTTGGCGAAAGGTTTGCGGCTTTCGCACTTACTTTACGGACTACTTTACTACTACTTACTTTACGCTGATTTTCTGCGTAAATGTGGTCTTGATACATAGCTGATTACGAGAAGAAAATAGTTCAGTACCTATATAGTTATATAACAGTAAACTAAATAATTAAAAAAAATATTTCTTGAAGTGAAACGTTTTTAGAATGTTTGATTTTGAAACTCGGTGAAACGAAAATCAGTAACATGGACAAACAAACATATAAATGTAGGAGAGAATGAGATAGAAGACATTACACAGTATTTTATACTCTCTGTGAAAAAAATCTCATAGACTTTTCAGAAGTTTCACTTTTGCCTTGTTAGAATTGCACACACACACACACACACTTTTTTCTTTTGACAATTAAAACCTTTTACTTATACATCTGTGATCAGATGCCATAGTCATGATTTTAAAATTATTATAATAAGTCCGCAATAGGTACGTATATACGCGTACGTATTTGTAATTGTTTCAGAAAAAAAAAACTACTGAAAGCACAAAAATTGGTAACGTTTTTGTGGAAACACACCTTTAAAATCCACATTTCTTTCGTCGACTATTACAAAGTCTCTATCAAAGTAAGCGGCTTACTTGACTTGAGGCAATTTCGCCGTCCACTGGTTTCAGGCAAAGGATGTAAAGCTTATGAAAGTCTTTGTACATCCTCACGTAATAACGTTAGCTGGTATAACATCTGAGAAACTATCGTTTCCAACAACTATTCGAATTGAAATTGTTTTATTCTATAAAGCATAAGATTTTGACGTTGCATCAGTGCCTTCAAAAGTAAAAACTTTGTGTATTTTATTTAACAACAAATTTTATTTTAATTCAAAACTGTATTTTAAATCTCTGTAAAAAAAACGAGTGTTTGAAAACTATGTATTTAAGAGCCATTTCACAAAAATCGGTAACAATCCGCGAAATTGTAATATTTTGACGTCGTTAATCTCAGTGTTGGATGCAATAATGTAATTTATATTCTTGAAATATAATAGAGCAACCTTTGTTGTAGTCCATAGTCAGATCAGAATTTTGATTTATATTATGTGTATAAAATTATTAACCTTTTCATCAGCCTCCTCCCTAGGTAAACGGTCGCAATGTATACTTTGAAGTCCTACTTTTCAATAACCTCTACGTTGAAACCATTTTAAAAAAATATCATAATATGTGGAATATAATTTTGTTGTCCACTATCATAGATTTTTATTCCATTGGTATCTCTATTAAACGATAAAAAAAATTTAAAGTTACGAATATTTTCCAAATAAGTACAATTTTAAAAGCGATATTTCTCTTAGAAAACTAAGAAATTTTAACGAACTATCTTCATCAAAGTAAACTTACATCATTAAGGAATACAAAAAAAATAATTAAAAGATGTAATTATTTTTAATACATTTTATATTAAATAATAAAAAGATAGTATATATTGCCACGCATCAAGCCCGGTAAATCAGTCGAGCGCTAGCGCTCTTAGAGGTAAGGTCCACGCCAAATTCTGCGCAGCCGTCTCTTTCGCTCACACGCGCCAAGCGCCTGTTGTTATAGCGGATAAAACGCATTTGATACTTTCATAATAAAATATAAATAAAATAAACATATTACGAAAATGACTGTAAAATAATATAATGATAATTTCTGTAAACAAATGTATAATTTAATTTTCTTTTCTCACACTATCAATACAAATAGGCATTTCAATCTGTTTGTCTTGTTATTTGTTAATTAATATGTTTGTCGGTGTCGATGTCATTAAATGCTTTTTTATTCATATCGTAAATATTAGATTCATTCGTAAACTGAAAAAACTAAATCAATTTAAAAAAATTGTTTCATAAAATTGATTTTTTTAATTTTATTTTAAATTTATTGACTGTTGTTATATAACATACTTGAAATTTTTAACAAATTAATTATGTAAAAAACATTTTATACCATAGTTATAATTTTTATTATACATCAGAAAATGATCACGATGGTCTTTTGGTTGTCACACTATACGTACTAGCACAAAGATCGCGCGGCTCGTACGACTCGCGCGATGCGACCAAATTTACCTAAACTTGCAGAGCGTAAAATTGTGAAATGGCTCTTAATAAAACAAAAATTTAATTAATTTATTTCATATTATAATTGTTTAAACTTTATTTACTAAATAATTGTATGATAGATAATTATGTAGTTTACTATAATTAAAAATAGGTTTTTTTAGCGAAAAATCACTTATAAATTGCACAAATAAGCAATTTTTTATTTTCTACTTATTAATGAGTACTTTTTTTATAAATTAAACATAGTTTCTACTCGTGAGATAGAGGAAATTTTTATTTATTTATTTATTTATTTACTCTTTATTGTACACCACAATATGCAAATACAAAATAATAATAATACAGACACCTTAAGAATGTGTAGTACAAGACGCGGTCTCTTATGGATAGTTAGCCATTTCTTCCAGACAACCCGAAATAGGAATGAGTATTATTTATTTGCAGATCGGGTAGGTGGTGCAGTTTATATTATAATAAACTTACATACAAATATCTACACATTATTACTTACAAGCAATGCATATTTACATTTGAATAATAATATAATAAACTAATAAATATAACAACAGTATCTCATAACACAATCAATTTCGCCATAATAAATAAAAAAATAATAAATAAATAATCTAGACTTGATAATTCCATATTTAGACTTGGTAATTCCATATTTATTTATTTTGGCCATATTTGTACATTATATTGTAACATATACTATTGTAACATAACGCTGTCGGATTGCCTATAAAATAAATAAATAAATAAATTTAATTGGAATCGCCCTCAATATTAAGATAATGCTTTTTAACTAATTTTTTGAACGTTGGAATTGTTAGTGTTTGTATTTAAAGGTGATGCTTAAATTATTTTGTGAGAAATACAATCTCAACAACAATTTTGTAATTAGTTTAGAAGATAATCCCTTAGCGGCAACTTTCACGAAAATTATAAAATTATTATTTAGTGGCCATCGCTATAAGAACTAACCGCTGTCCTTAATCGCGTCGGTATCATTTGACCCATAATGTGTTATTAAACGCCTTTACTGAGGTGAGGCTAAAGCAATTTCATTGCCTATATTTTGAAGGCCGTAAAAATGTCGTTTTAAAATTATCTTTAATTTTTGGGTTATGACTAAAAAAATAGAATATTATGATTTCGGTGAGATACGTTACTATACATTTTAGGGGTTACCTCATGCTGCTCTGAACAATTAAAAGCGGTTATTAGAATAAAACCCTCGTAAAAACACTATGTTCTAGCTCACAGCATATCAGAGCACTTAGGCCACGATAAACATATGTATTATATTGTTGATATAAACTTTTACCATGAACGGGATCGATTCTGTGACTACTAGTATAACAGCCAGTTGTTGTCACCACTGTGTCAAACCGTTGTCAATATTTTAATCGTACACTATTGATTTTTCAAATAAAGAAATCTCTTTTGACCCGAATAAAAAAATAATTAAATGTTACTAACCAAAACTGAATTAATTGACAATTAAGGTTAATTTTTCACCTTAATATGTGAAAAGATTTAATTTTTTTGTCATATATTTATAATTAACCATTTCTAAAAAGCAGTTTGTATTTTATCTCTAGTATCTACTAGTAAAATTATTTTTATCAATCACGAGAAATTAAAATTACAAAGTTACAGTTGGTACCTACCTACCTAAATAACATTAAAATCAAAATATTACAATGTTACTTGTTAAGTGGTTCAATGTTATTTTTAATAATTTATGAGATTAATCAACCTGACGTAATCAGTCCTTGAACTACATTTGTACGAGTATAACTGTAAACCTTGAACAAATGTTAGTCTCTAAAATAAATCATTTTGTTTAAAGCATTTCTATTTTTTTAGTAAGCCTTTTGATAATATATGAACTCTTTACTTAGTAACACAACATTAGTGTATATAATAATTAGTAAGAATTGGTGGTTAAAATTGGTAATTGTTATTTATATTGTAAATCCTAAAGTTAACGGATTGTCTAACACAATATAAGGGCATATGTTACAGGTGAAAATTCTTATTTTGTTCCCATGTAAGTTGATAAATATGAACTAAATACTTAAACAACACTAGTTAGTTAACTGGGTAAAGGGTAACTATTCAAGTATAGTTTTGACCTCGCTGGACTAAATGTTTACCTAATTAAGCAATAACAAAAAAACTGTTACATAGAATTTAAAACAATTTGCATTATTATAAGTATTAAAAATGTATTGAGAAATGTTTCTTTTATAACGTTTTCATATCCGTTCATAAATTGTACGCAGCCCGTATACGAGTATGATATCTAATTTTACGGCTTAACAAATTGTATTGATTATATTAACGTTCGTTGATACACATCCTCGATCAGGAGAGACGAATGTTTTGGGCACTTTTAATTATAACACTCGATAAGAATCGATCACCAGGTGAGGGGATGACTGACAAAGCACAAATGACTCTTCCATTCCGCATCCATTAAAACAATTTACTAGCCCTTTGTTAGCTTGTGCTAGACAAATCCGAATATGGCGCCCCATCGCGAACTATAATGAGATGAAATATAGCTTTGTAATAAATGAAGCTATCATAACATGTGGTGAGCAAAAAAATCCTCTCTCGTACGAAATCGTTTAAATATGTTCTGCGGTGGGTTCTTTATTGTTGTATTTTTGCTTGTGAAATGTGTTTAATATGTTTTTTTTATTATTATTAAAATTTTAATTCTATTCACGTTGAATAGATTTTTGCTTATTCATGTATAATGTATTTATTTAGAATGATAATATCACATAACACATAATTATCGTCATAACGCAATATTTCTTTTGTTAATTATCAAATAAGTCATGGCCTCGTTGATGTTGGTAACATTTGGCATTCTATGCAGGTTGAATTCCAAATCGATTTTGTGTACAAAATAAAATTGAAAGTAACAAAAAACATTGTACTTTATTCAAAGTTTTTATCTAATATATTAGTATCAAAAAATAATCTTACCAATAATGACTTTTCTTGCTTACTTTAACTTAAATATTACGACATCATCATTTTGAACAATATTACAGTAGAGTACAATAGAGATGTTTACAGAGCCGGGGCACCAAGTTACGCCGTTAAAACAATACGTACAAATGCAAACAAGTAACAATAACAACGTGCTTAAGTAAACAATGACTGCCTAAACATGATTGGTATTAAAAATAAGCTCGGCTTGAGTTGATACTTCAAGTCGTAACCCTTCTCTGTGGTAGGCAATACTTAAGGCTTTATTTCGTCATTGTGTTTACTTTAAAAAGTACAATCATTTCAGAAAACAATAAATGAACATCTGTACATGAAAAACAATAAAGTTATGAGTCTGTTTTTAACTTTTTTAATTTTAAATTTGCAATTGTATTATAATTTATAACTCTCAAACATAAACTTGGGCTAATTATAGAACATATAAAAAATACCCTTTATATGATCCTGCTTTCTGCTCCAGGGGTTATGGGTTCGATTCCCACCTGAGTCTGGATGTAATATTTATTTTATTTATATACCTATATATGTAATTTCTATGTATATTAAAATAAAATAAAAAATATTTAGCTATATCAGACGACTATTATCTATAACCCAAACATTAGGTTGCTTACTTTAAGAACAGACGATCAAGATATTTATAATTATTATTATCCTTAGATTTAAATCTACTAATAATAGATAAAGCCTAAAGAGATGATTTTAATATCATCTTCTATTAGCATCCAAGTGTATTTTGTAATATTCAAGTATTCTTTAAACTCATAACGCTAATTTAATAGGTAACATACAGATGGAATGCCAGCTATGAATTATTATTAGTAAGGATTATGCCGCGCCCACACACAATGTCGTACGTGCTCGGACAGAAAAGAAAAAAAAAACGGACAAAAATAGAACGAAAAACAATTTGTTGCACAAGAAAAATGTCACGTGAGAAGTCGTTTTGATTACGAAAAGGAAGCTTGGAACCGTTTCTCATTACTGGAGAATTTTCCCCTCGAAAGAACTTGCAACTTAAATCAAAATGTTTACGAAGCGGTTCAAGATTTAAGGATTAAAAGCGAGCCCGTGGTCTGCTCCCCTGGAAGATGTTTTGAAAAAAGTAATCTATTCCGATAAGCCAACAAGAAGGCTGCTCATTTTTATTTTGTTCATTCCCAAGGGTTGGAGTATTTACTGTGTGTGGTCCAAGATTAATATTAATTTAGTACCGTTTCATATATTAAGGTGCGAAAAAGATATATAACAAAAATATATTAGTAAACAATATTTATCATAGTTCCATTTGGTTTCGTAGAATAGTTTATTTACTATTTTAGTAAAATTTCATTTACTTTTTAAAACAATTAAAAAAAACACAAAAGCTGTCTGTCTTAGACATTAAATCCACTTCCGAGATAAATATGTTTAGCTTTTTTCTTATTTATAATGAAGAAAAAGAGACGAAGCACAAACACAAACGCGGTTGACCACGAAAAAAATCTCAAGATATGTACATAATTATGGCTAATACGATATTTTTCAAGTGCGGTGAACAAACTCGGAACTGCTAAAGCATCAGCCTCACACCAGGTCACCTATTTTTTTGTAACGTATCTGTATACTATATAATATCTTCTTCTATTAAACATAATAGGCAGACAAACCATTTAACTTATGGAAAATAGTAATTACATAATAATATTATTAAGCCACCCACTAACGTAACTTGGAACACAATGAGGCATGACAGTGCATTCGCCCCAAAGCCTTAATCTTCGTGATGCGTTGCGATAACGACTAGCGTTTAAAGAACTAAATAGAAAACATATCCTTGGACTATTGTAGGTATATAAATACGTATTTATTACATATACTTTGCTATGCTTGGGGTTTCTCTCAAAGATAGGATTAAAAATGAGACTATTCACGAGAGAACGAAAGTAACCGACATAGCCCACAGAATTAGCAAGTTGAAGTGGCAGTGGGCTGGTCATCTGTGTCGCAGGACCGATGGCCGTTGGAGCAGACGGGTCCTGGAGTGGAGACCGCGTCTTGGCAAACGCAGTGTGGGACGTCCTCCGGCCCCTTGGACCGATGATCTACGTAAGATTGCCGGTGTAGGCTGAATGAGGATTGCGGAAAACCGGGATGTCTGGCGCGAACTTGGGGAGGCCTATGTCCAGCAGTGGACTGCAATAGCTGAGCTGACTGACTGACTGCTGACTGACATATACTTTGTAAGTATTCTTTATGAGACGACGGCGACGATTCAGTCTGTAACATAGGCCTAGGCAAAGTCCTTTTTCTTTATGTAGGAGAAGAATCGCAGCTTAATTCACCACTCTGCTCCACTGCGGGTTGGCGGGTTTTTTTATACACGAAGAAAAAAATTAATAAATGTAAAACAAAAGCATGATTGAGTCTTATGTACAAGTGGTAACCTTATCGATAGGTATTGACTGTAATGATTAATTCTTCTAATTTTATGCTTCTAATATCATGTCTACATAATATGTGTCTAGATTTTTAAGCGTATTAACAATTAGGAATTTAATTTTAATGAGTCGTTTCAAAGTGAACTTTTTAGAGAGAAAAGCTTCTAAATTTAAATTATAACAAAATGTTCCACCTGGTTGAAGAATTCAAACACGGAGTTATATTTGAGTTTCGTACTCAAAGTGTGGCAACGTAATTCCCATTACTAAGACGCTGCCGTCTACATGGGGCTACCTTACTACTTTACTTACCATAATCTACAGATATTTAGATATTTTGACATTATTTTACTATGGTCATTATAATTACAAAAAAATAAATAGGTATGGTTAAAATAAATAGCTTGGTCACAAATGCTCACTTCTTATATTATCGTTTCATATAGACATAGATTTAAAAATATATACTTATATTTTTTTTATAATAATAAGTC
This sequence comes from Melitaea cinxia, assembly GCF_905220565.1. NCBI lineage: Eukaryota > Metazoa > Arthropoda > Insecta > Lepidoptera > Nymphalidae > Melitaea > Melitaea cinxia. Next base: position 4,929,814 of record NC_059405.1, on the reverse strand, counting down.
TTAGTTTTGTCATTATCTCAAATATTTCAGATAACTTTTTTTTTATATAAGTAGGTCGGCAAAACAAGCGTACGGCTCACCTGATGATAAACGATTACCGCAGCCTTAGACGTCTGCAACATCAGAAGCATCGTAAGCGCGTTGCCGACCTAATCCCCAATTCCCCCCAGGAGCTCTGTTCACCTTACTCACCAATAGAATCACAACACTGCTTGAAAGTAGTATTATTTACGTGTGATCTTCTGTAAAGTCGAGGTACTACTCCAGTCGGGCTGCTCCATATTTTGAGCAGAAAATTTCCTGCTGTGCTCTACCTCAGTTGGGCGTTGTAAGCAATAATCCTACTTTATGCTTCAATCGAGGGATCGAACCCTGTCACAAGGTATAATATGTTTATATATATTTATTAAAATATATATGATATAATAATATGTATTATAGGTTGCCTACTCTAGTAAACTTAAGCTCTCAGTGTATGTTAGAACTTATTTATATTTATTTCTATGTTCAAAGTAAATCTGACAATGATATCTAACATCTTTTTATCAGTTCAATAAAAGAAATCTAATCTATTTTTGAATTCAAAATATTTTCTCAGCAGATACAAAATTCTATACTAATCCGTTTCTTGAGAAACGGTTACGTATCCTGTTTAATATTTAATGCGTTTCAATGACAAGTTAAAATTCATCAGATAAAAGCAAAACCCTCGCACTAAATAAGAATATAATGACCCATTTAATAGCAAATTAGGTTAACCTCCATTATATAAGGGTAAAAAAGGAGATGTCTCGTCCCTTCGAATCGCGGCATCTTTGACGTTTTTTTTTTGTGTATTTTCATTTTACTTTTAAACATTCAAATGTATTCTAAACTCAGCTGTCAACGAATTCAAATTGACAAATATCGATAATAACGGAACAAAGATGGCTGAGTGGATAATACACATGAATATTATCAGGTATATTAAGATTCAAATTATTGCAGTAGGGCACAGAAGCTCAAAATCTGGCTCAAAATTTAGAGCATTCTGACTTGGTAGCTCTCTTAATCTTAAATAAGAATACAGCTAAATGATGTTCTTAAGTATTGTGGTATTCCTGTGGTCAGTCTGGGAGCCAGAGATCCAGGGTTGGAGCTAGGGTCGGCAACGCGCTTGCATTTCTTATGGTATCGCAGAAGTATAGAGGAAACTGTATGTGTTAGATTTTAATTCCTAGTTTGCTTGAACACCAAAAAAAAAAAATGTAAGAAAATGATAACTGTTACAAAGATTTGGAGACCCAGATGTATTGTACCAAACTCATTGTGCTTAATATAACAAAAATATATCCTGTGTTGATCCCATTTCATAGAGGCTTAATTTGAGACGATATATGTTGTTACGTATTAATACGCTACAATTTACTTGGATTCATATTTGTTTATGTGAAAATTATAAATGATAGAACACCTTTATACTGCATTGATACATACATGTGAGGTGAAAAAATCACACCACACGTTGTACATTTCAAGCTAATTTCAATCAATTTTATCAGTATCTTGTAGAGTTGTTAATAAATAAACAATGATAAAGAGAGTTTTTTTCTACTTATTTATTTATTTTATTGTTTCTGATGAGGTCAGGCGATACTTCACTCCAGAACAGCTGCTTCAACTATATCAAGCACAAGTTCGGTCTTGTATGGAGTATTGCTGCCATCTTTGGGATGGATCCGCCAAATACCAACTGGCAACTTTGGACTCGGTGGAAAAACGAGCTAAGAGACTCATAGGTGATCCTACTCTGACAAACACCAAGTTGCAGAGTCTCGATCATCGGCGTAGGGTAGCTCGTCTGTTGGTGTTCTACAAAATATATTTCGGTGAGTGTGCGAAGGAATTACACGATCTAATTCCCCCAACAACCTTCCGCCATCGGGACACTAGGCGCGGTTGATCGTTCCATCCTTATGTCATTAATATGCCACCTACGCGCACAAAACGCTTTGGCACTACTTTCCTGATGCGCACAGCTAAGGAATGGAACTCGTTGCTCGCATCTGTGTTTCCCGAACGATACAATCTGGGTGCCTTCAAGGCCAGAGTGAATAGACTGTTATTAGGCAGGCATGCTCCACCTTCGACCGCATCGTCACTTAATATCAGGTGAGATTGTGGTCAAATGCCTGCCTATTTGACATAAAAAAAAAAGATTATAGCAAAATTTATTAAAAAAAAAAACACTTTTTATTATGTTTCTTACTATGTTCCTAGAAGATATAGTGTAGTCTAAATAAATTGTTTTGTCTTTATTTCACACAAATTCGTAGATGACAATTCTAAGTTAAACTCATTCTATTGGTGAAATTATTTTGTAAGTTATATATATGTTTGCGTTGAAACAGCGCGGTCCAATTACGATCGCCTTTTCTCGGCTATCTTCAATATCGCAAGTAGTTGATAGGTGCTTGTTTATCGCCGATAGCTAACCAAATCGTCGTGCAAAAAGATCAAAGCGTGCGTTGAAACGACGATATTCGACGGGCTCAAAGATCGTGTTTTAAATGCACGTACTGGGTAAGTAATGTAACATTGTATAATGCATTAAATATTATGTTGCCAATAATCTCTTCAGCCTCAATTACGACGGAATTATATCATTTAAAATGGAATATTAATCTACCTTTTGAAAAATCACTCAGAATATCTTATAGCTCAAACATGACGAAGTTATGCTAAAAAAGGAGCCAGTTACACCACTAAGTACTCACTAATAAGTATAAAATAGGGTATCATTAATTCTTTAACTGTGACTTTCAATTCGTTATACTAATAGGCCTTAATATTTTAAATAACGAAATTTAATCAAAAAAAAAATGCGTCTGTACGCTTACATTCTCTAATTTAATATTTATCTTCTATGTGTTATTCGTCAATAGACGAACTGATTCTGTTATCATTTTGAGCATCTACAGTTTTTTAATTTGTTCAGTAAAAGCAAAATCTCAGTAATAGTTTGAACTTTCGTTATTTACGTGACAAACATTCCATTAATCTATTGATTGTCTCGATTCAGAAATACCATTTGTTTTAAAAGCAACAATACATTCAAACCATTTTCTTTATCGATATAATGACTATACGTTTGTTAAATAACTAATAGCCGTCGATAGACTAAGGTCAGATGTCGTTTGTTCTACTAAGCTGATAAGATATCTACAATTTAGATGGTAAACATGGCTTTAAACACGCGATATGTACTAAAATGGACGACTTAATGACAACTACATTGCTTACATTTCTGTAATAAAATCTGCCTCTTAATGTACTTTAATTGCGTGCTTTCAAACAACATTTAAATGGTTAAATCAACAATTACTTCTCAATGGAGTAGTAGTGCTAAAAAAAAATTAAATAAAATAATTCCTTGCCTTATTACCTTCACTGGTGACAAGAAGGCTAGTACATTTTTTACGCAGATAATCGGCATAGCGGTTCAACGGGGAAATGCTGTCCCGGGATTTGTACCGTAAATATCTGTAAATATTTAGTTTTTAAGTTGTGAATGTCAATAAGTATATATGTATCATCTTTCGGTAATAGTTTAAACTCATCATCATTATGTAATTTCTATTTAGACGAACTATCAAAAAACTCGACATGTTTTCTTTTTAAATAAATACTAACGGTTACAGTACCAGTACTTTTGTTGTAATGTTTCTTTGTGGTGTACAATAAAGAGTATTTATTATTATTATTACCAAAAATTGTGAACATTTAACATAAAAATCTAAAGCACATGTAATAAATAATTTAAGTATGAAAATTTTTGCACGGAAAAATAATTAATAATAAAGGCCTCATACTCAATGGTCGAAATATAATTATATTTATTGAATTAAATTTCAAATTAAATAAGGGTTACATATTGTTTTCTAATGTTCACGCAAATTTCACTCAGTTCTCACGTAACCATGGTTGCTGTAAAGTATACGAAACGTCGGGCATCTAAAAAACTTAATAAACCGTGATATAATCCGAAAAAGTTCTTTCATTAAATAAGGGTTAATACAAAATGTAATGAGTACAAAATGCATTAAGTACTAACCCTAATTTAATCTTTATTCATATCAAATAAAAGCCCTTTATCCTATAACATAGACATATACAGGCTGATCATAATGAAAGTATATGTTAGTTGCAAATCAGAATAAAAAGAGATTTATATTACTTAATAATTCTTTCACTTACTGCCTTTCTGGTTTTAATTGATACTTCACGATGGTTTCCAGAGTCTAGTTTTACAGTCTATTGGTATATAATTATATACCCATTATAAATAGACCCAAACTAGTATTTACTGATAATAATATCCTCTACATTAGGGTTGTTTGGCATATATTACTGTTTCGCGATGAGACATAAGACATAGTTAAGATTAATTGTGTGTGTTGATATATATTTCTCTTGTCTAATTTTTTCTTTATTTTTATTGACCACATTAGTTACTTTCATTTGCCTATATACGACCTACAATCAGTAGACAGCAAAGCTACATTTCAATAGAATAATATGATGTTTTTAATACAACAGGTCACAGAGATATTCAAACAATTTCTCAATGCAACAGACAAAGATTCTTTTAAGTTCACAAAGAACATTCATTTTCATGTTTTAATTACGGTCCTAACTTTCTACGCCCACTTCCTGTTAGATACGACTCTAATAATGCTTAATGTGTGTAATATTGAAAATTAATTGTTAAAGACTCGTAGCAGAGATAAATATAATGTGTTACATATGAATACATGAATATTTTAATAAATTGATTTGTAAGCAAATTATTCCTATTTAATATTTACGTAATTAGTTAATGATAGTATCCAGTTATGAGTTATTTTATTTTTGGAGCTTGTACTCATAAAAGTATCATTTATATGTCAGTTATTATATGTTTATTTAAATTATTAATGCAGTTAAACTTTAATATATAAAACAATTGGTAAACATAATTAACTACATTCGGTCACCAACCCGCCTGCCCAGCGTGGTGACTATGGGCAAAACTTTTTTTTTGATATCGCAGTCTAACCCATTTACGGGTGATATCCAGGATGCCCGGGTAGGTATTCCTAGACCGTATGTCAGCTTCAGCACTTGGGGATGCATGGCTATGGGCAACACGCATGAGTTCATGACAGTTTTGACGGGAATTTGTGGAGGCCTATGTCCAGCAGTGGACTGCAATAGGCTGAAATGATGATGATGATGATGATGATGATGATTAACTACATTGCATTACTTAATTTTATGTCAAAATATTTACTAAAAGTCTAAAGTATTTTTTACTACTAAGAATAATGTAATAGAATCATAAAACGATATAGTCATAATTATGTGTATAATAATGAAAGCCGAGTATACAGTAATTTATGTAGGGCACAGCAGGAAATTTCCTGCCCAAAATCTGAAGTACCCCCGGCTGGAGAAGCACCTCCATCTCACAAAAAAATCATAGCTAAATATTACTATTACAGTAAATATTTAGTTAGGTTTCAAAATAGATTGGAACATAAAACAATGTACTTTTCATTTCATATAAGTTTTATTTCTTTTTTATTTTATGTTCGCAAGGAAAGGTAAATCATCGTAACCATAAAAAATTAAAAAATTAAAAAACTTCTGTATAAATAACTGATTTATCTTTAAATAAATAAATGATGACAAATTCAACCAATAAATATTGAGGTGTTAGCGTAATGGTCACAGCACCGGTTTGTTTGTGGCTGTTGCGCTGGCGGTTGCGGGTTCGATCCCCGCACATGAAAAACATTTGTACCGGCCATACAGATGGTCTGGGTGTTTGTGTAGTCTTTTCGGGTCTCCCCACGGTGCCTCGGAGAGCACGATAAGCCGTCGGTCCCGGCTGCTTCTTTCACGCACACCTGATAGCCATCGTTACGCGAAGGGAATATATCCACCAACCCGCATTGGAACAGCATTCACACACGCCAGACGTGAAGCTTCTGACAATCAATATATATATATAAAACTGTATAATGTATATCTTCTTCTCTCCTATAAATTTATGAGTTGTTTCTTCATTGTGACGCATTTTCGTTTCTACAATAACTGTTTCTACAACTATTTTAAAGAAATTTCACTTCGAAAAAAAAAAAATGTTTTATTAGACCTTTTTCTGTATTATGTTTAATATTTTAAATACATATTTGTTTTAAAAATATATTAACATTTTCTCACGTCTGTCGTCCTTGTCTATAAAATTTGAATTAATTTTTACTGCATGCATTCTGAGAAGGAAGGCACTAGGTCTAAAACCTTATCTTATGAGGTTATCTTGACGTATAATGGCTGGAGGTAGCACAGATTCCATACGAATTCTAACAGAATCGCGTTAATTTTATCGCTAAGTTGTTATGTTAGTTACTTTTTTTATTTTTAAATGTTAGTTTATATTACATTTTACATATTTAAGGTTTTAAATAAAATAATAATAACAAATAAACTATAAAATAATGGTTTGTTATCAGATACGACAGCACTTTTACTTATGATAATATAGTTTTTTTTAACTATGATAATCATAATATATGGAATTTGTTTTTATTAAAGTTTTAATAATTCCTTGGTTTACATTGTATATTAATATTTCCCATTTCTAATCAATGATTTAAATGATAAGAAGAGTGAGTGAATTTTTGTATAATAATTATGTTTCCTTTAAAACGAAAACAACCGACTTCAATCGACGTCGATAAGTATAAATAGACATAATGAAAGTAAATAAATAATCAATTAAATACGCATTATCAGATGTAACTCGAAGAGTACTTGTCAGATCTATGTAAATAAAATTTAAACGGTAGCAATTAACATATCGAGCACCACCTTTCGATTAAAAACAGAATCATCGAAATCAGTTAATCAAATTAAAATTTCTAAGGTAAAAAATATCGTATTGGGAGCCTCCTTCTTTCTTTTGGTGTCAGTTACAAATATTTTTAACACAACAACGAATATCTTATAAGACCTTACTCTTTATTTGTCGTAACCGTATTAGAAGTTCTTATGAGATAACAAGGGTGTCAATGTCACGTAGCAGGTTAGACATAAAGGCTAAATATTTTTTATTATATATATTAAAGTCTTGGGTGTCAATTATTATTTAACCCTTAAATAAAATTAAGGGCTTATTTCACCAGTTACCGATAAAGTTTATCTTGTAAATAAGTTAGTCATAAGTTTTGTCAGACAGGTAAATTCACTCCTATTAATATTTAAATTTACTCTTTTTGGATAGAAATATATGGTAAGTTAAGTCGAGTTAAATAGTGAAAAAGAAACATATAAGCTCTTATCAGTTGAATATCAACATACTTCAGACGACTTTATCGGTAACCGTTAAACATGTTCTATATAACGTCGAATTTCCATTAAGTTAAAATATTCTTTCAACTTTACTTTCCGAATTTAATATTAAGACTACGTCTCATAATAAACCATGTTTGTCGATCGAGTAAACGAGATAAGAACGTAAATGAGACAAAAGTACTGCACCAAGACAAAGTTTCAGCTTGTTATCGGATTTCCATGAAAGAACTACGTATAACCCTCTGTCGTTGTTTCAATGCTTCGAGACTGTTACAGACTTTCGAATCACTGTCTAAATTTAAATCTTGGGAAAAGTTACACATTGATAGTAAACCGCACTAGCACCTGGTTTGAATTTAATAAACTTAAAATTCGAATTTAAATTCTGTAGAGTTATTTTCGTTTTTTTTTGTCATAAAAAAATAAAATAAAAACGTTAAGTGTAGATTAATTAAAGTGATAATCGAACAAAGGTCTTTAAAATAACTGTTATTTCAAATTACCTGATAAAAAAAAATTGCTAAAATGTGCAGGTGTAGCGTATAGATTTATAAATATGCATATAATATTTTGTTATGTCGACTATAAAAACTGTAATTATAACATACTTAATAAAGTGTCGCAAATAAACCGTGTATAATGTTTTATGTAATGTGAGGAAAAATAAAAACATACTTGCATAAAAATACCGCAACGAATACTCACATTTACCGAAGAACACATACCATATAATTCGTTGATTTATCGTCGTACAAGACAAACACAATTCAGAAATACAACCGACAGATAAATGGTTTCTGTTAACGATATCCAAGCTTCGATCAAATCGCATTGATATCATAAAATTCGCAGCCGAAAAACGTTTGTGCTGACAGAATATTAATTTAATGTTACACCGCTCGCCCCGCCGTGGGACGCGAGAACAAAACAGACTTACAACAATAAACTATACAATTTTGTATAATAAATTTGAATTTTAACGACTTACCGCGTCTTGATTAAGCTGTTATGTCTGTCATGAGCGTGGGTAATATTTCTGTCAACACACGGTTTGTTTGGCGAAAAATGGTGCTTCTGATTACTTTTGTAATAATGATAAATAATTTACAATCATAACACATATAAAACATATTATACGAAACTTTGTAACAACGGATGTATAATTTTCGTGTCTCATCAATACGGATTACAATTATTTACATATATTACCTTGATTAACAAAACGTTATAAATAACATTCGGTTAAAATTATATACGTCGAAATAAAACATTAATTCTAATAAAGAAACTAAATTTATAATTCAAAATGATTTAAATATTTGTATAGTCAAAGGCGAATATGAAAAAGAAAGAAGACAAAAGTTCGACAAAAATATTCAAGTATTTGATTTAGCGTATCTTATTTTGATAACGGATTTTATGTAGACCTAAACACGTCTGGAATCCTAGAACCAAGCGCATTAATAAAATGTTTAAGGAGGTTTGACATAGTCTAACATCATTAATATAATTAACTTAAGAGTCTGTCTATTTGGTCTAAAGCACTAATATTAAGATTTTTCACTTTCACTCGGCCTATTGGAATGGTGCAGTGATTAAAGGTTTTAAACAATAAAAATGAAGAGAAATACAGGCATTTGGTACAAACAAAAAAGTTCAGGCCTCTAATAGTTTTCTACATATGTTACGTTTTAAAAATGAATGCAAATTAATTTACAATTAGAAATAAATACAGTTTAATAAAATCCGCTTTTAAGAGAACAAAAAAGAAAACAACATTTCTTCATCGCGATCACGGTTCACACCACTGTTGGGCATAGGTTTCTTTCTCCGTGTAGGAGAAGCATTGGAGCTTAATCTATTTCGTAATCATAAAACCAAAATTAGATTTGCGTTATAGCTTTGAAATATGGAAAATTTGATAGGTAATAATTAATAATACAGTAAATAATAATAATAATTTGGAATTCAAACTACGAATTCGAAAAAAAGAACTCACGATAGTTAAATTTTTGAGTAAAATTTGTATCACAATTTAATTATCTAGTATAACATCAAACGAAGTGTTATTTGAGACAAGTAAGCTAGCCGCAAGTAATAAAAAGCAACAAAGAAAATACGGCGGACAAATTGCAACAGAACTGGAACATGTTTGTTTTAGCGAGCGTCCCACTAAAATGCGGGACATCTACAGACCGACACTAACTGGGTCAGACCTAACATGGCCATCAGATGAACAAAGCCACTGGATAAGAAATTGCGGTTCTCTGTCGACTTATAATAGAAATGAAATAAGAGGATTTCTTCGATAACTTTGAAAGAATATTCGAGGGATTATTAGAAACCTGTTGAGTTGATTTCTTTTGGCTTATCCAAGGAATTAGTTGTCTTCATAAATAAAAATTTTTATTATACACTGTTTAATAAAGAATACTCTAACAGCTTAAGTGTTGAAGAAAAAAACTTTCCATATATGCATAAAGAGGTCTATGTCCAGCATTGGGATGCTACAGGTTAATTTAATTAATAAAAATAAAACACTAATCTCGTAATCTACAAGTTCAGAGCGAGATTGTAAGGGAGTTTTATTAGATTGTCAAGGAACTTTAAAAGTTCAGTTATAAAAACGAAAGAAATATAGCTTTGCTCTGATTGTTTATAGCCTTTAATTTAGCATTAGGTTCATAAACTCGAACTTAAGCATATATCTCATCTTGATATAATTAGACTATTCTTAAATTAATCATACTAATTATGTAATTTCTAGAATTACAAAGTAATATATTACAAGTAAGTATTATCATATTTATAAATCAAATTATTCAAATTTTGTAAGAAATATTAATATCACCTCTCTAACATTTAGAATATTTATTAACAAGTTGTAATATAATACTCGCATATTGTATTAATTATTATTTATTTATTTGTCAGGAAAGTATTTGTTTATAGATTATGATTTTTTTTTATCGAGAGGTGGTGTATGTCATTTGGTCCCCTTTGAATTTATTTGAGAAATAACAACTACTTTTCGAGTTATATCTAATAATGCGTATTTACTTGACTATTTCTTCGCCAACCTACGTTGTATTAAACCACAGAACTTTTAACTGGGTTTATCGATTTTTATTATTCTTACTTAAATTGATAGCTAAAAATTGTCATGTAGACTCATTTAAATTTCATTTAGATTTGATGACTACTTTTTGAGTAATCTTTGATATTTGGTATTTACTTGACTATTTTTTTATCTACTTACGTTGTATTACTTATTGATGTAATTGAAGTCGGTTTTTTTTCGTTTGCGAGCAAACACGATTACTAATAGAAGTGTCTTTTGACAAGTTAACAAACGTGACTTCGCGGTCATGCATTTACATGTACCTAGGTATAATGTATGTGTCCTAGATATACTTTCATATATCTGCGTGTATTGATTTTAGAACGTTCTTTTCTAGAAGTCGATAAATAAAATATTTGTAACATTTCCATTTCGTGTTTAATCGAACGAGAATTTTAGATATTAAAACGATATAAATACTCAATGGTTATATATCGAAACAAATGTGTGAAGGAAATTGGTGGCGATATAATATACGATGATACTTATCACACAAGAGGGGTGCGAACCGAGGGTGGGTTTTATTGATAATTCTTTATTAGCCCGGACTGTTGCGACCTTTTCATTTACGTAATCTCTTTATTACTTTTGTTACTGAATTTGTAAATATTTTACGAGATTTGATGTTTATTTTATTTTCGTTTAAGTCGCTATTAAATAAGTCCCGACCAATCATAATATTACATTATACCAAAAAATAAATTTAAAGTAAAAAAAAACAAACATTTTAAAACAAGTCAGCAGTCAGTCAGCTCAGCCTATTGCAGTCCACTGCTGGACATATGCCTCCCCAAGTTTGCGCCAAACATCCCGGTTTTTCGCAATTCTCATCCAGCCTACAACGGCAATCTTACGTAGATCGTTGGTCCAACGGGCCAGAGGACGACCCACACTGCGTTTGCTAAGACGCGGTCTCCACTCCAGGACCCGTCTTCTCCAGCGACCATCGGTCCTGCGACAAAGATGGCCAGCCCACTGCCACTTCAACTTGCTGATTCTGTGGGCTATGTCGGTTACTTTCGTTCTCTTGCGGATGGTCTCATTTCTAATCCTATCTTTGAGAGAGACCCCAAGCGTAGCCCATTCCATTGCACGTTGAGCGACTTTAAACTTGTGGACCAGTCCCTTCGTCAGTGTCCACGTAAAAACAAGCTTTTATTTAAATGCGCTAACAAGAGTAAAATGACTCTTTAAAAACTTTAATTATCAACATATGGAGTAATTACACAATTGATATGATTTAAAAGTTTGTCGCGAGATCCAAGTACTCACTCACACTTAGTTTGAAGAATTTAGCTTACTTCTTCTTTTAAAAAATATATTCTTTTAATTATTAATATGAAAATCAATTAGGTCAAGTTATTTAATTCAATTATTTATCTACGTACTCAAATTTCATTTAAAGCTTATATTGAGTAGGTCATAAAAAAAAACTAGTCCGCCATATTGGATTTAGAGTGACCTCACTTTGTATTTAGAGCTACTCCGATCATGTCCTTTCATTTGATACCCATATTGAAGAAATGTATTAAAAAAAACTTCTCCGCCACCTTGGTTGTGGACGCCATGTTGGATTTAGAATGACGTCATATAGCTAAACATGCATTGTCATCTAAACTAAGCGAATATACAACATTTCAGCGCAATTAATCAAAGACATAATTATGTTGTACACACTTACATGCTTACATACATTGAAATTTAAATAAATGTTTTTAATGAGATTCAATCAAACCTTAATGACTTCTATTTTTTTTTACTTACGTAACATTTTTACTACGATGTTTATACTAAACGACCGAAATGTATTTTAAAACTTTATTAAATAGTGAAAGAGTTATAAAGAATTAAAATAAATCACAAAAAACAAACGTTTTCAGCTAAACACCTATATCATTTTATCTTCCAACACCAGCATCCGTTGAAAGGAGCGTGTACGCAATGGACCGTACTAATGACGCTGCAAGTCCATTGATATTGCGTTTCGACGCACGATTTACCACTACGGGCTATTTACCGCCCACCAGGAACTGATGTATGTCCGGATGTGACTGACTTTTGTTTTAGAATGTCTTTTGTTGATAGATTACGGCTGTTTCTTGTGAAGCTACTTTATGTTGATACTATTGTGAGTATCGTCACAAGGATTGGGAAACTTATTAGTGTTAAAAAAAGGTGTTTTATAGCTGCTATTGTGTCTTATAAGTGTTTGTTTGCTAACCAACCTCATTATTTAAAGTTGTTTTTTTTTGTTTCTTAGAAGTTGTTTGACGGCTGTTCAAATATATTAACCTCTAAATAATAATATTACCCTTTTCTATGACCTTTAGAAGCAATTAAAACAAAAGCAGGTACAACTCCTCGAGACACCTAATAGTATTAAATCCATCATGAATACTATCTACATTTTATTTGGCCAATAATACTCTTAAGTGATATAGGCAGAAAATATCAATCGTTCAAATAACAGTAAAATTTTCAATTAAGTACCGGTTAAATGTAAAAGGAAAATGGACAAAACAAAGAGACCATGGTTTTAAAAGCTTCATAAATAGTCGGACAATAACAAGAAAATTGCATGTACGTTCAGCCACGTGAAAAGAATCTACTAAAAATCTGACATGAAAATATTCCGTAATGTAATTTACTTAAGATTGAAAATTCTTTGTACGACTTTGTACGGCATTTTGCGGTAATGTTACAAAAGAAAAGTCACGCTCAATTACTTGACAACAAACTGTTTGACCAATCAGAGTAACTCAATGCAACATTGTATGGGCTGAATTTTATGAAATTGAATTAAAATGACTGAGGTAATTATGACTAAAATGGTATTGACGTATCTACTTAAACTTACCGATGTGAATATCTTTTATATTAACCGTTCTTTTTTAGCTGAAAGTTAATGAAAAAAAAACTAACCTAATTTTTAGATTGGTTTCGTTCTTTATTGTACTGTAAGCTTTGCCTTCATAGGTAAAATCCTGGGCTGGAAATTACTACATAACGCTGCTTTACTGTAGGTTTGCGAAAACGAATATTATTATGAAATAGATCTAATTGACATTCTTATATAATTTATTTAAGCAAAATAAGTTATAGAAGAATAATTTTAAACAGTTTACATATTTTTTAAAAACATTTAAATCGCTATGGTTAAATTAAATATAATTCAACTGGTATATAAATGTAGGGAGTGATTCTTTCGACACTTTTGTTTCTAGCATACCTACATTTATTTATTGTAGTTAATAGCTAGTAAAGTATATACGCTAGTAACTCATCATGTTCTAAATTATTGTCGTTATCATAATTCTAACCAGATGTCCATTGATGGACATACATCTAATTATTTGGCGGTCCCTTCTTTTATTCCATTAGTTCAGAATTTTTCGATCACATTCTGCCACCCTTTTTGTGTTGTAAGTCTATTATATTAAATGGTCACCCTATTCTACGTTTACAGGTGCGTGGTTTATTGTATTAAAGTCTACCATTACTACGGCGATGATGAACTGTCCACATACACTACCGTGATCGAGTCAGTAACCTTGGCTCTGCTATGAATGTCATCTATGTCATGTTATTCTACAAGAGCCTTCTTAGGTCCTACCTAAGAATATTCTAAATAGAATTGTACAAAAAAAGCGTAAATAAAATGTTTTAAGTAAGACATAATAAACGTAACTTAAATATACTTAATAATCTTATATTTAAAGTCACGTAAAGTATCCTAGGTAATACCCAGGAAACTATATACTTTAATTTGCTTATTGAACAAAAAAATGCAATTCTAAAAAAAATCTAACTGGTATAGATTTATTATGAAGACCTTAAAATACGATATCATTATATAGTATAAATCAAAATCACTTCCCACTGTCTGTGTGCTTAGATCTTTAAAATGACCCAATACACATAGAGTGATTCCAGAGGAAGGTATATAAGTATAATACATGCATAATATAGTAGAGAAACACTGATAGTTTTTGCAACTGCGCGAAGCCTATATAGCGGGTCGCTATCTACTTATATATTACACAACAGTTTTTATTTTTATTCAAAAGCAAGTATAAATAAGTGTACTTGATTTATGTATTTGTTAGATTAGAAATGCGTATGATGTGTTGTTAAACAATTCTACTAAAACAACTTTAAAAACATAGCACAAATAGCGATGGTTGTTGTTAAATTTTAATAGCTGTTGTAAATGTTCGCTATCCTTTTGTGTAAATGTATAATCCGATTGCATAAGCAACCAAGATTTATTGTACAAAATCAAAGCCGCGTAAATATAGAATGTCGTCGCTTTGGAATCAGTTTTTACTGTCAATCAGGAATTTCCTAATTTTGCGATGTCACTGTATTTGCGGAGTGCCGAAACCATAAAGGGGCCATCGTTTTTTCTTGTGCATTCACTCTGACGAGTATCTTTACTTTTTGCCTTGAAACATCGACTCTCCAAGGAGTTTTTACTCGATATGACGAGATGTATTTTTTGCAGGCCATCCCAAGTACCCATATATTTCTGAGTTCCAGTTTCCATCGTCGTAATTGATTGAATTCATCATAAATAGCCCGATATTTTTTGTCCTTAACTTTTTCTTAGTTTCGAAAATGACAGGTTGGCTGGATCGTTCGTATACAATGGACAGGTACTTGCTATTTTGTTTTTATAAGTATTGTGTTTTTTTTTTTAACTTTGTATTTATAACGTTACGTATTTCTTGAACTAAAACAAAAAAAAACTGAGTTGAGTTTTGAGCATTAAGAAATAGATATAAATCGCAAAACAAATAAATTAACTGAGATTAAAAATGTTACCGCTCGTTAGGAGTTACATCGTGTGTGGAATTTTTATTTCGGATCATCAGGAATCGATTCTTATCGAATGGTACAAGAAGCGCGGACGATGTATCGATAAGCGGGGCAATCATCGAATGCAAGAAGGCGTGATCTTGACGTATGAGTTATGACGACGATAAATCCAAACAAAATCAACATAATAAATATTCGTTGTATTGATTTATCCAGTTAGTCGTTTAATTGCACGGAATATCGATTTAACGCCTGATTTATTTGATTTAAAGGAAATTTTTTATCGTTAACTGACACTTATTTTACGGTTAGACTTCTTAACTTTGTTACTTTTACTATTTTTACGATAAAAATAGTTATAAAGTAAAAGAGATACTCTTTGTAGTTTTAGTTATATAATTAAATAGTCGTATATAAAGAGTCTATGCTGTGTGGCTACGGCATTAAAGAATATAGCCACCCCCTCTCTTCCATAGGGTGTCCTAAGAGGCGACTAAGGGATAACACAGTTCCACTACCACCTTGGAACTTATAAATCTGACCGATGGCGGGATATCCATCCAACTGCTGGCTTTGAAATACAAAGGCCGAAGACGGGTAGCAGCGTCTTCGGTGCGACAAAGCCAGCCCTGCGGTCACCAAGCCGCCTGCCCAGCGTAGTGACTATGAGCAACACACATAAGTTCACGCCATTTTTGGCGTGAACTTGTGGAGGCCTATGTCCAGCAGTGGACTGCAATAGGCTGTAGTGATGATGAGTGATGATATAAAGAGTCTAAAATACGAGGGTACCTATAAATTAAAATAAAGATGTAAGCGTGTTTTAATTCATATTTTGGACACAATTTAAAGCGATTAAAACCTCAAATGGTGGATTAATTTTTTATTCATTAAAAATCTACATTCTAGTTGACATTCCCTTACATAAGCCTCTAATCCTTACGAAGGCGAGGCACCGAACAAACGGTGATTGAGATCAATATCACAGTTTTAATAAAACAGATGGGAAACGGCTTCCATATCCGGAGCTGAGTTGTTTTTGCTCGAAAAAATCGGACCCCTCGAAAAAGCAATGTTAATAGAAACAACGGCCGAGTTGGAAAAGGGGTTATGGCTTTTTTATTTTCGACAGTCTTTTAGAATGCGTTAAAAAGGACACGAAATGTCCCAATAGCGAATTTCATATGAGTTCGCGCTTGGCTCTTGATATTCGTTCGCTATTTGTTCCGCTACATGGTATATTGAAAGTACACTGGGGATAGCTTGTTGTACTATTTCGGTAAGATTTTATACATTTACTCTTCTTACCATAGAACCAGTTTGGCTGAATATTTAATACAAATTACTTAGAGAGGCCTTATCCCCTCAATATATAGAAAGGCTGTGATGTTTTCTATATACTGACAGCTTTAAAACAAATTTCGAATATTGTTAAAATTTCGGAAGTTTAGA
Organism: Melitaea cinxia; assembly: GCF_905220565.1. NCBI lineage: Eukaryota > Metazoa > Arthropoda > Insecta > Lepidoptera > Nymphalidae > Melitaea > Melitaea cinxia. The sequence continues at coordinate 4,913,046 of NC_059405.1, read as the reverse complement.
AATAACTATCGCGGGAATTTATATATGTAGCCCCCTCCATATGTAAACTTGCACAAAATACCTAAAGAAATTCTTTGACATAAAAATGGTTACAACCAATACGAAAATAATTGTTTTTAAATTCTGGCAAAACCGTACATACATACATATTCATCATAATAATATTGTTTATTAATTTATTTCATTGCAGATACCAGTCAAGGACATAGTTCATTACTACAAGAACTATTGTAAGTATAACAGACAAATATAAACAGGGTACAAATTTTCGTCCGCATAAATGATTGTAACAAACGGCCAAGCCATATATTTTGACTAAAATGTTGAGTTCATGACGCTAGAGCTGGTAGAGCTAGGAGCTTTGTTTTCTATAAAATCTGATAATTTTTTAATATTACAATCCATACTATCTCGTCTTTGCTAAATTTTATATGTACAATGTTTTTGGGTTGAATTTAATACTAAAATATACCAAGATTCTAAGAAGAAAAGAATTTAGTATACCTACTATTATCTAGCTAATAAGAATATCATATTTATATCAAACCAGTTATACAATTAAAACATATTTTTTCAATCATAAAATCGTCACTTACTTGTTAAAATGTTAAGATTTTATTACAGCGCTATAGTGTATAAGTAATTCAGTAGCTATACGTCAAGCAATTCACAACTCTGGTTTCTTTAGTTTGAGTCGTAACAAAGCCTTCATTGGTACATTTTACGTCCACTAAAACATAAAAGAAACATTTCAGCCTCACAAATGATAATAAGATCGTAAATACCAGCTCTAAAAAGCTCTTAGTGGAATTCTATATCTCATATACGAGTTTTTCTACACCAAAAAGGGTTGCAAGTGAAAAAAACATAAAAACAAGGGTCCTTGCCCTCTTTGACGAATTCAACGAATTTTATTACATACGACGGTTGACGTATAGGACGTAAAATGCAACAATATTGTGTCAAAGATTAGGAGTTTATCCGGCTTTATGTATTTTTTATTGCATTCAAAATGTGACTCACAACCACCTTACAACCTTTACAATATAGTGTTTATAAAAAAAAGATATACTAAACTTGAGAACTTAAAATTATTCATATGTCAAAATATCAAAACTTATGATATATTTTTTTTTCGAAAATCTTTTTTTTTACACAACTAGATCGGCAAACAAGCGTACGGTTCACCTGATGGTAAGCGATTACCGTAGCTTATAGACGTCTGCTACACCTGAAGCATCGCAAGCGTGTTGTTGACCCTATCCCCAATTCCCCTTATGAGTTCTGGTAACCTTACTCATCAACAGGAACACAACACTGTTTGAAAGCAGTATTATTTATATGTGATGTGTGTTACATCAGTTGTGCTGCTCCATATTTTAAGCAGGAAAGTTCCTGCTATGTCATATCAAAAAAAAACTAAAAAACAAATCTCAAAAAGTATATAATCTACATTATAATTTAAAGTTATAATGAATTAATTCACTAACATGTTTATTCACAGGTGAAAAGTTTTTAGTCTATGGTAATTTAGTTTGGGTCTTGCGTGACAAAAATATACAACACGCACACTGTCAAATGATAACTCCACGTCTATCAATTTCCAGAGGAATGGAACACTGCGGTACGCTTAAAGTTTATTATGGCCTTCGTAGATAAGCAGTCAATAGAATTAGTACGGCACAGGCATAAAATATTTAATGGTTCTGTTGTTTGTTTTAACTCTAAAATTTAAAACGAGGTTGAACGTAATATTTTATTTTTAATCAACATAAACGAATACGTAACAGTATTATGAAAATAGAATCGTAAACAAGCCGTGTCTGAATATGAAATAAATTATGAAAAGATTAATTGTGTCCGATACTAGTACTACTATCAATGAAATGAACAATTTTTAATTTTAATAAATATTACCCTATTATTCATGCACGCGACTTGCTAAACCCACTTTTACAGTAACAAAAAAATTGTTTTTAACTTAACATTAAACCTCATGCTACTGAATACAGTAAAAAATTAAGATCATTATCTAAGTAGTTATCTTCATGCATTTGGTTTTCTAATTATGAAACTGTCTTGCAAGAGACAAATCGCCAAGGGATCGCTAAGGGATCGCTGATAAATAAGCAATTTAATAAAACAATCACGAGCTTACCTAAAATCATTAACATCCACACTTCATGAATAACCAGGCGTCGTATACGATTCGCAAAAAGGAAGCACATTAGTATGCGAGACCGAATTTAATAGCCCCAGAGGGCAATGTGTCCACATCATCTTTATTAATGTGAACAAATTAAACCTTGTTTAAGCCGGGATCCTCCGATTTTTCTCTTTCAACTCGCAAATTAAATACAACGAATGCTACTTACTTGATACTTCGCTTTAAATTAAATCTATAAGTGCTACTATTTGTCTTGATCGGACGATCGTATCTTTTATATTAATAGACATGTTCAATTTAATTGATATTATAATTGCAGTTCCGTTAAAATCTACAATGATGCTGTTGAGGAAAAAAAACAACATTTTTGTCTCACGGTAGGCAAGTTGACATCATAAATAACTAGTAATTTTCTTGTCTGTGAAAGTTAAATATAGTCTTACTATTAAGATAAATTATAAAATCCGTTATTATATAAAATAACACACATAATAAAGAAATATGACACATGTGACTAATATTAGTTACATACTCATAAAAACATTTTTTTTGTTATTAATACGTCAAGTATAAATATAAAATGGATGTATTTTTAACCATTTTCTCAATCAATTTATTGTAATAAAATAAAATTCATAAATATGTCTACATTTTAATCTGTTAAATTAGTTTGCGCGAGCGTTGTCGGGTGCATTTGACAGGTGGTGCGCGACATAATTGCAGCCGGGGGCACGACTTTCCGATAAGTTTCGTACCAAAACGAAAGGAGTCGCTTTAAAGCAATCTGGAATAATAATTTCACATCTTAATTACAATACTATAATACATTTGCAAATACATAGTTTCAAAAATAATTTTATACACGTAAGTAAACTGTAAGTTATAATAATTAATGATAATTTATACCAAATTTATTTTCTAGTTATTCTTAGAATTTCATACTAAAATTCAATTACTTTAATGACTTCCAGTTATTCTAAATTAATTTAAATGTGTGTGTTTAAACCCTTTAAGGGCGGCGCCTATTCGAGCGTGTAGGCACTTACTTCGAACAAAAAGTTCTCGGGATCTCACTCTCAGAATACAATTTTTAATCGGACACAATTTTACATGTTACATAAATTTCATCTTATTGTTAGTTATTTAATTAGATTTATTTTTACTTGCATTTATATTTAAGTTGCAATATAAGCTTTACAATCGTTTGTATTTTTGATTAAAACTTATTCTTATTCTTTATTCTAATTAAATTATATTCTTTAACTTAATTAAAATTAAAAAAAAAAAAACTATTCTGTAAGTAGATAATTATAATAAATACGTTTTAAGTAACAATTTTAGCCTCATAATAATTTTGCACATTTAGGGAGACTACTAGGTTAAACGGGAATTGAATAAATTATTTTAATACAATCGTTTTATTAAATTTGTAAAAATCCTAACAAGATAAAAATCTAAACATGTACTTATGTAGTACACAAACAAATTCTACAAAATCCGTTTCTTAAGTTACTAATTTTATTAAGTTGAAACACTAGTAAATAATTACTACAGAATATTCTATTTACCAACCTTAAAGGTATTAAAAGTAATTTGCAAAGACATAACATTTTTTATAGCGTATGACCGGTCGTATGTTTATTTCGCTCTCTCCAATGTTGTGACAGCTGTTAGCGGCGTATATAAAGGAAAGCGACAATTAATCGTCGTCAGACTGCGCCTTTATTACGTTACCTTTAGGGATTGCAATCCGGTATCGTTTATAATCCGACCGGATCCGGACTGGATTGATTAAACTAACTTTTTTTGTTTCAACATAAGTAGATCGTTAATGCGTAAAATGCATAGTAACCGTAAAATACAATACACGTTATATGAAATTATCTGTATTACCGATTAAAGACAAATTTAATAAAATAATAATTAAAAATAATAATTAAAAAAAAAAAACCCGCCTGCGTGAAGAACAACTAATAGAAAATCAACTGAAAAAGCTGGAACAAGATAAAAATTCAATATGCACACAAAGTCAGCGAAATAAATAGAAACAATATCAAACATTTTGTGCTGTACATTTAAAATATATTAATACGGTAGTCCTTCGAAACTTTATGCAACGTCGTACATAACATGCAGTCGGAGACATGCACAAAGAGAGAATGATTTGACTTATCCTTCAATTTGTAGTAAAATTAATTATCAAGGCTTAATTAATTAACCAGGAAAATATTAAAATTAGCACAACATGTATATTTTAATTTCCTCTGTGACCATTTACTTTTTTACGTCAAGGTCGACGTCGGATAGATTTTTATTTCGGACCTTCGATAGTTTCGGTTTGAATCTTAATATTTCTTGGTATACTACAAGTAACTACAATGTGAAGTTTTTAATTTTCGCAACAATAAGTCAGCAACACAGCATTTTTTTTAAAACATTTACTATACTGAGACCTAAATATATTAAGTTCGTTTTTAACCGACTTCCAAAAAAGGAGGAGGTTCTCAATTTGACTGTATTTTTTTTTTTTTTTTATGTATGTTACATCAGAACTTTTGACCGGGTGGACCGATTTCGACAAATTTTGTTTTAATCGAAAGGTGGTGTGTGCCAATTGGTCCCATTTAAATTTATTTGAGATCTAACAACTACTTTTTGAGTTATATCTAATAATGCGTTTTTACTTGACGCTTTTTTCGTTGACCTCCGTTGTATTATACCGCATAACTTTCTACTAGATGTACCGATTTTGATATTTCTTTTTTTGTTAGAAAGAGGATATCCCTAGTTTAGTACCATGATAAGGAAACCAGGATCTAATGATGGGATCCCAGAGAAATCGAGAGAAACTCTCGAAAATCCGCAATAACTTTTTACAGGGTATACCGATTTTGATAATTTTTGATTTAATCGAAAGCTGATGCTTATCATGTGGTCACATATAAATTTTATTGAGATCTGATAACTACTTTTTGAGTAATCTTTGATAACGCGTAGTTACTTGACTATTTTTTCGTCGATCTACGTTGTATTACTCGTCGATGTAATTGAAGTCGGTTTTTTTTTCGTTTGCGAGCAAACACAATTATGTTTGTTAGATTCAGCTAATTAGAAGATATCACTTCACAATTATTATTAGCATAATTGCGTTTACTTTTTTGTTTTATTTTTTATATATAAGTATCATAAACATATTTTACTTTATTAAAAGTTTATGTAAGAAATTTATTGTGTTCGTATAATTTATTTTTTTCATTAATTTTCACTTCTGAGCTAGTGCGTTACATGCTTACATCAGATCATTTTATTACATATTTTTATATTACTATATTATTTAGTGTAGAATCCAGAAATATAAATATATTTCTGGATTCTACACTAAATACTTATTGTTATATAATTCTTAAACATATTATGTATTATGATAATAAATATGACTTATAATATTTATAAAAATAAATAATCAAAAATGGAATTGCATAAAAGAGGAAACAAAAGAATATTAATTCATCAAAAAAAAAGTTCAACTATGAAAAACCAAACGTGACGTTTATAATAAACTATTTAAATTAACTGTTACAACGCCATTACTTCTTTCGACACGATATATCGATGTAGCTCGATTTTTTTCGGAAAATTATTTTAGTACATACTTCAAAAGTACGTATAAAAAGAACGGCAATTGAGTAACATTCTAAATCTACCTTCTTTATTTTTAACCGACTTCAAAAATAGGAGGAGGTTACTCAATTCGACCTATATATATTTTTTCTTTTTTTTTATGTGTGTTCGGGGATAGCTTCGTCGTTTATGAACCGATTTTAACAATTTTTCTTTTTTGCTGGAAAGCAGATATCCCTGGTGTAGTAGCGTGATAAGGAAACCAGGATCTGATGATCGGATCCCAGACAAATCGAGAGATACTCAAAAATCCGCATAACTTTTTACTGGGTGTACCGATTTTAATGATTTTTAATTTAATCATGTGGTCACATTTAAATTTCATCGAAATCTGATTGCAACTTTAGGAGTAATCTTTGATAATGCGCATTTACTTGACTGATTTTTCGTCTACCTACGTTGTATTACTTGTCAATATAATTAATGTCGTTTTTTTTTTTTTTTCGTTTGCCTGCAAACACAATTATATCTTTTGATAATACTTTGTATAAAATAGTGGGAAGTAACATTTAAAGTTTCGATCTAATTTGATTTATATAAAACATTTTTTTTACGTATCAATGACACTAAATTATTCTTTACTAAAACCGACTATCTTATATATAAATTATTCTTTACTAAAACCGACCGTCTATATTCTTTAGCCATCTTCAGTCAAAAATCAAATCAAAATTAGTATATACTCCATTGAAGTAGAATTTTAAATTACTTTCGTATCGTCCTTGAATAAAAACGTCTTAATATAAAAGCTTAGATTAGGAATATTGATTCCATTGAAAATAATCGGAAAAGTTCAATAATTTCTAGTTTAAATTTTATCTACATAATATTTAATAGATAATTTATAATATTCGTCACTAATTCCAAATTACATCTTTGTGCCATTTGCAGTCGAAACCTTGGAGTAGCATTGCTAAAGAAAATTAAATGAGATAACTCTTCGCCATATCGCCTTCACTGATGACAAGAGGGCTGGTGCATTTTTTGCCCAGAGAATCGTATAGCGGTTCAACGGGGAAATGCTGCCAGCGTTCTTGGCACAATTGCACGCGGACATGATTTGTACCAAAACTAACTGTAAATATTTGGTTGTGATTTGTAACTATGTATAATGTTTAAATAAAACTTCCATTAAACTTAAAAAAGAATTTAAAAAATTATAAACTAATAATGAAATTAAGTTAGATATCGTATCGACAAGTCTAAAAATCTTTTCCAACGAGTCAAACGTCACGCAGCAAATACGATACATTTTATTATGAAACTTAACCATATATATTTTTAAATATTCATGAATTTTAATACGTAGGCGTCGCTGTACAGTTTACGTGACCTGTCACAAACATTACCTAGTCATTATTCAAAGACGCGAAGAATTTGACCTTTTCGTTTATCAGTTTGATTAATACGATCGCCGCCATGTCTTACGTATGGCCGGTTTTGTGATTTTAGATTTTTTTTTGTCTACGATATTAATTTCTATGAAATTATGTTATTCTGAGATAGACTTTTTCTTCACATTTCAGATAACAGGTGCGTTTTTTATTTTAGATACATGTTGTTGTACTATTTTTCCTAAAAAAGTGTAAATTGTACCCATTTCTTTGTGATGAACAAATATTATTATATTTGTTCTTCTTTTTTTATAAGGAGATTTGAGTATGAGTTTGAGTTTTTATAAGAAATGTGAAACAAGTTTTATATTTGATTGGATGGGGCACAGACAAATTATTGAACTTAGGTCTCAAAACATTTTATGAAAGAAGTGGATAATTACTACAGATAATATGATATCTGAATAATGATATCTGATTTGACAACGCGTTGGTGTAGCGGTCATAGCACTGGCTGGTGCGCTAGCGGTTGCGGGTTCGATTCCCGCTCACGACAGATATTTAGATCGGCTGTATAGATGTTTGTCGTGGTCTGGGCGTTGTGCTTGTGTATTTCGTTTTTTTTTTTCGGCTCGTCTTGGCGGGGGCACTACCGTGCCCCCAGATTTGCTTAATCACATAATATGTCAATGTTAATATAAATATAAATAATAAATAAATAATAATAAAATTGTAGGAAAGTCAAAACTGTACATTGAATATTTTTTTAAAAGAATACTTGGGGTGTGATCTACAATCGATACCGAAGCCAAAAATATAGTTTTTAGAATTTTTGTCTGTTTGTCTATTTGTCTGTTGGATTTCCTTCAAATTTGGCACGAATATTATTAAGAAGCCGGGTCAACATATAGGCTACGAATTATCGCGCTATCATCACCTACGGGGAACGAGCAGTGAACCTTTATTTCTTCAACGCATTTTGTAACAACGTGTAATCTAACGACGCATATTTGAATGTTGTTATTATGTTAATAACCATGCTATAAGCTAGCTTCATACTATAAATAAAGACATTCTGTAGTATATTTAGTATCAGCATTGCACCCGTGCGAAGCCGGGCGGGTTGCTAGTAAGTAAATGAATCCAGTACACAATAAAAATAAATATATTGAATTCTGTTCATGTGTATTGTTCTTGTAATTAATACTACCTTAACAAACACACACATACAACTGTTATATTATTGTGGTCAGGAAGTTCTACTGATGCTGAAGGTCGCGGGTTAGTTCTTGTTTGAAATAGATATTATCTTGAATCAAATAGTTGTGGTCAATATTGAATGTTTGTTGTTGTTAGTCTACGAGTTGTACATTTCTACCTTAAAACAGGTGGATAGGGCTCCTCCACTCCTATATACGAAGATTAAGCTATTGGCTAGCAGTGATAAATTTCGAGGCTATTTAGTTTCAGTTAAGTTCGTAAGACGTACTGATGCCGTTATTGTAAGTTATATTTATCAGAGATACGATCATTCTATTGACAACCGTAACCGAGAAGGGAAAAAAGATAGAAGAAGAAAGAGATAGAGGTCGCTGTGCCATCAACTACACGCTTATCGACGGACCCTAAAGATGGCGTTCGGAAATTAATAAATCCTTTTTTTTAATAATAGACTAAAACTAAATAGAGACAACGAATGACAGTACATAGACAGAGCACGAGTGATAAAAATCGTTAGTCACAAGATAATACGTGATATCATAATTTAATGCTTTTTTTGTTTCTTGAAACCTGTTTCACCAAAGCTACATTCTTTAATAAATTCACACATTGTTTACATCTCGATAGATTGGGATAACCTTCAAGTTTCTTACGGTATCTCTGGGTCTCATAACAAAACATTTACAAAGAATGTACTACACATGTTAGCAGGTAGTGCCCTTTTACGGTTTCATTGCATGCAGGATATTCGTGAATGAATCTGGCGTAGGGTCGTTTAAGACGTCGCTATTTTTTTCATTCTCACGGCCGCACTCATTGAAGGGTTAAGATTTTCGTGATGGGACATGCAGCTTTAATTTTTTCATAATTTTTGTTTTCATTACCAGAGTCGCGTTATGTGTATTAATTAGTAACTTGATATCCATATATTAATTTTCTTGCATTGAGATCTGATAGCAGAAATTTGTTTATTATATTTTTATGGTCATATTATAATTTTGTTTATTAGTGCTTTAGATTTAGTGTTAAAATTCACGATATATTTTTTTAATGATGTTCAATTTATTTGGTACAACATTTCAATTAACAGTCGAAAAAACAGAAAAACAAATATTATAATAATTTGTCATAGAAAATAGCAAGGCTTATTTAATATTAACGTTAAAAATACAGATTAAGCCAAAGCAATATAATTGAAGAGGCATTTTGTATAATTCCTTTAATCAATTGGCCTTAGAATTGTGACTGAAATGATTTAACGGATAACATTGGAATGAGAGATACACAATATGGGTTCATGAAATTTTACATAATTTCGTACAAAAAATGTCTGAGAAAGATATTTTAGTAAAATTTTTGCACAAAAAAGCTATAATTAAATTACACAGTTCGCGGACACAAACAGATGGTGGACTGTGATGAATTTCGCAGAGATTGTAGAGATGCAAAAAAAATTACTCGTATTAAATTTACATCCGTCCTTATGAAATTTGAAACGAAAATATTATAATTTTATTTCAACTGATTTAATAGATACTAAGGTGCAATAAAATACGAACATTACTTTTTGGGGGTATTTTTGTATTATTTAGACAAAATCACGATATGTACCCTGTATTTGTAATTTTTTTTTCGTTTAAGCTTAAAAATATGACATCTTGAATACCGAATTTTTGTACTCGATTTAGGTTCTTTTATACACAATAATAAGTAAATACAAAGGTCAAAAAGCTACTTAAAGTTCGTAAACACCAGATGGCTCGATTCTTGACGTCGTGTCCATTCCCTGTTATAAATTTTATATCGTTCAAACCAGCTGAGTCCTCAGATCTGAACGATTGTCACGTCCACGCCACAAAAGAATACTCATATTTTTTTTTATGAATTATAATAAAAATGATCGTTTAAGCGAAATATCCATTGCCAATAAAAAGCTAACATAAACACCGTTTTATTGTTTGGCGGTAAAGTACACAAATTGCCTGAAAATCTATGCATTGCCCGAGCAATAAAATATAAGAACAAAAAACCAATAAAGAAATCGCTATATTAGGTACTGAAAATAAGGGCTGTCACAAATGTAGTACGTTCCGGCTGACTTTTATAGGTCATAAAATGGGATAATGTGTCGGAGCAAGCGTATTTCGGAATGGTACAAATTTAGCCCATAGGCGCCGCGGGTCGTTATTTGCTATGAACTAATGTGTAATACTCGAACCAATTTAGAGACTTTTAAAAAGTGATATACGACTTGAATATATAAGTGATTATCCTTTACATGTTTGTGCTATGTAAGCATATTATAATTGACAAATAATACTGGGCAGGAGTAAATATTAATTTTTTTAAGTATTTGGACAATGGCCCAACTGTAAAGGTTTAATAAATGTTATGTATCTACTCTGAGAATGAGTGAATTCATTTTCACTAATGTTGATAATTTCTATGATATTATTACCTTTTAATAATAAATTTGAATTTAACTTAAAAGAAAATTATTCCATATTGTCAAAAAAAGAATATTAAAATTTTAAAAATGAAAAATCTTTTTAAATTGCGAAATTCCGAAAAAAAATGTGACACGAGCGAAAACAGATATCAGCCAGTTTTGTAAACATGAATAGTCTAGAAAATTTACAATTTATTGATACCATCAACGTCATTTGTTTCCATTTGTACACCCGACAAAGCCATATATATGTGATTTAACATAACAATTCACACTTCGATTGCCGTTTCGACAAATATGTGTTGATGTGTGAAATGACTCATTTAACAGTCGCTACTAGTGATTGTCATTGTGTATAGTGATTGTTAAAAATTTATGATCGTAACAACCGAAAAGCGTAAAAGTAGCCCATGTGACTGCGGTTGTATTTCTAAATATTTAATGAAAGGATTTATTATTTTGAAATTGTTCGTTCCAAATGCTGTCCTGTTATATTTTAGGTAATTGATTTTTATCTTGTATCTATGTTATTCCCAACATTGAAGCGATTCTTGTACATTTTTTTTTAATTATAGTTCAGACCAACCGGAAACAGTTATCAAAAAACATACAAACATTCAAAGACCGACATCTATCCAAACCGTAAATCGAGTCTGCAAGCGCCGTTGCTTGGGTGACTACACGCACCAATACAACAGTAATCATCAAAATTGGATAATGCCTTTAATATAGATGTTTAGGTATTTGTGTATGTATATCTATGTATATATGTATGTATGTTGTTTGTATGTATATATACTATATTGTAGATATATTTTACTTATTTGTTTTTTTCCCTTTCACATATTTTCGCCCTTCCCACACTTTCTAAATTAGTCCTCTGCCCAAAGGTTGCCTGGAAGAAATCGCTGCATTAGCGATAAGGCCGTCTCTTGCAACTAATGCAACTGTGTTACTTACAAATGTAATTCTCTATTTTATCAATTATATATTGGTGTATAAATAAATAAATAAGCAACTTCAAAACATAGGTTATCTCTGTAAAGTAAAGTAAGTAAAGTTTTTATGTAAAGAAACACCATACAAAGACTTGCGATGTCAACAATGCTCAAACTGCACTGTATCAGATTCCACAATCGTAAATGTATTTCAGACTGTATTACGTAAGAATTTTACATTTCCTTTCACAACCTCTTTGCACTGTGACTTCCTTTTGCGTTAGCTTTACTGTCTCGAGTCTCTTGTAATTGTCAGTGAGTGCCTAAAATGTCGCTTGGTGTTAAGAATTTTCTGTGATTTTCAAGTTTTAGTTTATATATCTGGACCCCCGACACAGGAAGCGTTTATTTTATTATTATAATTAATAATGTGTCATATTGAAGTAGAGGTCACAGCAGCTACCTCATGCATTAGCGGACGTGGGTACAGTCACGGTATAATATAAATTAATTAAAATAAAATGATTCAGTATAAAGTTTATTAAAATTTCTATATTCTATCCATAGGGCTATCTCCTCAAATTTACTATATAAGATAAGCATTTATAATATACATATTTACTCTTGACCTCATTAAACTTTAAGACTAGGTATTGTAGATTTTAATATAAGTAATATAAAATCCTTCACAAATCTTCGTTATCGTTTTATATCATAATATTTTGGATAAATTATTTCTAACACACACACACACACACACACACACACACACACACACACACACACACAAACACACACAAACACACGCGCGCGCGCGCGCGCGCACACACACACACACACTTCGTTGCAAAGTAATTATAAGAAAACATAATCAAAAGATCGCAGCTTTTAAAACACGATTCTATTGTTTACAAATACTTGACAAATTAGGAACAAATTTTCTCTTGCAGTTCGTATAGATATAACGTAGGAAGAACAATGTGAAACAATAGATTCTATAGACAATGAAATAATTATCTTTAAACAACGTTCTATATATACATTATTGAGACAATAGACCTTGATTCGGTTATACGGAACTAACTTCCGACCTATGCACGTGATCGTATTACGAGAGTAGCTTGTCGATTTTAGGATACCTCATTAAAAATAAACGTTAATTGCGTTTTAGGGGCTCGGTAACTATCGGAAAAGTTTTTTGTTTTATTACTTTTATTACACTAACCTGTATTTTTAGGGGGAAGTAAATAAATGAATTATTTATTATATCAATTAGACATATGTATTTAGACAAACGTTTTAGAATAGTAGTGCTAAGGATTAATTAAAGCTGATGGTTGTGAGTTTGACTTTCGTTTAGTATATGGTTTAAAAGTGAGGACGGTACAGAGCTTTGGGATACACATACTGTAGACCCAGTTGTTTTATCTCAAACAGCTGATAGTGATCGTAGATATTGACAGAGAATTGTCGCCAACCTGCTGTGGACTATGTTGATTATTCTATCGATAGATCGACAGGTAAAAAATAACAATGTGTTACTAACTTTAAATATTTAGTTATTCAAACGCAGAAATATGCAATATTTGAAATGAATCACAATTTTATGAATTTTGACTTTATTTTGTATCTCAATTGACTTTTTTTTTTATATTTTTGAATATGGATTTTATTTTGAATCAAAGTAACAATGTACAACTAATGTTATTTAAAATACAATTAAGGCAGTCATCTGCGAGATACCATAAAAGTTGCTCGTGGGAACTTGTGACGTATTTTTTTTATGTTTGAACAGAAAACTTGAACAAACAATACATGTATAAATAATTTAATTTTTTTTTGTTGCCAACATATGAAGTAATGTAACACCATAGGTCAATGGACATTTAAAGAACATAATTGCCGTTCTACGAGTTTTATCTCACGAGTTTTACTTGAGATAAATGAACACACTAGCATAAATATCGATGCTATTTTTATGAAATTTTATCTTAAGGTTGATTGCGTTCAAACATAAATAAACATTAATATATGCGAGACTCGATATCGTTCCATCGGAGCTTCCACATAGCATTTAAGGTAATTATAAAAGATATGAACATATTTCTCATTTTGTCGTGAGTGTCTCTTTTTATAAATATATGAGAAACTTGTCTTGATGTCGAGTTTGTAAATCTAAAGAGAAAAGGTTGCATTTGAGGTATAAAACGTATTTGTTAAGCATATTTATTTGTTTATTTATGTATCTAAAACTATTCTGTAGAGGTTTTGTGTCAATTTTTTTTTATTTATGCTGGGCATTTTTCGATCATAAAGCTTTATTTAGAATTTTTCCGTACGCAAGAAATAGGCCAAAATATCGTTAGAGGGTATTCTAAAATCGATACAAAAGCCAAAACTGTAATAACTTTCATTTATCTTTCTCTGTTTAACTGTTTGTCGATCTGTACCTAAGCCGCTATATTCTATAATATGATTGGTTGTTGAAACAAAACTACAGGCTGTTGCTTGTATAATGGGAAAACTGACTTTAATTAGTGAACAATAGTTTTTATAAAATGCATATAAGTTAATCAAATCAGGCTAGAGTAATGAGCGGAAAAAATATGATAATATCAACGTGGGTAGTCTCAGGAGCTCTTCACACTGAATGCTTTACAGTAGATACCCGCAATTCGTCTTAGCTTTCGCAAATACAACCTCTTATAAAACTACCTATTTTAACTTATATATGCCATCAGATAACAGGCCGTATTCTCACGTTTATTTTAAATTACTACTCATAGTCCACCTTTGATGCTTTGTTGTATTATATTACAAAACTATACGATAAATAACTCTAACTAAATTAAGAAACCCATCTATAAAAAAAAAAAAAAAAAAAAAAAAAAACAATTTATTAAAAAATAACATAAATCTATATCCATCGATCACTATGAATTTTTTTATCACATTTAATTTGGGATGCATTAGTTTTAGCATACTGACATGCGCGTTACCGCTTTCTGTCTGTTAACTCCCTATGAGAAACGTTTAGGTTGTTTGGACAAAGATGAACGTGTTCTGTCACTTTAACGCCAATTAAAAAAATTCAAAATACTCTCTGTCACGGCCCGTCAGAGTTTTAATGAAGTGATTCGCAAAAAAACGCCTCTGCCAACTCCATACCGATTATAAATTGATAAGAAGGTAAATTTAATAATTTAGATGGCATATCTAAGTAAGTTTTTTTTTTACCAAGAATTGATTTTCTTATAGAAAAAAAAATTTTTTTTGAAGGTAGTTGATAATATCATTAACATTCGTCGATTACAATTGGTACTATTTTTTAATATCCGTGTGTTTTTAAAACAGCTATACGAGTATACATATATACGCAATTGCGTGAATAAATACTTATGAAAGTATCCGCTTAATATTATATGTATTTTAGGAAAAGTATAGTCTTGAGTATGTCTGTTTTTTATGTTGGCTTACAAATAAATTGCGTTGCCCACCAAACTGGCTTATCTATCATGATTTATAAAGTGATTAGAATACAAATAATATTTTATAATTAGTACAATATAAAACTACAAATAAAATTAATAGTTACAGATTGACGGAACAATACAGAATCCGATAGAGCTAGCCGATATGTTGATTGAAAAAAAAATGTACGTATAACATATTAGATTTAATGAATGACGGCAAGAATTTGATAGGAACGTCGCGTCATTTATATAAAACTTAAACGAATAATTGATTATAAGAGAGAAACAATAAAGTGATTAGTTTAATAAAAATAAAGACAATGAATTATTGTTCGTTGGATAGGTTTCCATTGTTGGTCACTAGACTAAAGATGTCTGAAACGTAGATATAAGACAAGACAATCGCAAATATTATTATATTTAACTATTAGTATTATAAATTACGAGAATTTTGTTTTTGAATTTTTTTTAAGTCTTTAAGATTTCTATCTGAACTAAGAAGGTATTTTACGAGAAATTTTTAAAATAAACTTATTTTTGTGTAATGTGTCGTCACAAATGTTTTATGTATTAAGTTATAGTCTTAGGTTTAACATTCACGAATAGATTTTAATAATATAAGTAGTATATTACCCATACAATTAAAAATACAATTCTATTATAAGCAACGAATCTCATTTGTAAAATTTTTAGTGCAATGTCTTAAGACTGTCTTGTCGGATGTCTGAGTTGTAATCACAGATTTTTTTTTTCGACAGCCCGGTTCAATGGCCGCGTTCAACTATATCATTTGTTTATTCGATCATCCAAACTTGATATTAATCTTCTAATGATGAAAAGTAAGATTCTTTTAACAGATATCGTCGAGTCGGTATTTGTAATCTATTACACCGATGTGATATTTTGTTCGGGGCCCTGATATTACGTTCGTGTCAATCTTCGTATATATATACAATTATTCTGTACGTGTATAAGTCACTTAAGGCCCACTAAACGGCTAGGTCGTTTGTTTTGGTGCGTTTGTTTGAGCTCATTTCTAGCTGGCTTAGATTCATAACTGGCCCCAATACGAGGTACTGCAAACAAATTTAAGAATTGTTCAGGTATTTGTCAATCGGGTTTGTTAGTACTTATTCCTATGTAAGTTAGTTGAATTTGAAATATAGACATATCTTTAGCTAAATTGCAACTTTTACTTTGTTCACAAGCATTTGATCTTTAATAAGCCTTCCTCAAAATTAAATCGAATTTGTAGAACCTGCCATTTTGAGATGAGATGAGATGACTAATATATTCTAAAGCTTTATTAAGTTGGCAAGGATTAGACCGAAACTTACACTAAATCTAGGTACCACCTGGTCTTTGTCTAACTACATTTTCATAATAATGAAACAACTTTTTCGGATTGTATCGCAGTTTATTAAGTTTTTTAGATGCCCGATGTTTCAGATACTAACCATGGTCCCGGGAGGACAGGAAAGAGGAGACAGGAAGGGAGGAGCAACTTTGGGCAACTAAAAAACTTAATAAACCGCAATAAAATCCGCAAAAGTTGTTTCATTATAATGAAAGAACGCGTTAACATTAGAAAACAATACATTTTCTTACATATTCGAGTAAGAACAAAGATTAAAAAGTCTCTAGCGGATCTTCTGACAATGAGCGTTATACGCTAGTACTAATAATTGACATTTAAATTTTCATAAAATCAATTAATTAAAAATAAAATACAAGTAGACGAATACACTTTACAGGCTTTCATATTTAACCTTCAGAAAGGCTTTGAGGGTTGCAAAAATATTCTTAGCTAATTTAAAAAGGCTTAAACTAAACCAATTTCCAACAAGCGCACATGTCGAGCCCATTTAAATAAACGATATAAACGGAAAAGATATATCAGTCTTTAGTCCCACACTCAATAATTTGTATGACGCTAAGCGGATTACGTGCGGCAGAAAGCTATAAATTTAGTAATCTTTATAATTTTTACTCACCGACCGATTTCTTATCGTCATAAATTGAATATCGTTAAATATGTAAGGGCTCGAGACGTGTGCTTAAGTAGGCATTATTCTATGAGATAAAGTCGTTAAAACTCTCTGGGTTTCCTTTTTAAATAAGTACAATTGACCACACTATAAACGCGGTACTGCTTTTCTATTTCACGCTACAATCAGCTCAATGTTAACGCATTACGGTTCAATTTAGAATGAATAATTATTTGACTTTTAATATATGGACGGACGTAAATAGTGGATAGTTATGTCGAATATTTTTAGTGGTTACCCACCTAATCCGTAATGTACGTGAAGTAAACGCTGTGAGATTTTATTAGTCGATAATTTTGGATTCCCCTCTGAGTAAATTTCTTTTACTCATAAAACTACTTAATTATTTTATTTCTAAAGTAGTGTTCATGGATAATATACGCTTCAGTCTGTAACTTTCCACTGCTGACCATAGGCCTCTATCTTCATATCTGAGAAGGTTTGGAGCTTGATCCTCTACTCTGCTCTACTACGAGTTGGCGGATATATTCTTACTAGCTGTGCCCGCGGCTTCGCCCGCGTTGAAATCAGTGTGTCACAAAGTTTTCCCGGCAAACTTCCAGTGAAACTCTCATCGAAATCGGCTTAGCCGATCCGTAAACCTTCCTCTTGAAGCCATCTCCCTATTGGTGAAACCGCATAAAAATCCGTTCAGTAAATTTTGAGCGAATCGATCACATACACTTTTGGGGACTTGGTTTTATAATACACTAACTGTTGCCCGCGACTACCTCCGCTTGGTTATGAAGACATGCATTACTATTAAGATGTTTAACGCAAATTATTTTTTCATTTCAGTCACTTAAAATGCTTATCACACTAAGTAACTTTTTGCAAGGCACTATTTAGTATAATTTAATAGTCATTTTTATAAAACCTCTCTATACACCACATTTTTAGTTTTATTTTCAGGCTGCAGTATAAATAACCTATCAGGCGAACTTATAGCTGCTGTATATGTTTCATACAAACTCTCAACCCCAATTAAACCCCCTTAGCGGTGGAATATTGCAAAATACGTTCTTAGCGGACGTCTATTAACTATAATCTACCTCCCTGCCAAATTTCATCTTTGTTCATCCTAGATGAATGGACCATCCAGCGGTTTTTGAGTTCTCGTGATGAGTGAGTTAGTGACCTTTCTCTTTTATATATATAGATTACGATGCATTATTTGGACACCTCCTCACCATCTATAGAACATACATTTTAAATTTCGAGTCTCTTACTTCAAAAACATAGGACTTTCATACAAACTTCCAACCCCCGTTTTATCCCCTTAGGGGTCGAGTTTCACAAAATCAGTTCTTAGCAGATGGCTACGCCTTATAAGGAATCTACCTGCCAAATTTCAACTTTGTGGCTGTTATAGTTCGGAGATTTCGTGATGAGTGAGTTAACCTACCACTCCCCCCCCCCCCGTTTTAACTCCAAAAGCATTTTGATTTCTAAAGATACATTATTTGAATACCTTCTCACCATATAAAGAGCATACAATTTAAAGTTTTAGTCTCTTACTTTAAAAACATCGGACTTTCATACAAACTTCCAACCCCCGCTTTACCCCTTTAGGGGTCGAATTTTGTGAAATCCGTTCTTAACGGATCTCTACGCCCTATAAGGAGCCTATCTGTCAAATTTCAAGTTTGTAGGTGTTATAGTTTCAGAGATTTCGTGATGAGTGAGTCAACCTAACATCCCCCGTTTTAACCCCAAAAGGGAGTTGTTTTCTAAAGATACATTATTTGGACACCTTCTCATTATCTATAGAGCATACATTTTAAATTTCAAGTCTCTTACTTTAAAAACATAGGACTTTCATACAAACTTGCAACCCCCGTTTTACCCCCTTAAGGGTCGAGTTTCGTAAAATCCGTTCTTAGCGGATGTCTACGTCCTATAAGGAGCCTATCTGTCAAATTTCAAGTTTGTAGGTGTTATAGTTTCGGAGATTTCGTGATGAGTGAGTGACCTTTCGCTTTTATATATATTATTATATAGATTATGAGTAGTGATCGCTATTAGGTGTTTATTATAATAACCAGGACAGACAGCTTACCGTGGTACGGTGGGGACACCCACAAGGACAGACAGCCAAACCGGAATAAATATTTGTACAAATGCAAACACTCACTCCAAGCGGGAATCGAACCCAAAACCGCCGGTGTTTAGGCACATACTTAGCACACGCACCATAGTAGTTAGAACAACTAGCTGATGCGTTAGCAGTCACAGATTTAGTGCCGGCTAGTGACAAATATTTGTTTTGTTGTGTATGTCTTGATTTTTTATTGTGTATTTCGTGCCTTTCTTTTGTATTGATCGCGAAGAAGTTATCGTTGGCTTGATATATAACTAAATTTTATCATAATATCTTCTTCTGTGCCTTGCTCTTTCCCATTTAATTTGTGGTCGGCCTTCCGTATTATGTGCTCTAGGCAACTCGGCCCTGAGTCGTCTCTTTGTTGACTCGGGCTTTTTCTTTTTCTTCTAAAAAAAATATATATAATTTTTATCCAAAATTGAATTTAATAAAGAACAACTTATATCTCAGTAATTGTATTAAAAGTTTTATTCATTACAGCCCATACAGTCCACTCCTGGACATAGGCCTCCACAAGTTTACGCCAAAAATGACGTGAACTCATGTGTTTTGCCCATAGTCACCACGCTGGGCAGGCGGGTTGGTGACCGCAGTACTGGCTTTGTCGCACCGAAGACGCTGCTGCCCGTCTTCGGCCTGTGTATTTCAAAGCCAGCATTTGGATGGTTATCCCGCCACCGGTCGGCCGGTTTTTTAGTATATACAATATGTTTTAATAACTGTATAAAAGTTTTATACAGTTATTAAAACATATTGTATATACTAAAAAACATAATTCTTCATTCATAAACTAAATATTAAAACCGCAATAACATCCTTATCAAAGAGAACCATAAAAACATCGCTTCGAGGTACATTCACGAAGATAAATTAACAATACTTAAAAAGTCTGTATTAAGAATTTCATTCGCGTGATGAGTCTTAATGCTTCGGTTCATTCCTTAACTAATAGTTGTAAATTGCTTACGGCAATTTTAATGCATGTATGCGACCAGTCGCCGTGAATACTAATTATGATTTAAAGATTTGTAAATTGTAATTTATTTGAGTGTGATATATTTTTCGCTTACTAGAAGTTCTTAATGAGTTTCGTCGGTACGACCATACTTTTTAGATGAGGTGGCGACGAGTTAGCACCGTAATATTTATTCATTGGCTGTTACACTCACACATGAATGTTGTTGGTCTTATTTAAGCCTAATAAAACTTTTGTCCAATCAAGTATATAATAACACTTATAATTTTTAATATTTTTAATTGGTGTTGGTATTCATTTCTTATTTAAAACACTGTCTACGATGTGATATGAAGCTTCTGATGAAGATGATCTTATTTTTTTTTGTTATAATTTTATAATAATACAAATATAAATAAATGAATTAGTACATACGCATCCAGCGGGCGGTGTTGAATAGCGTTAATAGATAGTTGTAAGTGTGTAATACTTACGGCATCGCTACCCGCAGCGCTCAGCTTCGCGTCCAACGTACGAGCCGACTTTATGGCTTAATCTTCCACATGCTATATCAATAAATAAGCCATTCGAAAACAATGTAGAAAAGTTCTTAGTAAAAAAAAAAGAAATGAACGCCTCGCTAGGCGGTATAATTCAATTTTATTTTTTGTTTTTTCGTTTGGACTTAGAAGAGCAACGGATATCTTTTTTCAATTTATTAGCTGGCCCGCGGCTGTGTTTGTGTCTAAATTATTTGATATTGTATCTTGAGTTACTACTTAGGTTCTCGTTTCGGATTACATAAGGAACGAGGCAAAAATTAAATAGAGAAAAAACATATTATTTCGTTACACGTAAACAAAAATAAATATAATTTTGTTGGCTTTTCGGTGAGACCGAAACACGATAGCTAGAAAAACAAATTACATGTCCGCAATATAATTTGTTTTCGATGTAAATATAGTCGTACTTCTAAAATAATAACCAAATAAAACAATTATACATATGTGTAGATATGTCGTTAAATATGTCAGTCAGTTTAGCCTATTGCAGTCCACTGCTGGACATAGACCTCCCCAAGTTCACGCCAGATATCCTTGTTTTCCGTAATATACGTATATAGTAGAGTATGTATATACAGTAGAAAATATTTAAAACTTTATTTTGACAGTCAATAAGTAACAATATGATAACAATATGACGTTGGCGTAATGGTCACAGCACTGTTTTGTGGCTGTTGCACCGGCAGTTGCGGGTTCGATCGTCACAAATGACAAACATTTGTATTCACCATACAGATATTCGTAGTGGTCTGGCTGTTTGTTCAGTCTTTGTGTTTGTGGGCTCCCCACCGTGCCGGAGTAGGGAATATATCCGCCAACCCGCATTGGAGCAGCGTGGTGGATTAAGTTCTAATCCTTCTACTACATTGGGGAAGAGAGATGCCCAGCAGTGGGATATTACAAGCTGAAGCAAGCGAAGTAACAATAATATGTTTAGCTATTATTGCTTATGATTGGGAAAACACTTTAAATGTTATTTATTCTTAATTTTTATAAAATTATAATAATTCTAGATTAATAGACACATAAATAAATAAATCTGTTTTTAATTTTTACAATTATCTCTTCGTTAAGACCAAATCCGTGAATGGTACCAAAATATCTTTAAAAAAATCGTTGTTTAAAGATGTCACTCATTCGAAGTTTAACGATCGAGCTAATAGTGTTTTTAACCGTTCACAAAATCCTCAAGACGTGACTCGAGTGTCAACAAATTTATAAACGAATCTGTCTCCTTCGTTATTAATACTCTTAACGATTTCCTTTTGAACTTCACAATATGATTTCTTTAATGTGAGCACAATTTGTATGTTTGTTTTGGTTATAAATTTGAAAGCTTGCGTCTCTATCGCTTGCTTGATATGGGTCGCTTTATGTTAGTAAAAACAATTTTTATACTTAATTGAAATGGTATACTGACCTTAGGCACAAGGATTTAAAGATTAACATTGATAACATTTACATATATAATTTTATTTGATTGTTCTGTTAATTTTATTAGTACTTTTCGACATAGATTTTCTTAAGAAAAGCATAACACGCATATTTAATACATATTTTACTCTTTTTTTATATATGAAGCAAATGTTATTACTGAGTTCGATATTGTGCATATTATAATTTGGTAGTATAAATTATTTAATGAAGTGGTTATTTTAAAAATATTTTTATTTCATAACTAATACGTTAAACGATTACAAATTTTACTATATATATTGTATTTCATATTTTACATTTAAAGACAAAATAAGTAAAAAATGTTTAAAAAAATATTTAGACAAAAGCAGATTTGCTGTGTAGTTACGACATTAAGAATATAGCTACTCCCTCTCTGCCTGTGTGTGTTGTAAGAGATGACTAAGGGATAACACAGTTCCACTACCACCTTGGAACTTAAAAAGCCGACCGATGGTGGGATAATCATCCGACTGATGGCTTTGAAATACACAGGTCGAAGACGGGCAGCAGCGTCTTCGGTGCGACAAAGCCAGCCCTGCGATCATCCCGCCTGCCCAGTAAGGTGACTATGGGCAAAACACGAGTTCACTCCATTTATGGCGCAAACTTGTGGATGCCGTATCCAGCAGTGGACCGTAATACGCTGAAATGATGATGATGATGATGATGAGACTAGAAATTTAGACACATTATATTGTATGTCGAGATAGTAAACAATTTTAAATAATAAAACTAAAACTTATTTTACTTTTCATCAATTAAAATACTCCAGTGGGTAATAAAATGTAAACACTCGTCATATTTACAAAACGTTACAATGGGCAACACTAATGTTTTTGCTTCGGTAATATTGTAGTTTTACTGTCGTAGTTTCTTCCTTTATAGTCTCTTAAAATGAGTGCACAGGAATTTATAGCCGAGATAAAGCGTCGACAATATTTAGAAGACACAAAATGTAAGTGTATAAAGTTAATTTTGGTTTTGTGGTGCGACCATTTCGTTTTTATGCTGTTCAAAGATAAAAAGAATCGCAAATAATGAAAAAGAAAATTATGTAGTTTTTATACACATTTTTAAATATAAGAATGAAAGTGACTGATTGTAATTATTTTTATATTAGAAGTATATCTTTTGTATTAGATTAACTAGAGCTTAGAAGGAAATTTGGCCATCAAAAAGGGAGGATCCTCCAACCAGACGGGTGTTGTGTCTGGCGGGCTAACGCCCCGAACGGTTGTTGTCGGGTTCTTGTATATATTCAATCACTTTAAAAGCTCTGATAGCGCGATGTAGCATACGTCAGTTTTTCTCTAATTACGTAGTTAGTATGTTGCGCGATAGATGTCGCCACACTCCCAAGTAGCGTTCCATTCATCCTGTGGCGAATAAGGTAGCCAGACCTCTTGAAGACGCGCTGTGTTGACAACTGGGAGATGATCGGAAATGCGCTTATGATACTCTTGTTGTTGCTGGCGTCCACAAGCTGTCCGTGTTGTTGATATTAAAAAACATATAGTTATTACATTTGACTTAAATATATTAAAAATATTATGAACTTAAAAAAGTGAAAGAACCAAGTATTATACCTATACCGTATTTAGAGAGCCTTGAGATAAAAGCTAAACAAACCATAAAAAGGGTACTTCAACGGTCACCATTGATGAAATGAATAATACGCTGACAACACTGTAAATTATATTCTAGGATGATGTCTGTAGAACTAATTTAACCCCTATCAGATTTATTTAAACAAAAATATCATAAATGCCTTAAGTTATTTCATTAATTTTATTTAAATATTTGGTTAATCATTTAGTAGTGTAATATAACCATAAAAAGAAATTGTAGACAAGTTCTAAATTATAGAGAATATTGTTTTTTTAATTTTTTATTATTATACATTTAGTTTCCTCATAGTTAAGTAACTTCTAACAAAACCTGTGCCATTATTTATACATGTGAGTTATGTAAGATAAACAAAGTACAGAAACTATACTCATAGATTTATTTTTATCATGGAGTCAGGCTTTCAGACAATACAATATAATTTACATTTTGTGAGTAACGTGACTATAAAAAAGCTTCTGCCTTGTGGGCACAAATTGTTTATAAAGTAAAAAACATGTAAAGCAATTATATAGTAGTACTAACTTATGTAATAAACATCACAGATATAATTAATTCTCAACTTTTATATTTTTTTAATAGTCATAATATGGCTTGGCTTTTTATTTAAACAAAACACGGACGGAAAATGTCAGAAGCATATTAAATTATTCCCATTCGCCAGCTAAGATTATATCGTAGACGAGAGCGCGCATTAACGTGTGTCAGAGCCATGACATTATTTGTCACGTCTGAGGTTTTATGTCATGACTGTGTCGTATAAACGTTTGCTTTATTAAATATGTTTTTTGTATAATAAAACGTAGTATATTGTGTTAAATAAGAAATATTAATTAATTCTCATTATTAAATTAAATCTCTTTGTTCGACCGAAAAGCTACAATACCTTGTATTATGTATTTATAATTTTTATACCTAATTATAAACTTCTTACACAGGTCTACTGAATTTAATTTAATATATTATTGATTATGTTTAAAGTTAACAAACATATACACTATGTGCTAACTGAAGATACACATAGCTAATTTAATAGATTCTATATAATTTAAAAGAAACCAATTTCACACCCAATCTCGCAGAGATTTCTTAAATAATGAACACTGCAAGTTTATTTTAAAGGCAATCAATATAGAACTATGCCCGGGAGACATCCTTCCATTTGTCGCGATCAAAGAGAACGTACCGAACGTTCCATGCTGTCTACTGTGCAAATAAAGTTTTTCATTATAGACTTCGCTACTTTGCGTCTTTAAGGACTATCTTCCAGTACATAATATATAGGATTTGACGTACGAGAGAAAATCTTCATTTGTTTGATGTATAACTGGTTTAGTGCAGTTTAAACTATTTATTGTTTTCAATTCGTTATATTTTTATGCTCTTCATAGCTTTTTTAAATATTTTCTATCGAAAAATAATTTAGAAATTTAATTATTATTACAACATTAAATATTAAAATGAAGGTTGCGACATTACGTATGTTTGCAAGTATAATAATAATACACGAATTCAGTGGATAGCAAGGCTATATCGAATCTCCCATAGGACTGGCGTTAGCGTTCAGCAAAAACGGCTTGGTATTTCATTCGCCCCTAACTTCTTACGACAAAAACTCGTTTAGTTCATAGCTTTCAGGATGTTATTTTTAAAGAATTGCTGAGGAAAATTTATTTATATTTTTATTTTGTAGTTGCTCATTCAAATTGTACTTTGTAGCAATGCTTTTATGAACAGTTAGCAGATTTATTATTTATATTGAAAAGAACTGAATAGGTACAAAGTGAAACAATAAAGTGGTATGAAAAGACTTATTGTGAAAATAAAATTTGTAATGAACGTTTGTTTTCATAAAAGACAGAAGTCTCTTACATGCATTAAAATTGCACTTGCCAATTTAACACAATGTAAACTGTTTACTTCAAATATATTTAAAATGATATCAAATTTATATATACTAAAGTTTTCTTTCGATATAAGTGTTAAGCTATGTGCATACAAATATTATATAAATACTAGGTGACCCAGCAAACGCAATTTTGCTATATATCATTAACCCCTTTAATCCCTCCCACTGGTAACTTAGGGGTATAAAAAATAGATGTTGACTAATTCTCAGATCTACCCGATATGCACACAAAATTTCAGAAAAATCGGCCCAGTCATTTCGGAGGCGTATAGTCATTAACATTGTGACAAGAGAATTTTATATGTAAGATACGTATGTTACCTTTTGGTTTGTTATAATAATCTAAAAAAAAATATAATGGAAACTCTTAGCTATTCCTTATAAGGCAATGCAAATTATTGCAGATTTTACTGAAAAAAAAATACAAAAAATATCATTATTTTAATCGCTGTTTTATTTCTCACAAAAAAAAAATCCTTTGGCATGAACGCAATTTTAGGTTCAGAAATTTTGTCGTTGATGTCATTTTATTTGGACCATTGATTAGTCATTTTAAATAAAATATTGTTTTGTGCTATTTGTTTTGTTACTGACTTATTTAGATGATTTTTGTTAACGTAATTGTTATCCGTGTGAAAGCAGGAAATCAAGAGAGAGAGAGAGATTGGCTATAAAATAAAATAATACGTAGTTTGTACACCCGTCATCACTCGTTAACAACGATGATAAGCACACTTTAAAAACAATAAACTAAATATGGACAATAATATATATATATATATATATATATATATATATATATATATATAATTATGAAAAGCACATGTTATTTCTAGAGCGCGAAATCCCGCGGTCTGCGGTCGGCTGCTAACGCAATAGCCGTCACTGACGTACAGGAAGGGTGACTGTGTCTATTAATAAGCTAAGCAGTCGCTAAGCTACAGTAAAACAACATAGCTAACTAATTTTTACAGAGATACTTCGAGGTGATATAATGTTATAACATGGCCTATTAAATAATTTAATCTAATTTAATGTGTTTATTATTTTATCTATTTATTATTTATTTATACTTTATTGTACACCACAACTACATTTTAAACAATAAACACATTTAAAATAAATATTTACAGACTGTGAAGTACAATGGGCGGACTTATGGCTATTTAGCCATTTCTTCCAGACAACCCAATATTTATCTGTGTGGGAAGCCCTCCGACCCACTGGGCCGACGATCTACGTAAGATTTCCGGTGGTGGCTAGATGAGAATTGCGGAAAACTGGAATATTTGGCACGAACTTAGGGAGACCTGGTACAAGCAGAGAACTGCGATAAGCTGTGAATTTTTTTGCTGATTATTTACATCGAGAAAATCATTGTCATATTTTCTAAATGTTTCAATGAACTTGATTATTTGTCAATCTGTCATTCGTTATAGTGTGACAGATTACTTAGACTGCAATCATTTTTCCCTTTAATGAGATAGAGATAATTACAGGTTGTAAAAGTCTAGCACAATACTACACCATGGTCTACTCAACATGTTGAGACATGACATTGATGATTATTACAATCATGTTGCAAAAATATTATACTAAAGTTTAAGGCAATATGCATTGTATGCGTTGGAAACTGTATGTATATTTATAGGTTACTAAAAACATGTTTTAAAACATGTGTATAGAGGAAGTTACGTCAGCGAGTAATTTTACGATGAACTATTTTCATTGGCGCCAACATACATCTAGTAATTCTAGTTTTTTTTTTTTCGCAACTATAGATTATTATTAACAACGATAATTTTTAGAACATATTTCATGTTAGCTAATTATTAAAATTTATTATGGTGATAATGTATTTGAGCCTTAATTAGATATCGAGTAAGTAATGTTAATTTTGTTTTAATTAAATGTAGGAATGTTCGGTTTAAAGAACTTTGTATTCATTACGATAAATTCTAAATATAAAATATGTAATATTTTTTTCCGAGTAAAATATTAGATAAATAGATTTATTGGTAATTAAATAAAATTGTAACAAATCCGTTACGCTTGTAATATTTATTTAAATGTCTCATTTGCGTAATCGAAAATACTTTAACTTCATCTTCTTAGACAAATCAACGATGACCCGTAGATGTTGGCGGTAATATTAAATTACCTAATCAAACATAACAGTAACACACACACACAAAATCAAATTTTCATCAAGAAAGTAAGTAATAACACACAGAACCATGTATGCATCGTACGGAAACGTTCGCAGTAGGAACTTCATTTCAGAATAATCCGTTCAATTCAAGAGTTAGATGTGAACTTTACTGGCGAGCAAATGAAGTAAATTGGATTTGATTTCCGACTTCGACTCCCGTTTTGTGATTCTATAGTCACGAAATCTTTCTATCAGCGTTTTACAGTGGATTCTCATACGTGAACAATCATTTGTTGAGTTTCATTGTAGCGATATGTAATTAATATAATGTTAGGAAAATTGTTATTATTGAATAGTGAAATATTGGACATGTCTTAGAATCGTATTTACTGGGTCACTTATATGTATGGGTGCGTGCTTGCGCGTGTGTGCGTTTGTTGTGTTGGGTGTGTCTGTCTGGGCTTACAATAATACGCCATAAATAGAATGGTCTCAAACCTATCTAAATTGTAAGCAAAGTTATGACATCACATCGTGCTAGGAATTGTAGAAGGTATCAATAAATCTTACTACGAATAAACCCTCGTGTATCAAATAATAAGACTCATTCTTATAAAAACCCTGAATCGCATTAACGGAACTCAACTTTAAGGCGCAAGTTAAGCGTATTAGCGGTACCAGTGTAGGATTACCGTATAAACATTAAACGAGTGAATGACTGCATCGATGCATTCGATAAAACAAATCGTGAGCCGCGGATCGGTTGCACGGACCGTCGTGCAAACGAGATTCGATCTTAATTAAATGTTTAATGAAATCGAATTATCGACACGTAATTGGGTTAATGCGATTGATGTATGCTTGTTGGACTATTTCTTAATTACATTTCTGTATATATTTTTTTTTTTGAGCTGACATTGCTCTTAACCGGACTCGTAGATCGGAGATCTTAATAGAAAGAACTGGGTTGATGTATGTATTAGAATTGTTGTATTTTAATGAATATAGCCTGCAAAATGGAAATAATTTTTACGAATACGAGTATTTAATATTTCGAATAAATAGTTATTTTTATATACTATAAGATATAAATCACAAAGTCACTTAATTCAACTAATGGTATTACAGAAATATACGCATAGGCATACCTACTATTGTATTTTATTTTATGTAAATAAAAAATCAACTCTAAAGAATATATACAAGAACTTAATTGTACTAACATATCAAGCAAGCCGAAGCATTATTTCGGGCAATTAAACCTTTTCTTGGCCCTTAATTTAGTTATTAAGTTCTTTGGCTAGACATACGACTGGGTTCAATAATTAATGGGTCAGCCTGTGAGCCTACGAGACGACCAGGGAGCTTATATTACTAAAACGATTGTCCTAGCTGTTATTTAATTAAGTACTAATAAATCGTTTTGAAAACACTGGATGTAATATTATAGTAAAGTATCTTATTATCAGTAACATGATCAGTACATATCACGAAACTTGATATTATTTTATTTATATACAATAGGTAAGCAAGTATAAAGTAAATTAAAAAAATCTTTCAAATGAATCCCGCGTAATCCATATTTCATATTTCTCCAACAGTTACGATTGTACTGACCAGTCGTTCTTCTTAAATATTTGAATGTAATGTTTGTTTGTAATAAAATAAATTAGTTTCGTAAATTTCCGGTGTCTATTTTTTTTTGTATTAATTGTTTATATTCAATCCTTGATATATAATTTATGAATGCTCTTTAGTTTAATAAAGTTGAACTAATATTTAAGGACACTTTATTGTTTTATCTATATAAATAAAAATTAATGTTGCAAAGCGCATAACTCGAGATTGGCTCGACCAATTTGGCTAATTTATTTTTTGCATGTTTGTTAAGGCCCACGAAAGGTTTTAGTACAAAAAAAAAAAGAAAAATATATAAAAACAAAATCTATATAAATAAAAATCTATTAACTTTTGACAAAACGAGACCTGTCCGGGCAGCTAGTTATTAAAATATTTTTTTTTTCTTGAAAACTATTAAAAACAAATAAACATGTTATTATAAGATTATATGTGAGAAAAAAATCGTTATCTGAGTAAAATATTCGCATAGTTTTCGAATTCAGTCCGAGATGAATTTCTACAAAAGTTAGTGTTTTTAATCAGAGAAGGTCGTTCATGTGAAAGTTTTCTTTGATTCTAATTATTTTCTACTAAGGGGGTTCTTTAATTAAGTCGAGTCTGATCGGTAGACTGTGAAATCTTGTCAGAAGAATCCAGACAAATAGAAACTAATACCAGTAGTTATTACGGCCGACAGGCGTGTAATTTAAAATAAATTTTTCCATTAACATTTTAACGAAGCCAACGAATTCTAATTGAATAACATTCGAAGAAGAAAATGATTTTAGGGTTATAAAGTCATCTCCGAAAGTAATTATTTGGTTTACGCTCACTATGGTTTTACATGTCAATATTGTAATACGGCGTTATTTTATCTACATCAATATTATAAAACTAAAAATTTTGTTTATGCGTTTGTTTAAACGCGCTAATCTCAGGAAATAGTTGTTTGAAATGAAAAATCCTCTTGGTGTTTTGTCGAAAATCGCAACAGGCTATTTATCCCAAGATTAACGTGGGTGAAACCGCGGCGCACAGTTAGTAATATAATTTCAATTACAATGTTATCAACAGACATACTCTTTAACTTATTATCATATAAATATAGAATTCATATTTATCAATTCGTCATTTGCATCATTGGTCAATTCATTGAATTTCGATTTGGTTAGAACATCATCACACACTAATCATACACTATTTTTTATTCATCCATAAGAATATTGTACACTTCCTATCCGCCACTACTATATCGTGTTCTGTGCTCAAAGGTTATCTAGAAGAAATCGCTCTTCAGCGATAAGATCGCCCTTGTACATCTTTTTTTTTTAGTTACTACTGTTTGTTCATATTTTGGTGTGCAACAAAGAATATATTATTATTATTATTATTATGGCCATACTTCATACTTTAAAAACAGTTATATAAAGTTTTTATGCATGTAAATACAATTTACTAAACATTACCGGTTTATTTTCAGATTTAACTGAGGTCGGGCACAGCAGGAAATTTCCTGCTTAAAATATGGAGCAGCCCGACCGAGATAGTACCTCGACCTTACAGAAAATCACAGCTAAATAATATTGTTTTCAAACAGTGTTGTGTTCTTGTTGGTGAGTAAGGTGACCAGAGCTCCTAGGGAGAGTTGGGGATAGGTTCGGCAACGCGCTTGCGTTGCTTCTGGTGTTGCAGACGTCAATAGGCTACAGTTTTTGCTTACTATCAGGTACAGTAGGGAGTCAGGTACAGTAGGGAGTCAGGTACAGTAGGGAGTCAGGTACAGTACACTATTAGGGCCGTACGCATGTTTGCCGACCTAGTTGCATTAAAAAAAAAAAGATTTTCAACTAACGTAATTAATTTTAAAGTTCATATTATGCGATGATTATATGACATAATGCGATGTTGTATACGCTCAAATTTTAAAATGGCTTAAATATACTCGAGCGAAACTCACATCATACCCTTAAAAATCATTTTAATTTGACTAGCCCGTTGGCGCAGTTTGTAGTGACCCTGCTTTTTGCTCTGGGGGTTGTGGGTTCGATTCCGACCCTGAGTCTGGGTATAATGTATATATTTATTTATATATGTATTATTTATAAGTACGTTTATCAAAAAAAAATGTAGCTATACCAGTCGGCTGTTACCTATAACACAAGCATTAAGTTGCTTACTTTAAGAAGCTTACTTAGGTTTTATTATTATTATTATTATTATTTTAATATCCTTTTGATTTAAGATTCCTATCTAAAACAATACTGAATTGAACCTGCTGAGCAGAGAAGAAGACTCAGAGCTCAACCGACCACCATGCTACAATGTGATAAGGAAAATCACCGTTATCAGGAGCTTATGATAAGAAAATGAGCTCGACAGTTTTTCGTGCTCTCCGAGACTCAGCGGGGTGTGTTCACAAGAACACAAAAGACTAATACCAGAAATATACATTTATAGTAAACCATAATTCACTTTGCACCAATACACCAAAATAGTTTAGTAGTCAAGTAGTTGTAAAAAATATAAAACAAAATTTTTACTTTATGTATTATATGTATTATACATCAAACAAAAGCTTGCTACTTACCAATAAATCGTCTAAAATAGTTTGTTGTTTTAACGTGGGTATTTCCTGTAATTTCGGAAATATTTTATAGGCCACGTTTGCGTAACGAAGGGACGTCGAGACGTCGTTCTGACTTGATAAGTTTTAATAATATATCACTGCGTCAAGATTATTTTAGGATGTTTACTTAACCCCTTATTTGAGCTGGAAGGTGTAGGTGTTGGCGTAATAAATGGTTTTTTATTTGTTATTTATATAACACTGTTAACATGGCTTTGTAAATAACTTGAATTGGGGAAATAGACGAATTCGGTTTTTTTTTTATTAAGAAATTATGTATTTCTTAATAAAAAAAACCGATTTTATGTATAAATAAATACATTTTATTTCGATTATCCATTAATCTTATTCTGATTTATATTCTTTCTTAAGAAATAATTTCTGAACTTCGCAATAAAGAGTATTTTACAGTAGTAATAATGTTGAAGTGTGAAGTGAATAATGTTATTACTAATTTAATTTTACTTTTGCTCATTTTCGAAATACAGAGAAATTCTGTTGAGGTAATATAGTACTTATTGCAGAAATATCTCCCAAATAATCTACTGATACAATTATTATGAAAATACATTGTCCTTGCCATTACCTAAATTGGCTTAGGATATGAAACAAGGCAGCCAAGCACGAATATCCTTTATCACTGTTAGCTATCCATAAACAGTATGTCCAAGTAAAAACTACACGCTGAATAGACTGATCACAACTGGGCTGATGGGGAGTTCTTCCGTAGGCTAAGATTATAAATAAGGTTTGTTTTAAGGTTGTTAAAGTTGCTCCAATTATTAGATGAACTATGTAAGCAATAAGCTATGCATTACATTCTTCGATACCCACCCACGTACGACCATATAGATACAAAGATTTTATTGTCCCAAGATTACCATTAGAGTCGTTACATAAGAGCTTTTTGTCTTCAATGAAATTTGTCGAATCACGTTCTTATCGAAGCGGCGTGGTCTTATATTAAAAATACATTCCATAAATCGGATTAACGTTGTTATTAAATTTATACTTTTACGTTGGACACTGATGCGCACCGACAGGTGATACTTGCCGTGATAAACTGAATCAGTAAATCGGCCGGTCCATACTTGTCATATAATCCGATTAGGAGCTAAACGGGGAAACGTAACGGAACGAAAATGCGTCAGTTATTTGGACTGTCAAGTCGTATACGATTTTACCAACACTTTTGTAAGCCATGTAAAGTTTAAATTTACGACATCGAACACAACGAGAGTTTCTAATTTTGAAGATGGAACTAGATGTCGTGTGCAGTTTTATCTCTTTCGTAAAACCAAATTGTTAAGTTATCGTTGCGTTGTTTCAAAGGGTTCGCATGTTTAAATAAAGGTGAAAAAAGTTCCATTTATGTTGGTTTATATCAATTTGTATCCAAATCGTAATAAATTGGTTATAGTATTAGTTAAGAAACGTATTTGTATAATAATATAACACAAATATAAGCAAGGAAAAATAAGAATAATAATCGCCAAAAGATAGCAGAAATAAGCAAAAAAGATTAGCGAACAACTTAGAAAGGAACGGAAAGCAAAAAGATTAGCAACATTAACCCATTTGGACCCAAATACAAAGTACTAGCAATATTTTGAGAAAATCTTTATTTATATATTTATTGATGACTGACAAAATATTTTATTACAAAAAACCTTAAAAAAAATCCTATATATTTAAAAAAACACCGTCCTCAAATAGGGCCAATGGGTTTATGAGTGGTACTTTTCGAAATATCCTTTCTCGATGCACAATGTTTTTATATATTTTTTTATTGCCCACGTGCTTTTATATGGCAAACGACGCATCGTATTTGGCTTGGCAGTCTCTGAGGGAAGTGTCCAACACCATCTTGACTCATACCTGGCACTAGTGAAGAAGGTTTACGGGGCCTTCCGTCGGATCTTTCAATACCTACATTCTTCAAATATCGGCGAGCCATACTTCGACAAAATTGGAGCTTGTCTAATTTGTCGTTGGTCGTACTTTGAACATCTTATCAGTGGATCCGGCAGCAGCTTCACTGTCGGAGAAATGCAAGAATTTGTTTGTTATCAAAAATCTGCTCTTTGCTGATGCTCTAAAAAGACAAGGGGTAAAAACAAAGTACATACGAATAATTAAAAACGTATACACAGCGAGCACCGCACAAATTAAACTTGAATCTAAGGGCAAAAAATTTCCTATTAAAAGAGTTGTACTCGTGGAGATCCTATATCACCTAAATTATTTTCAGCAGTACTGGAGATGATCTTCAGGAACTTAGAACTGGACAAAAAAGGGGCTCATATAAATGGCGAAAATCTCAACCATCTACGCTTCGCTGATGATTTGATTTTGTTCTCAGAGGATGCAGAAACTCTAGGTCTAATGTTGCAGCAATTATCCGATGAAAGTGCTAAAGCTGGCCTGACAATGAATCTAACCAAAACCAAAATTATGTCAAACGCCCAACAAACAGTAAACAATGAACAAATAACAGTAAATAACGAAAAAATAGAATATGTAAATGAATATATATATCTAGGCCAACTTATATCTACAGATGATTGCATGAATAGTGAAATAGAACGAAGAATAATTAATGCTTGGAAACGGTTTTGGTCTCTAAAGGAAATAATGAAGGATAAAGATATGCCAATGAAAGGAAAAAAGAAAGTATATGAAATATGCATTATGCCATGCTTACTATATGGGTGTCAGACATGGGCGTTAACGGAACTACAAGAAAGTAAATTAAAAGTCTGCCAAAATGCAATGGAAAGAAGTATTTTAGGCACAAAAAGAGGAGATAGAGTGAAATTACAAGAAATCAAAAAGAAAACAAAATTTAAAAATGCAAATACAGTCTACAGACAGCTTAAATGGCGTTGGACGGGACAAATGTTAAGAGAAAGTAAAGAGACATGGACCAAGTTAGTAACAGAATATTATCCAAGAGATAGTAAAAGAAATAGAGGAAAACAAGCGAAAAGATGGGAAGATGACTTCAAGAAAATAGCTGGTCCGGTATGGACTCGCTTAGCAAAAGATAGGAATACGTGGAGGTCTTTAGAGGAGGCCTTTGTCGACAGACAAGCTGTTCCACACAAACACCCAGTTGCCGATCATTCAAATACTAGTTAAATTTAATTAAATCGATTTGTTTTTAGAAAGTGGGCATGTATTATTTTATGAATTAATGTTAAGGAAAGAAGCAGCAATAAAGGCTATTTTATTTTATTTATTTTTATTTTATTTTATAACACAAATATATATAAAACATAATATGTAATAAATATAATAATAAATATAAATATATACAAAAATAAGCACAATAATTATTTTGTGCTAAATAAATTATACTATGTTTTTAGCAATTTGTACTGTAATGATTAACTACATAAAAATATAACTTTGAATTTTTAATAGTTTAAATACATATTTCAAACATTTATCATGTCATCGCTTTAGTAATTTTATTGACATAGTTATAAAATATAATTTACTACCTGCCCGGCCAGACTTCGTTCTGTCAAAAGTTAATAGTAAAAATATTTTTTTTTTTGTATAAAAACCTTCTGTGGGCTTAAAGAACATACAAAAAAAAATTAGCCGAATTGGTCGAGCCATTCTCGAGTTATGCGCTTAGTAACAATCAGTTTTATTTATATAGAAGAATCAGCAGATTTAATACTAATAAAATGTATGAAGAATATAGCGTGTGTGTGATGTTAAGCATATTATGATAAGTAATTTAGAGTAAACCTTTTGTCATATTAATAATAATTAAGAGGCATTATTCCACACTGAATCAAAAGTTACACATTAATTTTTGTATAAATAATTTTTTATGGATTTAAAGTGTCGTTATAAAATATCAAAATATACATAAGCCTTTGAAACTTACACTCGTGTATGTTTACACTTTGACGGAAGCACGCTGCGACACTGATTCCAGAGTCACAACACTTGTCAGAATGTACGACTCGTGTTTTACACAAATATTCGATGTAAACACTGGTAGGGAAGTGTATCGGCATCAATGACAATATGTGTTAAGCCAAGTTTATTATTATCATGGTTTGTATGAATATTTTACGTTTAATTTGTATGTTTATAGTATTAATTGCTGTGTGGCTACGGCATTAAAGAATATAGCCACCCTCTCTCGTGCCGTGGGTGTCGTAAGAGGCGACTAAGGGATAACACAGTTCCACTACCACCTTGGAACTTAAAAAGCCGACCGATGTTGGTAACCATCTTACTGCTGGCTTTGAAATATACAGGCCGAAGACGGGCAGCAGCGTTTTCGGTGCGACAAAGCCAGCCCTGCGGTCACCAACCCGCCTGCCCAGCGTGGTGACTATGGCAAAACATATGAGTTCACGCTATTTTTGTCGCGAACTTGTGGAGGCCTACGTTCAGTAGTGGACTGCAATAGGCTGAAGTGAGTGAGAGAGTGAGTATTAATTAATAATAAGGTTTCCTACATATTATTATTTATTATCATTCCGTTTTAAAAATAAATTTTTAATTTACTATTTTTAATATGTTCAGTATGAAAAGAGAATACGACGACGCGTTTGTGCAACGGTCACAGCACTGGTTTGTGGCTGTTGTGCTGGCGGTGACGGTTTCGATCCCCGCACATGACAAACATTTGTATCGGCCACATAGATTTTTGCCGTGCCTCGGAACTTTAAAAAATTTAAACACTTCTTATAATATTTTTAAAACTCATAACTTTTCAAAACTAATAACCTTAAATCTCAACTAACCTGACAGGTGTCATCACGGGTGATATTAGGAGAAACGTTTAGTCCACGATAAAATGTACCAAATTAAACGTTCCAATAATTCCAAACATTTGATATCGAACGACTTTCACACCTAACGGTAATATGTCAGTAACATTTTGACACACAACCCAGTTACCAAGTAATCAAAGTTTTGGTGACATCTAGCGTCGAATTTCAAATGGTGTTACATTACAATACGGTATCTGAAGGCGTTGTTCTATAAGCAATGATGCATATTAGTCACACCAATTTATCGATTTTGTGGTCGGAGATAGCTACTTTTAACACAAACATACTTTTTTTTCCAATATCTGATGAGAATTGTTTGTTTAATCAAATGAGAATAAATAAATTAAGGCGCGATCAAAACTTTTAATTAAAAATATTAAATGTATCTATAAAATAATTAATTAATTGTCATTTTAATATTAATTATTTTAATTGGTTACACGATATAGGACAAAAAATCATCGAATTAATTAATACGACCAACCTGCCACATTCAACGAAATCCTAAAATCGTTATGTAGTAATAATACTTTTAATTATATACCACACATATTCGAAACCAGTTGAAACTGGATTTAACCAGTTTATAATTAAATCGAATCAATTCCTACGGAACGTAATTTCAAAAACGTTTTCACACGTTTCAACGGCTACCAGTGAACCGATAAAATCATGCGTCAAATTATATTACTGTTGCATTAACGCTTGACTCAACATTGCAACGTAAGTGAATATATTATATATTATAATTGTATAGTACTGTGTATTGTCTGAAGTGGATATTAGTATACGAATTTTGTAACGATACATTAACTTTTATCTTGTTTTCTTAATTTTAGGCAAATGTAAATAT
The DNA here is from genome assembly GCF_905220565.1 of Melitaea cinxia. Classification (NCBI taxonomy): domain Eukaryota; kingdom Metazoa; phylum Arthropoda; class Insecta; order Lepidoptera; family Nymphalidae; genus Melitaea; species Melitaea cinxia. The sequence continues at coordinate 4,875,064 of NC_059405.1, read as the reverse complement.
CTTTTTTTAGACTACGTCGGCAAACAAGCTACGATCCACCTGATGGTAAGCAGTAACCTTAGTCTGTAGACGCCTACAACACCAGAAGCATCGCAAGAAAGCTCCGCTGGAACTTTGAGTATCTTAATCATCCCAGAAATACAAAACTACCGACAAGAAGTATTATTTAGCTGTTATCTTCTGCAAGCTTGAGGTACTCCCCCAGTCAGGCTGCTCCAGATTTCGAGTTTTTACAATACTTTATGTTATAATTAAAGCTAATATTAAAACCCACAGCTGACAATATTTATTTCAATTCAGTGCTTGATACTGATACTTTTCATTAATTTTGGCTTCGATTGTACATGTTTGTTTTGTTTTTAATTAAACGGCGGATTGTGCGAAATGTTTACAGTATTATTGCAGTGAAATAATATTTTTGGGATTATTTGTTTGTTAATTATTATACTTTCAGTAATATAAAACATAATTAGTTACAACGCAAATGATAGGTACGAAGAAATAAAATAAAAAATTAATGATCTTTTCATCGTTTAAATTGAGGATTTTTAGCTAATTATAAATTATCGATAAATATAATTATACAAAATAAACAAATCAAGGAATTTTTTTTTGTAAATCTAATCATTTCTTTAAATCTTGATTATTTTTATACAGCAGGTACTTCCGAACATTCATATTCAAAAACATTTATTTTTAAAAAGCAACAAACGTTAGAAATAAAATGTTTATACCTACTCCTTAAAAATGTACTACTACAAACTAACATTTAGATACAGCTACTGTTTGAGATTATTATAGCAGTAAAAATTCATGTTGTTTTGCTAAAGTGCTGCTTTCAAGTTAGATTTTGCCTTGAAATGTTCTACTTTTCTACGAATATAGGTACGTCGTAACATTGAGCGTATGCCGAAACGCAGCTTAATAAAGGTACTTTGTAAAGATTTTCTTCATTCTACGTGACGTTAGCAAAATAATCTACGCTATTTCGACATCATCGAAATAAACCAATTTATAAATACTGTAATAACAAATTGACAATGAATGGCTAAAATTCCTACTTATAATATAATAAATGTTAATATAAGTTTGTTTGTGACGGTTTCACGTGAAAATTACTAAACCGATCATCATGAAACTTTGTACACATATCCTTAGAGGTATCAAAAGCTAGTAATATCGTAAATATTTAGTTTGTTAGACTGTGAGTTTAGATACTAATGGTCATTTACGAAAGTATTAGGAATTTGTTTATTATTCCTAAGTTCCATAGGCCATGTTTAATCGATATTAATCTTATTTATAAACTTATAAATTATATATAACTTTTAAATTTTAAATTTAAGCTCTATCTGTTTCACTTCATTCCTCTGAAGAATTTATGAAACATAAGCCGATCATAACTGCATCGTAGGCATCAGCATACGCTTACCTTAATGTTTAAAAACACTAGAAGAACTTCCATGTATTATCTCGTTATATCAAGAATTGTAAACAATTTATTTTGGCCTTATATTCAAAGAATTCAGACTTCTAGAGGGACATTAAGTTTTTAGCCGGTTTGTTTTAAAGATAGGCATCTCGCCAAAATAGTTGTTAACGTAACAGTTTGGAGACTTGGCATGTATTTATTATCTTTAAATAAATGTATGTGGAATGTTCCAGTTTTAAATACATTTTTTTTTAATTTAACAGCTAGTGTCCTTATCGTCTAAAGTATTGTTTATAAATGGTAATAACCAAAAATATAATTATATAAGTAATAATAGTAGGAAATAGTTTTATAAAGATTTTTTGTAACATTTAGGTACTATTTATTTTATTATTGTTTTATATACACACCTTTATAATAAGATGTACTGTAATATAATAACTGAGACGCGTTGAAGATCGTATTAAAATAACTTTAAAGTAAAATCACTAACTTAAAATAAAAGTCGTCCTCAAAATTAATAATCAGCTGACAAAAGAAACATGGTGTCCTCACATATAGTTTATAAATTAGTGTTAAAGTTATGTCTTAAGGAAAGATATTAATCATGCCTTACTCTTGACGTGAAGGAATTACATAAACCTTGTGACTAAACCCGTAGAGCGGTTTTCTTACAATATTTATGGTTGCGGGCTAATCCTATCTCCACCACAGACAGCGACCTTGCCACGAAGAAAGTGAAAAATGTCGTCCTCAGTCTATTTTAATATTCTTACTGTGACCTTTCAAAGTTGTATTTATTTACCGATTTATCATTTCTTTTACTTACTTAAATACAAATACAATATTTAAACTTAACCTGAAATAAGGCAAAAAATGGTTACATTCCAGTGTTCTTGGCAGCTTCTAGGCAAAAGATGGAAGGTTACATTTTTAAAAGCTAAAATTTATTGGACATTAGTACGTGACAAGAAATGCTTAACGTGTTACATTATTTGTCGAGTTTGATTTAAAGTAAAATTATCATAATATCTTATTTTATTTATACACAATATTATACCTATTTATAATATTGTATCTTTGTTATCATATATATTATTGTATCATATATCAACACCAGTCTGTGTCATACGCATTTACAATAAGGTGTTAAAAACTGATTTTATCATTAAACGCTGAACACAACACGTAGTAAATTTCTATATAATATTAATTCGCAATGTTAAGACATCATATTATAATTTACTTATGCTTTATATACCATGATATAGGATGCAAATTCAAGCAAAACGTCTAAAACTTAAGGCTTAGTAAATATAAATACGTTGACGTTACGACATTACAACACGCACAAACGTATCAAAGAAAAAAAAAAGTTTTTTTCAAAAAATAAAAAATCTGATAATAAAAATATAAATATATGTATGTAAATAAGCTATTTATGTTATTTTGCGTTTTTTTTTGTCTTAAACAACATTTTTGATATAAAAGCTTACAATTATTAATGGTTAATAAAACATAAATAGGCACACCATTTCCACCTTTTCTTTTTCTTATAACAAAAATTAATAATAATCTCAACAGCAGTTTATATATTAATTAAATAAAACTCATTAAGTATTCAAAACATAGATTTAAGCAAATTTTCAATATACAAGGGTCGATCGCTAAGTGGCCTAACGACAGTCATATTGCTTCGACAAGGACCGACGTCTTAGCGTAATTTGTTAACATACACAACTTCCAAGATAACTTTCATATCTCCATCATACGAGCTAACTTAACCAACAGAACTTTATGACGACTAATCCGCAACAAAGCTTCGAATTTATACCCTTAACTTATTACTTAATATTATCCCTTTATATCTAAATTAAGAATATAACAGATTTTACCGGGGTACGCCTGTAATAAATGATGGGAATTATTATTTAGTGTGTGGCTACGGCACTAAAGAATTTAGCCACCCCCTCTCTTCCCGTGGGTGTCGTAAGAGGCGACTAAGGGATAACACAGTTCCACTACCACCTTGGAACTTAAAAAGCCGACCGGTGGCGGGATAACCATCCAGCTGCTGGCTTTGAAATACACAGGCCGAAGACGGGCAGCAGCGTCTTCGGTGCGACAAAGCCAGTACTGCGGTCACCAACCCGCCTGCCCAGCGTGGTGACTATGGGCAAAACACATGAGTTCACGTTATTTTTGGCGTAAACTTGTGGAGGCCTATGTCCAGCAGTGGACTGTATAGGCTGTAATGATGGATATTTAGTGTCATAACCAAGACTAGCTTTACGTGGAACTATGATTTAAAGATTAGGTATAACTTTGTTCTTTCTGAAAACTTCAATTTTCATATTTAGTCACACACACAGACACATCAGCTTATCCACTGCTGGACTTAGGCCTCCATAAGTTTGCACCAAAAATGGCGTGTTATCATATGTTTTGCCCATAGTCACCACGCTCAGTCAACCCGGCTGGGTCGGTGACCGCAGGGCTGGCTTTTTTGCACCGAAAATGTTGTTGCCCGTTTGGGTCTATGTGTTTCAAAGCCAGCAGTTGGATTGTTATCCCGCCATCAGTCGGCTTTATAAGTTTCAACGTGGTAGTGGAATTGTGTTATACCTTAGTCGCCTCTTACGACACCCACAGGAAGAGAGGGGTGGCTATATTCTTAATGCAGTAACCAAACAGCCTATATAGTCATGTTATCTATAATTGTTTCTCTAGATTATCGATATTATCAGCGAAGCTATTGTTCTCACTTTAAAAAAAAAATATTTTGATTGGTATAATAATTGTATTTACTTGGAAACGAAAATAAAAAACCGACTTCAATTATATCGACAAGTAATACAACGTATTCGATTGAATTTTTTTTTTATTGAAATCGGTCCACCTTGTCAAAAGTTCTTGAAGTAACATACATAAAAAAATACAATCGAATTGGGAACCGCCTCCTTTTTGGAAGTCTGATAAAAATCATAACTTTCATGCACTAGTACATTTGTGTCGCTTCAATCTGTAATATCCATAGTCATCCCATACTGACATCCCAGTACTAGGCAAAGGCCTCCTTTCCCATGTAGGAGAAGGATCAGAGCTAATCCACCAAGTTGATCCAATGGGTTGGCGATATATTCCCTACTATGAGCAACGATCGCCATCAGGTGTATATGATAACAACCGGGACCGACGGCTTAACGTGCTCTCCGAGGCACGGTAGGGAGAGCCACAAGGAATGCACAAACACCCAGACCACGGCGAACATCTGTATGGTCAATATAAATGTTTGTCATGTGCGGGGATCGAACCCGAAACCGCCAGTGCAACAGGTACAATCCATTGCTGTGACCGTTGCGCCAACGCGGCACATTTTTGTCAACTTCTAGTAAATTAATTTATTGCACATGATTTAAGATTCTAAGCATATATATAAAATTATATCTGCTGTAGCGTAACTCATACTCATTCATTCACTTCAGCCTATCACAGATCACTTCAGTACATATGCGTCCTTGAGTTCGCGCCAGACATCCTGGCTTTCCGCATTCCTAGTCCAGCCTTCCTCGATAATCTACATAGATGTTATCATAGCATAACAAAAAGTATTACTTACATATTTAAAATGTGTTTAACTATCAATAATTTTATCAGTTGATTGATTAGCACTAAGCAGCATATTTTCGTTCCAAAAATTCAGCAACATTATTCTAAATGTAATATTCACGTATTTAAACATAAATCTTATCTTACAACGGCTGATAACATATATGGATCGACGGTGATTGGTTCTGTACGTTAAACGTATCACCAGTTAATTGAGTTCCGCATCACTCGAGATAATCCTTTAACGGTATCAGGATATCAAAATCTGTATCTTGAGGTATGAGCTGGCTCTCAACTGTGAAAGCTAAGCTATGTACAACTTCGTTGTTACATCAAGAAAATAACAAATGCAGATTTTGTAAACCTCTACTCTTAACAACATCTTCAGCGACTAGTGTAGTATAATGGTGATAAGTGTTTCGATATGACTGAAAAATAAAAAAATTACTGTACGGATTTGGCGAAAGAACCACCCGATGGCGGGATAACAACCCAACCGGTGGCTCTCAAATACACAGGCTGAAGCCAGTAGCAGCAGTAGCATCTTCAGTGCGACAAAGCCAGCTCTGCGGTCACATACCCGCTTGTCCAGCGTGACGACTATGAGCAAAACATATTAGTTCGCACTATTTTTGCCGCGAGTTTGCGGAGGCCTATGTCCAGCAGTGGACTATGATAGGTAGAAGTGAGTGTGAATCGTGATAGAGAAAAATAGACTAGGAGTATCATGTTACAGAATTGATGTTATGAATGAAAACTGTTGAATTTGGATGTAAAGTAGAAACTAAGTAATATACTACCAGATTTATTCGGTTACCATATTTCCTCTTTTTGGAAGTAAGATACCTTCTCATATGATATAAAATAGAAAAAGAACATTATTTATATTTTTTATTATTGTCTTAGACATACGAAACGTAACTAGCTATGAGAGAAAGAGAGAAATAAAATGTATTCTTGGACCTCTCTCTTTCTCCGTTTGCCTCGCCCTGTCACATTTTTCGTAATGCTCTCGTCATGCATTCACCAGCTTACTCCCCAAGTCAAGCGTCCATAAAGAAGTTTACTTCGAAAATATATCTTTCGATATTTATGGCTTATTCGAATCGAACCGTATACTTATGAAATCGAATCACAAAATCTGCATCAGATACTTCACTGCTCAAGATAAGTCCAAACACCACGAACTAACTCCCTTTTAATTGACATGAACCCATATATTATTAACTGTGATAAAAAAAGTCAACGAATAATATTAGTAAAAATATAATATAATTAAAAAAATAATAAAAAAAAAGATATATAAACTGCATGTATAAATAACTATACAAAATATATTATCTACATAGTGGACTTGAAGCTATTAATCATTTACCAGCTGGCCTTACAACTTGAAAAGATGAACTTTTTGCAAATGCTAAAAATAACAGGACGTAAACGTAACGTTACGTAAGAAAATTTCATAAATATACAAATACGAGATAGCTACATTTTTTCAAACAGTTTTTATAGCGTCTCCAAACAAATATATAAATAGCTCGTTAATTAAGTATTACATATTGTTGAACGAAAGTTTTATGGTTTCACTTTTAAATTAAATTTTTCAAATACCTTATACCAATCAGAAGGTATTCAAGTTATGCTTTTAATAATTATGAAAATGGAATTTTTAAGCTTAATAAGTAATTAATGGGCTGAAGAATTTTTTTTAAATGATCGGTACTGAAAATAATTGCGTTTTTAATATTGTAAACTAGCTGTGCCCGCGACTTCGTCCGCGTGGAATTTAACAAAAAAGTTATTGTTCAGTTTGCAGTTATAAAATAAAAATAAAAAAACTAAATTAAAAGAAGCCCAAGTTACTCCTTATCAGCTATCTGCCAGTAAAAGTCCCATCAATATCGGTCCAGGTGTTTCAGAGATTAGCCGGAACAAACAGAAAGACACAAACAAAAATTGTGAAAAATGTTATTTTGGTACCATGTATACTTGTACATCATAGGCATTTAGTAAAAAGTGGTTATTTTAATATTACAAACAAACACTCTAATTTTATTTATTTGTATTTTAAACATTTTATATTACAATTACACTTTTGCAATAGGTGTTCTTTTTGTTGAAAGAAGTTGGTCTTCTGGAATCTTTCGAAATTATTGAAAAAGTTAGCACGCCTGATAAAAGTATTTATAAAAGAATAAGACATAAGAAGTATTAATAAAAGAATAAATAATGTAAATAATGATAACAATATATTACAATCTAAGTGATGCAGCACATAGGTGCTTTTACTTTTATAGAAGAGTTATAATAATATTCCAAAGGGATGAAATGGATAAAACCACGATACAAAAATAACGATTTTTACGTGACTGATTCGTCAATGTAAATCAGATGTACTGAGAAAATAGATCACGTATGTTCTAACGATATCCACCACCCTGTGTTTTAGTTCATACTACAATCACACTGTGTAACTTACAGCATAATATTTGTGGACCCGTTACGGCCACTACTGATGAACGGTTACTAAAACTCGGTTTCTATATTAAAAAACGATTCGTTTTTTGAATATGGGGATCAGGTGCTAATAGTTACATATATAGACATGATGCTGACCTGTGTTCTGACATCACGATCTTTCATTCGTTCACTTGGTCCTTCCTAAATGACGAAATTAAATCGCATCGAGTCGCATCGCATCGCAAAACGTCGCATCACATACCTAAGACAGTGCCTTATAATAACCGAATGACGTTGCACTTTTAATGGAAGTGACGATTCGCATAGTCTTTCACACATAAGCAACATGTAATTAGAACATTCCCTACTTCTTTCACCATAGCCTTATCGCAACAATTAATCGTATATCTATTGTAGTTTGTATGCTAATGACTGTTGTACTGTCAGACAGAAATGTGTTAGATAAATAATATGTTGATTTATTTGCATTGTTGCGATTGGAAGAAACGCTATGTTGTTATTATTAAAACTTATAATTAAGCTATTACACGGTTCAAAAAACAAGACGTCTGCTTTCTTTGTATCGCGTTGACTTTCGATTCTATTGTAAATGGTCAACATTATTTATGCTAGTTGTGATTTATTAAATAGTCCAACTTTTGACCTAGAAGACAAGGTATATATTTTAATTTTTTTTTAAATGAATTTTATTGTGTGAACTGGTGATAGTATTACATTGTTTATCACTAGAAGTTGCTTACACTTTCACCTGTATTATGGTTTTGCGGCTGTCCACATTATAAAATTACAGCAATTAAGATAAGAAGGGCTTCTAGGGATGCGTCGTGTGTGTTGACAGTGGGGTTATTTCAGCAATACGCTTGCAATGATGAGCGATGGTAAAAGCATACGAGTACCACAATGCGGATCGTACATTTTTTGTGACCCTATAATTATAGGGTCACAAAAAATGTACTTAAAAAATCAGGCTATAAGTTTCTGAGCTTTCTATAATGTATTTAAAAAATCAGGCTAGAAGTTTCTGAGCGAATTGATAAACGAAAACAGAAGTTTCTTCTGACAAATATGTCACCAATTTCTAGACAAATTATACGTTTATAAATAATCAAAAAGTTTAACAAGTTTACCTAATAGTTAGATACGATACTAGCTGTACAGCGCGGTTTTGACCGCGTCAACTTGAGGAGAAAACGTACTAAAATATTATATAGCCTCATCAGCTTTTTAATATGAGTATAGATTTTTATTTTTTTTTTAATTAATTCTTATACAAATGGACTTAAAGTTCTAAGATTTTTATTCATAATATTAGAAGGACTAATAGATATTGAACAATGAATTCCGTTCTCAGTTGTACTTGCATAATTGCGTCTTTCTGGGTGGACACATTAAGACCGTTGATCACGGACAACACAGTCTATTATTAATACGGTACACCACGCTCCGATTGCCCTTGCATTAGCAAAGATTACTATAATTTACACTCAAAGACACAGAAAGCACGTTTTGTATGACACTTCTATTGTAATATTTTTTATCAATGATATTCAGACATTGCTTAAGCAAAAAAATATCGTTGCTTCGTTCTAATGCATCAATTTTAATGGACTTTTCATACATTATATTTTTGTATGAGTGATAATTCAAATTCTTTTCTTAAAATATAAGAAATAATGAAATGGTAAGAACTATTTGACTTTTCAAACGTCTACATTTTGAATAAATAAAGTTATTTTCTCACTATAATCTATTGTGTACTTGTAACAGCCTGTCCAGTGGGAGTAAACCAATGATTCCATGACACAGCTGGACCTCTGATAATTAAAGAGGCACTTTATAACTTTGAATAAGCAAATTCATATGGCTCAAAATTAACTCAAAGCCTTCATCATCATTACAGCCTATACAGTCCACTGCTGGACATAGTCCCCACAAGTTTACGCCAAAAATAACGTGAACTCATGTGTTTTGCCCATAGTCACCACGCTGGGGTTGGTGACCGCAGGACTGGCTTTGTTGCACCGAAGACGCTGCTGCCCGTTTTCGGCCTGTGTATTTCAAAGCCAGCAGTTGGGTGGTTATCCCGCCACCGGTCGGCTTTTTAAGTTCCAAGGTGGTAGCGGAACTGTGTTATCCCCTAGTCGCCTCTTACGACACCCACGGGAAGAGAGGGGGAGGCTATATTCTTTAGTACCGTAGCCACACAGTACTCAGAGCCTTATTCGATGAAAAAATTAGTGTCTTTTTTGACTTAGATTTCTTCTGATAAAAGAATTTTTTAAAGTTAAAAATACAAAACACAAATCTTTCCTCTTTGTAACATTAGAAAATAAAATGAGGAACATTTAAAAGCCCAAAATACTAGCACGACTTCAAATTCACACACATGTTTATTCTACTTTTATTTAGTAAGTTACAAGTAAAAGACAGTACAGTATTTACCTAAAATATAATTATGTAATAATTCGTTTTAAATAGAATTGATTTTCTGAATATTTTAAAACCCATTAGATTCATTTGTAAAAGATTAGGGTAAAACCGGGATAGATGCCTCACTTTTTGAAATAGCCACCTAATTTTAAAAATATGATTTTTATACGAATAATTTTTATTAATGTAGCTAGCCCAATCCTTTATGTTGAATTATGACTATTTTTTTTCAACCTAGCCAATGCAGATTAAGCAGAAATTAGCTTTTCGTGAACCCTTTTTTTTGAGGATAGATGCCTACCTATAGGGATAGTTGCCCCACCATGAAAATAGTGAGTAGGATAGATGCCCTTTAAACCGTGTAAACGAAAAACCCAAACCAAACGTTAGGTTAGGTTAGGTTAGTTCTACTCCTAAAACATCGATTGTCTCCAAAAAACATTGTTATAATTACAATATAATTTTTATATCACACGGATTACTATACCTAATTAAATTTTTAGAGCTTTTGTTTAACTAAAATATAAATTCTTAAGTTTCAACATTATATATATAAATTTAATTAAATTTTACAAGCATTTATTCAACAAAAGTATAAATTCTTAATTGTTGGTCTAAAATATTCATATCAAGTGTCAACATGCACATTGCACAATCATACTTTCTCATCGAAAGCTGACTGTAGGTTTTCTGTAGTCCAAGAACATACTCGAGCTCGCATTTCTTCCTTTCTTTTATATTTTCGTGGCATAGTTCTGCTAGAATCAGTAAAACATCCAAACATATACGTAAATACATAAAAAATATAACAGACACAAAAAAAAAATATACATATGAACTTACTCTGTATATGGTGAATGAAGGGATAGATAAGGGCATAAGGCTAAGGGCACCTATACCTCAAAAAATCAGGGCAACTATCCTTTGTGATTGGGATAGATGCCCACGTATTTTTTAAATAAATTATAAACAAAATAGCATCTATTTACAACTATACGCAGACTCAATGACCCAGTATATAGGCGTGATAAAAAATATAACGGAATTTATTACTATTTATAAAATTATACAACCTTAAATACTAACCTTTAAAACTTTGACGTGTTTGTAAATTTCGCTACGGAGAAAATTACACACACGATCCAAACGCGTCCTCGCCACACGAATATCTGTGGATATCTGAGGTACGGGGTGACTTCGTCTCCTACTTATGCGTTTAATTTTTATTTGTGAGTTCGGGATGTTAGGTTTTTAGAACATGTGGCATCTATCCCACTGCGGCATCTCTCCCGGTTTCACCATATATTGAAACAATATATCAAGTACCTAACTTTGTTTAATGTTCTTGTAAAAGCTTTATTCTAAGATAAATTTATACATGCTAATAATATTGTGGTATATCGCAATTTAGGATACCTAACGTGTAATAATAATGTTAATAAACGCTTTACACACAACGGCCCCAGTTGGTGCTTCTCCTGTGTCGGGAGACCGGAAACTCACACAATGCACAAACACAAACGCCCAGACCACGACAAACATCTATATGGCCAATAGAAATGTCTGTCATGAGCGGGGATCGAACCCGCGATCGCCAGCGCCACAGCCTGTGCTGAGACCGTTATTTTAAACGAGTTTAAAAAATATATTCATTAGACAGACTGTCTATTAAGAATAAAATACTACGTTGTGGCCCATAGAAGTAAAGTAGTAAACAAAAACAAGAATCCATCTGGCAAGTA